>NW_027175931.1:5151622-5899122 GCF_023055335.1 Clinocottus analis | reverse complement strand
TTTGATGCCTTTAATGGTTTTATGTGAAGCGCTTTGAAGCGCCTTGTAGTTGAAATGGGCTATGCCAATGAACTTGGCCTCACTTACCGTAACCGACACTTGTTCTTGGCCACCCTGGTGAGCATGTAGCGGTTGAGGGTGTAGAAGTAATCGTGGTAGGGCACGTCATGCGTGATGACCTCAGCGTCGATGATGTAACACTCACTTTCCTGGCTGGCTTTGTACAGAGTCTGATCAAAGAAAGAAAAGTTTCATTTATTGTCATTCTCAAAGAGCTGCTCTTAAACTAGAAAAACATTTCGGCGATGCAAGAGCTGACTGTACCTGTGTCTCTGTGACTGTAGCTGTTTTGGGGGCCAGCGGGTTGGACAGCGAGATGGTGTACATGATCTCTCTCGTCTGGTTCCCAGCCTCCTCTTTCTTCCACGGGTGGTACACCACATCTAAACCGCAACGCGATGAGAGAGCTAATTAGCCGTGTCCGCACTGACCACATGCCTTTACCTCAGAGAGATCAGGGATCAGGCGTAAAAGCATCAGGCAGTACTGACCTGAGAATCGCCTCTGTTCCATGAAGTCATTCATGAACTGCGACTCTGAGAAGAGGATCCCGTAGAGCTTGTCCACACTGAACTTGTAGATTTCATTGATGTGCTGCCTGCCATTCAGATCCTCATGAAAGGCTTGCACTTCACCTAAGTGTCCGAGATAAAACGGCAAATCAATACAGAGGTTCTCTCCACAGGTCTGTCTCTCTCATCATCGACATCATACTGTGAAATACACTCAAAGGGGTTCCGCTAGGTTATGCATTTAATGTCAAAGAGGAGCGGTTCACTCTGTTCTGTGCGGTTACCCTCGTCGTGCGTTTCGGACGAGTCGCTGAGCTCAGTCGGGATGTCTTCGTTGTCGTTGAAGTCCAGAGACGGTGAGGGGACAGGACCACCAGGCCCGCTGGTGTCTATGTTCCTCTCCTCCAACAAAAGGGGCAACGCAAGCAGCTCGCCGTCCGGTAGGCAGTCTGCATACTCTTCTGGGAGGTCGAACTGGAGAAAAGAAAAACATAAGCAATCAATCACATCAATACCGTTTCCCTGTCAAGGAAATGTCTTGTAGTGCTTCTGACCCAGGTGTTGCAGTTGATTCAACATGTATTAAGGTATAATATGAAGCAGGTAAAATAAGTATTGAACGCGTAAGCTTCAAGATGTGAAGACTTTTTGTGTGGAAGAATGGGCCAAAATCCCACCTGAGCATACAGGAGGCGTCTTGAACCAACAAAGGCTTTTGTTCCGAGTATTAAATACATTTCAGGCAGCTGTTCAATACTTTTTTCATTCATTCCATTTTATTAGATGTAACTTAATTTCTGAACTTATTTGTTTGGTTTTCTTTGTACGTATGTATTTCTTGGGTTGTTATCGACATATGGTAAAAATTGCATATCAATAGCACCTTTAGAAATATATTTACTGAGAAAAATGGTGACGCGTTCAATACTCATTTTACCAGCTGTGTGTGTGTGTGTGTTTGTGTGTGTGTGTAACTTACTGTGATGGGTTGGCAGGCGTGGTTGCCTGGGCTGGGCATGGTGCTGTTAGGAACCATCTTCTTATGCAGTGGAGGAGGGCTGCCATCGGGCTTGGCCTCAGCGCTGCTCTTCGACAAGTTGTCGTTGTTGATCTCGTTCTCTTCAATGGGGATCTCTTCACTGAACCTGAAGGTGTCCAGAGAGCAGCTCATTGAGTTACGCTCATCTCGTCTCACACTGTGACTGAGGTTCTTGTAAAACCTGTGTGTACTTGTGTGCATATGAATCTGTGTTCAGATTAAATATTTAACTAGTCTTCACATCTGAGGAACAAGTACAAATGATCTACATCTCTCTTTATAGCTATGGAGACTGTTATCTACACTGTGAGAGCTCTGCGGACAACAAAGAAAGTCAAACCACGGCTCTGTGTTGATTTCACCTTGTGAATTTACTTCAGACATGAAGGGAAAACTGAAATCACGGAACAGACAGAGCAGGGAAGGATCTTTAAAGCCTCCAGAGGAACGCAGTGTTTGATGTGTTGCATCTGTCGTGTCTTTAAAGTTAAATCAAATGCTATAAATTGCGGTACGAATAAGCAGAGAAGCGGAGAAGAGTGAGCATGTGAGCGTTGCTTCTTGCAGCTCATATTAGGCTCTCTAACTCATTTGTAATTTGGGCAATTGTCTGAAATGTGCTTATCGTGTAGTAACCACAGTAACTGATGCTGCAGCATCAATGGACTCACCCCATGGTGTTGAAGTCATCATCGGGGGGAACGTAGTCTTCGTCGTCGCTAGTCAGGCCGAGCTCGTTGCCATAGCACTGATGAACAAAGTGCCACAGTTCTTTGGGGCACAGCGGCTGCGAGAGGCAACGACCAAAGTGAGAGATGAGAAGACTCGAAAAATTATTCTGAGATGAATTGTGAACATTAACGCTCAGACCGGTATGAACAGGATCAGATTTTTTTTGCTGACCTTGTCCAGCAGCGCATTCTGCCACAGTCTGAACATCATCATGTAGGTCCGGTCCCTGGCTCCAAAGGAGCTGAAAAAGTGCTGTGAAAAATATATTGTAATTATGTACAAGCCTGGTGAGCACTAACAAGCCTTCTCTTATAGATTACTTTAAGTTGTGGCAGTGACATTGGGTATTAATATCTTGCACTATTACTGTCCCTTTAAGCGAAGATGAATGCACTTAAAACACATGTAATAATAATTATAATACTTAAATTTCATATAGCGCTTTTCTAAATACTCAAAGACGCTTTACGTAGGACAGAGACAAACAGAACAAAACAAAAAATAGAAAGACAAAGGACCAAACAAAAGAAATAAAGAGAACAAATTTGTTTTTCTGTTTATTTCTTTAACATTTACTGCTACGTCTCACGTCTTTACTTTCTCAGACAAGCGCCTGTATTTAGCTGCTCTGTATTGTTTACCTTCTCAGTGTCTGTGCAGACCTGGATGGCATTGGGGATGAGGCGGGCAGTCTTCTCTTTTGTCATTGAGCAGATGTCCTTTAGCCGCACTGTCAGCTACACACACACACACACACACAAAGTCACACCATTAGACATACACACACTCATCATAGCACCAAGTGTGACCCAAAACTGCCAAAGTAAGAAGCATGGGAATGCACAGAGGTCCTGAGCGTCGATGAGCATACCAGCGTTTCCCAGCGGAAGATGTTGCTGTAGAAACAGATCCAGTTCTCGGAGAGGTAGAGTCGTCCCTGCAGGAGGATGTCCCGTTGGAGAGCACAGGAGTAGTCTGCAGCATAAGGTGATAACACACTTACAGTGATGCAAAACTACATCGCGGAGAAACACTGAGACAGACAATGACTAAATAATAGATCAGATATTAGAATGTGGTCCATTAAATAAACTGTTATTTTGAAGGCGCTCTCTTTGCTGTCACAAAGAAACCTCACTGCAGCGTTTCCCCTTGTGTGTATATCTTGTTGATCATCTGTGCTATCATCAGGACCAAACCAAAAAGCTCAAATCATACAAAATGTGCTTGTTTTTACCCTAAAGCTGTATTATTCAAAGGATTTGTGACAATCACTGTATTCATTAGAGTTGGGGGAAAACTCCGCTACACTTATCATATTGTTGTTGTTCATGGCAGAGCACTGCCCAAAACATTCATTACCAGAATAGACGTTCCTCTAAAATATTGATTTATTGTCAGTGATATATTTAAAATAATATGAATGTCCAAATTGTTGTTTGCGTCTTCTCTCCGTTTTTTTTTCTTCTCTTAACACTTTTTCTAAAGACTAATAACGAGCGTCAACTTACCCACAATGAGTCTCTCTGTGTCGGGGAGCTGCTTGAAGAGTTTCCTAAAGTCCTCATTGCGCTGCTTGTATGTCGGGCTCAGCACCTGCAGTGACAGGCAGAGTCAGAAAGGCCACAGCGCACATGCATGCGTCTAAAACTCACAACACTCTCCATGCTCTCGGACTCTCGCTCACGCACACAAGAGTCGTCTCCATCGCGCAGACGCAGCCCCCCCGAGTTAGTCGCTTCCGTGAGCATGTGAGATAACCTCGTAAAACCACCCACAGGTCTGATGTCTGGTTTACGCTCTTCATACCGTGGATTTCACTCTGTGGGTGGCTTTGACAGGCTCTTGGAAATGGATGTGTAGTGAATGGCAAGCAGAGGTATGCGGCCTGAATGGGCGTCTTGCTGATACTCGATAACAAAGCGCAATCCCACAACGTCAGCCCGCTGCAGATCATTCAATACACATGCTGCCACGACTATGAGCGTTTGCAATTTGAGTCACATTCTCAGATTTGCATTATCGTGTCCGACAATGAG
Organism: Clinocottus analis; assembly: GCF_023055335.1. NCBI lineage: Eukaryota > Metazoa > Chordata > Actinopteri > Perciformes > Cottidae > Clinocottus > Clinocottus analis. The sequence continues at coordinate 5,894,740 of NW_027175931.1, read as the reverse complement.
CCCTTTGTCTCCTGACAATAGGGGAAGGAGGATTGATGAAACCTCAAACAGAACTGCGCACAGTGGTTTGAATAACCTGGTCAGAAACAAAAGGTTTTCAGCACCGGGGAAAGACGTCCTTATTCAACACGATCGCACGTTTCTTTGCTTGGCTTCAGCCGACTTGATTATTTTCAGAGAGCCTGTGATGAATAAAAATCTCCAAATGTGTGCCAAAACTGAGGGCTCTCTGTCTCCGTCAGTGCCAGAAGCTTTCCTTCAACAGGAAAGAAGGAAACAATAGCTGCCAATACGGTAACAAGATGTTTGCCGAGACAAAAGAAAAGCTCTCTTCGCTCTCTTTGAGAAAGAACATCTTGTTCAAATTAAAAATCCAGACATGAGCCTCCCTTGTAAAACAAAGCATTTGAAATACTGAAATACTGTTTGGGAGTATCGGTTTCTACTTCTTTGAGCCTAAATGTGGTGATGAGAAACACTGCTCTGAAAACGTGAGGGACATCTCTAAAATATACCCTTAATTATTGATTGGAATTAAACTGCCCTAACTGCACATATCATCATGTTTAAGTTGTTTAAAACCGTCATCCGTGACCAAAAACAACCAAAACACACCTACTCTGTTCACACTTGAGGTCATTGACTCCAAACAACAGGCCTCTGTGAGCGCTGGGAGAATTCTAAGAGCTATGACTCATAACCAAACCAGTTGTTTTCTTTAGTAGTAGGGAAATACCAGAGAATGCATACAGTAGAATACAATTTTAAAAAAGTGCCTCAAAGCCTCCTGACTGACCCCTCTCTTGTGACTTTACGTTGTCCCAAAAGAGCTCCATAATTCTGTCCAAATGACAACTTTTCCACATCATTTTCTTCACTGATCTGCTTGTGGTTTTCAGCTCGCAAGTGGAGGTCAACTTACAGCAGGGATCTCCTCAGTGTCCCACTCGGGGTTCTGAAGGTCGGAGGCGGCCCAGCCCCACTCCCAACCCCACTCCCCTCGAGCTGGACCCTGCAGGAGCCACCCTGCCAACGCCTCATCCAGCTCCAGCACGGCCTCCCAGTCTGACATCGTGCAATCCTCATCCAATTCCATATTCGCCGCCCCAGATCCGGTCTGGCGCCTGGATGGCAGCTTATTTTCCAAAAACGGGGGGCCCAGTGGGCTCTTCTGACGTCGGAGGACTTGTCACTTACAGTGGGTTTTGGAAAATAAGAGCAGACAGAGCTGGAGATTCCAGGCGTTCGCAAGCTGCAGTATCCGCCCCCTGTTATGGGTGCTGCTCCCTTTCAGCGTTGAGCGGTGGACACGGCACACTCCAGCCACATGATCCTTGTCTCTCTCTGTCGTTCTCTCTCTCTCTCCCTCTCTTCCTTTCACACACACTGGGAGAGGAGTTACGGCCGTTGCCCTCTAGTAACCCCGGCCAACAAGTCTTTTATTATCATGCCAGTAGCTTTTTCCTTTTTTCCTGCTTACTCCTCCTGGTAAGTGTGTGAGCTAAGTGTGTGTGTGTGTGTTTGTGTTTGGAGGGTTCTTTCCAGGTCCGAGTGCCTTGTAATTACCCAGTTTACAACAGGAAAAGAATGAAGTGACCTTGTTTGTATTAGCCCCGCTCTCCACAGAGTAAATATGTAGCTGGGAAGAAAAAAGCTGAAAGAAAAAAATACATGACTAAATAAAAATAGAGAAATGAATGCTTCCAGTTGAAGAAGAAGCCGTGGAGTCGATCTTGCTGTCCGCCCGAGTGATTGGGTTACAGGGAACAGATGTGAGCGTAACCTCCAGTTACCTCCCTCTGCAAAACAACACCATCAATCTTGACAGCGTCTGCACTGGTTTGCGGTCCAGGGCTTACATCGCAGGGTGAAGCGGCCCGACCAACAAAATAATTCTTTGTTCATCCGCCTCATGTGATCGTTCATTTCCTTTTAGAGTAGCTGCAGGAATCCAAACTAAAACGGTGCAAAAGGACAGACCCGTGTTGTTTTGATGGTATTGAAGGTATTGGAGGTATGACGCGTCCTTCCCCCTCCCCCTCCCTCTTTTCTCCCCGCCTTGGTATTAGGGTCGTTCATGTACTTGTGATACTTGATCCCCCTCTGTTACTCTTAGCGGGCACCAAAGATGCAGAGCTTGCAGTTCTTATTTTAGCAGCGCTCCAAAAAAACAATTGGTGTGCATGTCCTCTCACTATTCTTAACTGAACATATTTCAAGGGTCAAGATGGGGGGAGGGTAGCGGGGTATTGTGACAGAAGTCCCAGCAGCAATAATAAAACATATATATTTTACTCCGGCTTGCATTTCATTGACTCCTGCTGGATGTGTAGCCCACATGCGAGCGCTGGAATTCGGCCACGACTTCCACCTTTCTTCTGCAGTTATTTCCCAGGCCTCACTTTAACCAGACACCGAGGGGATGCAGGAAAAATAAATGGGGAAATAATCTTTAACAGTGGGCCTCTTGGAAAACAGTGGTGGTCATTCAAGCGCAGCTCTTAAAAAAAAACAAAAAAAGCCTTTCCATCATGTGGATGAAATTTCAGCAAAACGAGAGCTCATTACTTGTGCCGATCGTGCTGATAGAAGTCATTTATTTCCTGCTCACGCCGTTCATTTTCTCCAATAAATCAAGCAAAGAAAGAGGCCATTGTGACAGATGCTGCCACCAGTGATTAGGTGACATTATGAGACTTGGGATGAGGTGGGACTACAGATACGCAGTATTTATGGATTTGGTTAACTATTAACAGTGTACAAACATTCGGAGATGGAAGAGACTGGTACCGTAAAGCAGGGTGGAGTTTTAGTGTTTTCAGGAGGATGGGGGCTGATGTGTTACAGTCCATCCTGTCAATAACACTTCCATCCTTTTAATGTGCTGGTTCTTCATTTGAAAGGCAAGGTATGTGGGCGTGTATCGATCCGAGTGAAGCACCTATCGGACAAAAGTCAATTCTCTCACTGTCGTGAACTAAAGTTCTAATCTCTAATCCTGCTAACTTGTTTGGTACGGTTGGAAACGGAAGCATTGCGGCAAACTCGCGTAGATGCAAAGCGAATGAACAGGCGCGTTTCAGAGGGCTGTGGAAGAAAGATGGCGACTGTGCGTACCTCTAACAGGCTCAGATCTCACTTTAGGACGGATGGGCTTTTAATCACCGTGTTTTCAGTGCCATGGGAGGTCATCATCGCCATGTAGAGGTGCACACTTACACACATGCACGCGCCGCCCCGACATGCAGGTGCATGATGGGTACAACACCCACACATAGTCACAGCCAACTGATTTATAGGTACCAATTGGACATGTCTCACTCGCTTGATTAAGCTGCGGTATTTATTGTGTGAGTAAGGATGAGTGTACAAGATGTCAGGAACACAGCCCTACTGGGATTAACCTTTAGTTTTTAAAGGTGAACTCACCATCGTGTCGACATTGTGCTGGTAAATTACACTTTAATTGACATTGCAAACGTCACACGGCTAATCTATTTAAGTCTTGTTTTAAAAGGATACGACTGGTGTTGCTCTATATTTGTCTTACTGTCAAGAGATCCCATTGAAAGACCAAAACCAATGATGCCTAGGTTTGTCTCAGAATCATTCATCCTGCTCTATGCATAATTGAACCCAGCCATAAGCCCACCGGCTCCCACTGAAGACATACATCTTTATAAGGAGGCCACACATTCATTTTTATAAATGCTAAGTCATTTTCTAAAACAGCTGGGCGCTGTAGTTTTGAGCAAATGCTGCATAACAAGACGTAAACAGGCTGCGCTTGTAAGCATTTCCGGGAGCGGGATAGGGGTATGTGGGATTGAGTCAAGATAAACTTCAGTTCATGGGCCATGGGCAACGTCCTACAGGGCAACAGTATGGCTCTCTAGTTATTTTGGACAACATTGGAGATGTATGCCATGGAGGAATAAACAACATCAGGTTCTGGCTACACACGCAATACTTGTTAGCAGGATTTACTTGTTGAAGGATTTGGTCTTTTCATGGGATTTTCTGATAATAAAACATATAATATCACCAGCTTTATACTTAAAAAAAAAAGATTGTGTGACTTAATGGGAGGCAATATCAGGTTTTAGAGAAGGGGATCTGCAGTTTTGCAGTGTTTCTGATGACAAGAGCAGATGGTCCTGGTACCTTGTACACTTGATGTATACCGTGCTTGTCGCCAGCTGTCTGTCAACTGTTAACATGACATTTGCATCTGTTAGTCAGAGCAACATCAACACCAGCTTGTTACTTGTGACGCTCCCTTCTGGTTAGCGGGGTCAGTAGAGGAAATGTGAGTGGCTCACAATAGCTGGAGCATTAGAGAAGATTTTAAGAAAGGTGTCTGGACTTTTTGGACCGAGCCTCTTTTCATCTCAACAGCAGGTCTCTATTTTCCGCATCTGCAGGAAGGTCCCTGCATCTTCCATTGATTGACAAACCGAGACACAGAAACAGGAGGAAACATGCCACGACTAAAAGCGCCATGCTCCATTCGCCTGTTGTTCAAAGGCATTCGAGGCTCGTCCAGTGGCGGTTTGTTGATTTGTTTAGTACAGTGAGAAGCTCAGCGGGCTTGTTACCACCTGTTGCAGACCAGGATTAGACGTTTAAGTGCTGACAGGCCTTTAATCACTACCTAAGGGACTATTAAAACACATTTTGTCAATGGAAAATTGTGAATTAAATAAGACCACGAGAAAAGAATCACTCTGTAATTGAACGGTAACGCTTTAGTTAGACAACTATTTCATACATGTCTCCTTCAACATGTCAAACCGCCTCCTCCAAAGTGTGGCTTTGCTATTAGGTGGTAACAACACTGAGTGAAGTCAATGGAATGAGAGACAGGCAGGAGGGATGCCATCATTCCACCGGTCTGACAACCAACAAACAGAGCGCCGGAGAAAGAAAGTTATTCAGGAATGCACAAGAATACAAGTCATGCTTACTCTCAGGATGTGTTGTCTTTCATGCTGGGGAGAGAGGGGAAGAGTGTACACACAGGGAATACAAAATATAAAATAAATAAATAAAACATAAAATGGGAAAACGTCCAATAAACACAGAGTGGTGTCAAAGTCCAACACTCTCGTTCCTGCTCGCTCTGTGGGCTTAACAAACACAACAGGCAGCTTTTCAAAGTAAAAGTTGGTTGACCATAATCATTAAGGGGTCGTTCAGCAACTCACCGCATGGAAAACAATCATGCTGGAGCCAGAAATAGAGTGAGCACGCCATCTTGTGGTGCAAAATAAAACACTCTGGCTTTGTTGTCAATGAAGAAACTTTGGTAAAATGATGCTGCGGTCTTTCCAGTCCCTTGAATATCGGCATCAGAAAGAGACACCTGTTGCTCTTTTAAGCCCACGCTAGTAATCCCCCGCCTGGAGGACCAGTAACCCGAACTAGTGATCTGGTAAACAAGGTCAAGGACGACAACTTTCATCTCGTAAGCCGTACCACTAAACACAACTCAAAGAGACTTCCGCATGACGTGAACTCACAGCAGCACACATATACGCCCATCAAAGACTTCACACATGTAGAGGATGTATATAAAAACAGGGTCAGACTTACGTTGTACCAGCTTTGGCTCTTCTGCGGAAAGAGATGGGGAGAAAAGAGAGACAGAGGATGTATTTAACGGTGTGAAACGGGTACATGCTGCAGCAGGGTTTTGAGGCTCATACAGACATACAGAGGGTGAATATGATTGGCCTGATAGTAACAAGTGACAGCAGGTCGTGAAGGTCAAACTGAATCTCACGCTCTTTCCTACCAGGAATTACAGAACGATATTGACTCTACTTTTAATGCCAAACACTGACTGTTTGTGTTAACCGTGCTGGACTTTTGAACCTCAAAGTGCTGAGGTTAATGCAGGGTGAAATTCTCTTTCAGTTTCGCTCGCCACTCAAATAATGCTGACATTTACAGGATGTTATTTGGATGTATCATTTATTGATCGAATAGAGGAATCTTTCAAAAACAAAAGCATGTCGGTGGAAAAGCTGCTTCCTGTATTGGCAGAACTGAAAGTAATTTCACTCAAAAACATATACTGCATTAGTACATTAGACGTAAAGTTAAAAATAAATTTATAGTTAACAGTCATGTGCTACAATATGTCCACATCTCTGTTTTAAAAGCACTCAGTCTGTCACCTATAATTTACCTGAAAGTTGTTCCATCAAAAATTAAAATTATCCCAAGAATATTCTAGAAATCTGAGTTTTTAATGTTGTTAAACATTTTACAACTGATTCAATTTATTATTCACAAGCAGTTGATTCTGTTGCAGGTTCTATAACAGCAGAGGGCAGCAGAGATGTATCTTAATCATGACTATGTCGGTACAACATTTTCCAGCCACATAAACACTCTTTCTGTTCGAACAGCTGAGGAGCAAAAGTCTCACAGGGGAAACATGCAGGTGATCATTCAGAGGGTGAAAGAAGGAAGAGGGTATTCAGGGGGAGAAGAGGGAAGAGAGAAGGTCAAAAAGTGATATCCAGTGTCTGATTCCAGAAGAACAACAACTTGAAGCTACACATTTTTAGTAAAAATGAAAAAGAAAAAAAGGACTGGCAATATAATCAAATTTTCCTGATTTTTGAACACAAGACCTCTATTAAACATTACTGCATTGTTTTCTGAAGTTGACTAAAGTGATTATCATAGTATAACAGTATAATAGTATATTTTCTTATTTCAACACGGCGGTTAATCCGTCTTAAAAATGACCACAATAATTTTCCTTAAGACTTCATGTTCAATGTTTCGCTTCTTTGTCAAAAACCCTGAACACATTCAATGTCTCTTTTGTGCCTCGGGCCGTCTGAGTTTTCTCGGTGTCCGACAGGGTCTCTGGTTATCTGGTGCGAGCGGGGTAAGCAGGCAGTGAGCTGCAGTCGCCGGCCTGGCTGTGACGATAGCCGGGCTAATGTGGGCTAATCTGATTTGAAGGTGACAGAGACACGAGGGAGGAATTACTCTGAGACCACTGTCTGGATAAGTGGTGTGTGTGTATGTGTGTGTGCCATTGTCTTTGGCGTGGGGTGGCTTCACGCTAGTGGGTTTGAGAGATTTATGACAGCATTGTTTACACGGAGAGCTACTATTTATTGTGACTGTATCCGTTTGGAAAGAAGGAGAGAGAGAGTCAAACAGTTGAATAGAGTTTTGTCGGGGACTCCTCTGTGACTTACAGTGGTTTGGGTCTGTCTGAACTATATCACTTGGTTTGAATGTCACATACGGGGGCTGTGGATTGCAAACATGGGACAGATAGCTTCAAATGATTCACGAAGCATCTTTGTTTTGGACATTTGTCACATCTAAAATGTCTCCACCACGATGGTCAAGCGGGCCCTTGTTGTGCAAGTGATGGTTTTAAACCCCTGAACAGTCAATTCAAACAACGGGAGCATCCGTTTTTTACATTGAAATTAGTTTCAGATTACAAGAGGATTTTAAATCTTCACTATAAAGACATTTTTGGAATAAATTATATTTCACACAGCTCACAAAGCACTGCCCTCCCACATTAATTCAGGGGATGGAAAGCATGGGAAAGGACACGAGGGCCTGAAACTATCAAAGGGGATCCTGCAGTCGCACAGCTACAGAGGAAGTGGAGGGCCGGGGGGATTTTAATGGGGTCCAGCAGGGATTGTCAATGGGTCAAATGAAAACAAGAAGAAATGCTTACTTTAATCAGGTTTAGTCTGTCATACTGAAAGGAAATTAAAAGAGAAAGCAAAACATTAACCAAAGCAGTGAGCAACATGAACACAGAGAGGAATAGGGAGTGAGAGAGAAGATGTCGAGGTCCGATGAGCTCGTGGCTAATGAAACAACTTCCCAAGTACGTAACTGTCGTTACCATGCGATAGGTTCAGAGGTCTGACGGTGCTACTAAATTTGACTCTCTACCTCGGCTGCATGTGCAATGAAACGCCTCAGTGATTATCGTTGAGCCAACGTAACTATGGTCGTCACATGGCCTGTGCCGCAGAGGGGCATGGAACCCCTTTCGCTGAATGCACTCTTGTATTTGGATTGCATTAGGGCCAGGCTGATCAAGCTCACGTTGCTGGGACGACCTCACGCCATGCCTGGTGTCATGTGACCACTGCCGACCAAAAAGGCTGACGTAAAGGGGTAAGGGGGGGGGGGGGGGGTGTTGAGGGGGACCATGGCACAGAAGTGAAAAAGGACTGAATCAATTGGGATGTGAGTGTGTGTGTGTGTGTGTGTGTGTGTCTGCGCGTGTGAGAGAGACAGAGTGTGCAAAACTCTCATTCATTGTCTCCCTTTGTTTCTCATTTCTGCCTGTGTCGATTAATTGAGACCCTGTGTACTGCAATAAATTTGATGAGCAAAAAAGTAAAGAAATAAATGACGAGATGAGGCCTGACAAGTAGCAAATCTAATGGATGAAGCAACAATATGGGTGATGCACTATAAAAATGTGGCACCAGCCTGCACCCTTGTACAGGCAGGCGGGCAGGGTGGGGATGCTCTCATTGTGGGCAGCTCAAACAGTGCTGGAGGTCTGGACTGGGACGCTGGGCCCATCCCTCTGCAGCCTGACGGATGTTGAAGCTCTCATAACCAAAATGCAACGAGATACGTTTGTCAAGAGAGGGACACGGAACGATCCAAAGTGGAAATAGAAGAGGAAAAGAGAGAGGAACTTCATTAAGACAATTATTTGCAGTATTGTTTATTAGGAATTTGGGCCAGAAATCTTCTTTTTCATTCTTAGAATGTGACAAAACCTCAACACTCAATTTCTCCATCAAATGTGAAATCTGAATTTAGTATTATTTTATTTTTCTGTATTTTAATTGGAAAAAAAAGAGCACATCCTGATCTTGACTATATTACTAAGCTATACACAAATATCTGAAAATGCTATTAGGAATCTGCTACATTGCATATCACCAAAAAGGAAGAGAAAGGACGGGGAAGAAGAAGAAGAAGAGAGGGAGTGAGTGAGGTTGTGTGGGGTTGACAGTTTTTTTCAGAAATGTCCATCTGCTATGATTGTGGGTGCAGATGGGGCTTGTAACGGTTGCACAGGAACAAGCTGGGTTCAGGGTGAAAGCGTTGCAAACAGGGGGTTTGGACATTTCCACAGAGCAGCTCACAAGACAGGAGGTGGGGCAGAGGGAAGGGTGGGCACAGAGATATTTGAGGAACAGAAAAAAGAGTAATGCTTACTTTGGAAAGTCGCTTGTGAGACTAGCATGCAATCAGGAGAAGAACAAAGAAAAATCAGATAGAAGAATGAAAATAAAAAGAAATCAACCGCAAGAAGAAAACAGCTGAAAGTACCAACAGAAGAGCGAAACAGTCATTATCAGATGGCACACATTTTCATATGGCATGGAGCAGTAGCAAAAGAGAGAGAGAGAGAAAGAGGAAGATGGAGAGAGGGAGAGAGAGAGAGAGAGAGAGAGAGAGAGAGAGAGAGAGAGAGAGAGAGAGAAATAAAGAGAAGGCGTGCACACTGTGTTGTGGAGACAAAAAAAATGATGAAATAAAAAGAGACAAAAACAACAAGTGATTCAGAACAGCAGAGACAGATGAGAAGGTACATGAAGACGCCAGTGACACGGCTTACTTCTAACATTTTGCCGAGCGTACAAAACATTAGAGCCACATGCTCCTTCCGTGAAACAACCTGCAAGATTCAATCCGTCTCTGAGTTGAGTTGTGAACGAGGGGAGATGCAGATGAGGGGGAGGACGGCAAATACAACACCTGCACTCTTGTGTTTTTCACCTCTTTCTATCAGCGTCTATTGTTTCAGTAAGAGCTCGGTGGTGTCAGCGGATATAAGGGCTCTTTTCCTGTTCTTAACTGATCTATGAAGAGTTGCAGCAACCGCTGTTTAAGATAAAGAGCCTGAAAAGCATCAATCAATGCTGCCGGTGTTCACTTTTCAGTCACCAGGAAACCCTCACAACAAAGCAAACCTCTGTCAACCATAATAAGCCCTGTAACTTATGTTCATACATAGTTTCCTTTGCAAGTCTGCCTTAAAATTGCCTTATGTTTGCTAGAATCATTAGTGGCCATCAATAGATGTTTTCCTTATGCACTTTCAATGTAGTAAAGAGGAAAAAAAAGGATCTAAATTGAATTTTTTTTATTTGTCCCCATCACTAACATTGGGTTGAACTCTAGAAATGATCTCTTTATGGCCAGTATGAGACAGAGGAGGAATGATGCCGAGCAAAACCTGTTGCATTGCTCATACGGGCAACGGACTATTGTTTTAAGACAGACTTGGAAAAAAAAGCACCTGTCCTTTAAACCCAAACATGCCAAACTTGTCGACTGAATTTTTGGGAGAAATGATTTATCGAACGTCCAAACACACTCAGAGTGAGAAGAAACATGTTAAAGTGTCAGAAATATCACAACTGTTTTTATCATGAAATGACTATACTTTAAAGTGTAGAAATCTGCTCACATCCATCTCACGGATAAACAACCTAAAAGCAACACTTGCTTGACTGAAGCAACAAGTAGATGAGGAAGCTCATTGAGGGAAGCACATGGTTTTAGGTCATATGTTAGCAAGAATTTACAAAAGTGCACAAACTCACGTTTTAGTAACGAGTCTTCATCAGAGTCATTGTGATGAAGACTTGCTGTTTGCTAGCGGCTACACCGTATTTAACGCTGTGCACCATTGACCTGACTCTGATGTCCCATTTCAAGGAGCCTAAGAAACTTAATAGTGACTAAATAAGCCAAGATCAAACTAACTCAACTAAAAACAACACCTTTATCTCGCAGTTTTAGAAGAGGAAGAGATTAAAGATTAGGGAGTATGCGGGATGTCAAAATGAAAGGCTGGAATGGAGTGGAGGGTGCAATCTCTCCTGTGAGTGATGGTTGCTGCTCACGTGTTACATATCAGTAATTACAAGTCAATAACCAATCATAGACGGTGCGTTATGCGTTCAGATCGGTCTCAATAGTAATGAAAACACAAAGGAATTCACAATTTAATGCACACAAAAAATAGTTATCATTATATATGGATATGATGAATAAAAGATTTACAAATATGTTTCTGATGCACACACAAATATGTATTGTTTTAAATACATGTAATAGAAATCCACAAATATGTGTATTTCAAAGGATTTGAAAATGTGATCAAAACCATATTTATATGTTGTTATTTAAAACAAATTTACAAACACTAACTATGTTTGCGTGCATTGAAATGTTTTTGTGGAGACAATCATTTACATTTGTGAATTCTTCTATGTGCATTCATCATTAATAATGGGACGGATCTGAACCCATAGTGCGTCACTACACTGGTAAATATAAATCCGGGCCGACTCTGACGTGTTCACGCCGTCACGGTTTATGAATGAATGTGACAGGCAGCGTTGCCACATCATCTCCAGTATCATAAAGTCACTTTGATCACTGTAAAATCAAGATTTGCACTCAGCTAATAACCTCATGTCACTGTTGTCTTTCTGATGTGACACGTCATGTTCTTACTGGAAGTAAACAAGTTGCGTTAGTGTTTCACAAGCACTCCAATAATCATGGTTTACTCGTGCGTTACAGTGAATGCAACATGTTCTTTAAAAAAGAAATACTGGTTCGTGGGTCAAGAATTACTGCGCAACCACACTGCTCAGAGCAAGCGGTAAATAAGCTGTCATCACAAATCAAATATGTCAGCTCGGTCATCACATTTAACAAGTTTAAAGAGTCGTAATGTGTGTCGCTCATTCATAAGGTCAGGAGATAACTCATAGTTTCAAAGCAGTGATTTAAGCCCTCATAACCTGACTGGTTTAACTTCATTCCATGCGTGTGAAATTGGCACCTCGTGTCAAACAGTGAAGCGGCTCACAACACAACAGCTACTCTGTGAAAATGTTCAGAACAATGTTGGTCACTACCGAGAGTCGACTCTTCTTCACTGGAAAGGACGCACTGCTGAGCATTCGTGACTGCACTGAGAACATAGTGTGGTTTTAAGTGCTGGGAGCTAGACACTAAACCCTGTGAGGCTACCCTTCTGTCTGTCAAACAGGTACCGAGGACAGGGGAGCATCTCCTGGCCGCTCACCTTGGAGTTCTTTCCCCCGCTTCTTGCTGACTGCAGCGAGTATGTTCTCTGGACGACCTGCTCGGGCGTGGAGGGGGATTTGTCAGAGGAGTGGTCGGAACCCTTCTCCACCATGTTCTCGCCCTCCTGGCTCTGTGGTGTGGGAGAGCGCGAGCGTTTACGCAGGACCGGTGAGCAGGCGGGCGTGCTCTTGTTTGAGTTACTGGCAGTGCTGAAAGAGAGGAGACAGAACGAGGGATGAGAAAATCACATCTGCAGCAAAGTGCGTCACAGAAATCACACAAGCACTCTTTGGATATGTGGACGTAAAAAAAACGACAGTGCAAGGCGGGTGCCAATAGTTTACAGATCAGCGTGGACAGCAGCACAGCGGGTACAGCGGCTCCTCATGCGTGCATCGTTTGGGGCTTAACAGGCTTGAAGCACCATGTGCTAACCTGGCTAATGACAGCTAAGCTTGTGCGGGAAGCGAACAACAACATCAACAACCGCCGCAGTAGCGGCAGCAGAGAGGAAAACAAATGTCATGCATGGCTTTTGGATTTTCTCACAGATGCCACATTTCAGAAGCAACAGGCAAATGCTTGATTTTGAGCCAATCGACCAATTTGATCAAGAGACGTAGAGGCTTGAAAAACACAATTTATTTTACAGTCTCAACGCTGACATTTATATGAGGCCAGATGAAAAAAAAAACTGTTTCCATGGCTGCTGAAATGCTACCCTGGAGGACATGACAAGGAGCAAATGAGCAGAAATACAATGGCATCATTCTGGCTATTGAAGGGGGCCTGACGCACATAATTATATGATCTCAAACTGAGCTGCATGTGGACTCCAACACGGGGACTCGCTTTTCTACATCCACTAACAGCTCTCCAGCCGTGTGGGAGGACCGCTGGCTCTAGACAGGTAGTCCCTTTCCTCACATCGTATACGTGACTATCAGGTAGCCTCTGTGATTCAGCACGAGACACCCTCTTTTCTTACACACACACGCACACACATCAATGGCTCAGCAAGAAGCCGCCTCCTCACAATGACAGAAGCCGAACAAAAGGCCCTGAAAGTGATCCGAGTGGCAGTGCGCCCGCCAGGCACGGTTACTTGACATGGCGTTATGCAAGCCATTACGTCACCGGCAGCCAGTGGCCGCTGTTAGTGCCCATGAATTACTGATCTACGGCTGCATTCGGGACTGCGGTGCAGCTCAAAGCACTGACTCATAGTGGCCAGCGCTGACAGCTCCTGTCTGACTGTCAGGGTCGGCCGGACCAGTCGCTGGTTGATTTTAAAAAGGCAAGGACAACAAAGAGCCTTTGCATCTGTTTAATGCGTGGGGATAGCTAATGCACGTCTGGCGTATTACGCTACCTTTGACATCGATTTATCCCAATGGCTGCTGTTCGGTGGATGATCATATTTGCTGTTCTGTACATGGCGTACTGACTCCTGACGAGTCCCTACTGACCTGATTAGGAGTACATGTGCAGGAAAATTTCCCTTTGTAAGATGTTTGCTGTGGAACATTAACTATTTGAGGTAAATGGCAGCTGTATCAATCTATTCTGCCTTCATCACGGGTTTCATCTAGAAATTATGGGTATATCAGGTTGCGCATGTCATCCATGAAGGGAATGAAGAGCACAAATGCTCACTACGGTGGTAGAAAGTGCATCGATATTCAGAATGCATAATACTCTTTGTCTGAGCCAGGAGACTGTCTGGGTCCCTCTCTCACACACAGACACACTCACACGTGGTGTGTGGATGGTGTATTTAAATACCAATACCTGCACCTTTCATGTTCTTGGCAAATGAACAAGGATTGCACCCATCAAATTGTTCAGCAGAGGCCATAAGCCACTCAAGATTCTGTCACATCTCTTTTCGCAAACAATCAATCAATCGTTAATAGATGACGTCCGAAACAACATCCACATGAAGCATTAAATAAGAAATACTATTTGGTTGTATGAAATACTAACTGGGCTTTCCCCCCGAAGGTTACTGTTTTTATTTAATAGGTGTATAATTTGTTTTATGATATAGGCTGAGGTGGACTTAATTTTAGGCGCAGTTGTTGCCTCCATCATAAAACACTGCTGGGAAACCCTTCGGGCCAACGGCTGTTTCCATACCAACACATTTGATACAGACCTGAAACAAAGTTTGAGAAAAAACATAATTTGTTTTTATTGGGCCAGAGAATGGGAAATTCAGAGATAATTTCCAAAAACATCTAAATACAAAAATAATATACCCATTTTTATTGATATTATTTTTAGTGCAGAATAAAACAATTTAAAATCCTGATTCATGAAACCTAATAATGCTTGAGATATTTAGTTTGATTGATATTCCCTGGAGTGCAAACAATTGTTGGATATGGGGGTTGTACCATTTTTTTGCAAAGTAACTTTTCACAGATCTTTGGAAACATATACATGCACACTAAAAGAGTTACATAAAGTCAAACTAAATCAGACGACAAAGCATATCGTCTTTTGATTGCACTGCGACGCTATCAGGGTACAAGACTTAGCTGGGTGGTGGAGCGAGTGCATTGTGGAAACTTTGTGTGTACAAAGGTTGTTTGTAATACATGAGTGTAAAAATGATTTGACAGATGTTTATAAGTTTACTGTACAAAAAGCTAAAAAGTGGATTAAAAGATGTATTTCTATTGCAGGAGTTCCATTATAGAACAACACTAACATAAATGTAAGAATGGTCAACTCATTTTTGGTTTTCAAAAGGACCGTTTCTAACAATATATCTTTTTGAGTGTGAGAGTGTGAATGAAATGTATGTATGTATGTATGTATGTATGTATGTATGTATGTATGTATGTATGTATGTATGTATGTATGTATGAATATATTAAATTACGCTTCTACCTATACATTTCCAGTCTTTCTTTTTTGCATATTAGATTGTGGCTTTACTTATTGCATTGTATGTAATGGTTGACTAAATAAAACACATACTACAAGAAACAGATACTACAGTTTGACCGTGCTGATGTGGGACAAAAGGTGATGTGGGGGGTTTGTCAGTGACAATCAAGCAGAAACATTGGTCCACTTTGTCTTTGGCTAGAATGTGAGTGACCTCCCGTCTGTAGTGGTCTGTGGTCTGTATGCGGCACAAAGTAAGAGAGGGAATCCTGGCTACATCCTCCACATGTCTGTCAGGCACTGGCAAGTAGAAGCCCTCTGGTTCTCATATCACTGAACCATTTTGTACGCTTGGCCACAGCTCTCCACAGTCAGAGCAACACATTAATAAAATGTGTATCTCCTCCGAGGATGATTTCATTATCGTATGCTGTGGGCTTCCTATTATTATTGTTATTGAATATTTGCTTGTGGCCGTTCTGAATGTCCTGCTCAAGATCATCGGTTTGCTCTTGGGAGCAGCTTAGCCGGTTCTCGTCCGTCTAAATAAAATGAATGAAGTACTAAAAAGTACACGCTGGGGAGAGATACTTTTGTGTTTTTAATGTGCTTTCTTTTTTTTTTTTTTTTTTACAAGAACAGACACATATAGCGTAGTTTTCATAAACACCATTGCAGAGATCACAGGTTCATCTGTTGTTTTTCTACATCGTGTCCTCTCTCTCTCTCTCTTCTCAGACAGCCAACAGAGGGAGTCTGCATCAATAAGGACTGCAGTGCAGAGACACCTGGCATTATTCATGAGTGAAACCAGGTACAACATTAACTAACCAGACTATCCTGAAGCTAGCCACTTCTACCTGTTACTGCCTGATTAGGAGTTGAATACACATGATGCGGTAATTAGGCTCAAAGGTGATTATCAGTAGATGGCTACGTGTTGTTGACAATTGGCATCGTTTTCCAGGAACGGTAGAGCCTAACGAGAGGATCACCTCTCTCTGCCTCTCAAATCAAGGTCGGAGAGCAAATACGACAGATGGAGGGATCAATAAAATATCTACGAAAACTATTATGGATATAAGAAATGAGCAGCAAAGGATTTGTTTAGAGAATACTGTGTTTGCATTTGAACTTGTTGGATCCCAAAGCAAACAGTTACGGTCTTCCACAACCTCCCATCCAATCCCGAGAGCGTTTGAACGGACCGCCCGACACTGATCCGGCAGTAATGGAGCCATTAACAGAAATATTTGGTTGACGACAGACATAATGGACACACTGTGTTCCCAACAGTCACGTAACTGCGCGTCTCTCCTGCAAATTAATGTATAAGCAACACACAAACACACATGTTACTCAGACAAAGGAAGCACATTCAGATGGTGAGCCAGTGGGGCTCTCCTCCATGCCTTGGTAATCCCCTGTCTCAGTTGGCACACACACACACACGCTCACACTCCTTCACACACTACAGGTCGGGGTTGGACAGGTGTAAGACTGGGAGGGGTTGAGGTTTAGTGTGAGGTTAAATTCAAGCCCCATCAGGTCAGTCATTACACAACTAAAGAGCGACAATCTTTGAAAGTAATGTTACGTATACACATGGGTTTAACCAGTGGCATGGCCTCCGAGGCAAAAGGGTTTGGAAGATACATAAAACACATTAGCTATAATGAGGTAACTGAAGCTCTTTAAAGGTTGCGAGCAATAGTTTTCATGATTAAGAACTGTGATTGACGCACAAAGGCCAGAAAAAAACCCAGAGAGGATCAACACTCAGTACTTTCCCTTGACTCAGAAAGAGACAGTTTCTTCTGATACAGGAACCTCCACTTGTTGTTTTGAGCCGATGAGGAATTCCCGGATCACCTCGCCTTTCCCGACACACACGGCAGCAAACAATGGGAACGCCGTGGTCCGTCATCAACACATGAATGACGAGGCACCGCTGCATGTCATTCACACACACACACACACACACACCAGTTTGCTCTTTGAACCAGAATGGTGGTGTGGAGAGAGGGAACATGCGGCTGACGCGAGGCCGCAGAGGAAAAGACAAAAGCATCTCTCACGGATGCTTTTGTTCGTCGCCGCTTCGTGAAACGGAACACTGAGAGTTTGACATGAAGCAAGAGAACCTGTCGGTGCGTTGTCGGTGGGCCGTGCTGCTCGGGGGGAACCGACATGAAAAAAAGCACGATGAGTTCTATAGCTGTAGAATAATAGACACAGCTGTTCACAGCTCTGTTTCTTCTCAACGTATGATGACCCACTAGTCATTCAGATACTATGAAGGAAAACCTGCACCGGGGTGGAGCGATAAGGAAAAACAACAACACGCTGTTCTCTTCAATGTAAAAAAAAAAAAAAAAAGGCTTACTGGAATTAGAGCAATGAAAGCAGGCATGAGTGCTTCACTTATGAAAACTGCTGTTTTCAGCAGCACTCACACAAGCTTTTTCCGTTGCATTGATTTTGTGATGCGAACACCGCGGTCCACATTTACCTTCGACGGCAGCGAGAGAGCCGACAAACAATTTAACAATTAAAAAGGCATATCTCTCAGAGCGCCGCCCACGCATTAACAAAGCTCAAACAAAGCTAAGCTTAGGATGGATATCGCTATAGCAACAGTGAACAGAGAGAGTGCTTTAAATATTCAGAGTGTGTGACTAAATATACTTCTGCAGCTCTGCCGGTTAGAGATGCGGTCTGAGCGGGAAATACAGCAGGGAGGCAGAGTGACAGACGCTACGGCCTATCCGGACGTTTATGCTCTTTTCATGATTGATTTCTGGAGTCATCTATGCTGTACGATCCATAAATCAAATTTATGGATATCACTATCTAATAATAACTTTCTGCAGCTGGTCTGCAATATTTATTTTGTTAATTTGTACATGCAATATATTTTGGCTCGCTGAATTAGATCCACATTAAATTAAGTTGTTCCAAGAAGAATAAATACATAGTTAAAGAAAACATGACATTGCATATTCAAGAACACTAATAATGCTTTCTAATATATAGCAGAAACTTAATTAATTAAACTGCTACTGCAATTTAAGAAGCTTCTTTTCCGAGTGAACATTATGGTCCACGATGCGGTTACAGACAATAAATCAAAGTCTACTTTCATCCCAAATAACTGCATCTTGCATTTTAACATCCTACTTTTTTATTATATATTGAAATGTGGAATTTTGTTCAGCACAGTATGTCATTTGCATCATGTGTGAGAGGAATTGAACCTCAAGCACAGAAGTCATCTGCATCAGTCTTTACGCTCAGACAAAGACGCCTCCATGTCCCTCAAAGTAGGTCAAGTTGTTACATATGGAGTGAAACAAAAATAAATAAAAGAGAAACAAGCATGCTGCTCGCACCACTTTGTTACAGTCTTTTCTTTAAATAAGCTCTAAAGCTCTAAATCCAACCGGCTCAAGCTGTCCAATCGTTCAGCTTCACAATAGAAACGGAGTTCCGGGCCTTTCTGAGCGCCGCGCTTGTTTTCACAGTTTTGCTGACCCTGGAAAATACCCATCTGGCAGTGAGGAACACCACCGCTCACCAGCAAACGCACTGCGCATGCACGCACGGGAACGCACACGCACGCATGTGAACACCGAGCGCACACAGCCAGACATCACACACCTTATATACCAAAGACTGCACACCCAATCGCCTCCACATTTAAACGCACAAGTTATATAATCAAACCCATCTTACCCCACCCATTCCCTCTCCTTGTTACTAACACACACACACGCACACGTGTACTTGCATCACAGAGCACGCCATACCCCTGGTGAAAGACACAGTCCCTCAACACCTCGCCGTAGCAGCCCTCAAGGCAGTGGCAACCCTCGCCGGCCACCGTCACACACTCAAACACCACCATGTCCTCGTAGGCAGCCCCGAGTAACGAGCTGTTCATCCAGCGGATCATCCCGAGGACCGCGCGCCGCACTTTCTTTTCTCTCTCGGCGGATGAAAGGTAGCGGACAGATAAAGGGGGAGAGAGAGAGCGAGGGAAGAAAAAAGATGGACGAGGCAGTCGGGGAGATTTTCTTTCGCAGGCTTAGGGCCACTGATCTTCCTCGGCCAGCTCTGATCTCCTAATAACCAGCTTACATTGCCCTTAACACCACCTGCCAAAGCAGAGGCATCGGTGGTCTGGGCTCTCCTTCGAAATGGCACATGTTGATCTTGCCAAGCAGGGAAACTCATCATCATGCAGGCTGCGTGTGGGTCCGCGCGATTGCAGCCAGGTAGGCAGGCGTGTTGTTCCCAGCACTAACCTGGTCGTAGCCATGAGAGAGCCGCTCCGCTGCGATCAGCCCTTCTCAAATGGAGTCATTCACGCAGCGGGAGTCGTGGATGAGGCATAGGATGAAGGACGTGGAGGATGAGGAGGGGCGGGTTGGTAAGGAGAGAAAGAGAGAGGGATGAGGGATATAGGTAAGGAGGGTGAGCGAGTTCTGGAGCATGTCGGGAGGATTGGGAGGAAGAGGAGGAGGAAGCGGACGCAGCCGAGTGAGATGAAGAGAACGTATTTCCCCGGCAGACAGCGGAGAACAGGGGTTTCTCTCTCTGGAGAGCAGGCTCCGTCTTTTTTTTCTCCTTCTTCTGCTTTCTCCTGCTATCGCTCACTCCTCTCCTCCTTTGTCTAACCGAGGCCGACGAGCTGCCGCTTTCTCCGGCAGCCTGCACTTTTCCATTCCCCCCGTTTTCTTCCTCCGCTCTTCCAGCCGTTGGACCATCGGCGCTATTACTGCATCCGCTAGTTGCCTAAGTGAGGCTCTTCTCTCTCTCTCGCTCTCCCTGCTCCCCGTTCACAGGACTTCACGGCAACAGACTGACAATAGATATGAAGAATGTGCGAGCGGATAGAAAGAGATAGGGAGAAGGGGGCGGGCGAGGGACAGCAAATGAGGAAAGAGATGGCTTTCACTTTGCATTCCACCTCTACTTGGTGCTGGTGTACTGAGCCTGCTGCTCCCTCAATTATTCATGTGTTTCATGAATGGACGGGCTGACATCACCGCCATTCAGGTCACTTTACATCCATAGCTCCCTCTGAATCGCACAATAAGCCAGAGCAGGGTTAGTGGGAAACACATACTGTATCATGGGTTCACGTAGATGCAGAGTGGCACATATCAACTTGCTTTTGCCTTTGAAAACTAGAAATCAATTAAAAGTCTGGAATCAGGTAAAGTAAATGCAAAAGGACAACTTTTTTCGTGTTAAAGACGTGCGAGTGAGACATTTCTAAAAGTATTTTTTTTAAATGTGGCAGTACATTGACTTCAGGGTGTCAAGAAATAGGTTTTTATTGAAATTCAAATATTGTAATGATTGTTGTATCTCGTTAATATCAAATAAATAATTACAAGGAAAGCCCAGTTTCAAATATTAAATGACATATTCTATGATTTCAATTTCCCCGAGGCCTTGTTTGGCATCGTCTGATAAATGACGATGAAGGAAAGAAAATATAAAATATCATCCACTGTGCATCACTGCCATCTATTTTAAACTTCCAATTAACCCCCATGAAAGACTTTTTTTTTAAGTGTGAATTTCATTGCAGTCACATATTAAACTGATTATGATCAAACAGAGTAAAATGTCCAAACCTGATATTTTATTCCACAGCAGTTTTAGTCATAACATTGGTGCATAACAACAACAAATCTAATTTGAAATTTGACATTTTGTGGCAATGCAGAAGGAAAAGCAGATGTGTAAATACTAAAAAAATCAATACTGGCTGCATTCCATTTAGCTGCTTCAGTTTCATTGCTCTGGTTTTGTGCCTGCTGGCTCACTTCCAAACAAACAAATCAGGTTTCCATCCAAACGCAGCGCAACACTTAATCACATCTCCAGTAAATGTGCAACAGAAAATGCAACTTAAAGTGAGTTTCCAGTTTGTTTCATCGTGAATCAATTTGTGGAAGGTTACAGTCTCCTCACGTGCTGCGTACTTATCGGATGTTTTCGTCCACCACTACTTTTCATCTGTGCAGTGGAAGTTTGAGTGACACACTATGATTTGTAGCTTACACTTTTCATTCCATTGCACTTTGTTTTTATCGATACATCAACTTTTCCTCCTCA
Source organism: Clinocottus analis (assembly GCF_023055335.1). Lineage (NCBI taxonomy): Eukaryota > Metazoa > Chordata > Actinopteri > Perciformes > Cottidae > Clinocottus > Clinocottus analis. The sequence continues at coordinate 5,873,569 of NW_027175931.1, read as the reverse complement.
GCCAAGCATAATTTGGACTTATTTTCATTCATATTAAAGTGTGCTTTCCCTGTGCCTTATTACAACTAGATGAAATGTCTGCTGTGAAAAAGGTAAAATATATAAATTAAGTATCATTTGGAACATTATCTCACACAATTAGTCTTTTTGTGTTTTGGCATCTCCTCATTATACATAATGTGTTCATTTATGTATAAATATGCTCAGTCTTTACATTCTTAGTTGATTTATTATTCCAAAGCCTGTAATGAAGTCAATCAGCTCTTAAAATATTTGTATACATAATACATATATTCATATCACCCACACACTGAAAGGCGTTCTCCACATGGCTGCAACCGCATGTCCAACAAGTGTTTTTCCGTAACTTACACACAGCCAAACTAATTGGTGTTTACAAGAGAAACACATTCCGTATGAAAACATGGCCGCTGCAGTACTATTTACTACTTAACTCACACAAACTGTACTGCTGGAAAATAAGGTGGAGGTCATTTTGAGGTGACCCATTCCCGTGTTCATACATAAAGATGTCCACAGCCAGCGACCACCTCTGGATCTCTAAAGAGACGCCAGCGGAGGAGCCCTGAGCTGAGCTGCTGGAAACACTTGACCCCGGGTGAGGGTGTGTGGGTGGGGAGGGGGTGGGGGGGCCTGCAGCGAGCGCTGGCGGCCTCTGTGGGAGCGCTGAGCGGAGCCGTGCTGTGGAACAAAGGGAGCTGGTCCACTGAGCCGGACCACTGTGTGCCCAGATAAGCCCGTCCGGCCTCGCACCAACAACTGACCTACTTACAGGGGACCTCTGCTCTCTTCGTGGTTGCACCCAAGGGACACGCAGATAGTCAGATTGACCACACACACACACACACACACACGAAGAAACAATACGTAATGAACAGTCGTGGGCACTTAGCTGTTGATTCACTCATCGTACTCATTCACTTCCCTTCCAATTCAGTCATGGTGTAAATGTAAGCCGAACACCCACCCCTAAAATGTTAAACACTCAAATACTAAACAAATTTCTCCATCTTTTTGTCGGCGAGGAAGGCGCGCTGTTTACCGAGTTGTCACGGCAACATCAAATGTGGCGACGCCCGGCTGGGTCGGAAATGTCTGTCAAACCGACTGTGTCTCGGCCGTGCAGTTGCCATGGCAGCGCGTCAAGCCATTCATGCGCACCGCGACTTGAAGTGTTCCCAACTGGAGGGAGAACGAGAGCACAGCGGGAGGGTGTGTGTGTGTGTGTGTGTGTGTGTGTGTGTGTGTGTGTGTGTGAGCGGGGTGATGCTGCAGCATAAAGCGTCAACACACACCATTAGTTATCTACAAAGCCCGGGAGTTTAAGTGCACTTTGCCGGGTACATGTCCGGAGTGAAAGGAGCGATCGGTGGGTCTCTGACAGCTGATATCTCCATTTCGCCCCGGCGAGACGGTTTGAGAGACCCAGACACAAACTTTTCCGTGTAGATCGCTGCGTCTCAGCTTGGAAGAAAAGACAATAAAATACAGAGAGAAGCCACGGTGGGTCATTACCTTTCCTGAAACTATTTAAATCCAATCCCACGAGCATAACTGCAGCGTTTGGCCCAGGCTTAATTAAGCAGCCTAATTATCCTCCATGTGTGGCAACCTAACGTGGTCCTGTACCAATTTTTGTTGGGTTCTCATTGAAGCTGTGACCCGCTGTACCTCTGGGTCCAAGAACCGGTTTTAAAAGCAGCTATAATTAAACACCACTGATTTAAATTCAAGAGCACTCACTACTCGGCCCTGTGAGGTGATTCAAGGACTCGGTGGGATGTCGGAGAGGGGCGGGAGGAGGGGGGGGTAGCAAACTGGCAACCGGATTAAGCCTCCGTGGGACACGTTGTCCCGGTGGGACGGACACAGCCGCCGCCATCTGCAGGGGACACATAGGAGGAAGGAAGCCGGCCGGGGGGATAAACAGTAGGCCGAGAGCAGGTGAGGGATGGGGAGAGTGTGTGTGTTTGTGTGTTTAAACTGACATTTTGTGACATTTGTTGCACCAAGAAAAGTTGCCTTGATGCTTGGACATAAATGTCTTTTCCTACTGGTGCAGTGTCTGTTGAAAAGAGAAACGCTCATCCGAACCACTTCCTACTCGTCACGGCGCGTCCTGAAGGACGCATGTACAAACTATGTTGATGAAGAAACAGATTGAATTCCCGCGTTTATCAGAGGCGACCCATCCTGTACTATACTCCACAGTGAAATTCAAAGCGGCTTGGCATCACTTTCATCACTTCAACTGTTGCAATAAAAGTACATTTTTAAATACATTGTATTCTGTCTGTATATATAATATTGCTATTGTGGTTTCTTTCCTGTTTTATTTGACTATGTGTCTCTTGTGTGCACTTTACCTGTCTGCTGCTGTAATCCTGCAATTTCCTCACCGCGGGACTAATAAAGGAATATCTTATCTTCACAAAACCCTGTTGCTCCTAAATATCTACATTTTAATTAAAGATGTTTCTGTATACTCGTCTAAAATGCATAAATCAATGACTGATCCACCTTCTCTGGACGCAAGATTAGGAATTACACACATTTTTAGCTTTATTTCAGTCATCTCTGATATTTCTAGACCAGATTACATGCCCCATAGGATGCGTTGATGCTTTGTTCTATGCATTAAATGAATATGGACCTTCCTTATTTTAAAAACATATTTTCAATTTCCTCCATGTGTGCATTACCTAACACTTAGTTTTACGTCTACAATACACAACTCTTTGTAGCCTCCAGGTAGAGAAGGTTAAGTATGGATTCCTCAAGTGTTGTGGGCAGAGAGCAAATAAAAACAAATAACTAATAAATTATATGAAAACAATAAACACATGCCAGTTTAAGGGAAGCAGGTTCTGGTTATGCCTTTAAAAAGCTTTATGGAAAATGAACTTATTTGTTGGACAAGCTATATTTGAGAAAACTGTGTGTGGAATGCAAACGTGAAGCCTTTTCACCAGACATCCATCAGGAAGATGCCTGTCATGTCTGCCTTTATAAATGTTTAATAAACACCGAACATTTCATAATTACTGTAAGATTAATGAAACCAGCCTCTCTAGTCCTAGTTAATGCGAACACAAAATACCACTTTAGACACAAAGTGCTATGCAAGCTACTCTATTTTCTTAAATGACTTTATCAATCATTGCAAACCAATCAATGCATCGTCAATCAAATTCCCTCGCAGCGCAAAAGATAGAAAAATAGCAGCTTGTATCGGGAGCAGGCAGAAGAGTGAGGCGGGGAGTAGAGCGTAATCAGCGATGACAAATGGCTTGTGGGAAGGATGCAGTATAAAAAAAAAGAGGGAGAAAAGGGGACAGGGAACGAGAGAGAGAGAAAGTTAATAAGCTGTGGCCAGAAGGGAAACAATTCTGCGGTTTCTCTTTCCTGCAGGGCCCCTGCTGTGCAGTCGGAAGTCCATTGTGGCCCAGTCTGATGGTGCAGTGCTTTATCTGTAAGGCTGCTGTTGGTTCCGAGCCCAGTACATTCCTAACAAACTCTTAGCTGTGGACATGTCGGTTTTCCAAGCAAGTCAAAGTAGTTTTGCTGAAGCAAAGAGGGCTTAATCATCCCTTGTGATGTCCGTTTCAGATCTAGAGGACCAGCTGATCGACCAGCAGCTCACCTACGCTTAATGCAGAAGAACCCCCTCCCTCTCTTTGATGCTTCACATACTGAAATTAATCTTCTTGGTGCAGAGGCCTGGGAGCTACCATTTTCAAGTCAGTTTAAAATAGCCCAGGGAGAAATAAGTGGCTCGGCGCTGGAAAAGTACACGCCTGGGGGCTCGGTATGCACGTGCGCATGCGAGAATCCGAAGCATCCCGTGCATATGCCGTTGGACGTCGCAAGTTTCCGAAAGTCTTTGATGTTCGGTTCATCTGCATGACAGCGTGAGCGAAAAGCTGCAGTCTCAAAGGGTGTGAAAAAATCCCGGCCGGGAGACTTCTCCACACCTGCTCCGAATGGTGACGATCAATAAGATAAAGGAGCTGAAACAATTAACCAGATGAGTCGGGTGTAAAGACACACACACACACACACACACACACACACACACACACACACAAACACATACATTTATGTGTGCAAGTCTGCACCCAGTTTGTCCCAACTGTCAAGCGGCAACAACAGGCTTGTCCATGGTGCCACGTGCAGAGAGTAAGCTCCAGCTCAAGCTGGCTGCCTGGGTCTCGCTGTTGCTCCAGCTGCTGCTGTTGGCTGTGTGTGCACATCTGTGTGCAGATTTAAGTCACACCAAATGTCGTATCAAGAGCAAACATCCCCACATTGGGGCCGCCGCCAAATCCTGAGCAATCTCACGCTCATGCACGCGGGCATGCGTGCACATACATGCTCTCTCTCTTTCCATCCCTTCCTCTTTCTCCCTTTATCTCTGCCTTGTCTTCTGATAAGTAAGTAATGCTGCAAAAATATCTACCCCCCCCCCCTCACCCTGGCTCTCAATCACAGCATGATGCACGGTGACAAACATACACCCAACAGGGCAGCCTGGATTTCCAGCCTGAAAACCCTTTGACACTCGCTTCCCCTGACATCAACTTTCAGGACATCACAAGATTCTTTCTTATTACAATGACACATATACTTCTTCTTCTTCTTCTTTTTTTTTTTTTTTACAATTCCATCGTTTCATCATTATCTAAACTATTCTATCTGTGCTTTCTGTTCATGCAATTTTAGTACACTTGAAATACAACCTCACTGTTGATGCAAATCCTAACACTAAAATCGGCTTCCTTGCATTCATTTTTGTGGCATCTTGTAAGCAGGCTAAGCACTTGTGTGATGCAGGACGCAATAATCAGAGCTTCATCCTCATCTTTAGGTATCTCATTTGCCGGCACACACTAAAAATGGGAAGAACAAATACTTTTGCCCTATTACAAACTTACTGAGAGTTTACAACAATCACTGTATAGTTCAATCGAGTACCCGGATAAATTACTGCTTCCAGTGTATGTAAATAAGCTGCTTTATCTGGTGGCAGCTACTGGTTTATAACACATTGAAGTATTGACTGATGGGACGAACTCGAGGTCACACCGTTTTACCTAAGAAGCAGATTGCCCGTGGGAGGACGGAATGACACAAATAACCAGAGTGATCTTCCCGCTGGATCCTCTCATTGATGGCGTAAGTTTTAAAACTTTGTTTTACCAAAACAGTCTAGATAAACACGTAAAAATCATAATATGACGTAACAACATGGCCTGCAAACTATAGCCAGCGAGCAGACAGGTCATCTACATGTGTAAGAGACTATGGAAAAGCCAACAGATGGCTGTTCAATGGGAAAGCAACCTGTGTGTATGTGCCAAACAGGAAGACACATACAGTATGCACTCAATCTAATTAATAACATGAAGCCGTGAGAGGAAATGTTCAAAGCTTCAGTCAACAGTCTGAAGAAAAAAACAAAACAGGAGAACAAAGTAATAGATTTAAGAGGTTTAAAAAAAAGCAGAGTATAGAAGAGAGATGGTTGTAAATGATAGAAGAAGAGACAAATATAGAGAGTGAAAAAGAGACAGAGGGGAAAAAAGAGGTCCTATAGGGAAAAGAAGAGATCCTCATAAAAGTGAGAAGGAAGGAAGCAGGACGCACGTTGCCGAAACTGCTCCCCCTCTGGTTTTTTTTTTCCTCCTGCAGTGCTCTGTAATTCGTCTCTAAAAATATCAGGCAAGAGGAGGAGGAGGAGCATAAACAAACACAGGGGGGTGGAAGGAGAGGATGGAGGGAGGAGACGATGGAGAAAGTGCACACGCTGTGGCCAAACAGGTTAGGAAAAGGAAAAGTGAGAGCGGGGGCCACCTGGACGCGGATCTGTGGGTCCATGTGAGACGCCGAGGGGAACGGAGGGGGAAAACAAGCGGGGAGGACGAGCGAGAGCGGAAAAGCGGGGGAAGACGGAGGGAGCATGTGCCTGCTCTTTTCCAGGCGGCCACGTGAGTGCCTCTCCTCAGCTGCTCTGCTCACACTGAGCCCGCCAGAGGGGAGCAGAGCAGGGTCGCCACAGCGGAAGAAATAACAAAAAATAACACACTGGCCCGCACTGGATGCACACTCTCTGGTCACAGCTTAGTGGCGCTTTAAACTGGCCCCTTATTACTTACCGATGCATTCCCTGTAGATTTACATAACCATGGAGGAATGCACCGGTGAGGATGGACAGACACGCGTGATCATATCTAATGTGCCCTCTTTAAAAAGCACAGATGTTTGTCTGTGCATCCGGGCCTCGTCGACAGAGTACGTTGTCCTGGAGTCACAGGCATCAAGCACCTGGCCGGGTTGCACTTTGCATACACGACAGCCATACAGCTGCTATATAACAGCTAAACAGGAGAGGGAAAGAGGGGGGGGGCAGAGAACACAGCTCAAATTTCAAATACACAATCTCACGCACAAAGAGAAAACCTCCGCTGTCCGTTTAGCCTTACCAGGCGAGCTTGAAGCCTTTCATTAGTACAGCGAGGAGTGTCTGACGTCCATAGCGTGTTGTGGGCACTGGGCTGCCCGTTCACACCGCCGCATGCTGACTGACAGCCTGCCAAAGCCTCAGCTCCCATACACAGAGCACAGAGATGCACACAGGGTGGTGGCGGTGGGCAGACGAAGGGAGCAGTGGATGCAGACACAGATGGATGGTTGGGGTCCAAAGTCTGAACGGATGATCCTCCGCCTTTCCGCTACATTCCGTCGCTTGCACCGAGGTGCCGCAGTGCCGAGCACTTGTGCCAGAAATTCACACCTCCCTGAGGTTCTTCAGTTCTCCCAAAAGAGAAGGAGGCGACCTGCACCGCAGTGTCCAATGCACAAACCGCAGCACGCAGCAGGGCTAGCGACTGCAGACGGCCGCCGACATGGCGGGTCGCTCTTCCTTTCTAACGCCGTGTCTTTTCTCTCATTCCTCTCACGCTTTCCCCCCCCCCTCACAGCGTCCGCCTGCTCGCTCAAACTCTCACTCGTCTCTCCCTCGTTCTCTGCTGCGGATGAAAGCTGCACTTGCTGTGCTCACAGTGAGCAGGCGCAGGCTCTCTACCCCCCCCCCCCCTCCACACCTCCTGTTCTCTCCGTTCTCTTCCCTAGATGGCTCCCTTTCTCTGTTTCTCTCCGACATAAGCCTCGCTGGCCCAGTGTGGAGGATTCGACCAGGGTAGCAGCCTCCGGCCATAACATCCCCTGGGCAATGACCCTCACCTCCACACAATGTATGAGAAGGCTATTAAGTGGGGGAGTGGTGTGTGTGTGTGTGTGGGGGGGGACCTGCTGCAATTCTTTCCTCTTGTATTGGACTCCAGCCCTGATCAGTGTCAGCAGCTAACCCTGTTAATCTCTTAATGCATTCAGAGTACTGGGGTACTCCCCGTGTTTATAGCCACGCTCTGTGTTCGTGCTCTGCATGCATGATAAATCCGATGGACATCATGGTGACTCAGCTTGCGTAGTTGACTCCTGAATGTTTTATTACTGCAATAACCGGAGTTTAAAATCTAACCGGGGCCTTTCGTAAATCCTCTTCATTCGTCCGACACAGCGGGCCTGTCGGGCTCTGGATTAACAGCGATATACTCTTGTGTCTCAATAGGCAGACGTGTGGCGTCTTTCATTTTGTGCTTTCCAAAAAAAAAACAAAAAAAAACAGAACACCAGAGAGAACGTGTTTGGGAGGGATTCATCTGCGCACTTATCTGTTTTAATGTGAGCCGCATGTCAGCATGCCCAGATAACTAGTTAACAGACAGTAGCAGCCGTGGGTTTATTCTGAGATGATCATGTTATTTAGAGGACAGGGTTGGTTTGTTTCTCAAGCCGTCTATGAGCGTGTTCACATAAAAGGGGTGGTCTTTGCAGCATTTAAACAATCACAAATATGGACAAGTATGCTTCTGAGGAAGCATCGACAGGAGGTTGGTGTTTGTCTGAGTTTTGAGTTCAAATGACACGTCTTTCCTCCAGAATCACAGCCTTTCTTCTCCCTGACCACCTCAGGCCTCAGGGGTCAGAGAGCCACCGAGCGTTCGCTTTAATACAAGCTGCCATCAAAAGGAATGGCCACAGGCACTGGGTCAGGAGGCAGCACATTCTTCCCGTTTAATCCTTTTAAAGCCCTGCACATTACAAATCACACCTCATTAACGATGGCTAATACTGTGGCTGATGCAAAACACTCGCCACCATCAGGAACTGACATTCTGGTTGACTGGCCCAGAAACACACACAAACATACACACACGCACACACACACGCTTTGATGAAAACCCCTTATGGTTAATAATTGTATTAATTTTGTAAAAAGCACGTAGTAATCCGTTTAGTTAAGTATAGCTCAATATAAAGTCGTTGTTATTGTTATCGAGCTTTGCCTGCTGAGTCACTGAGTTTCATTCATTCAACCTTCTTCTTTTCTTTTTCCAGATGTCGATGATGCTAGAAGAGAGAAAGCGAATGACTCACTTGGAGGCAACTTCAAAAGAAAAAAAGTAAAAAGAATAAGAAGAATCCTGTCACAGACTGTGTCTCATGTCAGTTTCACCACACACTTCAGAACTGAGATCAGTAGAAGAGCTCTGAGTTGACGCTTAACTTTGGTGATGTGCACAGTACGCTTGTGCATTACATTTCTTTTCTAGAGACTTCTGACCTATAGCATGCCAGGGAACGTAACACCTGTTGCACTCTCGTCATTTTTCTAAGTTATAATGAATCACGAACTCCTCGTCGAGCAGAACGTCATCGGAGAGACTGAACAGAAGACATTTTGGAACTGATGCCAACTTAATTGAATAGGCCCGTTTTTCAATGGGATTACAAAGAAGTGGGACAGATTCATGAAAGGCAGGTTTTTTTTATCATAACTTTGTGAATGTGAGTCTTAGTTGGCATTTCTCCATTATTCCAAAGTAAATACAAAACATCTTTGCAATTTTTTTCTTCTTTTTCTTTTGCATATTTGCACATGTGTAGCTCTGCCTGCAGAGGGCTCCACAAAACCTTCTACAACTAGCCATCGACCGCTGACTTGTATAAGCACCTCAGACACATGTCATGATTACTTTTATTATGAAAAACTCTAAGAGGAAAGGGGGGTCAATGAGCGTGCCTCTCGTTCTGCACCACGGGACAGGCGAGAGCAGTCATTGATGATGTGTATTATTAGCCGACATTGTTTCTCCCCGTTGCAACAAATGTGGTAAGACTGCAGGGAGAGAAAAGTGAGGAGAGGAAAAGAGGCAGCGATATATAAGAGCTCTAATCCCTTCCCAGGTCAAGCAGTGAGGGATGTAGCCTGAGCTTCAGTCGAGCAAGCGGACAGAAAGTCGTCTCACACCGAGGCCATCTGGTGCCCACCTCGTCACGGCTTGCTAAGAATGTCACAGAGCCCGCCCCCTCCTCCCCCACCGGAAACAATACCTGCAGTCATGGCGCACCTTACTAATGCCAGTATAAATCACATTGTTGGCCGTGATTCCCGGAAACATCTAGGAGAGACACAGAGTTCATGCAGTATGATGTCACCTGCCAACCCCCCACTGCTGAGATTTCCTGTAATGGACGAGCAGTTCATCTCGACCTCGCCTCCACTACTAATGTAGCTGATGCACTGAGGAGCATGCGTTGTTAATATATATTGTCATAAATAAGAATGCATCAAAGCAGGAAGAGGGTTCATTGTGACATTTTATTACTTTCACATCCACAACAAATGCTGTTATACAACAACAACAACAACAACAACAACAAGTGATTATAAAAGAGTAGTACAGGAGAGTAGATGTTAGCCTGTTATGTCCAATATTTGTGACAGGAGGCTGTTTACCTCAATTTAAAACAGAGAGGCCGGCTACCCATTGTCGTTTGCTTTGTCAATTTAATTTAATTTAACAACCATCAGGAAGAGGATGTCAGCATATTGCAAATAATACCATGCCTGATAATTGAAAGATGGATTTCATACATCAGGCCATACTTTTGGTCCCATTTGAGTGTGTTTGGGAACTTTGGAGCCTGTCCCACTTTATTTGGTCTCATCTTTCTGGCTGTGTGTGTGTGTGTGTGTGTGTGTGTGTGTGTGTGTGTGTGTGTGTGTGTGCGCGTGTGCGTGTGCGTGTGCGTGTGTGATTGTAGTTTGACTCTTGGTTTCACGCACTGTCCAACCTGCCGAGGAGAAGCGCACTACAGAGTGGTGCTGAATGGACAGCTCCTCCAGAGAAGAGTCAACCACTGAATCAGACGTGTTACTCTCACTGGCGCCCCCTGCTGACCAGCTAAGTAAAATAACTGCCATGATCAAATAATAAAAAAGGTGTCCCCACAGGGATCAGGCAAAAACAGGAATTGATTTACTTTGAAATAAAAGTGAATTGATTTACTCTCATTTTCCCTGAGTACATGTTTGATGTGCCCTTTATACGGAGGTTTCAAAAGAGTAATGCAACAAATAGAGGTTTCAACTCATATTTCATGGAATGAGTTACACCTTAACAGATAGTAGTCATTAACTATTAGTCAGCAAAACAGCAATCATGGGATTAACATTCCTTGAACCCTAATCTGGCCCAGAGATTTTTAATTTAACTCCAAGAATAGCATTGGCGGATAATCTAGATTAATCCCTCCACACTGCTTTGTGGGATTGGATGGCGGGGTGAGTTTGACTCTCCATTTGCCTGGTAGGCGTTCCTTTCCCCATAACACACCATGGATTACGCTTGTACCGCTTTCCTGCTCATGTTGCCCCAACCCCCCCAGAGATTGATCTCTACTATCTGACCAGAGAGGGAAATGGGGGACCACGTGACTGGAGGGACGTTTGTTTTGTTGTGGAAATGAACATGTCGGTTCAATCCAAGTGCTCGAGGCCACGGTGTGGAGACAGAGAGCAGGAATGCATTCACAGCACCAAACACGGGCATATACAGACTATTTATGCAAAAGATGAGACAAAGAATTATTATAGCATCGGACATACGCTGCAGAACTTGAACAAAAAAGAAATAGAACGAGACAAACATCTAATTTTAATCCAACTTTCATTGAATCGAACACGTAAAGTAAGAATTGAAATCAGCCCTCAGGGAGAGCATGTTTTTTGATTTTTGTGAATGAAGAGGAGGTGTGGATTCAAAGACAGACGGCGTAGGAGTAAAAGTTTACAAGACTGATCAACAGAGTCTCACGCAACAGATAAGAAGAAGGTTAAACAGATTCAAACACGGGACAGCAATGCGCAACAGAAACCGGCTCGGTGAGGAAACCCGAGTCAAATTAAATGGGATGCAGAAAACACAGCAGCAGCAGACATCCCACTGAGGACAGAACAGACACTTTGCAGACAGCCAACATTGACTGAAACATAAAAGCCCAGGGAGGGAGAGGAGCACGGAGCAATAGCAGTGATGGTGAACGACAGAATATGTTCGATTGCGCGTTCAAATATGTTCAAAGAGCAACAATGTGAGTGATGGACATTAAGTACAATATCAGGTTAACCCCAAAAAAGTGATAAAGTGAAGAACTGATGGCCTTCTGCGACGGCGTCACGTGCCCCATGAATAAAAGAACAAAGCAGGGCACATGCTGACATTAAAGCCCTCATTTAAAAAACGCCTTCCATTTCCTGTTTCTGCTGCAGCAAGCAGGATGGAAATAGGCCGAGGTTTCTTTTTTAACTAACCTCAAACACACCCACAGACACTCATAATTACGAAACAAAGCGAATCAAGTGAGAGGAGAAGAGGTGGTGTAAAATAGAGTTTGGGATTATCTCTATTAAACTAAACAATGGGTTTCGGTTTGAGAAAGAATAGACCAGACTAATGAGAATAAAGCATTTGCGTAACTCCACCTCCAACTATGCATAGAGATGCACCAATATGAAATGGCCCAGAACCGGCCATAGAGGCAGATTGGGTTGGCTGGACGTCACCAATCCACAAATCTGTTCTTCGTAACCGCCATATTTCCGTGATTCCACCTTTATTCAGTTGCATTTAGCCACAGCGCCACTTGTCCAAGCTCTGTTCATTTGATGCAGTGGGCTACTATTGCGACACACATATTAACTCGCAGCTTCTGCTAACAGTCGCCTTAAAAGGAGCAACGTGTTGCATTTAGCGCCATCTAGCGGATGGCAACCAACACCACTCCCTTTCCATGTCCATCGGAGAACTAGAGTGGCCTTCAGGCAGCGTGAAAAGGTTAAAGGTTTGGTTTGATTGCTGTGAGCTACTGTAGAAACAAGGTGGTGCAACAAGAGAACTCTCTCCCCATGTAGATATAAATCCGCTCATTCTCAGCTAATTATATTGGATCTGCTTTAGTCGATACCCAGAGAGTAAAGGTCAGATTGGTGCGTCACCAGCACTGAACAAACATTTTTGAAGTAACACCAGTGGCTGTTTACCAAGTACTGAATAATTATGAAGCCCAAAAACTGACAAACCCGTGTAAAAGATTATCAAACAAGTAAATTAATAAATAAAACTGTTAGAGCCACATAATTAACATGTGTAACATGTTTATTTGACTGTTTAAATGGCATTAAATAACCATATACATTTTATACAAATATTTTTACACGAACAAGAACCCAGTCACTGTCTTTGTGAGCAAAGTACAAATTAAGATTCATCAGAAGTTGAGCATCATTAATAAATTCATCGGAAGAGTATATCTCTATTGGCAACAAGCAAAAAGACACAATACGTCTTTGTATATATCTTCAGCCTGAACTATAGCTGTAGCTATTATGCAGTACATCAATGACTCATCACATCTATAACCCTGAGCTCCTCAAATACACAGTCGCTCTGTTCAGAAAAAATGATGTCACGACACAGAGAGATCGGGTTCTGCTGATCTGGTCTACATTCAGTAGTGGAGGGTATACATTTGAGCTGCTACTGTATCACTGCACTGCTGACACTCGCTTCTCTGGGCAGAAATGTCACAGTCACTCGAGGAAGGCTCTATAACCACTGTAAAAATGTAAAATGCAAATGGTCTTTTTAGTCATATTCTTTTTTACAATTTAAGTTAACCCAACCCCAAAAAGAAATCCATATATATATATATATATATATATATATATATATATATATATATATATATATATATATATATATATATATATATAACACAAATCAATAAACAAATTTGCAAAAGTCTTCTTATAACTAAATTGGAGGACGTGAAGGTTCTAATCCTTTAGAAATAGGTATATTATAAATATGAAATGCAACATAATTGTAAGTTCATAAACTGAATTGTATACATATATATATATATATATATATATATATATATATATATATATATACACACACTATATTAAATCAGACACTGATGACACAGCGCTGTGTATTACATTTATATTTACACTAAAAATGCTTTGCGCTGATCAAGGGGGTAATCATATAATATAAATACAATATTTCTCAGGGGGTACAAGGTTCAAGGTTGAGAACCACTGCTTTAGGAGATTCCTGTGCAGTTTGTATTCTTCCTCACCCTACCCGACGCCAAGCTCGGTCGTTACGCAATTATGAAATAGCTCCACATGACCTCATAATCAGTGAGCAAGAGATACTGCGGTGTGGAAGCCAACGTGGTCAGACGTGCTGTCGCTGAGGGGTTGTTCACTGTGGGTAAAACTCAAACACAAACCACCGCGGGTGAAACAATAACCCCATCTGTGTCCTTGTGCCGTGTCCTCGGAGAAACCTTTGCTGAACTGCTCTTCAAACAAGGCAAGCGGAATAAAAACACGGGAGCTGCACGGGTGACACTGTTTTAAATGAAGCCTGTGTTCATTCTGAATCTTTTGAATCTGGATCTGGGAGGAGAGCTATTGACTGACCCCTTCCACACGATACTTCCATATAGGCATTCAGGGCTGTTGCCACAGAGACAACCCTGCCATCGTTTGAGCCCATAGCGGTCCAGCCAGCTGCTTCAGGGCCACATGTGGACCTTGCCTGATGTTTTCAGTCAGGACAAACACAATGCTAAGCCACACAGAGGCACACACACACACACACACACACACACACACACACACACACACGCACACACACACACACACACACACACACACACACACACAAACACACTGATATTCCATTTGCCATTATCACCCAAAAGGCCTTCAAGGACGCCACTTGAGCTATTTTGAGCTTCACGAATGATCAACGTCACTCATAGTGACAAAGCAACAAGCGCCCAGCGAGGCTTCATCCTTTCTAAAATACCTCAACTTTGCAGGGATTAAATCTGCACAGCTAACATCATGCATCACAATCAAGACCCAACGGCTTTTTTTCCGCATCAAGCCGCCGCTGTGGATGGAAACCTGAAGCCTTGGATAACATCAACAAGGTCAAATATTGAAAAGAGGAAAATTGTTTTCTAACATCGTCAGATAACAGCAAACTGTAGGTCTGTCTTACATTACTTACAAATCTAAAAGATAACACTCAATTGTATCGTATTTACCAAACAGGCACTAACAAAATGCACAACTTCGGAACATTATTCTGCCTTTTGATCATAAAATAGCATCGCCAGTGACATGCAGTGAAATGCTGTGGGACTGATTGATTGATTTTCCGTCACTAAGATTTAACATGATGCATAAACCTCTGAACTGGACACGGCTCAGAAGCCCCCATCACTGCTAACGTGCCTTGGAGCAAGAAACTGCTTGCTAAAAGATTTATCTGTTATATGGATTCCTTGGAGGAAGTGACCCAACCATCCATCCATTCTCAAACCAAGAAGTCTTGTCTGTCAGAGGAAAGCATATTAATATCAAAACATGTCTAAATATGAGCATGTGTTTTTATCAATTGCACCATTTCCAGCCACACACCATACTTTTCTGAGCCATGTTTTACACCCACTCATAGTGCCCTCTCACTGTGCGGCCAAAACAAAGTTGGAGTGAATACTTAAAGTAAAAACACAACTTTCAGGTTATGTAATCTACACGCTCCCATTACCAGTTTGCATGGACAAAATTATTTATTTCCATCAAACTTCCTTTTTTTTGTGTTAGTAATCGCATCATTAATAATACACAAATTAACACAAGTAACTCAATGATGATAAGTGCGCTCCTAAAACACTGAAATGTAATATGTGGGGGCTGTTTCTCTACAGATATTTGATATTGAGAAAATAAAAAAGTGCATCTGTAGGTAATAAACAACAGTTCTCATAAACAGACTCGGGGTAATCCAGCGATATAATATTATAGTTTCAATAATTTGGAGGGACTCACTGGATATGGATGAAAAAAAGAACGACCAATGTGTCGCTTTACACACACTTGCTTCCATTTCCCAGAACACAACTAAATAGTGGAGGACATCCACGTCTTTCAAATTTCCCAAAATCCAGCTCGTAACGCAGGCGTTCTGTAATAAATGTGTCATCTCTGGGCCGATCATCGTGACATCATCAGGACGGAGCTCCTGCAGAGCAACAGAAGACATTATATGACTGTTTTCACGGGCTTGGTAGACTTTTTCTCAACTAGTGAACTCACAAACTAACAAGCTATGAAATCGGTGGAGTGCCAATTCATTCACAGCAGAGAGTTTTACAGTTTCTCTGCAGTCTTGCCATCGCAGCAAGGCAGCGAGTACTCATATTTTATCCACAACCAGGCCGTATTGGAAACAAAATGACGGTAGTGTCCCGACCTCTAACCCTGCGCTGCTCCTGCAGAGGACAACGCTGACAATGTTTCAGTGAATGTTGCTTCAGCACTTTTGTTCCTGGATCTCACCCACCGTGAAACCAGAAGACCAGCAGAAGCGGAGAGGAAGTAGATGCATATAAAGAACGCCAGAACAAAACAGCTCTCTTTTTTTTTGGGACGTCCCAGTGCGATGTTCTCCCATGTGATGATCACATGACTAGAAGACTAAGAACGTACGTGACATACAAAACGGGGGAGAATATACAGATATAGAAATACACATATATTGTCTTTAGTTTAGTGACATGAAGCTGCCGTATAATGTCTCATGTGTGGAGTGTCTTTTGCTTGTTGAGTTATATCCTACCTTTGGGGTTTCCATATCAGTTTCTTCCACTTCTTTTGCTTGGCCTATCAGTGAGGGTAGAGAAGAGTGAATGAGAGGTTTTTGGAGAATATCTTTACTTTTTAATGACGTGAATGTTCAGATGGAAGTTAGGGCTAACAGAAAATGTCCTGTAATGATCTGTACTCTTTGTTGTACGGCATCTTATTACTTCTCGTCCTCGCAGAAGGTAAGTGACCTTTACTTATTTATTTTTTTCCGGTAAGAAAACAAAACAGACTTCACTTTCAAGAGGACTAGAAACCCCACTTTGAGTCATTTTGGTACGCTTATTCGGCAAGCGCTCGGGTTCAAAAGAGGAGCCCTGGCGTGGTCGTAAACACGCTCTGACATTTACTTTGAGCCTTATTCCAATCCAGACGACTCGAAACAAACAAGAATCGTTTCCGGCGAACATTTCACACAAAAGTACATGCGTGTGCCTTTTGTGCGTGTGCCTTTTGTGCGCGCGCGTGTCAAAGTAAAGCAACGTGTTATTGGGCTCGCAGAGTGCTGTCGCTGCTGTGACTCAATACAGAGCGCCCACATGTACGATGAATCACTGTGATCAGAAGCCCTCAACCACTCCTCCATCTATTCAATCAATTCATTTCTGCTGTGGCACCTGATAATACATTTGCCTCTCCAGCCAAAGCAATTTTCTTCCCACTCCTTTACCCCTGACCGAGCTTCTCAGCATCTAGTGAGGAGTTTCCTTCGGCTGTGCCACAGCAACCACGGATCTTGTGCCCGTCAGTGTGGTAATCAAGCTTTACATTTTCTCACAGAGGGGAATGTATTGACTGAGGAATTTCCTTTTTTTCTGAGAATAAACACCGAGGAATTAGCATTTCGATGTTGGCCCTGAGTGCCTGTTCTCTTACAAAACGTAGGAAGCAGAGGAACAGAAGAAGCCCGGAGTAAGAACACTCCATGGGCCCTTTTGGAGCAGCTACAGGGGAAATCAATCACATCTGCTGCGCTGGAAGGCAATGCGGAGGAGACAGATTACGCCACTGATTAATGGAACCTGAAAAAAACGGACCTCCCATTGAAGACGGATATGTTTCAAAAAGGCAATCTGGCACTAAGAATTGAATTTGACAGCGGATGTCTTTAGAGTTTAGCGTTAATCCTCTGCAGCTCTGCATTGTGTTATTAATTTGAACAAGACCGATTGATCTCCATCCGACAACACGTTTAGATTTCTTCCCCCGGTGGATATGCATCTGGATAAGAAAAAAATAAAATAGATTAAATGTTGCCCTGCTGGGGCAGAGATATAGACATTTAGCGCGATCAGCTGGATTGATTCGCAGATGAACATATGTGAATTACAGCGGGAGTCACCAGAGGCCGTGTGATTAGTCAGCGGTAAAGTCCTGTTGGAGGAAACATGGCCCACTTAGATTGATACAGGGGGAGCTGGCTGTGCGTTATGGCTGGCTCTTCCCTTCTCCACGGTCTCCTCATCATTTCCCACATACTGTTAGTGCCCCCAATTTACTATTTTTGAGTGGTACAACGGATTGAACGAACTCGAGCTCCATTATCTCACAGACCACAAATCTCCCCCCTGCCACCAATACTACATTAATTAAGACTGTACCTTAAGTGGGCTCAACGACGAATGGATTGGTATCAATTTGAGCTCCTAGTGGAGGACGGGTACGGACAGGCGTCTCTATATTTAGTTTAGTTCACGCCATTAAATGGCATGTGTGCATGACATATCTCCCGTAACTCCACCGTGAGGCAGATGTCCACCTAGCGTGAAAACAAGACCTTTCACAAAAATCAGTAAGTGGGTGTGCCAGTGACAGACAGAGGACTTAATGAATCACCTACAGTGAGGGCCGTCTGTGATGTGATAATGACTCCGGTTCAGACGTGTGAAAATATTATTGGAAGTTTACTTTGGATGAGATTTTTAAGATGGCTTGAAGACTCACTTTTGAAATAGTTCTTATCAATCCATCCTAAAATCTCTGAGTCCGCAGACAAAGAATCATATTTTCTGTTTATATCTAGTCAGCATTTAAAGCAGCACGCTTCATTTATTTCATTACTAATAAATAATGTTTAATCAACACAAAACTATGAGAAAAAAGTACATTTTATTTTGGTTTTGAATGGTGTAAAATTGACTTGTATAGACAGATAAATGTCAAAAGCAAGAAGAAAAATAAATGCACATTATGGCTTTCTGTATGACTGACATGACGCTGTTTGTATCACCATTTAAAAAAACCCATTTAATAGAACGAGTCTCTCTCTTTCTTTCCCCAAAAGCAAATTAAAGATTTTTTTTCTAGTCTCATAATAAAATAATGAATCAAATTAAGCTGCTAGCGCTGCCTTCGCTCCATAGTGACTATCATTCCTGATTCATGAAGGGGCTGCTGAGATGGTTATGCGAGTGTAACACAGTAATACCTGCCAGGGGTATTTATCACACAGTGGTAACCTAAAGCAGCGCTAGGACTGTCTCGTATCCCCATCGACAGGCACAGTAAATCGAACCAAATTGCCCCTAATGGACCTGGGGAGCAGAGATCACGGCGGAGATTTAGGAGGCCTTGAAGCCAGCTGGAAAATCCCTTCTCCTCAAAGGCGTGTGTATGCGCGAGAGGTGTGTATTGCAGGGAACACTGACGTACGGCGATTTGGTCCACCACGCCCCGCATTCATCAGGTTAAGGTAAAAGCATGTGTATAGTAAGAACTTTCACCACATGTCTCCTGTTGTAATGAATTGCGGAAGAAAAGGAAAAGCTGACGGGGCGTATTTTAATGCTGAAGTTGCAGAACGCAGTCTCAAACAAACATAAAACCTGCCGCATTACAACCCTCTACAAGGATAAATATATATGGGCCACTCATGGAGTCACAGCTTAATGTGTGGAATGTATTTTGAAAAAAAAAAAAACTACACAGGCTCTGTTACATTATTTTTTATGTTGTACAGGGCCTGTTGAATTTCTGAAGCAAGTCAGAATAATGTACTTTACATTCAGAGGTCTGCTGTGGACGGAGAGAAAGCGGGTGCATTTTGGGCAGCAAAGGTCAAACAGAAAAGGGTACAGATGCAGAACAATAGCAGGGCTGTTTAAGTCATGTGATTAGGGCAGTGGAAACTACATCCGCACTTAATTCAGTAGATTATCACAGAACGGTTGACAGGGAGCCAATTTTGGATTTTAGAGTACATTTAGTAGTGTAGGTGAAAATAAACCAGCGTGGGGTTTCTTTAAACTGTGCAAATCAGATTTTAGACATGTCAGTTCAACGTTTAATACTTAGTTTCAATCTTTGGAATCTATCTTATATTTTATATTTCTTGTATAAAAATGTAAATCCTAACAAATGCTATTGTAACCCTGTTTTTGTCCCTTTCTTTTTCCTAGTATCGAAGGTTATTCATGGAATTCACTGAGTTTTTTCCCATGAATAATACATTCATTTCACACACATGTCATGCATCTCATCCGTTACGCTCGCCAGCTAATGTGCTGAAGACTCAAGACCACGGAACGAGAAAGTGCCACAGCTAAAGAAAGGTAACAGAAATCAGACCTGACCTTATGTTTGTGCATGGTGAACAGGCAGACACCATCCTGGCCTCTCTCCTGGCTCTCATGGCCTCTCTTCAACCTCTGTCCCGCTGTTTCCGTGTCAGATTCTCATTTGTCCAGCATGCTTTGTCATCATCGCCAAGCCTCATACAATCCCCCTTGTCCTCCTCTCTTATGCGGCGCATCCAAAATCAATCAGAGCCAAAGTAATGTCACCGGCTCAGACACTGAAAGTTGCAAACAGAGGTGGTACAGACAACACTTGTTAAGCTCCAACGCCTGTTCAGAAGCCGCAGGGTGTCCAGACTGACTGAGTGCCGCTACCCTGACACACCATCATGGCTCAACCGGTGTTCTCCTCCTTGCCCACAATTCCTCACAAGCTATTACCCAAACCACCGTCTTTCCTCCCTGTAAATAAAAAAAAACACAGTGACTTTCAATTTTTCTGTCCAGGTGGCTCGCAGCCTCGCTTCCTACCGCATCCCCTCACATCTGCTTCGCTGAGCCACGGATGAGCAGTTGTACGAGGGAGGATGGGTCAGGGATGCGAGCGCTCTGATTGGCCGGCGGGCCATGGTGTGTGTGTGGGAAGGTCCCTTTGGTAGGCTCCGTGCGAGCGGCTATGCTCGATAAGGGTGGTCCTTCACCTCCTTTCCTCCTCTCTCTGCTCTATCAGCCTCCCTCCCCTGCTTTGCTCCCCCTCACTTTCTCTATCTCTCCTCCTCCTCCTCCTTCTCCTCCTCCTCTGTCTGCGCCGCAAGCTGCACGCAGGAACTCGCGGTCCTCGACCAGAGCGCCGCGCCGTCTTTGTGAGGAGCCCAATCAGCGATGCGGTGGCTGCACGCACACAAACGCACACATGAATATGGAGAAGGGATGGCGGCTACGTCACCAACACATAGCATCTTGCAGACATAACTACCCCGCAAAGCCCATGACCCAAATTCCCTACAAAAAAAAGAACACACGCTTGCATCTTTGTCAGCCTCGTCATAACGATTTGGATGTACTGATAGGATCTTATGTGCAGCTGAAGCTTTACAGGTGTGAAACTACGGGGATCATTAGGGAGGACTGCCATCAGATAGCTCTCAAAAAAAAAGATCTAGAATAAGATTAGATGGAAAACAACAATGCGGCAGATCTATTCATGCAAGGACAACACAGAGAGTTTATTTGATAAGAAGATGAGCACCAAAACAAACAAAAGTAAAAGAAAAATAAATACTTTATTACAGGAAGGACTGCAATTCAAGTTTTTGACTTGAATTCAGCCTGGATTGGATGATAATGAAATATGTTACCCAGGCTTAGGTGAGTTTTTATATTAGACTGTACCGATTTATCCTTTCCTTTTCCTGAAAGTCGTCCGGAACAAGAAACCTGTTCCACTTGCGAGTATCATTTTCTCAATATGTCGGATCCTCGATTTCCTGGGGATCCTGGACAAAGTAAAGAGGAAGATCGGATTATGCTGACCTCCATCACTGGAAGCCATCGTCTCAAACCACAGACGGTGATCGATAATCCGGCAATCGAGATGGCGGAAGAGCAATTCAGAAACGAAGGCAGAAAAGGCTTCAAGTGAAACGCAGGAGAGTCTCAGCAGCAGCTCTCTGTAATAAGCCGTCATAAGGACAAGATCAGCTGCTGTCACATTCTTTGACTTATTTGATCAGCAATAAATACACCAGAGCTCCTGTCTGCCTTGCAGACACACCGACAGCAACTGGCTCCAACTCTCTCCCTTAAAACGCGCAAACCGTTTCCAAAGGCACTTCCATCCTGCACACTTTGTCCAGTCGAAGGGCTTTCTGCATGCATTATTTAAAGTGAGCTTCATAACAAACTTAGTATCGATCGTTTGTAGTTTGCGTGACTCATGGCCACTTTGGAAATACCTGCAGTGGAACTTCAAAAGTATCAACTGAGACTACATGTCATGTGGGATGCATACATCATATATGCAGTTGTCCTTTGCTACAGTTACAGTTCACGCTGAGGCGTCTTCATGCTGCCTGATTCTTTAAAAAGAGCTTTTGCTCACTGTTAAATAAAACGTGCTGGGCTTCGACTGAGTCCTCTCACCTAAAAAATGAACACTTCTGCAAGTTTCAGCTATACTAAGCCTAAAAGACATTAAAAGGTAACTTCACCCCTTCGTCTGAGCTGAAGTCCACTGCATCATTTAAAAATAATAATAAAATGCCCAAAAGTGGGGCAAGCGTTTGAGAGGTGAAACCAGGGCCACTGTTGAGAAATATGACAGCCAGAAGTGTTTACCGTGAGCTACAGAGGCTTGGGAAATAGCGTTATTTTTTTTTCAAACAATAGGACGCTGTGAGGGCAGGAGGGAGGCGATCGCAGGCTTTGTAGGTTAGTCCCAGTCCCCTCAGAATAGTCTTTGCAGATTAGGACTGGTTTCAAACAGTAGATGGCATTTTCAACCATGAAATACACATTTGTTTTGATACATTTGGGAACAAAGGTAATGTCCACAGCAGCACTGATGTGCTTCATACAAGTTACTATACATAATCTCAGATTGTCTCTTACTACCTTTTTCCAATGTGATTACACCCTGTTGGTCTCACTCATACCAGCCCCTAATGGAAGTTTTAACTGTCACCCAGAAGGGTGCTCTTTTTTTTGCTATGAGGAGAAAAAAATACTAATTGCTAAATTCAATTTTGCTTGCAGTTGCTCAGTTGCCACCAGTGTGAACAATGCAGGGAAGAACTTCCACAGTTCGAAAAGGTGCAAGAGCAGCACAATCTGAAATTCAGCGCTACATGGTAGCATTAGCGTTCCTAAAGATCCCCTCGAATCATCTTCTTTTTGTTAGTAAAAAATAATAATTTGTGTCGGATATGGTAAAATATGGTAATCAAACTTGTTATAAATTCTTGAAATGATATCTACTCCTTCGCCCTTATTGAAAAATCCATAATTCATAAATATGCAAATATTACTTATTTTAAACATTTACTCGTTAGATACTCGATGTCGCGGACTTTTCTGCAAAGACCATTCTTAGTGTAGTGTGCACGTCAAGTTCTCACATTACAAGTTAATGACTGGACAGAGATTTGCTCCAAAAAGTTGTGATGTCACAAAATCATAGTTGCAGATACACTTTTTAGACTCGAACATCTAATGTCTCCGTTTGATGAATGTGAAAACAACCTCTGAGTGTCAAACTCTAGTCAAACATTGTTCTGCACAGTGGAGGTCAAACAGCCACGTGAAGTCACAAAACTCAAAACGCGTTAGTGGACGGGGGACTAAAAATATTGCAAGATATGGAAGTGATGACGACGCTCAATGCAGACACTTTCTGCCACATGTCAGAGTCGACAATAAGACAGACTGTGGTATGGAAGCTTCTTTTCAGTCCAGAGTCTAAACATTCCCCTAAATTTCCAGTTGCATTGCACAGCTACTGACTCGTAAAATGATGTGCACAGCCAACAAAAACAAAAAACTGTGTTCAATAAACCACCTCTCGGTTGTGTGTAGTGCAGAGACTCCTAGTGGTTTGAACCCGGCCTGCTAGTCACCCAACTCGCATGACTGACCACTCAAAGCATACCAGACTAGGCACACACTCAGACACACACACACGCACACGCATACACAAACACACACACACCGAAATGCACCAAAATAACATTGTCCACTTAGCTTAGAAAATGTGGCACATGAACACCACTTCTCCCGCCTGATCACTGCATGCATGGTATCACTCTCTCTCACGCACACACACACACACACACACACACACACACACACACACACACACACACACACACACACACACACACACACACACACACACACAAAGAGCTTCTCTAGTTCTGGCCCCAGGAAAGTAACCTCTCACGGCAAAAATGTTTCTTACATAATAAACACTACAGAGTCAGTGTTGAGATAATAGACAGAATTTGTGGAAAATGCCACTTAGGTAAAAACATGCACCCAGATGTAATAAATGTAGATATCATTTTGTAAACTAACCCTTTATTTACAAAAAAAAAAAGACAATGTATAAGGAGGAGATGTAAATAAATTATATGGTTAAATGATGTGTATTTGAACCCCGGCATCAGAACAGATGTCCTAAATGTTTGGTAAATTCAGAGTATGAAGTGTGATACTGAATCCATACATATTCAAATCCGCCTACGCCACGTTAAGCATGGAGGAACAGCTCTTTGTCCAATCCTTTTCTAACATTTCTCCTGTGGTGACTCGAGATAGAAACTCACCTTTTCAGCTTGGGCCTTGAACCCTTTTGCTTCGGGACTGCCACAGTGGACACTTGTGACAGCAAAGCCTTCGCAGACTGAAGGATACAGTGTGTGTGTGTGTGTGTGTGTGTCCACGGCGCTGACCTGCCACCGGCCGGCCAGCAAAGAGACTAAAAAGCTCCACAATGGTGTCCAACTCACAAAGCCCTGTTTGTGTCTGGCGTTGTTTGTCCAATAAAAGCAAACAATGGCATTCCGTGGCTTGCAACTGTATTCACTGCAGGCCTCTCCAAATGTAAAGCGCATTCAGACACCTTGGTCGGCGGACAAAGCCGCGAATCTGTGTCACATGCCGGGTGGGCGGGCCGGGGCAAATGGGGTGACGGCGAGATCTGCCCCGCCGCATCCCTGCACCACGATGAGCGCTCACGCTCACGAGCACACACTGCAAACGCAAAGGAAAAGCAACCGGCGACCCGACTTACCTGATTTTGTCCGCTGCACTGTCAGACCTGCAGAGGAAAGGAGAGGAGAGGGAAGTCAGTCATGAGGCACTGGATCCACTGATCTGAGTTCAGTTTTAATTCACTCTCATACACCACATCACCACTTGATAGCAATAATATACATACACACACATATATATACTTTTTTTTTTTTCTCACTGGGCATTACTTCATTTGCCATTATAAGCAGTATCCAAATAATGAATACAAGGTTTATAACACAAACTATCGTATTATTAAGGGATCATTTTAAGCAGATAGTAATACATTTTGAGTGTTACTCCTCATATGAAGCATGTAGTATTGTTTTTTTAAATGGTTATTGTATTTTCAATAGAAATTTATCCAACCCAGATGAAATCATGAATACTGATATAATCAGTTTTATGTGATCCATACTTATGAATCAACAGTTAATGCATTCTTAATAATGCACTGTATTATTATGGAAGAAAAAAATGTCCAAAAGTGTTCTCAGGCATTCATAAACCACTTCATAACTGTTCATAATGCAGTTTTGGCTGTAATCATTGACAAATACAATATACACAAAAAAATACACAAATATCCTCATATTGTAGTGATTTGTTTCTGTGGTGCTATCACACCTGCTAATATATTGCTCCACTCTTCCAGCTCCCACTACTTCAAATTATTGAACATAACAAAAAATATTAATATGCAGATGACACACAGATTATTATAATAATATTAGGAGACTACAGTTCCATATCAGCATTATGTAATTGCAATAAAAAGACACAGATCAGTAATTGGATGTGTCCTAACTTAAACAAAGTGAACCATTAAAGAGTTAAACACAGACAAAAACAGAAATAATCGTTTTTTTGAGTGACACAAACAAAGCCAGATGTCTGGGTCTAATCAGGGACTCAGTATAAACTTCAATATTCCACATTTAAACAGCTGCTGCCAGAGTTCTCAGTCAGACCAGGAAGTGGATCACATCACTCTCAGATATTTATACTGGGTCCTGTTTGCCATATAGTTGTAAAATCATTGAATATACTGCTGTTGGTTTATGACGTGCTGAATGATTTAAAGTAAGTTTCTGATCTGCTGCTCCATTTTAAACTGCCAGCTTCTGTAGGAGCAGCGTTCAGTCTTTATGCACTTTTGCATTAATGTGGAACAAACTCCCAGAAAACTTTGAGAACTTAGAGATTTGCTCCAACTGTTTTGTTAAATCACTATTTATTCATACAGAAGTTAACACTGCATTGTAGCTGCACTGTCTTCTTATGTCGCCTAAAGTTTTTTATGTTTTATATAAAGCGCATTGCCCCGTTGTTCTGGGCTGCTTTATAAATACACTCCCCTTGCTAGCACCTGCTAATAGGGGGAGTAGAAGTAAAGTGTCACTCTCCAGTAGTTATATTTATACTCTACGCTGCAGAGGCATGTCTCTGTGTGTAATCCTGATTCACAACTCCCAATCATGTGCTGCGTCATCTCCACTGATGAGTCATATTTCACTGTCTTAGCAAAGTCACACTGTCATATTACATAACTATCTGCAGTTCTAGTGGAGCTGAACTCGGCAGAAGCATCGGATGCAAAGGCAAATGAGCAAACTTGTCCCCATCGACTGAAATCCGCCGGTCTCTCCCCCTGAACCGGCGCGGATGAGCCGATAATCTGGCCGAATCAGCACAAAATAAATAAACAAATACAAGAAAATAACAGCTTGTGGCACATATTAGCTGGCAGCTGCACTGAGCACACTGAGCAAACTGCAGCACGCAAGACACAGAAAACAGAAACAAG
The DNA here is from genome assembly GCF_023055335.1 of Clinocottus analis. Lineage (NCBI taxonomy): Eukaryota > Metazoa > Chordata > Actinopteri > Perciformes > Cottidae > Clinocottus > Clinocottus analis. Next base: position 5,847,294 of record NW_027175931.1, on the reverse strand, counting down.
ACCGACGGACACGGAGACCGCGAGACGAGCGGGAGTTGGTGGAGGGGGCAGCGGTGCAGCGGTGCAGAGCGGCAGCTGCTTTTACCTGCAGAGGAGACATGACATTCCGTGCCCTCTGGAGCCGGCTACAGAACGCTGCTCTCCCTGCAGCCGCTGCAGACGCCCGTCACTAGCGATCACCAGCACAGCGAAGACAACGGCAGCGAGAAATCCCATAGGTTTGACAGGTACTGTTCCTAATTCGAGCGAGTGGAGACACTGAGCTACACTGAGCAGGAAAGAAAAAAAAAAAAAAGAAAAAAAGAGTGCGCGGGAGGGAGAGAGCCACGGAGAGAAGCGAGGAGAAGAGTGCAGGACAGAGGGAAGGAGTGGAGGTGTAGTGAACAGTCACACGGTGAGGGTTTTTTTTACGAGGCTAGACCAAGAGGGTTCCTACGCATCTTCTCTTTTCTTCAGAGCATTCCTTCAACATTTGAGTAAAGTAAGTATTCCTGCAGATTTAACATCCAGGGTGATAAAATCATCATCAGCCTCTTTTCTGCGCAGCCAGTAACTATTTAACCCATTTTGGAATATCTCTCTTTCTCTCTCATTGTCAGTTTTTGAGCTAATTAAAAAAAACATAGCCTGCTTGAACCTGATACTACTCAATACGACTCAAACTATAAACCAGAACACTTCCTAGACCATAAACCGTGTCCTGTTGCAGACAGAATCTACATATGAATGCCTATTCTATTCATAGAGATTAGAATTATACCAGATATATATTTGGCAGATGTTAAAAAAAAGAGAGCTAGTTTTGCTTCAACAAAAGTACGAGATTAGTTCGAGAAAAAATATTTTTCTAAGCAGGCTGTGGTTATCTGATGCAGCACTACACACCAAGAGTGTTGGTGTGTAGTAAAAGTGTTGAATTAGCCTGAGATTTGGTGATCGAGTTGTCTTTTGAATTAATGTATTAATACCTTTTTTTCCAGGCTTTTTAACATATTTATTTCGTCAAAAATAATTAATTGGCTGGTGGTGAAATCCAATAAAATAAGATAATCCGTTATTAGTCCCACAGCGAAAAGTGCAAACAAGAGACGTAGTAAAAAAAAAAGGAAAATAAAAAAGTTAAAAAAAACATGATTAATAAGCAAATGAGCAATACAAAAATAGTAATACAGGTAATGGGACAATACAATAAACATCTTGCTAGAAAAAGGAACCCAAAAGACAAACTAATCACAGAGCACCAACCGTGAACATGGGGACCCCAAAGACCCCTTCATGAGTACTTCATGTACTTTTCCCAACTCTACTCTTCAAACAGCGTATCATAAATGTATTTAAGGTTGAAAAGACACCATAAAAAAGCTCTGTAATGCAGACAGTTCTACTTTCCTGACACATTGCCTTCCTAATCTCCTGGTAGTGCTGACACCGCTCATTGAGTTTCGTCCTGGCCGCATGGCTTTACTCCAGGTACACACACCCACACACCGGGTTCAATAGCAGATTTTAATGTCCAGGCCTGTCACTGGTGCTGCCGTGACGAACGCCGCAGATTCCAAGATGATAAAGAGCTAAAGAGACGATAATGACGCCGCCTGTCTTCCAACTCAAACTGAGCTATGGGGAAGTAGAGACAGCGATGACTGTAGGCGTCCTTACACACGGGCACTCTTGCTATTATAGAGGCAGGTACCTGGGAAAAGGACTGCTCGTTCACCTGCTTTTTTTTTTTTTTTGAGTCCTCATTAAAGTCCCTGACACTGGTCTAACTCTTTTCCAGGATGAATCATGTCAGCAAGTTGAAGGCTTGAATTTTGCAATTTGATGGAAAAAGAAGTAGATCCACTAAAAGCCCCATTAAAACAGGTGAAAACAGGTTATGTATCAGTGCACCAGTATGAAGAAAGTGCCCCCTGGTGGTACATGCGTGTAAGAACCAAAGCAATGTGACCAGAAAATAGGGAATACATTGACATTTTGAGTTGATTTATGAATTCACTGTAACATAGCTGTTTATCTGCAGCATCCAGTTTACTGAATGACCAGGGTAAAACGTTTCCTGGATTCAATCCCCTTATTTAGATTTTTAGTAAACAGTTAAATAGTGAAAATCATTCAGAGACAACACACACACACACACTGCTCACCTCTCCTCTCGGATTAATGGAGTCAGGAAGCGAGTGCTGTCATCTTCATGGCTGCTCTGCTGGCTGCTCTGCTGGCTGCTGGCATGGCACATGAAAGAAAAGTGTGGCTGTCAATTATTCCAGCGGGAGCACTCTCATAAATCAGGGGTTTTTATTAGGTACTATATAAACTTCAAAGACACATTTGGACCCTGCAAACCAGAAATGCAAGGCGAGAAAACCAAAAACATGGTGTTAATATACATGTATTATATAATATACATTTCATAAACTAATCATCTTTGACATTATATTTATCTGTCCCCTGCAGTGCAAAGGCCTCATATTCTGTCGTGCATCTCTAAATACTGGGACTAACATCCGATATCCAAGCTCCTACAAAATGAGCAACTGTGAAATATATTATATATTTACTGTTATTTTTGGATAAGTGTCCTCTTCTTTTCATGTACATATCCAACGATAACACTAGAGGGGGCTATATGACATCGGCTATGAAAATGATAAGGCTGCACTTAAGAATATTAGTAAGTGAACATGTTTAAAGACAGAATCATGAACAGATTAAATAAAGGTGTCACCACTTTCCATTAAAATAACTAAGTTGTGTGTAATTCAGTTACTTTCTCATTTCATTGTCAAAATGTAAGATGCACAGTACAAAATTTCCCTATTTAAAGAATCTTCTGTTGTTCTGTTCAGACTTTGCCATTTTAAAATAAAGACTTTCTGTTGGGAAATGTCTTCATGAATTCGCACTCTAACTCTGCAGAAGCAACGCGGGGAACCTCGGATGTACGAAAAAGCAGATTTTGAGTCTTAGGGATACTTTTTAATATACCCTGGAAAATGTACTCATCATTTAAACTTATTTTGAGTCTCAAAATGCAGTTTTTATTTTTTGGGAAGTAAATATCATATTTAAACTGAGTAGATACACTAGTATATTTAGTAGATATCCACTTTCCCGAATGAAGCAGTGTGTCTTTAAGCAAAAGTCAGCTGTAAAAAGTATTTATACTGTAAATGAGTAGTGTGGACTGAAATATAGCTCCAATAATGTTGACCACATGTATGTTTATGACTGTAAAAGGTCAGATTTCAAATAGACATGCTGTACCTTATGTACATTTGTGATGGATACGCATGAAACTGATACTATGCGTTGACCGTGCCAAGCGAAGATCAGTGGATTCATTCAGAAATGTGTCAACATCCCTTGAGCTCCACTCACTCAAAGCTCAGCCTGCAGCCGGTGCTCTCAGACACATGTGCTGTACAAGCAGTGCATCCTTTTCCTTTAGAGCATGATCTTTTGAAATCAAGAGGACAATGTGGGCATGACATGGGCCTCCAATGAATTAATCATTACTCAGACACAATTGCTGGAATTTACACTTTGAACGTGACAGCAAGGAGAAGGAACCAAATACAGTGAAGACCAAGTTGCAAGGACAACCATCCACAGTCTGCAACTGTGCAAATCTTGCATTATTTGTGGATTTTTATTCCCTTTTCCCCCCACTGCAGAATGCACAACACAGCTGCTCTGTGCTCACAGAACCCAACACACTCATTTGAGATGAAGTATGATCCAAATCTGAATCCTACTTGCATATTCTGTAATCTTAGCCGCATGGTGTTTGAGCTGTCATTTGTGGTCATGTCTTGTACTTACTGGAGTTTGAAATACAACCAGAAGCAGTGACATTGTTGAGACTCATCTTACTTCATGCAACCTTCTTTTATGTGATGAAAACTCGTCACTCGCTCTCATCCATGACATTACTGAGAGACTTGTTAACATTTGCACGGATGCTTTTTTTCTCTCTTTAACTTTCATTCAAGACTGTGAACTAACAAGCCATTCAAGTTCATCTCCATCATCTCACTGCTGCAGCGGCGAAGCAACTTGAAGAGCTAGTGGCCTTATTGACAACTGTGGTTAGTGGTTAGCATGCCCGTCTTTCAATCATGGGCTCGGTGGTTCAAGACCTGAATCCACTAGTTCATGTCGATGTGTCCTTGAGCAAGACAGGTAACCCCTAACTGCTCCCTGTTGCAGAGTCTACGGTGTATAGAGCAAAAATGTAAGTTGCTTTAGATAAAAGCGTCAGCTAAATGTAATGTAATTGGCATTTCTTTCAATGGAAGACCTTGTTTTCCTGAATTGCTTTTTTTTGTGAGAGGTGGGTCTGAAATATTGAAATGCTGTGAAGAGGTGGAAGCAGTGAAGCCTGATGAAAGATGATGCACCACCTCCTCAAAATAGCCCTGTCGCGATCGGCCTGCAGAACAGAGGATTTGGTGCGTCTGCAAAAACCTCCACTGGTTCGAGACTCACAACCTCTCTCTCAAACACACACACACACACACACACACACGCACACACACACACACACACACAATACATCACAGAGAGTAAGACAGAAGGCTGGAATGACACGATTAAGAAGCAGGAGTAAGAAATCAGCAGCAATGTCGACCTGACACAGAAGGATTTACTGACCAGACGGCCGGCGCCACTTTGCGCTTAGAGCAGAAACAGCGAATTTAACGCCACGTTAAACATTGTTCAGAATTCTTCAGACATAATAAACAGACCATCGGATTGACTATAAACACTCTGCCGTGTGTGCATATTAACCTGGTGAGTCCTGACCCCTGACTTGGGTGTTGAGAGTCAAAGTGCTGGGCAGCCATCTTTGCATCAAAAGCTCCAGAGTCCAGGAAAGAACACATTTGCAAGTTATGCACGGTATATCATGTCATATTTATTAAATATGTCTGAAGAGGTTTTCAGCTGTGGAAAGGTGAGAAAGAGAGCCGGGTTTCTCTATTTAGTTATATATATATATATATATATATATATATATATATATATATATATATATATATATATATATATATATATATATATATAGGAGGAATCTTTCATGAAAATGTTAAAAAAAAGGTATTACGTAATCTCTCTTTAAGAAGCAGCTTTTCATTGCTGCTTCTGAGGTGCTAAACATTTTTTTTTAAATTCCCACACAGTAGTTGGACAACATAGCTGTACGAACTGGTTCTTTTGGAGCATAATTTCACCTTAAAACCAAGGTCCCAGATTTTCACACCAGCTTCTCCTGAGTCCTCATATGATCCTGCCTTTTATTAAAGAGACAGTGTGGAAGATTCAGGGGGATCTAGTGGTGATGTTACAGATTGCAAGCAACAACAGAAACCTCTGCTCCGCTCTCCATTTCCAAATGTGTAGGAGCACTCCGGTGGGTTTCAGGTAGAGATAAGGTATTTTTCTTATTGTATAACGAGAAGCTACACTTATCAATACTCTTCTTCTTTTTCATCACTAAACAATTGCTTTTAAAAACATATAAGATGATATAGATATAACTAAATGTTGTTTTAAGAGCAGCGACAATAATGTTTACGACAGCAAAGTCACTATATAAAGTCATTGATATCTCATGGGAAACAAATCTAATATGTCAATGAAATTAATAAATATTCCTGAGTGAAGTTGATGAATAACGATAATCAATAACCAAAAACACAGAAAGATTCCTTCTGTCCTCCTGCCAGCAGACATGTTTAAAGTACAAACTCAAATAAATATTAAATTATAAACAGGCCGCCTCTGTTTTAGCCTGTTTGAAAATAAATAAAAAGCTTTTGGCCGATCCTGCGTGCTGCGCTTGTGTAAATATGAAAGTGGTGGATGATTAGCTTTTTCTAAGCTAAGAAAAACATAACAAATCTTAGTGTCAGGTCATGCTGCACTCATGAAAACAGTTGTGAATATAATATTCACTACTTCTGACAATCAATGTTAGATCATATTCCTCTAAATCAAATATGGGTCTGCTGATGTAGCCTGTACTGTAGCTGCACTGTAGTTTGTATTCTCTTCTTTATTCTATTTCATGCCATTTTTGCTTTTTCAGCATTATGTCGTACGCTTTAAATTACTGTTGAGGTGCGACAAAAATAAACTTCTGTTGCCGTACATTGCTGCATGTGCAGAATCGCACACGCTTGACTTCATCAGTGAACATCCTCCCGTTTACTCATGCTCACAGATTCTTTTTTTTCTTTTTTTACAAAGGTGCTATATTTAGATCATTGCATTAAATATATGGGTTGTCAAAACAACTGCCCACAAGGCAACAGGGACAAATGAATGTTGGCAACAGCGTGGACAAACTGTGAGAAGATGGTGTGCAGCAGCACACGGTGCCCTCGCAGACGAACATGACAAGGACTATATCAACAATTAAATGAAGATTAACATTAAGACCTGGATTATTAATGTCACTCCCACACATCGCTTTAAGCCTGTAGATATTTTCATACATGCAGCTCGTGGCAAGCTGCAGACAGAGGAGGAGCCATGTCGCCTTAACGCCACAGCGTGGTATTAAGCCGAGAATCGCTTGTTCGACTTCCTCACTCGCGCTGCGCTGGATAACGACAGTATTTCGCATTAGGTGATTGCTGTCAAGGGTTATGCACTCATCCCTCTGGAGAGATGATGCCGTCAACTCAGATAAAGATAACACATTCAATGGAGTGAGTAATGAAGTTGTTTCTGTCTGCTATCTTTCGCAGTGTGTGACAGCAAAGACGGCACACAGGAGGAGAAATACTACCGGCTGTTCAATTTCTAAACTAAAATCAATTTTCCCATGACTAATGATTTGAAGAGAATAAAGCAGACAAAAGTATGAACTATGACAATGGTTTGAAATCTTTTTTTTTGGTAGTGTACAAGTACATTTGTTTCATCATACAGTGTGTCTTTCCCCGATTTTAACTACAGTTAATTGAGAATATTGCGTCGCTATTATTAATACCTTTTGTTAATTACCCCTAGACCTGCACATGCTTGTTACCTCCGCCAAGGTTTGGTTAGTTTGTTTGTTTGTCTGTTTGTCAGAGAGATTATGAAAAACACTCCTGGCCAGAGTTCCATGAAAGCTGGTGCTGAGGAAGAACCCGCTGAAGCGAGTCTTAAAGGGAAAGATAAACCCGGGTTTACAGCAGCCATGAACCGGTCAGCTGTGCGCTCAAGATCAGGGCGGAGACGTAACGGTTTTAAATTGGGTGAGTAGTATTTGCTATTTTTAGACATTGGTTCTTTTTAAACAGAAAATAAGATTTATATTGTGATGTCCACTGGAAAAAACACACAATACAGCCAACTTTCTAGTTATTCCCCTCCAGCCAGCTGCCACCTTATTGAGGTTATTGGGGTGAAATGGGGAGGCATTGTATAAATAATCCTTTCCACCTCCTGCTTTTAAATTGAAAAAACACAAAAACTAAAATAGATGGATTTAAATGTGTTTTTAAGAGCAAATGATAATTTTGACAGCTCAAGCAGGAACCCTGAACACAACATATCTTTCACTTTCATTAACAGATAGGGCATGACCTTAGAGGTCTGTTCCCTGAGTGCCCCTTTTAGTTCAACATGTTTAAATGGAGAAGGTTAGGCCACTCTGAAAAGGGTCGATTTACTTTCTGAACCCCATGACCTTTCCTCTCGTGCCACCATCACATACTGTCTCTTAGGTGTCAGTACATCTCACATCCATGTATCGGATAGAGAGAGAGAGAGAGACCTATTGATTTTGTAAAGCCTTTGACCTTTCGTTGAGTCCTGCTGTAGGGCCAACCTTTTATGTTTCAGGTGATCTCACAGTATCCCCTGAGCCATTTGATTCAAACACATCTACGGTGTGTATTTATGCTCTCAGGAAGAAGCTACCTGTTAGCTGTGGTGATCCCAGGGCAGAGGTCTGCAGCCAGCTGAATCCGTTATGGAGTGGAAATATCTTTTGCCATTAATTGTCATTCTAGCAGCTCAAATGTGCCAACTACACATTTCTTCTAAGTGTAACCTAAACCTAAATTGTGCCCTTTAACCCTGACAATGCGCACATGCATTCATATCACCTTCCCTTATCCATATGTGTATATATAAAAAAGAGTAGAGCCTAACAATTAAATAACAAGGATAAAGCCAGCTTTAAAACCAATTAGCTGGTCTTCTAATGTCAGTACAAAGGTTCACCCTGTCACACTACACTTACTACAAAACAGCTGAGTCATAAAACACATTAAACCTCCACTGACTAGGAACAGATGCAGGGAAATGCACGCTGCTAAAAACAGTTTTGCAAAGAGATAAGACCCAGGACAACTTTGCTCCATCTACATACAAGTAGCTACATTAGCATACAAATAAAAAGTGATGTTTAGCTTCAGATAAGAATCTTAAGAAAACACTCTAGCTATCTCTTGTATTATCAGTGTGTGGTCACAAAGCTACATGCTGTTGATCAAGCATGACATTCTGAAAGGTGAAAATAAACACACAAGTCTAAATGTTGGGTATTCCAAAATATCCCAGACAAGTACTAAACTTTCTTTGAGTTAGTGACACAACACATTAGTGGAGGAAGCAGGAAGCCTTGAAGCAGCGTGGAGGATTTAGGGAAAGATTTGGGGGAGGAGAGAGGAAGGAGGCGAGGGCCCATACCAACCTGCTCTCACTGACTTGCTCCTTCTTCTGCCGAACCTTCAGCCACTTCCTCAGCAGGAAACGCTTGCGTCGCGGTGAGGCACTGGGCGTGGAGCAGCTCGACCAGGAAGAGAGAGCGTCTTCATCGCTGGATGGCGTGATCTCGATGGAGGGCAGCTGGAGGTATTCCTTGGAGCCAGAACGGGCCTTGAGGTGGCCGACGGTTAGCCTCCCGGCTTCAATCTCCCTCTCGCTGGGCACGTTCCTCATGCGGCGCATCTTGAAGCGCTTGCGCCTTAGCGTCGGGGTCGAGGAGTACCGCATTGAGCCGTCTGACACGGCGTGGCGCCCTCCATCCGAATATGACGGAGCATCATTTGGGACGCTCACCTGAAGCGAAGGGGGTCTAAGAGTGTCGCTCATGGTGATAAATAGCGCTCCGAGGTGCAAAATCAACACCGAATGCGCTTCTTTTCTGAGATCCTTAATGACAAGAAGTGCAAATGTGGCAGTTCTGCAGCTTGAAGGGCTGTTAGCTTTCAGAGAAGTGGAGGTTTCGTGCTGAAGAGATGTGGCACTCTTTAGATCCGTGACAATCTTTGGTGGACCTCACAACCCCCTCCCACCTTCCACACCCCTTTGCTCTGTTTATTTTAAATACCTCTCTACATGCCAGCCAATGGATTGAAAGACTGGGCTGGGAAGTCTTGATAGCAGGTATCTGGGGCCTGACTGAGTCCTTCTGCTGCTCCTCAGCTGTTGGTTGATATGTATCAGCTCAGTTGCTGGCTGACAGACCGAAGAGCAGTCTTGTGGCAGTAAACTCAGTCTCTCAGGCTGGGAAGAAGAGGGCTGGATTAGATAACAAAGGGGGCTTCTGTTCTGAGAGCAGCAGATGAAACATGTATAAGGTCTGACAGTGAGTGTAACACAACTCCTTTGCCGGTCCTCCCCAGGGACTGGAGGGCCAAGTTACACACACATCCCATTGGCTCCGCTACTGTCCAAAGCTGCCAAAGCTGTTACCTTGGCTGCTATTGCTGATGCTAAAGAGTAAGGCACCAACTGTGAGCCCTTGAATATTGGTGCTGATGCTGTGCAAAAGGCCCGGGAGGTTGTCTGTTAAAGTGGCTGCAGTAGAGGAAGATGTGGCCGGCCCGGGTTGTGCCCATGCTGGAGAGTGAAGTCCGTCTGGCGCCTTGGTGTGTCGCCGTCTCCACGCAGTTAATGCCTACAGGTCAGAGGGAGGTGATAGGACGGCAAGGTACAAGGCAAAGCGGAGGGTAATGATGACCAAGTTAAGCAGCCACGCACACACACACACACACACACACACACACACACACACACACACACACACACACACACACACACTAATACCATGAGACAAACAAACTCATGCTCACATGATCAAATTCTGATCTACTAAACATACAGTGCCTATTCACCACCATGCACCGCCCCCCGCCACCTTTTCTCAATCACTAACACCTTCATCGCAGACCTTTAAACATCCTGTCGAAATGCCACAAACAAAACCAGAGATAACAGACTATACTTTGTATCACAGCCACTGCACACAATAGATATGGGGAAGCTGGCCAACTGCTTTTCAGGTCAAAGGGCTTCAACCAAAATGATAAAGAGCACACCACAATGAGGGCATCGGATTACAAGTCGGAAAACAAAAGAAACCTCTGATCGAACGTTTAACCTTGACTGGAGGGCCAATGACGAGACTGCCGGTCTAATGAGAAAGTCCTTGAGTAGTCAGTTTTGAAGGTACAACTGTCATGCAAACAGAAGACATATTAAATAAATCGGGGTAAGGCATCATAAACGGAAGCAGTCAGAGTTGAGTGGAAGTAGATAGTAAACATCGCCATCTGCGTTTACAATCTGACGCTATTAAATTCACTCGAATAATCGCTGTGCACATATGATTTCTCATCTGGGCATCGAGGAGGAATTAAACATATAGCAGGGGGAAATTGTTATGTGCCATCTGTGATTAAAAAAAATGAGCACAGAAATACTAGATAACCTTGTGATGCTACTAAAAATAATAATTGAAATATATTTCTCAATCAAATAAATGGACAACAAAGTTTAGATACTTTTTTATTATTTTTTAAATCAGGCCAAAAGGTTTAGCCAGGATGTTTCAGTGTCGGATTTTAAAGAAGTAAACACAAAATTAAAAATGTGCCCTACTTTATTTCCTGTTGCAGCGTAAAGAAACTCTACGTGTGTTTGTCGTGTATGTGCATGACTTGAGCTGACAAGAAGTAAGAATGGACCCAGTAGGTTGCCCGGCAGTGCAATTCCTCTCTAACTGTCTATAGATTATATATTTAGAAACACACAAACGTGGATGTAGCTGCTGTGTAACTGATTTGGAATCTGATCAAGCATTGTCTCAATTGTAAACCTAAGCTTTGCTACCGCTCTCACTCAGAGGAACTCAACCGTGCACTAATCGAGTGAAAGCATGAAAGAGCCTTTTTCTTAAATGGGACAAGTGAGAAAAGGCCTGAGTTTATCCAAGAGACTTAGAAGAAGTGGGATATGACGAAGATATTGGAAAAGACCGAGACGAAAAAAAAAGGTTTTTGGGAGAGGGTTTTAAAGCTGCAGCCAAGCAGCTTAAGTGATTATAAAACTAATATCTTGCATTGAAGTCCTTTCAAAGTAGATTTTCAGAGCTGCTGAAATCGAACAAGACAAAAAGAGCGTTCATCAATGTCTGGGTTCAGAATGATGCAATACAAAATCTAAACTATGATTGTGGCCAACGGACAGATACAACTACTAAAGCAGTGTAATGGTATGTCGCCATCAGTCCTTCCAATATTAAGGTCAACTAACCCCAACTTAATGCAGCTATCAAAATATCAGTGCAGATATGCAGCTTTGTAGAACCGGAGCTGTGGTACTGAAGCATGACTGAGACTGCTAGGCTACTTCTGGAAGTTGCATTGAGATACCCCTTTTTAATAAGTTTGAAAATAAAAAATCTGGTGGAGATGGGCCATTATTTATCCCAGCAATAACCACCTACTTGTCAGATAAATTGCATGAACAATAATTAGCTGTGGAGGTGCAGATCCTTCATTTCTACCACCCATTTTGAGGCACTGCAGATAAACCTGGAAATGCAAACATTGCTATTAGTGCAATAGAGATAGCCAGTCAAATATTAAGTGTTCCCTTTGGATCCCAGCAGCACGGATACAGTCGCAAATATTTGACTAAAATCAATTGGATTGTTTAAAGGTCAGATCTAAAAGGCACAGGGAAACTGTGCACTTTCCCCTTTCCTGGTGAAAAACAGCCTGTCATGTTTTAACTTAAGAAAGGGATTTGCTGTTTTTAGAGCACTCTGTTCTCTGTTCTGATCCGATGTGAGGTCCCGAGACAGGGATGTTATGTGTAGAGATTGTAAATCCCTCAGAGGCAAATTGTGTATTTGTGAATTTGGGCTCTTTAAAACATAAAGCCACCAGCCACAGCCTTCGTGAAGGCATAAAAAGAGTCATTAAGAGTTAATAAGACAATTGTTAGACTCTTTCACAATCCAGGTGTTGAGAAAGGGTTGAGAAAGAACCGATCAATCATTATTAATAATGGACTACTAATGTACTCAACTTGCATTGTTAAATCTCGATGAACCCTTAATGTTCATTATAATAGGTGTTAATGTAATTTATGCATGTTGCATCGTGGGAATATTTATATTCCAATACGCTTGTGAAACGTAGACCTTGGCCAAGGCGCGCGCGCACACACACACACACACACACACACACACACTCTCTCTGACCCGGAGGCTGAGTGTGGAGGTGGACAAACGTCATGCATTAATTATGGCAAGACAGCGTTTCCTGTTACAGTTTCACACGTTCTAGTGGCCTCAGGTCGTTCTCTGGCAGCGCCGGTCACAACCCACGTGAGCAGGTGATGTCATGGCTGAGCATATGGGTTGCGAGGATTTAGTAGAAGAGTGTTGTATCAATCCAACTGCCATGATATTTATGTGTCGATGCCTTTTGGAGATTAGTCCTATTATTCTCCAGCTGGAGATGTGTGTTGTTGCACCTGTGCCACGTAAGTACAATATAAAAATATTAAAACGATGGCGAGCCCAGCAGGAAGGACTCTGATGGTCTAGCCATCTTGTGCACTTTGCTGCGGACAGATGGACCTCCCGCGAGGAAGCTTTGCTTTTACAGCTGAGACAGGGATCATCGTTTTCCATCACGCGATGGCTACGCAGCACACAACGGCCAGACGATCGCTCGCCTTTCACCCGCCATTACCGGCCGTTAAAGGTTCAGCTCTATTGTTGCCCGCGCTTCTATTCTTAGCGCTGAGCTCCTGTCAGCGCAATGTCAAAGATTATGTCGGCACGCTGATGCTGATTAAATGAACACTTGTGAAAACAGCCGCCGCATAGAGTGGTTTTAATGAGTCAAATTTAATTTTGTGCAAGGCCACAAAGCGATGAAGCATCTGAGAATCTATAAAGTGTGAACTATACCAATGTGGCAATCCTTACCAATCATGCGTGTACCTGTTTAGATTCAGGAGAACACTGAGCGGTGAGCCAATGTCTTATATTTTAAGAAATCCCAGGAGATCTTACCCTACAAATATTTTCTTTTTTTTTTTTACCAAGGATACTAAGCAGCACTAAATTAATCCTTTATTGGCAGATCTCTGCTCAAACTATGGGCAGAAAATTATGGAGGGATCACGTCATGACATATATGACAGACGAGCAAAAGGTGGCGTGAGTAAGGCAACTGAGGTCCAGAAGTCCTCTCTATTACCCTAAACTTTTTACACCAACAAGAGTTTTGCAATGTATCTTTGGTGCTAATGACCAAACTAAAATTCCGATTAATTATTGTGGCATCTATGTTGACAAACAATCAACACATGCAAGAAAGAATGTAAGAAACTGAGTAAAAATGTGGAAAAAAACGAGACACATAAATAATATTTTCCCGTTAAATATTTATACCCCGTCTCTACGTAATGTCTTTCTCGCAGGCGTGGCACTATTGATGTGCCACAATGCAGAGTCCATACCAAACAAGTCGCGCCCCAGATTAAACCTGATCAATGAGCAATTACTCATTCATGTGGCAGTGCATCATGCATCACGACAGGGTGTGAAGTTCTGATGCGCTTTGGATCCCAGCTCAGATAACAGGCTTCCCTCCTCCACACCGTCTCCCCTTCCTGTGCTACTGTATAAATCGTACTCGCGCTCCTGCCACACCGAATGAAAGAACATGTTGTACTGCAAAGAAACGGCAATAAAAACAGACAACTCTTCTTAGAGGAGCTTGATTTAAGGAGGTTGAGAGATTATTTTCAGCCATTTACTACTTACATCTGAGTCTCAGCTACAAGCACACGCTGAAAGACGATCCCTCAAGGCCTCCTCGCAAATTTGGGATTTTTTTTTTTCCGTGAGGCTTCACAAAAAACTTTAACACACAGCTACGATGTATTCTGATGTTCACCAAAGTGTAGCCTTCTTAATGAGGGCTGGCAGGCAATCCGATGTCCCGCAGTTCTCATCACAAAAAGGGCTGCCTCCTCCTACTCTTTGGTCCACGACCATAGAGACTTGCTGTACTGATCAAAACCCAAGCTTTCATCTCTTATTTAGACACCCTGACTTCTAAAAATAGCCTTGTTACACTATGGAAACAGGCACAGCTCTTTGGTGGAGTACAACACGGTATGTAGTATTATGTGAGGCTGCAAAGACCCATATTAGCTGAATAGGAGTCAGAACTGTGATGAAAGGGAGTTGAGATCAGAATCCACTGATTTCTAAATGATCAAATTTTCAATGAGGCTGTTTTCTTGGGAGGGGGAGGTTCTGCAATTGAATGGTGCTGATCCGAAATGTCACATCCTCATCGAAACTCACTCCAGTCACCATACAGTAGTTCACTAATTGTTTACCAGGTACACATACCAGGTGTTATGGAGTCCTAGTGGATGTTCTTCAAAGCAAAGTCAAAGTAAGACTGATGGTGAAGGAACATCCAACAGCATTAAGTAATGACATATATGTACAGATATATTTCAGGGTTGTTTTAGGGTTGTCCAAATTGGGAAACAAAATAGAGGAAAGCAGCAACTTGTGCACTGTTCAATGAGTAACAACCCCAAAGGGCCTTACAAAAAAACATGCTGTCGTAAAGATAAAAAGTGAAAGAGGAATCAAAGTAGCCTCCATAAGGCTGGATTCTGTATTCAAGATACCAAAACATAAAACCAGTTCATGCTTCTTAACCACATTTTAGCCTTGAAGATTGCAAGATTTGTCTGAATTATGTCTGATTGGCTGTATTAGGTTTCAGGTTTATGACCGTAATTTGGAGCTATTAAGTGAAGGTAGCTAATGAGGTGATGACAAGACACTCTTTCTAAACCCGTCATGCTGAGCCGCCTCTCACATGAGTGATGTGTTTATGTGGCAGTCGATTTCCATCTGGCTGCACTAATCTTGTACAAGAGGCAGAAACCTCTGGACTTTTTTCTTTTGGTTTAGATAATGCTCTAATATAATTACATCAATGCAGTGAGATAAAAACCTCTGAAATAAAACAAAACAAAAAAATTGTCCCCAGCTGCTATTACAATCCTCTCCCATCTGATGATCTGAGATTCTGCCAATTTTTAGATTCGCGCTCACAACTCGTTTTCACAGCTCATTGCTGGCAATTCAACTCACAATCACACCAAACTACACTGTTTGCTCACAATCTTGTTTTGTGTTGTTTATAAATGAAGGGATGTGGTGTAGTGTAAAATCTGAGTTTTCCAAAAGCTGTTTATAGGACCCTCTTTTCAGTGACGACACTAAGATGAAAAAGATTCTTTAAAATTAAGAAATTGTCAAATGTCAATACCAATACCAGACACAAAGTAATAATAATAATTTAAGTTTCCCGGGCATGTCTAGAATGCACTCTCAAATGTCTCTCATCGGCTGCACTGTATTGAAGCCTGAAAGGCAGAAACATACTCAATATGACAATATAATTAACAACTGTATGTCCAAAAAACCACAACACAACTCTAACATCAAACAGAAGACTCTCATCCATTAACTAAATCTATACAAGTACTTCATTGACAGAACCACTGAGGTGAAAACAACTGCAAGCAACAGCACCGTGTGTTCACCAACTGCCATTTCCTGTGGGGTTCAGAGGCATTTTCCCAGGCCTGACGGCCGCAAACAGCTGAGAGAGAGGAAGGGCTGTCGGAAACAGGGAGAGATGAGACTGTGAGATGCATTCAAAGTAATCTCATTCAGAGGGAGAGAGAGAGAGAGAGGGAGAGAGTTCAGAGAAGTGACTGCTCTCATTGGGAGCATGTTGTTGTTGTTTTCCAGCGAGTGAGCTACAGGCTCTTCCTGTAACTACATCTCCAGAACAGCGACACGTTCAAGCGTTTCTTGGCTCTCGATGTGCAAAAGGTGGCAACTCCACAGGTTTTCTGAGACGCTGCAGTTAAGAAATAGCTGTAACACCTCCTATAACCGTTTCCTAATACACACACTGTCGGGACAGTTTATTTCTAGATGTACTTGTGCTATAAAAGAGATGGTTGTTAAAAGGATTCAACTTCTTTCTTTTTTTTTTTAGCTAAGCTACGATAGACAACCCCCAAAGGGCTCAAAGCTGGACGTTGATCGGTAATCAAGTATATTTTTCCCCAGAAAAAAACACATATTTTGACAGTTTCACTTTTAGCTTCAAGTGTCACATGTTCTGTATGTGGAGGACGGCAGAGAAAACTAAAAATCAGGTCATAATGTCTCATGCAGTAACTCACAGAAGCTCCTGCTGTGACCATGGGGGAACACAGCAGGTTCTGCTTGAGTGCCTCTGAAAAAAAGTTTTTCTCAACACGTGCTGTGCCGCATGTGCTTAACGGCACAGACATGCCCTGTGAAACAGCTGGACGGCACTCACATTACACTACCAACCCTCCTAGAGTCCACGTCTGGTACATTCACCAGCCACAAAATGTTCATGTCATGGCATCTTGGAATTGATTAGGACAGACAGACCTGTCAATACAAATAATTCATAGTTTTGTGTTGTTTGTGGAGGTTTACCGAGCTACTGATTAACCCTTGAGTGAAATTCAGTGCTGCTGTAATCTGCTCTTGGCTATTATTACCTTAAAAAATAAACTAGTAGGCTTCCAAATTTGCATCCAAGACCACTAGCGGCTCCGGAGGGTGCATCACCAGATCCCCAGTAATAATTGGATTATTCAAATGTCACTTAAAGGCCAACTTCCTGAGCTCAAACTAAAGTATGCACAAATATGTGGGAAGAACTCTTATGACCAGAGGATTGTTGTCAACTCAATAAAATCAAAAAATGAAAAATTCTTGCTTAAGACCAAAACTCATCTGAAGACGAATCTGAAAACGTCCTTTAATGCAAGGTTGCTGTGTGTTTCCACTTTGTGTTGCATTAACTGTTTGGTTCATACATTCGACCCAACTCCTTTTCATCTTTGACCATTTTTAGCTTAAACATCACACAAGCAAACGTGCACAAACTACAAACAGGAGATATGGTCAAAAGTCAGGAATACATTAAGCATTTTAATCTATTAAAAGAGGACATGTCGTGCTCATGGATCATACTTGTATTATGAAGCGCTTATTCAGGACCAAACGGGCACATATTGTAATAAAATGCTTGAATGGAAATTAGTAAACGTCCACAAAGTATTTTCATTCCAACTTGTGCGTTGCAACTTTTTACTGCAGACAGACAGGCGGGTGCCTGTTGCTACCAATGGGTTCAAACTTGGAACAAGTAGGATCACTGTTTGACTGAAGGGTGACTCGCACCAGTTTGGGGCTCATATGCACAAGAAGTAAGAACATATATTTCTGTTCCTGCTCTTGACAGCATGGCCACAGCCCCACGCAGAACTTTGGAGTTAGTAAGTGAAATAAAAGAAAACAGTCAAATACATATAGAACTCATAAGAACGTGAAAAAAATAATGTGTGAATGCTGAAATGAAATGGACTGAAGCGTTACCAGGAGGAGGCGGCGGCGGGGATCGAACCGCCAACCTCAGCGCACAGCGCTGGTCAGCTGCGTGTCATCATCAAGATAGCTGTTTCAAAAAGGCTCTGGGAACCCTTGTTCCACCGAGCAGGTGCTAACAAAGCGCGTGCATGTTTGAACAATGGTCTCAGATAGATGTGGCTAACTGAGACCAACACGTCGGGTGACGCAGGACAAAGCGCACCGGAGCCCCGCGTTCACCGCGACGCAGAAGGTTCCGGTTCGTGTCCCGGTTGCCGCGTGCGCTCAGCAGCCTGCTGTTTGACGCACGCTGAGAACCAATGTCGACGTATACGTTGTTCAAATATTTGTCGCGAATGGAGTTTTTAAACATGTGAATTAATGAAAGTGCTTGCTAAGTTGACGTCGCAAGTGGAAGGTCCGACAACGCCACAACAACTCGATGAAAGTCTGGCATCATTGCAGTTTAAAAAAAAAAAAAAAAAAGTTTTAGTTTACCTTCGACTCGACCGCGCCAACTTCCCCCACTCGTGTCCGTCCAGCCGACTCAGACACCCCAAGGGTATAACTTCACATGCGGAACTCATTCATGGCGACAGGTTGAAGTCATCCGTCGGTTCCTCCGTGTGACAAATTCAAATCAGTGCATCTCGGAGGCGGAGACCTGCAGCCCGCTGCTTCACGGATGAGAGCCGCCGCGAGCAGACCACCGAGCGGTGACCTATCAGTGTCTGACCACACGCCGCCAATGGCCTCCCTCCTTTTAACCTCTTCCTGGCCTCTTTCTTTCCTTTTTTTTCTCTTTTCATAGCATGTACAAAGCCTGTGTTTGAGCAGGTTTGGAAGCTTATTAAATATCTCTTCATGGGATCCTCCACAATACGATTCATTTACCAGAAAAAGAAAAGAAAAAACTTTTTCATCAGATGTTTCGGTATAAAACAACAACTTGTACTCTCCATCAATAGATATGTCAAGGTCCTTGATGAGAAAACAATAAGATTTTCTCTCTTATATAGCATATTATTTTGGCAATTAAATGCTGAATTTACAGACACAGGTTTGTTGCTTCACAAAGTTCCATTACAGACAATGTGTGGCTCACCTCCACAGCTAAAATGAAGAAAAAGAACACCTTGAAAGTAAAAACATCACTGCAAAGTCATCTGACAGTGGCGGCCAGTCGATAGAGGACAACGGAGTCTCCCCAAAAAATTATTTATAATATTATTAATTATATAAATTATAATAATATTAATAAATTATCCAAGATGGCAGTATTTGTGTTTTTGAGCTATGGAATATACCCAGTAATATTTGTAAAATAGGCTATCTGCTCAAAATATATGCTTCGGGGTGCTAGATCAATTTTGCCCAAAGAAGACAGGTCTAATACGCACTTAAGCCAATCACTGATTAAAGAAATAAATGAGTGACGTGCAAAACCTCTGGTGAAACAACTGGTCCCAGATCAGCCTCCTGATGAACATGTCCACCACCCACTGCTAGCTGCTGCTTGTGCTACATCGATGCTAACGGTAACAAACAAGAGCGTTTTTTCAAGTACATCCCCGTCCAGAACAGAACCGCTACAGCGCTAATGGAGAAGCTGAGCCTACTCCCTCAGATTTACACCTGACAACCACCAGACTTCACCGGGAACCAACCAGTTTTAAAGGATTTACAGTCTGCAGTGACACATGTTGTGTCGCAGATAACGGAGCCTGACCTTTTCCGCCTCTCTGGGAACAAAGGGTTAAAGGTTACAGACAGACATCGTGGGCCGCCTGTCTGTCGATGTGTGATTGAGTCGTGTGTCTGTGTATCTCCACCCCTCCCCTCTCACGAGTGTGACTTTTTATTTAGCTGGGGCCTTGTGCGCGACGGCGCATGTAAAAGCCCGTTGTCTGGCAGAAACAACTCACTTCTGGGATTCTATGGACGGCTTGAACAATGTCTCTATTGAGGAGAAAGTGACAGAAAGAAAGAGAGCAGGAAAATAAGAAAAAAGGCAGACAGTCCGACTGAAGAGACAGAGACAGATCTGCCGTTATGATCGGATTACAATCAGCATCATTCACTGTCACAAAAAAGACTTCTTACGAGAGATGTAAACTTTCTGGCTTAATCTGTGACTGAAGCCTCGACAGCTGAAATCTGTCAATTTACTTTTTACAGCAGGATGCTGATGAGGCCATGTTGTCTGGTTTCATTCTCCCAAGTTTTAAGGTCAAAGTACATTTGTATGTATTTGCTGGGCAGATATTTAAATGTATCCACACATTGTGATTTCCAGTACAGTTCTGTTTTGCCGTGCAGATTAATTATAGTGTCCATCTAAAGGTTTTTTTTGTGTTTTTTTTTCCCCCCATGTGGCACATCTCATCAAAAACCTGGCTTCTGATTGACTTCCATTAGTCGGCTCTCCTGAGGCGACAGAAATTGTGTTCACACCATTCCTTCTGAATCATGTCTAGTCCTTTTATAATTGTTCTCAGCCTAAAATTTGTGAAGTTCACGTCGTTTTATTTGTCCCAAGAGGCAACTTGTACACATACTACAGTAGCAATAAAAACAACAACACGGGCCAAGACAGACACGCACCAAATACAAGAGAAGGTAAACATGTCAAGTACAAAGGCTACAATAGAAGTGGAAAAAAAAGAAGAACGAAAGGAGAAACAGGCTCGGTGTGGAATGTGCTGATGCGCCCTGAAGTTTACAGAGTTGAGCAAAGAATTGGTGGGACGGTCTGGAAAATAATTTACTCCTGTTAGTTTCGGGTCCAGCAGACAAGAACTCAAATCCTGAGTGCAGAGGGCAGGCATTGTCAGCTATAATGGATTCTGCCTTCTTTAATAAGTGTTTGTTGTACCATTCAGATTGATTTACCTGCTGAGTAGCAATCAGTTTGCTGCTGACTTTTACTGAGTTTTTTTCCTTCTGTTTGAGGTTGAGAGATGAAACTTCCTCAGGGATCTGTCAAACTTATCTTCCTCTAACAAAAACAAAAGAGACACTGTTGGGTTTTCTTACTCTGCGTATCTTTATTCCCATCAAAGGCCGTTTAATCATCAATTATGATGCTGAATACATCCTGCCTGTTAGTTATAATGTTTGAGTAAGAGTAGTGAGATCTGTCTATGCAACGACTGTTAAGCAAACAGATATCTGCCAAGACTCCTGCGTAATATTCATTTGCAACACATGGCATTTTACACACATGCAACACATTTGGAATGAACTGATTGGATACAATAAGATTCAGATAGACTGCCTCACTGGGAGAGTTAAGGGATTTCCATCCGACCCACATTTGAGGTTAATGCAATTCATATTTGAATTTGACATCCAAGGAATCAAATATTGGACTTCAAGTGAATTAATTATCTACGGAAACAGAGGATTTGGTATATTTTTCGCTTCAAAGAGCTAATAAACTGCAAAAAAAGAAAAGGAAAACGTTTGTTCAAAGACGTGTAATGTGTTACACCTCGACAATTAAATAATATTAATCTGAAGCCAGCCACAAACACATTTTCATTGATAGCGGCTTCTTACTTCCTTAGTTTTATTTCCCCCCACACATTTTATTTGATTGTTTGAAATCGGAAAATGATGTATTAGAATAAAAAATAAAAAAATTCCCTGGTTGTTTTTTTTAGGAGTTTTGTCTTATAAAATAAAACATCCTAGAGCATATTCTGCTTCATGGTCTTTTTTTACTCTGAACAGGACCATCGTTTACTAAATGAACATCATGCTGTATTAAAGAAGGTTTGAAACTGAGAAAGTAAGTTTTTCATGATATGTCTACACATAAGTTTATGACATGAACATAAAGTGTCTGGCTTTGAAGCCATTTGACACAGAGGCCTAACAGCATACATACATACACTATTTCCAAGTTCCTTCACATTATGCAAGTGGGAACAAAAAGACTTTGACTTACATTGTGAAAGTAATTGACATGAACTTCTAGATGTGAACACTTTGCCTTTATTAAAATCAGTCGGTCCGCAAAGTCCCATCACCTGACTCAGTTGTCATTAAGCGATTAATATAGAAAAAGGAAAACATGTAATGCGGCAGAAAAAGATGGAGTGTTATGGAGAACATTTGAGGCAGTTCAAGAGAGGAGCTGAGCACTTTTTGTTTTACTGCACGATTCGCTTGTCGTTTCAGCCTCCATAAAACCTATCAGCATTGCTGTGACTCATCAACTTGTTATAAATGACTATGTTAGTTTCTATAATGTCCCTCTCTGCCTGTATGACACATGTTTGCTGACTACATGCATGATAGGTTAGCGTCTGTGCTGTGAAACCTTTGTCCACGCTGCCACCCGCCGATGAGCTGGAGAAAACTCTGAATGTCTCCGTATATGAACCCTGAACTCGCCTCAGGTTCATATCCCAGTTTCTAAGGTAGTTTAGGTGATGCGATGCAGACCATTACTGACCCATCGAGCTGTCTCAGATTGACAGCACCGGTAACAATAGCAAGCTAAAAGGAAGACAAGCAGCGCTGTCTTCATGTTCTTTTACAAAATTGCTGCATAGAGTTTTACTGCACATACTCTTATGAGTACCGAGCGCTGCAGAAAAAATGAGCAAAAGTGAGAAAAGTGAAGACCAGGAGGGGAACAAAAAGAGAGTGAGAAGGACAAACAATGGATGAATCTGCAGACTTTGCAGCGGTCTTGAAGTAATTGCAGCTGGCTCCACCACGACATTCATCCACCAGAATGGAGAGAGGACTCTGTTGTTGTTGTTGTTATTATCTACTCCCCCACGTCGCCGCGCTGATTCATGAAAAGACTCTTTCACGTACATTTTGTGTACGAGACATAATAAATATACAGAACAGGCGTGGGGGGTGGATGCAATTTTGCTTGGTTTCCACGGCAACAACAGGAAGACGGCGGCTCACTGCTATATTTAACTTCAGATTATAAAAGTTTGTTCACCAGTGGTGCAAGTGTTGTTTCTTCTTGTTAGCAAAGGTGTTTAAAACTGTAGAACTGCTATGAATGATACCAATTGCTGGGTTTATTTTAAACACCGTATTTATTTTTAAATTCATGAATAATGTTGATATCTTCCTCCAAAGTGTCAAAGTAGGCAGTGCCTTCCCAAAATCACATATACTGATAAAGTCACTTCAGCTCCAGAATCCTAAGAACCTCTGTATCTTTTTGCATTGCTGCAGATAAATTAATCTGCATATTATCTTTTACCTTTTTAAGACTGTGTCTTCAATTTCTAAATCCAGAAGCTTTAATAAAAAAGGAAGGCTAATCTTCGTGGACTTTGTTTGAGAGAGATGTTGTTTGAACTAGTGTTGTATAAGATGGCATTATATTGTTCTGTGCTTTACTCGTGGCACAGACGTGATTGTTGACGTTGCAGTTGCAACCGGTTACCATTAGATGCTACTACAGCGTCTGTTCTTTCATGTTGATGTGTTCATGTTCTTGAGATATCCTGCTTATAAAACACACAGTATGTGTGCGAGCTGTGACGAGTGGGAGACAAGAGAGACACACAGTAGAATTGGTGAAATGGTGAAAGCATTGACATATGACGATGAGCAACACATGTTAAATTTAGGCAGTATATCATCTGGCAAACGGCTCTAACACAATGGATTCAGATGACTAATTTGCTTATTAAACATGCAATAATGGCTCCATTGGCCTGTAGGGCTGTCGAGGTAATTAACCATACGAGCGGCTCACAACAACAAGTGTCGACATCAGGAGACGGTGGAGTTTAATTTAGCCTCAGGCAAGCTATAAAATAAGTGATGCATTGTCGTTTGATGCATTTTAATTGCGCACATTATTATGTGGTATAATTCTTTTGGTTAACAGGTGAATTTTAGTCGGTATTCCAGTGCTGCTTCGCACCAGACTGTCGGAAATTATTCTGACAACAACACAACACAAGCATGCCATTGATTTATTACACAAAAAAAACATACTTGGAAGTCACCGGGACATTTTGGCTGCGTAGAGGCAGACATGAATTATTAATACAGTGCCAAGCAAAATTGAAATTTCTTATTCAGAGCACTGACTTGAGGATTTGTCTTCACGTTGTATTTGTAGTTTTTAAAGGT
The DNA here is from genome assembly GCF_023055335.1 of Clinocottus analis. Taxonomy (NCBI): domain Eukaryota; kingdom Metazoa; phylum Chordata; class Actinopteri; order Perciformes; family Cottidae; genus Clinocottus; species Clinocottus analis. Next base: position 5,823,401 of record NW_027175931.1, on the reverse strand, counting down.
TAGGTTTTATATGAGAGATTTTTGTGTAGCACTGGTAAGTGAAGGGGTTGGCTAACAAATAGTTAGATTGTTTGTTTTGGCAGAAAATAAGAGCCGTGAGGCATTTTGCATTAGAGGCAAACAAATTGAACCAACAGTATGTGATGCTATATGTTTATGTTAATGGCACAAGTAAAACCGCAGTTTTTCGGCCTATACAAGTGTTGTCAATGCAATTAGTTCAACCAAAGACTGACCTGGTAACCCAGAGTCCTGCAAATATATAGACAAACTATACATTTCACACTTCTGCGTGTATTTTTCTTTCGATCTTTAAGATCAACATCTTCAACTTCATGTTTTCGTGCTGCCAGTGTAGCCGAACATACGCAAAAACATATGCAAATAGTTTCACTAATGAGGCTCCCAAACAAAGTCGCCTGAGCATCCAGACAGAGGAAAAATAAACTGTAATTCATCCCCATCCTGTTGTGGCGACACACGCGATGAGCACACAGCTTAAGAAAAGGGAACACAGTCCTGCCTGAAAGACGGATCCTCGTCTTATTCCCTCACGCAGTGCAATGCCGATCATAAATCATCTGGGGAGACAAATATGACAAAATGACATTTGGTCTTTATGGCTTCCCACCGTTATAGATGAACCAGCTGTGAGTCACTGAGTAACAAAGTGAATTATACCGTTTTTGTTTCCCTTGTTCCCACTTGGTGACAAAGCATTGTGTCCTCATGCCGGTTTGACAGCGTGTCTGATACCCAGAAGAAAACGCCACAACTCACCACCACGGCACAGAGACACGTCTATGAACGAGGAGATGTGACCAGCAGGCTTTACATTTACCCCACACTGTTGGGTTGCTGGCTGCTCAGAGAGCGCCGCTGCTTATTGTTGGATGAAGCGCGCAGCCAACTCGCTCAATAGTTTGCTTTTTTTTTTTTTTTTTACAGGATTTCAGCTCTTCGGCCTCTTTTGAAAAGCTTTTGGCAGCGATCCTTTGCTTCTTTTCAGGGAGTGAATCTGCAGAACATTTCTTATTGTAACAGAATGACAAACAGTGCACACACAGAAGCAGTTCATTATCTCCAAAGCACTCTGGGAATACTCTTTGATAAACTGTGACAAAGTCATTTGAGTGACAATCACACTGCCATATGTGTGTGTATTTTGCACAGTATGCAGATGAGACCTACAGTTGCAAGTGCAGTCGTAGAGTATAGTGATGATCTATTCTACACCCTCAACCGCTGGACACATTCCCAACATGAACTGTTATAAATTGAAAAGAACCATAGAGGGAGCACTAACTCTGGAGAAACCTGACAGGGTCTGAGATGGGGGACTATAAGGAGCCACTGGGCAATTAAAATCAGCTGGCAGACAGAAGCCGGGGGTGGTTTCTGTGATCAGAGAAGAGGATGTATTTGAATTGTTGGGGACTCGAGGCGGATGCGGTCTCTTTACAGTGGAGGCTTCTTCAGCACACATAATGAGCCTTGAGATTGTCACATTTGTCCCAATACCCATGCAGGAGCCTTCCCTTCTTAAAACAATGCAGTCCCTCTCGAATATGTAGTTAATTCACAGGATCTGGATTTTTGCGATTACAGATTGCCTGTTAAATCTGGTTATTATTGATTATAATATGCAAGAATGATATATATACACACTTAGGTTGAAGATTCATTAATTGTTTGATAAAACAATCTGTGAAATGTCCATGTAGCTCTAGGTTTTGTCGTGTTGGCCCGCAAGCTGAACCTTTGATGATTTTAATTATATCTTTTTTTGTTGTTGATTTATGCAAAACTTTCTACCTCAACTTTTGGACCACCATTAGACAAAACGTCCTTTAGAGTGTGCAGATAAAATGAACATCTACATTCAATGACAAGCAAAGTCCATGAAGATAATGAGATACAATCATAAGGTCCTGAACAAAGTTTTTCTCAACTGCTGTAAAACAATGAACTTTGAATCACAAATTACCTTATTTGATTCCCTAATTAAAGCCTGTGGTATGAAAGTAAATTGCCAGTCCACTGGGTAATAAGGCATACTTTATCTTGCTTCACCTCTTATATTAAAGCATGCAATTATCAAAATCCTGACATGAATTTCTTCCAGACCTTTCACTAGGTTGCAAAGGAGAACTTTTTGCATCCTCTAATTGCGTGAAGCGTTATTTCAGCGAGGTTCAGAGATAACTAAGTTTGGGTTATTTGCTTTATATGAGATGTTCTGCAATAACACATTATATGAATAGAGCAATGAAGAACAACGTAAATGACGTATCGTTTGTTTACCACAGCATGTCATTGACATTCAACGACAGAAAAAGCCAATATAAGTAAAAATGTTGTAATCTCAGTTTGCTCCCTTTTAGCATTTAGAATGCATTCCTGCATTCGAGCCTGTTTGAAGCTCTATCATTAAATCACAGTGCAGCACCAATATCATTTAGAGAAATGGAAATTCTCTTCTTTGGAGAATGCATATGTTAAGTCGCTATTTCAGATTGAAGTTTGACATTATGAGGCTGTTATTTATAAGCAAGCAGGTTCTGTCAGTGACGTGATTAAGCCGCCACCGTCAAGAGTGTGTAGCCATATGGAAAGAGCTAAGAGTAGATAATTAGGGCTGTGAAAAACCGGTACCTTTGCAGCTGCAGCTGAAGAAAATGTATATTATATTTAGCTTCTCTCTGAGGACGACAGCGTCATTTGCTCAATATGAGTAAATGGAGAAAGGTGTTACTTTGTGACAGGAATGGATAGCTTCAATTTTGCCTGAAATCAATATGCAGCTGTGTTGTTTTACAATAAAATCCTAATGTGTTAAATAAAAAAACAACTCTCTAACTTCCCTTTTCCAAATATGGTCCTTCAATTAGATATTGATTTATGAGAGGAAAGCACACAGAAAGTCAATCGGTTGCATTACAACAGCATACACAAACATTTGAATATGAGTCAACAGGTGTCACAGTCCCAGACTCCAGGAGACTGGCAATTCATGTAATTTCCTTCTCAAAAGCAGTATTAATAAACCCGTTGGTGCGTCATCTGCAAGCCAGAAGCCTTTCATGATATGAAGTGTATTTTGTCACAATGCTGTACCTTGTGAGTGCCCATTGAGACCAGCTGTTATAATGCAATAACGCTAGAAACCAGTCCTGTCAGTCTAAATGCTGTTGCAATTTACAAACAAAGAAAACAAAAAAACAGAAAACCCAAGAAAAATGGAAAAAGATGAAACATGTTGCATGTTGATTCATTTAAGTTCACCTTTGTAATCTGTGCTGAGATAATTGTCATTTGAACAATGCAGGTAAATTACTGGATGAGACAAAACCTCCACAACAATTATTCCAATGCAATCTTCTCCATCTCTAATAACAGAAGGTAGAAGAGGATAACCAGTGACAGCTCAACAAATGGAGGGGAGTGTCCTTAAAATGTCCAGTATATAATTAAATTGGGGATACAAAGACATTTTTGAGCACCATTCAGCTCATTCCTGGCTCTGTGTTCGTGTTCTTGTACTGTTGTTAAACAGCTGGAACAAAGACACTAAGTGGGGGGTTTTGATAGAGACTGTTGACGAAAATTCATTGTTTTCAAAAGAGCTGCATGGATTGCTGTCAACATATGTTAATTAACCTTTAAAAAAAATTATGAAAATAACAAAATTAAAAACATTTACTACGAACGTGCTAAAATGTGTAATTGTCTCTGCAGTGTTTAAGAAACACTCGGCTAAAAAAATCAGTGTTTTGGCTGTAATGGCTGTAATTGCCCACTGTGCTCTTTCAAATATGACTGAAGTGAGACACCAGGTGTACTCCCTTTTCTGTTTTCTGTGCTGTTCCTTTGATCTGCTGTGTAGAAATAATAAATGATTGGATCAACAGCTACATGAGGCTCAGTTCTAGTCTCTGTGATGAACACGATTGAATCCTTTTGAAAGAGACAACGGTTCTTCTACTTGAATCAGAAAAAAGTCATCTCCCTTTCTTCCAAAAGAAAATTAAAGTGGAAAATCCATCCACAGTCTGGTAGTTTAAAAGGAGGCTTCTCCTACTTATCTTACCACGTATAATAACAACCTGCTGTACACACTTAACTCATGCATACAAATCAGTCAGCATAATAAATGCTCCTCAAGACAGAATGAAAATGAAATCGCCAAAGCTTCACTTTGATCTCCAAGAGGAAAACGCTTGGTTTTGCAAAGTCAGTTTGAAGATATGGGAACCTATCCGGAGGGCATATCCAGAGGTTTCTATGAGTTTTACAAGGTTTGGGGCTAAACCGGCCTACATCACAAAACCATTAATCTTGTATGTAAGAGATAAATGGATATTTCCAACATATAGCATGTATATCTTATAGTTCACTTTGGAAAGTCTGCATTTCATTTAGGAGATTAAAACAGGTATATTTGGACGCATAATATATAAAGCCAAAGCCCTCCCAGGTCCATTGTAGAGTAGACATGTTGAACAGTTATACTTGTTATCAGAGACTGAATGTCCATGTGCCAGCGTCTTTGGTCGATGGTTCCAAATGAAGACACAGCCGATTTAGATGTCAAGTGGAAAAAAAAGCACCTAGCTTCAGAGCACGATGATTTTTCTAGTTGAAAATCTTTTCAGACAGGGGTCAGTGTTGTCACTGAATAAGCTCTCCAGCTCCCTGCCAACGCTTTCTGCTAAAGGGACACCCGGTGGTCTGAAAGCAGGACTTCTGCTGTGAGGGCCTGACAGGCGAGCAGAAGCAACGTTGCACATCGCACAGATGGACCGAATGAGCTTGTTTTGGCTGCAAGAGGAAGTTATCCAGCTCAGCTCCCTCAGTCTCTCTAGACACAAATAAATTATTAACATTTTAGGATAACTCCATTTCTTCCTCTGTCAGAAAGATCCAGCGCCAGACAAGTAACATTCCCGGCTAAAGCCCCGGAAGTCCAACGCTGACAACGCCACGGCACATGTATATTCATACCAAAGTGATGCCAACTACTTGACACTTTTTATATTCTGACTGAGGTCATGTTGTAGTTTAGTATTAGGCAATAAAAATATGCATATGCAATACTGAAGGGGATGATGAAGACCTTTTTTTGCTCATTTCTTTGTCCATTTTATTTTTATTTGATGTTTTGAGTTGCTTGCATGTTGATGATAATCCTACCTGCCTTTGCAAGCAGACCAACATCAAACACGTAGGCTGCTGTATCAGCATCACACTACTAAACTGTGACCCAAATGTAAGGAACCAGTGCAAGTTACAGTACGCTTTTCGTATTAGTAAAAGAACAATAGTAATGTCATTAGATTTTAGAATGAAAACCATTAGTTTCAAATTAAAACTGAACCCAAAGTGTTGTTTTGAACGGGATGGTATTTGTGTTTGGAACAGAGAGTCCGAACAGTGAAGAGGGAGCACACGATCTCGCTTCAAGATTCATGTATTCATCTCTGTTGGAGCCAGCGCGCGCCAAAGGATGATTTTAATGAACAGTGTCATAACTCCACGTGACTAAACAATACGGTTCTGTGGCCTATTTAATTGAATCTGTGACGCGGGTGTGTGTGTGTGAGTGTGAGTGTGACAGCCGCGGGCCTGCGTCAGCTGTGTTGCTCGTAGCTTTGACGGTCTTGCAGGTAACTGATGGGCTCTGTATGACTCCCGTCTGACTCAGTACGTGCTGCAGTTGAGTTTCCTTTATGCTCTCAAACATTCTCACATTAGTCTTTTCACATCCTCTCACCTGCGTGTGAGACTTCCACACCCCCGATGCTTTTATGCATTCTGGTTTATTTTGGTGCCCATCATTTCTTAAATGCAAGAGCTGAGAGCTCTGAATCATATGATTAGCTCTTATGACGCAGATCCACATTTGTTCGTGGTGAAACAGTTACCGGTTTACAATGACTGCAATTCAGAATCAATGGTTTCGAAAATGCAAACGCTTGAGACCAGGACAAGAAACAGGTGATAAAGTCGAACACGTTGATCCTGTGCTTTACAGACAACTTAAACGTTTAAAAAACGAGGGCTGAGAACAATTATTGAACCCACGGCACTAATCAAAATGGAGGAGCAGCAGGAGATAACAATTACAGTTCACGGTCTAGTAGGTCATCACAGATCCGCCAACACATAGAAAAAAGTTGAAGATTCTTCTGGCCAAATCAATCAAAAAGAAGAAGAAAGGCGAAGAAAGAAGAGACAAGCCGGTCGAAAGAACAAAAAGAAAAAAAAAATAACAAGGTTCTAGCAGAGATGGGAACGTTTGCTGTCAGAGGAACTCCACAGGGATTTGTTTCCGGTGCTGAAGAGGTGAGCGCACACAGTTAGGAGTCGTGGCAGCTGCGCCTCCTGTGGAGACGAGGCATCTGATGCTCACACTGTTTCAGCCAATTTAAAGACAAAGCAGCGGCTAAGATGGAAGAGATATTTCCTCATGTTTCCACTTATAACGTTCAAAGAGTTGATGAACAGAGACAGTCAACATGTGAGCATCCATGGTCTGGCAGTAAAGACAAGTGGGATGTCAGTCGGTGACCTGTATGCTGGTGGTGACCTCTGCACAACACGTCTAACAAAGAAGGGAAGGGGTGATTCTCTAACAACAGTAAACGCTGAAAAGTCAGTTAGCACACTTCATCCTGAGGGGGACCGAATTTATTTACCATTTATCCTCTGATGAGCATGAATGTCTGAACATTTAATCTATAAACTACTGATTAACAGTTGTCAGACCATGCCTCTCTGTCTTGCCTCTGGAACTCCTCTCGCTCTCCTAACTCTGTCTGCACTCTGAATTACCATTTCCTTTTATCTGACATTAAAATGTGCCACTAGAAACAGCCGTTGTGTAACACATGGCCTGCCATTGGTAATGGTGATTCTAATTTCAGTGCCGTGGAGGAAAAGATCCTCCAAACCTCGCCTCTAGCGTGCCAAATGTCCACTCCGGCACCGGCGTGTTGTGTTGATGGGCCGTACTGTAGCGCTCCTCAGCCCCATCGTGTGTGTTGCATCAGCACGTCTCATATGCAGAGCGTTTTGTATCATGGTAAACACACACATAGAGAGGCAGTCATTAGTGGGAGAGGATTCTGCCACCAGGTGCAATCTGAACAAACGCAATACTTCCAAATGACTGTTGTTTGAAGGGGACAGGACAGCTTTCTGTGACAACCGCTCCTCGCAGCCAGCTAAATTATAAAAAATGTTCTTCTCTCATACAAGCATTGCGGTGACAGCTGCTTATTATAGCCGGTGCCGTGACAACCCTCTGCTTTTTGTTTCCGTCTCATCCGCTCTCTTGTGCAACATTCAGGAAGTTAGTTGTGCTTGCTAGTTGCGCGTTAATTTCCCAGAGGTAAAGTAAGCGATTTCCTCGCACGAGCTAAATGATCATCGGGCGTTTTAGTTTCTGTTTAACTCGATAAGAAACGGGAAGGTACAGAACACCAAAAGTGAACTAATATGTTTTATAATATCCGTAACACGGATAACATTGGGCATAAGCCTTTTTCTTATTCGTATCGGTCACTCGAGGGCTCATTCTTTATGGAAATCAATTCAAGTAACCTTTTGTGAATACCAAGTGTGTTTTAATTCCTACATCACAACTGATCCAAAATGTGGAAATAAGATTTTTACTTCCTAAACAAGACACAAGAGTCTGCGTCGCATCGAAGTCTGCGGTATGACGTCAAAACTTACTTTCCCACACTTTTATTCATCAAATAGTTGAGTAAAACACTTGTAGGGAGAACTGAACCATGCAAGTAACTCATAGTATTCAATTGCATCTAAAGTTAAACCATATGAATGAGTAACCATCATGTGGAAAGAGCTGGGACTGATTAAATAGTGGACTTAATAAAACTCAGCATGTCTCCCCATAACCACAGTCACTGTGGCTTATGCTAACACCCGCTTATACCAGTCAAACATGTGAACTATGCTAACCCTTTAGGTGTTGGATTTTTTTTTTATTAGGAAGTGAGCGGGTGATTACTCAGAGAATGCTAATAAAGAGTGTTTATTAGCACAGGGATTACAATGGGGTAAAGTTTCAACACAGGCCACTCAAGTAGGATTTATAGAAATCACACTATACCACTTTATGTGAAGGAAAAGGCTCTCGAGCTCAGCGCTTACGGTATGTAACAAGTTTGACCTAAATGAACACAAGTATTCTTACTGGAAAGTAACACACAGAAAGGGGTTAATGTGCGCTCTGCAGACGGCAGATAGTGTCAAGATAATGCAGCAGCTCACAGCAAGGTGGTTAGCAGAGAGAGCCGAAAGAGATAACAATAATTTAGAGGCAAGAATAGAAAATGTGGCCATCGCGGCTTTCAACATCAAATAACCTCTGTGAGAACGAAAACAAGCGGAATACGGGAGAAGCTCAAAGAGTTCCAAAAGGTAACTGAATAATAGTATAGGGCGGTGTTATTAAAAGATAATGTGCAAAAATGAAGACATGGCCTTAACATTTGCACTTAGTGAATAAATCATTTACTTACAGGGAGCAATGGAGAGCAATGGAGCTGCACGTTAGGCAATTTTGTTTCATCGTTTTAATGCGTGAGGAAAATTGTATTAATACAAAAAAATGAAAAGAAAGCGTGAAAGAAACAACAAAAACATCTGGCAGTTTGTCACTCTGTGGAATCATGGATTAAATAGATGAAAGAAAAGACCATTTAACCCTGAGCTCTCGGTGCTCACTGTCCACGGTGAGGCCGACCTCACGCGGTACAGTACCTCCATCTTTCTCACAGATAGCTCAATCGCGGCGGAGATTGGTTAAAGTACGGCTCTGGGGAGACCACAAATCACCTGCTTTGTCAATTTGTCCGGGAGCCGGGAAGCCTCAGCATCCTTAATATATAGGTAATGGTCTGAGTTTCAGTATGGGCCCGAGAGAGCAGGAGAGTGGCCCCGGGAACCTAGCATCAATCTTCATTATGAACAGGGTCAATGACGGCTAAAAATAAACACAAACTGACAAGTCGCACAATACCAGTTTGAACTGTGCACCTGCAGACACCTCTTTACGAAAGGGGGGAAGTTATATATTCATTATATATTGATGAGATTAAATTAAGATTTGTTGATCCAATGTGCACATTTATAATATGCTCTGCAACAATACTGGAGAGATGATTACAAGCTTAAACACCTAATACCACAGTCTGTCATGATAAAATATCACAATATTTGTCCGTCTCTCCAGAAGGTTAAGCTGCTCTGTTCCCATGTCGCGTTACCCACTCATCTCATGTGACGGAACACTGCCTGACATCCTGGCTGCCATGTCTGCTAAATATTTAATGAGCTCAAGGTATAGTATTGCTAGTACACATGCATGCAGAGGGTCTCAGTGCTGTATGACTCAGATTACCCTGAGTTATTATTAGCCGGTGTGTATCCGTGAAGTAGAGAAAACTGAAGTACAACCGTAAAACCTGTTCTTGGCCCATGTGCTATTCATCGTCTGTTTACTAAACATTCAGAGTCACTTTTTTGGAGGTCAGATGTGCATACTCAACCTCACTGCAAAAATATGGTTCATAATGGGGTCCAGTTTTCAAGTGGCTTGCACAACACTTTTCTGTATGCCAGAAAAGTGTTGTGCAAGCCGGTGTGGTGTCAGGAATTTGGAGACCATGTCATTTTAGATTAGTTCAATTTTGTTGATGGATGCACCTGTAGTCTGGGCAAAAGTAATTTATCTCTGTTCTTGCCAAATCATCTGCATGCTTTGAAAATGTACTTTTTGTTTTGTTTTAAGACCTGGTTTCTGTCATATGGCATTCAAGTAGAAAGAATTTGCCATGGCATTGTTTGCACTTGTTATTTAGTTACTTCTGAGTCCTCAATCCCTTAAGACCAATTAATAACATTTATAGATCCTATTTGGAATTAGCTTTTTCCACTTTATGCATTAAGTGTGCAGGTGTGCGTGATGACGTTATGACAGGATACTGTTGTATGTTGTACACAAAGTATAAAACCATGATGGAGATTGAACCTGTGAAGTCTCATTGTGCCAGTATGCAGCCTCAAATGCAACAAAATTCTTCTATATATATATATATATATATATATATATATATATATATATATATATATATATATATATATATATATATATATATGTGTATACATACATATATATATTTTAATTGTAGATGTGTCCTTTTTAAAACTTTGACTAGTCATTTAAAGTGTCACACTCTATCTAATAAATGAAAAAAAGCGAAACAAAAATTGATTTTCTAGTCTCAGGAGTTGTCTGTATATCAACTTCACGCTGAGAGCAGACATTAGAGGACAGGAGACAGAATGTGTGTCTGTGTGTGTGTGTGTGTGTGTGTGTGTGTGTGTGTGTGTGTGTGTGTGTGTGTGTGTGTGTGATTGAGGGGGCCGTTGAGAGGGAAGGCGAGTGAATTACTACACAGAGACCAAGCTTACTCAGCTATTGTTTCTGATGCAAACTTCCCTACATTCAAAGATCTCATGTCTTCACTAGATATTACAGAGACCGCCATCTATTTTTCTCAGGAAATTAAACAATACATTTCCAACCGTGTTGCTTTCTAGAAGCCTGCACATTGTGTTGAGAGCATGGGTTTTTAAAAGAAAGGCTGGCAAATGGCCAGTGAGTCATCTGATGTTTAATCCTGAGTGAGAAAGAGTACACAAGCGGAACTAAATCTAAATATATCTGGTTATATGTACTTTGAGGTTGTTCAAGTCATTTCTAAACGTTTAAAGGATCTCATATTCTAGATATCTATATATTGTATGCACTTGTGAGATCTGTTTTCTAGATATATTTACGTTTCCCCAGTTCAGCCCTGATTTCTTGACAGCATTTTGGATGTTGAAAGCTTGATAAATTGATTTACAACACAATGGTTAGGTACCGGTGCATTCCATCAATCTGAAAGGAGACTCTACACCATTTGCCTTTTTTCCTCTAACAAAAACCACACAAATCCCCAACTCTCCAAGCGTCACGCCAGAATGCCTAACCTGCAGCTCTCGACATCACATAGAGGCCTAACTCCACCCCGGGGACAGTGTCTATTATTTCCAACACAGCATCTGCTCCTGTTGCAACTTGTGCCACCACGACACCACGTCTGCTACAGCCAGCCGAGCCACAGAGAAACGCTATATATTGACCGGGGGTTAAAAAAACAAAAAGTGCAGGTGGGTGCAGACACAGGAGAAAAAAAGTGCTGGCAGCAGGGCGCTGCCCTTCAGCTCGCCGTAAACACTGGACCTCAGGTTACCTTGGTAAACAACATATGAAGGTCAGTCATTGTACACCTCTATCACAAGAAGAAAAGCACCAGTGATAAACACAGTTGATAAACAGTTCCACCAACTCAGTCATGTTAAATAACTCCACTCTGGCTGGGTCCTGATGAGGTGGTGATTGAGCCACGGTACTCCCTGTCCTCTCCTCACTAGTACTGTCACGAGGACTACATATTTACGGCATACTTGCGTGCACTTTGAGCTGCCACATTTGTTTTTTTTCACACATCCATTCATACACATTCGAGGCAAAACAGCGCTTCAGAATGAATACATGAGCATGCAGCTTTTTTTTTTTTTTGGAGCTGGCATACGTTACCTCAGTGAGTGGAGCGAGGGGGACCGGTCGTTGGGCGAGAGTCAAAGATCATCCTGCTAGTGCCATCTGTCAAGCAGGTTGGGTACAAAGGAAGTGAGAGCAAGTGTCCCTCTCCCTTCTTCCTGTGTGCCTCTCTTTCGATTCACAACAAAGTCCCGTGTTACATTAGAGGAGAGAGCAGCACTCCACAAGCGGGGGGGAGGGGGGAATCCTCCGTCAGATTAAAGCCAGTTTAAATCCCCCTCTGAGAAGATGGGAGAATGCACCTCCTCCCTTTTCCTGGGGAATCGCGACTTGCTCCTGCCACTGCACAAAACCCTCTCCCTCTGTTTCTTCTGCCTCCTTCTCTGCTCTCCTCCTCTCTCCTCTCTCCTCCCCGAACCCGCTCGCTCACTGGCTTGCTCACTCACTCACTCACTCAGGCATGCACTCTTATCCACTATGGTTCAGGCAATCACACACTGTACTGTACTGTACACACACAAACAACCGTCTGCTTCTTCACAGAGTATTCCTGTTATTTGGTTACTTCCTGTTCGACAATGGAACGTGTGTTTCTGTGTTCTGTTCCATCCACATATTCTAAAAATGTGGCATGATAAGAGGATCGGATGGAACCTCACTTGGCTATGAAATATACTTGGTTCTCTTTTCCGCTGAAACTAAAACTGGATTGTATTCATCCTTTAAAAAAAATTACTCACATTCAACCCGGAGCGATGTGTGTGTGTGTGTGTGTGTGTGTGTGTGTGTGTGTGTGTGTGTGTGTGTGTGTGTGTGTGGAGGGATTTAGAAAGAACTGAGGATGCCTCTGCTGTGATATAAAATTGGACAATATGAATAAAACACATCGTTCAGTGTGAGTCAGAGGCGTGTACAATACAGTAAGGTTTCCCATGCTAATCCCATACCCAGAGATCAATTAAATGGGCTTCACTGTACGTGTGTGCACGTGCATCTCTGTGCATATAGCCGCCATACGCGCCATTGGAAGCTCTCTGGAGATGTTCTATTTTGAGCCTTTAATTGTAAGGCACAACAGTAAGAAAGAGGACAGGCAAGGCACTATTCTGAAAATCTCCCCTAAAACCACAACTCCCTACGGACCACCTCCTCCTTGTTTCTCTCCCTGCCTTGGAATCTCAATGCTTAAAGGGGATCAGAGCAGGAGGGAGGCAGGGACCGAGTTGTATATGGGATATAAATAATGCTGTGATGGATAGCAGGTGAGGGGCGAGGATGCAGGGGTCCAGAGCATCGAGCATAATGAAAGGTAGTTGCAACAGCAGGCTTGGACTAGTATTTAAGATTGTTTTTCCGAAACACATTTTTAAAAGATATATATATATATATATATTTTTATATATATATTTATGTCCACATATTCAATTCAATACGGTTTATTTTGTATAGCCCCAAATCAGAAATACAAATTTGCCTCGGAGGGCTTCACAATCTGTACACATATGACCTCACATTGGAAGAGGAAAAAATAGAAAAGACCCTTTCATAGGGAAAAAAGGGAAGAAACCACCGGGAGAGCAACAGAGGAGGATCCCTCTCCCTGGATAGACCGAAGCAATAAATGTCATGTGTACAGAATAAACAACGTAACAGAGTTACGCCACATTCAATGACAATTACGTAGTAGGCATTGACCACAATCCAGATAACCCTGATTCATGTCAGCAAAAGGAGGCAGAGAGGAGGGGCATCAACAGGGCTAACATGGCAGGAGGCAGGACCAGACACAGCCACGATCCATGGAAACTCGGCGAGGAAGCACAGAGGCTCCAGGGAAGAAGTAGAGTTACTGATGTGCATTGAAGAGACATAAATTCATCCAGAAGGGGAGGGAGAAAAGAAGAGAGGAGCTCAGTGTATCCTAAGATGTTCCCCAGCAGTCCAATCAACATCAAACCATATACAGATAACACCCAACTAATGAAGCAAAAGTAGTTGCAATATATAAAACCAACTGTAATCAAAGAAGCCTTGACATTCTTCCAAGAATATAAGAAACACAAACAATTAATTGTGATTCAAAAGTAAAAGCTTGGCCTCTAATCTTTAGATTACCTCAGGGTTTAAAAATGCTACACGCAGAGATGAAAGTCACCTGACGGCAGTCTTTTTGCCAACAGGCAGCAAGAGACCGATTAAACATGCACATCGCATTCCCTCTTTTCTGGGAAGAAACCCCTTAAACAGCAGGTGTTTTTGCTATGCAGTGCAGTCGTTGAACACTTAGACTGTTTTGGTAAAGGCTAACAACAACACTTAACTATGTTTTACTCCCTGGTTGAAATTGAATGTTTAATTATTGAATGTACCTGAATGCTGTTGTGAGGTCTTTTAGCTGGTAAAACTGCAGCTATCATAATTGCATTCATACCATGAAAGTGGTTTTGAGATAGCGTTTGTCGGCCCATGACTGGAAATACAACCGCACAGACTGTGCGATTAGATGTGCAACCGCTGTGCAGAACCCCCAGGGCACGAGCAACTTAGTTGCTAAGGAATCTCTCTGAAAGTGCAAACAAAGATGTTTTGTTGTTTATAAAAAAAATCATGTTATTAAAGTGAGCTAAGGGCAGATTTTTCCCACACAGATAATTAGAGACAAGGCCAGGGAGCAATGTGCCACGTTGGTGCTTTCTGAAACTCGTCACACGCTGCAGGCGTGTGTTACTGAACCTGCTTCATAAAGAGTAACGGCTATATTTATTGAATCCAAAGTTAGTAACGTGACCCTTAACATTGGAACCATGCTGAAGGGGTACAGGAAAATGATAGTGAAAGACGCGTAACATTTGTTCTTTTTTCATAATTACACCGATGAATGTAAAACTTTATAGCTGTTGTAGGACTAATCAAAAGATATTTGTATTATTCACAAGTATTATAGTACGTGCCGGTCTTTATTTTATTGATGCGGGATCACAAGTTAGATTGGCCGGTGCCCACTCTGTCCCTACAGTAATGAGCCTGCTCTCCCCCACGAATATTAGTAGTAGCCTTCTACTTTAATTTACAAAGAAAATATTTGCCATTCTGACCATGAGTTGAAATGTCAGTGAGACCCAGCTCCTCCGTGAGACGGATGCTTCACGATTAAGGGACACAAGCACATCCGCATCTTTGATGTCTCAATTTTTCTGCTTGATGAGAATACAAGAAGACTTCAAATCACATTTGTCTTAAAATATCCATCTTCTACCATCTGTCGTCCTTTAAGGACACAAAATTGAAATCACCCAAATTAGAAATCTCAGTGGATAATTAGTGTTAATGTGGTACAGTTGTTCAAAAGGTCTCCTGTGGAGATAATATTGTGATCTGGAATAAGCCGTGGCCATTTTATGGATTAGTATTGGTTTAAGCCAGTTTCAGGGTTCAATAGTCACCTGATAGTCGACGACTCGACAGATGCCAGGCATCGGGAATGAAAATGGGCGCTCTGCGTAACAATTGGTTATTTTTTCCGACGCAGTGTATCCCATCACGATGCACAAACAAAAGGCAGGTTGTAATTTGTTGCCTTTTCCCAGCCTATCACGACAAAGTCCACAACGAGTTCTGTGATGTTGACCAATAGGAGCTCAGAAAGCTCTTCTGTAAAGATGGCATAGTGAAAGAGGAATTATGGAGTTGGTGCTGCTCGTTAGAACTGTGAAACGGAGGTCACAGCGGTTCATTTCTTTCATCTTTTTTACATCTTTTTAGACCGAGACTTATCTCTAACCTCAGTCTGCTCGTGTTGTAGTGCTGCATTTAACGGTGAACATTGTGTGAACATGAGCAGATGGCTCCTCTCCTTGCTTTCCCACAGTGTAATGACAGAGGTTTCAGTCCAGCGAGCACCAGCTCTTTGAGAAAAGGTAAACATCGAAAGTAGCAATTGTCAGTTCCACTCATACCCAAGACATCTCAGAGGTATATTCAAGATCTCCAATGACAACGTAATTGTAGTGGAGAAAATGATAAGAATACAATACGACAGACACTGTTAAAGATGCTCCTTAGCTCTTATTGCTCAACTATTACATGTCGAGGTAAGGGATCAACTCTGTGGTGTATCATAGCACCACAGTTACATCACGGTCAGTGAAAGTCTGATCACTGCTCCTCTTCTCCTCTTCGCTTCACTGTTAACAAATTCCGTCTGATATGACTTTTTAAATCTTGGTATTTGTCTAGAACCCATTAATAAAACTTAAGGTAACTTCTCTAAATCCCTGTGAACTGCACTGGATGTGTAGACACAACGTAAGAGCTCCATCTGTTCTCATTAAGCTCCAATTACAAATACAAGGCATGAAGTAGTAATCAGCAATCAAGCCGGAAGCATTTCATTTGTACTTTGGCTGATATCATATTAACATTTGATAAGTCCTATGGTGTTCTGTGATAATGGCGTGATGTTTCTGATCAAAGCCAACATTTATAGTTGGGTTTGTGGATATTTAATTAAAAAAACCTTAAATCAAATTACAGCTTTTTTTAGTTTACCGTTTAGATTTTTGAGACGTTTAATTGCTGGCACATTAACTGTATGTTTCAGCCACACTAGGGATGGGTTGTTAGGATTTCATCAGTCCTTTATCAATGCTCTTAACAGTTATTTTTCATCACTGAATAATTGCTTTTAAAAATTATATTAATAGTAAAAAAAAAAGAATTCAGTACGTGATATATATAACTAAATGTTTCTAAAGCGGCAACACCGCTCGAGGTCAGGTGAAAATATGTTCCTGGTTGGTTTGGTGGCCCAGTTCCCCGTCAGAAACAGGTGTCTCATGGAAAAGGAAATATGCAAAAATATTTCAAAAATAGCGTACATTAAAACGGATGTCGATTTTTTGTTTTTAGCAGCGACTTTTCTTAAGGTGGCTAAAATACATTTTGTGCGCTGCAGTACTCCTGTCTGCTTCTCTATGCTTCGAAGGAGCTATTCCTTTAACATTTTAAGACTCTGCATTGCAGTAAATGTATTTGCTCAGTTCTCATGAATGAGCCAATATTCTCTCACTTCAACAACTCTCTCACTCTCTAAGTCACAAAATACATTTGTGAATTCATTACTATTGAGACCGATCTGAACGCATAACGCACCATCTATGATTGGTTATTGACTTGTACGTACTGATATGTAACTAGTGAGCTGCAACCATCAATCTCTCAGGAGATTGCAACCTCCACTCCATTCAGGCTTTCATTTTGAAATCCCATATACTCCCTAATCTTTTACTCTCTTTCTCTTCTAAAACTGTGATTTAAAGGTGTTATTTTTAGTTGAGTTAGTTGATCTTGGCTTATTTAATCTATTAAGTTTCTTAGGCTCATTGAAATGTGACATCAGAGGTCAAACAAAGTGTGTCTGCCTGATTGAACTCCAATCAGTGCTTCAACAGTCAGGTCAATGGTTCAGGGCCTGCAGGGCGTCTCTCTGGTGCACACCATTAAATACGGTGCAGCCGCGAGCAAACAGCATATCTTCATCAAAGCACGGTAACGCTTTAACATTTTTGTGTGTTTGAACATTCTATAAATCCTTTCTGCCAAAGATTCAGTTGACAAGTATGGCGTGTTTGGGTTTAAAGCACAGGCCCACCTTTGTTTCAAGTCTGTTAAAAACAAAACAATAGTCCGTTGCCCGTATGAACAATGCAATAGGTTTTGCTCTGCATCATTTCTCCTTCAGGCTAATACTTGCAATGAAACAATCATTTCTTTATTTGTACCCAATGTAAGTGACGGGAAACACATTCAAAATTCCATTTTGATATTTAGTTTTTTTTCCTCTTCACTTCATTTAAAGTGCATCAGGATAATATCTCTTGATGGGCAGGAATGATTACAAAAAAACATAAACTCTTCTAATATGCTTTATGGGCGTGTAAAAATTGCTTTAAAGCAGACCTGCAAAGGAGAGCTTAGCTTATTATTGTTGACAGAGCCCCCCCGCCCCTCCTCCTCTCTAATAATTACAGAGGGGAGATACTGTACAAGCCAAGGCACAAAGGACGATATTGTTATAGTGACACTTCTTTCCACCCTCTCCTCTCCTCTCTGTTACCAATAAAAAACAACCGTAACTCACTTAAGAAGGATTAATACAATTGGTCCTAATACACACTGTATGTGCAGAGATAAAGTAATGTGCTTGATCTTCATGAGGCAGCTATGTGGCGGCACTGCTCTTTATTATACATCACAAACTGGTATGTGGTATGAATAAAATAAGCTAAATCCTCTCAGGGTGGATAAATGGTGTTTGATTACGGAGGGGCCATTACCAGGCTTAAGTACATGGGTTAAATAATAATGTCGGTGTCCCAGAGCATTGTTGAGAGAAGGGCGATGGAGAGCAATATGCACAGAGGG
Source organism: Clinocottus analis (assembly GCF_023055335.1). Lineage (NCBI taxonomy): Eukaryota > Metazoa > Chordata > Actinopteri > Perciformes > Cottidae > Clinocottus > Clinocottus analis. The sequence goes on along the minus strand of NW_027175931.1, from coordinate 5,805,334 downwards.
AAAAGACGTGTTCATGATGTGTTTATGTTGTGTTTATGTTCCACAGATGGATTCTCTGTTGAATAACCAGTATGCATAACCAAACTAGAAGCTCAACTGTCTGGTAAATTAAATTCTTTACATATAACGTAACAACATATGCACAATAAAAGGGAATTATTTGTTTTCACCATGTTTTAAAAAACATTTTTTTATAACAGCTGTTTATTAAGACGAAGAAAAAGAAGGCCTTATTTACGTTGTCAGCTCATTTGATGAAGTATTTATTCAAAATCAGGACAGTGGAAGAAAATGTTCATTGCAGCAAGCTATGCACACTTGTTGGACTTTAGTAACTTAATCTGTTGAGGTACGTGACATCAATCACATGATAATGCCAATTGCTTTGTTCATTATTTACACACATACTGTGGGATGTATCCAATAATAAAACAAATGACTGGAAAGCAAAAGCAATGTTGTATTATAGCTCCAGTGTGATAACCCATCCTGTCTTTAATATTGTAATGTCCGGCAGTGAATGTGCGAACAGGTTCTAAACCAGATCAGTTACCGACTGCAGCATTACTTGAGTATTACTTTTTCGCTTCATAACAGCCAGAGAGCTGTGAACGACACACGAGAACAAGACGGGTCATCAGTTCATCAATATTTCATATGCTTTTGGGGAGTATTGGTTGATCCAGAGAATGCATCGGACTGACGTTTTCATAGGGCTCTGCTGAAAGGATGGCTCATGAAGTGTGAACATATTTTCTGCCGCCTGCTCCACACACAGCTGCTAAAAACAAGGCTGGAGTTGCAATTTTGGCCAGCTAGATACAAATCACTTCCTTTAATAGCTGTTTGCTGTCCTGACTCCTCAATGGTGGAATGAGCTCATCATCGGGACAACAGAAAGTCTCTTCATCTTCCGCCGCGAACCAAAAACACATCTTTTCTGACTTAAATGGCACTTACTTATCACACTTTGTAGTTTTGCCTTCTTGAAGAAATTGCACCTGATTGTGATTGATTCTTTTTGTATTCATAGTTGAATGCACTTATGCAAGTCACTTTGGATAAAAGCGTCAGCTAAATGAAATGTAATGTAATGTTCTTGATTCATTAATAATCCAAAATAACGAAGCGGCTCACAGAGGGCGTCTGTCCATGCACAGTCCCCGACTTGTCTGTTCGTGCAGTTAAAAAAGGCTTCAGGTTAAATGAAGCCTGTGGAAGTTCTGTTTGGCATTACGGTTTCTGATACGGCTGCAAGCCCATTTTACCTTTCTGACGGTCTTGGTAGAACCCTGACCGGATAACCTGAAGGGTGACCGGCCCTCGCCCTGAAATGACTCCAACCTTTTCATTTATCTTCAGAACTTTCAGAGGCAGCTCGTCTGTGCATGAAGGAGTTTTTAAAAAGTAAGAGTGATACTATTGTGCCACCATGTGGACAGTGATCTACACCACATTGAGTGGTGTCGAAACTAACCGTGATTAGTGAAAATAGACTATGACTACTTTCAGAATATGGAGGTTTGAATCATTGTTTATGTGACGGTGGTTGAATACTGAAAAATATTGCACAGAATTGATGAGCAACATATCCTCTTTTTTTAGAATACATGGGGCATTTATATCATAGCTGTAGTCAAATTAATGGAAGAAGTCCAAGATAATAGGTGTAAATTAACTTTGACTAACATAAACATAAAATAGACATAATTAAATGTATAGCAGCATTGTCGAAATGGAGGCAATGAGAAATTAAATTGACGTTAACTGAGTGTGTGGGAGGAGGAGATCTTTGGGACTGATTTTATTGCTTTTAAATCATGTCCTGTGCTTTTAAAATATTGTGTCTTTAAACCGATAGGGTTGCTGCACCAATTTACTCTGAGGGATAATAAAGACTTTACTGTATTTGAAAACCTTAAGTGAAGATTAGCAGCATGACTTTTCCCTATTACCACATCAGTCCCCATAGTATACAGCAGACCTCTGGCAAATTAGCTTTGCATGTTGAATGTTTATTTTATGTCATACAAGAGAAATAAATTACAGTAGCCTGGAGGGAAAACAAACCACTACATTACTTGGGAGCACAGGTGCATCTTTACAACCGTTAAAGTACCTGCTAACAGAGCAGGACTGCGTCTATTCACTGTGCTCACTAATTAGACCTGATCCTAGTTTTTATGGGTCTATAATTAATCTGGTTTTTCAGTCAGAGGAAAGGAAATTACTTTGGGAGGGCTTTACTGAACCGCAACCCGGGGGACTTACCCTGTTTTATCTTTGGACTGCACGGGTACGGAGATAGGAAGGTGGAGACTAAATCAATTTCCCTGCGTTGGCTCATTAGACGGGGCCCTTGGGTGAGCCGGGCTCCGTGGTGATGCCCTTGGAGGAACAGAGCCAAGTCACTTGCAGGAGCGCCTTGTGGAGATGGGAAGTGAGAAGCTGCGAAATGCATACACATGGTAATAAGAAACACAGTATTGACAGACATGATGCTTTGAGGATGTAATGAACTCTAAAAAATACTGTAAATAATATGTTTGTTATTGTAATGTATTGTATTGTGTATGATTAATGTGTTGAAGGGCATTTGTATAGATCCCCTTTAAATGAATGACAATACGGGAGAAAAGCTGTCAATTTGTTTTCCATCACTGCCCATTTCTGCATAAATAAAAGTTCCTAATGTGATGCACAGTAGGAGAGGGATATGATTTATGACGTATTGTTAGTATATATACACCATATGGTGTATGCAAAACCATCATTATACATTTTTCACATCTTTAAACAATTATCCAACCAGAGACGCCAAATTAAAACACAACGCATATATCCATGTGACAGCAACACACGCATCCAGGTCTCACTATGACATATGGCATGACATTAATGTGGGTAAACTTGTGATCCAATAAACAGCTCGGTATTATAATCTCTCTGGCTGCAGTTTGTTAACAGGTCTGCCAGTTCAACACCAGCAGAACGCAGTGAATTTGAGCAGGATTATGTCTTTTGTTGTTTGGATTATCTGAAGCTAATTACCTTGCGTAGGAGCTTAACTGACTGTAGCCTATCTGCCTGACTGCTCAGATGCTGGGGAAACTCATCATTTATGGACTCACCAACTAAACAATTAATATTTTACTGAAATTAACTTCTAATAAGTTGAAGTCACAGACGAGTGAGGGTTCACTGCTGTGAAACTACAGTACACATCTGTTTGACAGATAGAATAATTATATATAAAATGATTCTTGAGCATATAATTAATTAATAGTAATTAATAATTGAAAATGGCAGCCAATTGACAGGTTCAAATTCATTTTAAATATATTTTGTAACATCTATTCCACTCGATCTTTTTCCAAACTGCTTAGCTAAATAAAATCTGAAAGGTGCATTTGAGTATTGGCTGTGCACAGGAGGAATGCAGCATAACCTGAAATGAACCTTTTTATGAATGTGAGCAAACTAAATCTCCCAAGTCAAATATTACATGGTAGCTACAGTGAGAGAGCCCAAGGTAAAGTAACCGACTGCTCACTGAAACGACGAAATATTTTCAGGAGTTCAAAGGGCATTTTATTATGAGTCCACAATGTTCTCATTGCAAGTGGACTTTTGGAATGAACTAAAATAAAAGTGTTTTCTGAAGTTTCCCAGAAGGTTTTACTGAGCGGACTTGATGCCCACCCAGCTCTGTGGCATGCTAATAAGTACCAGTAAGATAAGAAGCTCAGAACTCTTCCACGATACACAATGAAGCCAAATATGCTGTGAAAGAAAACTGGCTTTGCCTCATATACTTTCTAAAGTAAAACATTTTAATGAGAATGTAGTCAGGACAACCGCTTTCTTCCCGTTATCTCCATCGTCAACAATCATCCATTTAATAGTTTTTCTTGCCAAAATAGACCACGGTGGAGGAGCCTGTTTCTTAAACCCAGATTTAAAGAGCACTACATCATGGCTTTGATCCCAGCCTTGTTTGTGGATTATAAGAGGAAGCTGCTGCACATGATTTCACAGGGGTGGAAAAAAAAAAAAGATCAATTCGTGCCGACCGAGGCTTGGATCTAACCTATTTATCAGTCACGGCTTTGACTTGTTCCTCATTAGTACCCTTACACTCACTCCCTCACACACACATGCACACACACACACACACACTCACACACACGCACATGCACACACACACACTGAATCAACTCTCACAGCATCAGCCGCAAAGCTCAAACTGACACAATTCAATAATTTAAACCACTCAGGCCCCATATCACACACACACTAATTAGAAATGTTTCCATATCTCTCTATAACACATGACGTATATGCAAGCATTTGAGAGTGCTGGTCAGAGCAAAGCCTCAGCCACAAGGGGCAGACACACTCTCAGTTAAATGTTGGTCATTGATCTGTTCTACAGAACCTGCTGGCTGCTCCATTTCCTCCCAATTACATTGACTGATATTTACTGTGACGGCAACTTTTTTTTTTTGTTTACTCGAACCATGTTTTCTTCAGCTAAATGTATACCACTCGGGTTAAATCCACACGTTCTCAACATTTGCTTTGACTTATGTCAAAATCTACTTCTTGGCCAGGTCTCAGCAGATCCCAGCCCTTTCAGCCTCACGGGGCAGTCTGAAAACGGAGCCAGCAAATCCCCGATAGTGTCGGTCTCCCCTGACTGTGCCGGATGCAGGATGTGCGTCACCTCACCTCAGCCAGATCCGGTGCCATCAGCACGGGCCATGCGATACCTGTGAGCTGACTGAATTTCATGGCAACAAAAGAATTACGAGCTCTGAATGAGGCGCAACGAGGTCTGCAAGAGAAGCGCCGACAGTGGAGACGACAGGAAGACTTCTAACCGTGGAACAATCGCTGCACGGTGTGACACCAGCTTCCTGGATTATTGTTGGGAAGAAAAGCTATAAAACAACTTTGCTGCTGGATTGACAAGGCAGGATGTGATTCCAACACATAATTCCTAATTCTTCTGCATATATAGGCCAACTAAAAAAAAAAGCAGAAAAGTCCAGATTAACACATTCATAAAAGTTCTTTTATCTCAATATATTGTTGAACGGGAACAGAGAAAGTTATCATACTAAAAGCTATTGGACAGAACCCCTTCAGCTGTTTCCTTTGTCCTCTCTTACCCCCTGTCCTCAGTATCACAGACAGGTAAAGCATGACATCACAGTTGGCAGCAGTGGCCGTTAATTCTGTTGATTGGAAATGAGGAGGTGACGAAGCGAAAACATCCATTCTCAGCCATTTGGGGCGATGCCAGCCCACAGGAGAAGTGTTATGGGCTGGGGTGTACCAGATGAATTCTTTATTAGTGCTTCCCAAAGAGCAATTTAATCAACTGGCAGTAAAATTCCCGCTGACCGGGCCACAGTATGCACCAAAAGAGCAGAAGTTATGGGTTTTCTAAATGAAACCCACGCAAGAAGTCGAATCGGCACAACATTACATAACACGAGTCTTGTTAGCTGTCACATTATCGTTTGATATGTGAATCCCATCATTTGGTCAATGACAGCAAGGCAAAAAAAAAGCAAAACATATTCGGTGATGAATAATGTAATAGATTTAAAAATAGCCCACAGCGGGAAACAGAAGCAATGTAGCCAAAAAAATGTCAGGGCAGCAGTGACATTTTTAAACTGCTATACTGCAACGGAGAATGCCAGAGGGGCTGGCACCGCAATTATATGAAACCTAAATTTACATTCACATGAGACGAGCTTTGGCACCTGACAAGTGAGAACTGTACAAACTATTCAGCGGAGCTGCCAGTGTCCATCAGCTCACAATTTCACAGGCAATTGATTGCTCGTCCATTCTTTTTCAGAAAAGGGAAGAGGATGAACTTGCAATTTGAAACATTAAATTGGCCCCAGAATGCCCCAACATTGCAAGTGTGAAGACATTCTTTGCACAGTGTTCAGCAGTCTGACACTTACTGCACTGCTTCAAGCATCCGTCAAAGGGAAGATGCACACCCAAATCTCCCAAAATTGGGATTTCTTTCCCTGGTAACAGGGTTCCTAATATGTGAATAAAGCAACAACACAGAAGCAGCTCCTTAGGCTTGAAAGTACCCTTGAGATTTGAAGCCCGGGGTGGGCGTATGTCATAAAACATTTGGCAGATTTTAACACTTTTGATTTAATCTGATCACAATGCAGAAGAAACTTTTTTTCCAGCCCAGAAGCTGTCTTCACAAGCCACATCATCAGACGGATGCCCCTTAGTGCTCTGACACCATCACTGAGCGGCGTAATCTGGTGCCGACATAGTTGCCATGCGTACTTCCTACCCAGAGAATCACAAGACAGATTCATGACATCGGAGGGGCTGATAACTGAGGGAGGGATGAACACTTAATCACCGCACCACCGTGGCTGCTAACAGACAGTTTTCATTTTAGACAAAGCCCCAATTAGAGCCCAACTGTCCCAGGTGAGGGATGTTTCACAGCAACATCTCACACCACTGTCATGTTGTAGCATCCTGCATTTCCAGCTGCCTTTTTCTGCATGAGCAATCGCACAGAAGAATATTACAAGAATACACACCTGACTGTGGCAAAAATATTACACTATTTTGATGTGTAATACACATACAATAACCCATTTAGTAGATACACTTAACAGGCAAATGGAAAAACATGTCTGTTTACAACTGTGAGTATAGATTTTCTTCTTCTTTTTTTTACATTATACTATGTTAGACACAAAAATCACATTATGATCATTTATGTACTGGCATTTTACGTCTTTTTTTTTAATGTTCCCAGTGTTCCCTGATACTACACAAAATGACATTTTTTCTCAAAATAACAGTGTACTGCATCACTACCACAATCTATGTTTAGGTCTCTGCAGCCTTCTGTGTTTCTGGCGTAGTTTCTACAGTTATGCTGCACTACAATGTGAAAAGTAAAAACATATTGCATAGTGTTACCTCATCAGTTCTGCTAGGCTGCTTATTAAAGCGCTCATAAAAGTCCCAACAAGCACAATGGAGGCTAAATTATCGCAACACCCAAGCTTCTCCTGCTATAACATGCCAACATGTATATTTGATTCAAATGCACTGAAAGGTACTGCATTTATCAATAGGTTTATGCTAGTGGTATAGTAGGTATTTTTTTTACAAGGTTTTTAATATAGCTAATAATAAAACCAATTCACTAATTACTATCTCAAACTGTATTTCATCATGCTAATAAACAGGAAAACAAAGGCTTTGTATACAAGCTTGTCTTTAAACACCTAAACAAAGAAGTTAATGCTAGCTTAACTTAACATTATATAGTTAATGGCCTATTGTTGCACAACCAACACACACAGAGCCACATTAGCATTAATTTACAGAGCAATGTTCATTCTTCTTTTTTGCTCAGTTTTGGTCTGCACAGTGGAGACAGTAGCTTTCTGCAAGACATTTCCTCAAGTATGGGAAACATACCCACTCAGTTAGGTTTAGAAAATATCACGGTATGTCTGGCAACTCCTGAGACAATACATATCTTGGTCTTAACTTCACAAATGTTTCTATGTTCATTAGCTGATGTTTAGTTGCTAGCTAATCGCTGAGCATGTAGCAGAATTGCTTTATCAGACATTATTTGCTACTTTGTTGCCCTTCTTTGTCAATGCTGTCACTTTATTTAAAACCCTGAATTCCTGCTCTTATTGTAGGTTTGTACAGTTTGTGTTGTATTAAACCACGTTAAACTGCAGCTGTATGTGCATCTACATTTAACCTTTTCAGCACCAAAGCAAATCACCTATATAAAAAAAAAAACATTAGGGCGGGAAAAGATAGGGGGAAAAAAAAGTCTTACTTGTGTCGTGTTCTTTCTCCGCAGGGAGAACCTGTCTTGCCGCGTTGGTGGTGTCCATGCTGGAAGGGCCGGAGGGCGATGCTCCTGAACGACCAGTCCTCGCCGGGCTCCTCCAGCCTGAGCTGAGGGATGAGATGCCCAAAGGCCATGCCCTCTTGTTCCAGGTTTCGCGCGCTCTTCACAACGCATATAGCTCACCTGCTAACTGGCAGTCCTCGGCGCTGGAGGGGGGAGAGAGCCACTCTGCGACTTACCAGACTACACTGCTGTCATTGACCTGCAGTTGGATCGTGTGTGTGTGTGTGTGTGTGTGAGAGAGAGTGAGTGTGTCTCTGTGTGCTGGCTCTGCTGGCTGAGGTGGAAGTGCCTCGTGTCCAAAGTGGAGTCTGGGGGACGTGCAGGTGTCCTGGAGAGGACGGTCAATGAAGCGACACGAGAGCGTCAGTCACTCTGTGCCTCACTAGTCAGAAGCACAGAGTTTATGATTATACAAAATAATTTTTCACCCACTTTGTTTTGTAATTTGCTTTAATTTCAGACAAGACTGCACTGTTTAAATACACAGCACATCATGTTCGGCTTTTGAAGCTGCTGGGAAAAGTACAAATTAAGATTGTCTGTATTTTGTTTGCCATGGTTATAACAAGTATTATCCACTGTGTCAAGCACAAGCATCTGACATGTGTTAAGTGCACCCTGTCTCTATAATTGTTATCCTGTAGGATATGAAATAAATCCACACACAAATCAAAATGCAGATGTAAAGATTATATATATATATATATATATATATATATATATATATATATATATATATATATATATATATATATATATATATATATGTTTTAATTTCACCAAGAGGCGAGTTGCTGGTGTAATAATAAAAACCATGAGTTGTAGCTCAGAGTCTGAAGGTGAAATCCTCAGCTGAGTGGTTCTCCTCTGCAGAGCATAGCATTATGAATCTCCTTTGTCTAATTTAGCCCACAGTTAATTTTACTTGCTTGCTCCATTAAAAGATATGGTATCATTAATTGCCTCATTTTTCAATTAGATGGACTAATAGCTTTCAGAATTAAGATTATAGTTTACTAAATTGATATTGATGCATCTTGCTGTCCGTCTTTGTCAAAGAATTAATTATTCCATATTAAGAAACCTTGCCGGCGTCACATCTGTATCTCGTGAAGCCAGGCTGCAGACATTTTTTTGACAGAGCGCCTAAAAAAGTGATTAATTGGGCAGCTAGTCATAAAACACATCACAATTGTTCTTGTTAAGCAGGAATTTTCGCCCCCTAAGCTATAAAAATCAGATAATCAGAATTTTAAATGAATGCTCACATTCATCAGGATGTCATGGGTGCATTAATCATAATCGGGCTTGTCAGGCAGAACAGTATCAGGTATTTAGTTTACAATTCAGTCTCCACATATGGATTGTTTCTCCACAGTCCATCTATTCGCAAAGACAACTCAAGTTTTTTAAAGTGGAATAGCAGTGGCGGACGAGTGTCAAAAATAGCATGCTATTAACCTCCCTATCTAAATTCACGGCAGCTCTATAATTAGTGTGGTTGTCAGAGAGTGAACATGCTGCAGATGTGGGTCACAGTGCAATTTTCATTACCCAGAGATAATCAGTACAAAGACACACAAAGCACTGGTAAAAAGGTCCACAGTGCTGTTCGCGCATAATTCACTGCCATCAGTGGTGTAGTGAAATACTGTGCTTTTACACTGTCCTTATTAAAGCTGATTGTGAAACATAACAGGTGATTAGCTCTCAGATGAATGAAACCCTGAGATAAAGGTTTTTTTTTAGTGAGAGCAACGGTACACTTGTTGCTGCTACTCCTGCACTCCACCAGGGGGAGCTATAAGCAAAGCCACCCATTTACAGCACGCACTAGCTATATTACTAGTATGCTCCTTCATTGAGCCAAGGGACAACTGTGCACTGTGGCTACATACATGGACAACTTCTCTTCAACAGACCAAGTCTACGGTTAAATTAGGTTACAGTGTTCTTGCGGGGGACCCAAGATATGTGATCTGGTGATGAGAGATAAGTGTAATGTCCAAGAAAGAGGAAACAGGCCTCACAAAAGGAGATTATAAAACGATGACACACACACACACAGAGCTGAACTCCTGGATAGCTATGTTCCAAAACTCGCTCCCCATTTCATTTGCATAGGTCACACATGAGATTTCTGGTGAACTAATCTCAACTGATGATGTATGATGTGTGACTTATGATTTCTCTCATCTCATTTAGAAGCTATCAGCGTCACAGATAACGCCGGAGCTATCCGCAATCAACACCAGGGGGTGCAATTATATAAGCGACTTCAATTATGCGGGCCTTGTGTGGCAATCTCCAAGTATTTACTTTGCAGATTATAGAGGGAGACCAAGAGCAAAACACGATTTGGTATTAATTAGGCTACAAAGCTTGCTCAGAGCGAAAAATGTCTTATCTGTGTGATGCCACATTCTATCACTTTTGTGTTTGGGCTAATTAGAGAGTAAGTGTCCGTGTTAATCCATAATTGTGACACATCACGCTATTAGATGATTCGCAACACCACGCGAAGTGTCCCGAATAGACACAACAAATTGTGTAAATAACAAGTATTATCGAGAAGACAGGCAGTCACTTTGAGTTTTCCGAGGGTCCGAGCTGTAAACAAACGGCGTCGACTAGGTGCGACTAGGTGTGTGAAAATGTGTGCGTGGGCATGGTCAGTGAGATGGGTTGATGACAGTGCCAGCACACATGGTTAATCATGTGGAACGATGTGCAGAGAGGCATGGAACAGAGTCGGGGAGAAATGTGATCTGGCCACAGAAACATGGGGATCTTGCTAAATATGGATGCTGTGTTTTGAAAAGATGTAAATTTAGAAAGCAGTCTGCAGCCGACTCCTCAACAAACAGATGTCAAAGAACGCCCTGGTAATTGTACTATATCTCTCGCGGCGCTCGCTCTCGCGTTTTCTTCCACTTGTTCAACACACTTTTACTTGTCATACCTTTTGTGTGCATCCTTGAAGCCCAAGATAAAGTCGCGCTCCTGTCTCTTTAACCAGGGTTGACACTGACACTCCATCTTGGCAGTTCAATACATTGTCAACATGAGGAGAACTTTTCAGAGGGAGGAGGTAAATGTCAGTCAATAAGTGGCTGACAGGTCAATAGATATCGCTGACCTTGTTGCAGCCGGCTCGCGTGTCACGTTGAAAAGGCTGGAGATCGAGGGAGACCGTTGAGGAGGGAGGAGAAGCAGGAGCCCCATGAACCTGCATCCTCAGCTGCTAGAAGACCACTGGCTATGGTGGGCTTAGTTATACTGCTGCGTATGTCTCTAACGCAACACGTTGTAGGCCCATACCAGTGTTGTTGAAATTTGAAGGGAAGGTAAGGTAGAACTGGATGAATGAAAGTTCACATGCAGAAGATATTCTTCAGGATTCTGTTTTTTTTGGGCCCTGTGAATAGCATGAAATAAATATCTTTGCATAATCATTCTAACAATACAGAGAGTTTACAGCTCTGTACTGCAGTGCTTATAGCGAAATGCTTGAACAGTAGCATGGTGGACAAGACATTGCTAACATACTGATGTTTAACAGGTTTTACTGTGTTTACCATCTGAGTTTGCTAAGTAGCACAAAACACAAAGGACAGCAGAGGCTGATGGGACTCGCAGTTGTATTTGGCAAATACAAATGTCAATCTGTTTTATGGCACTAGAGGAAAAGTCAGAGGATTGCCAAAGTTAAACCAGTTCATCCTGAAAGGGACATGAATGGCGTCTTTTCATGGTCATCCATCTAATAGATAGATGGTTAAGTGTCAATCCCATGGTGTTCCTGTCAACGTTGAGATATTATCAGGATAAATATTTGACCTGGGGTGGCACGACTGGAAAAAAAATCAGGTGATCACTAAAGTTACTAAAGGATTCATCATTCTAGGTATCATAAAGTCTGTACAAAACGTCACGTTGACTGATAGTTATTATGGGAATATGTATGTACATAACCTTTCAGAGTAAATAGTATGAAAAGATACTGCACTCCAGGATCAGCTTGAAGGAGAAAGGAGAGTGACAATAATGCACAAAGGTTTGCCAAAAAACATAATTACATGCATCTCACTCGGGCTAAATATATCATGCTATTCTTGTTCTGCGTCGACTCTTTTCAGAGAGGCCAAACTCCAAAATCACGATGCCACAAGACCAGTTAAGTTGTCATTGAATATTTTATTTGCAAATGAAAGAGTAATAACTCAGAAGTCGTAAAAATATACATTTTTTTACTTGTGATATTTACATGGATTGTTTTCATCAAACGAACGAACAAAACGAATCTGTACTGTTATTTATAAAACCAAAGAGAAGCCACGGCAGAAAAAACAGATGAGAGAAAGGAAAACAAAAGTGTCTTACATTTCCCTTTAGTGACGCCGCTGAGCGTGTCTCCCCCTGACGTCCAGACAATGCAGTCAGGAGGAGCAGCCAACCACACAGATCCCACACAGGCCGGTGATGAGCATAGCACACAAAAAAAGTGCAAAGTACATGGATGATGAATTCAAAATGAAGAAGAAGACAAAAATAAAGCTTCATAAAATTTTCTGTGAATATATTTACAATTGTAGGTTTTATTTTTTTAAATTTTTTTCCGTTTTTTTTTTTTCTCCTATTTTTAGCCGAATACAGTTATGTTACATCAAAGCAAAGCATTCCCGTTCGTCTACTCAATCTCCTAGGACATGCAGGTACCTTTACTTTCTTTTCTTGAGGTTGAGTACAGCCCCTCCATTTCCCCTCTCAAAAGTAACAATACATCACATTCCCCTGTACAAGGCCAAACCACAAAGTCGGAGCATCACTTTGCCCTGCTCAATAGCTTCAATCAGAAATAAAACTGCTTAATAGAACATAAAACATAGTGGCTACATGAGATTCACACTCCTATCATATAACGCAGGATAACCATTTAATGATTTCATGTTTACTGCACCTCTGAGTGTTGATAATAAGACAATATATAGTGCTGATGGTTACTGTTTTAAAGAATGATACGGGATGTGCCGCTGACACTCCGAGGTGCTTTAAGACTTCCCTCCTCCACTCTCTGCTGAACTGACAAAAGCTCCTTAAAATTCATTTGTTGGAAAGAGCGCAAGTTTGTCAGGCCACAAAGCCGCACGCATGAGAGGGGAGATGCAACGTGAGGGCTCATAAACTGGGGAATCTGCCACCTGAGACTTGCCGTTGCCGGAAAGCAAATCAAAAAGCTCGGAGGAATTTAACAGCTGGAAGACTTGCGTCCCATCCTCCACCGCCACCGCTACTTTCCTCGGCGGTGGAGGGAATTTCAATGGCAGGAGCCTACAACCCTGGCCCGAAATCAATCCTGTTACACCTCTCCCGATTCCCAGTACGACTCTCGCACATTCCCATGGAGGAAAAAGTCCTTAAGCATATGCCATCCAGATAGTTAAGATGCATAGCAGAGTTTGTATTTCCGAGTGCATGTGTGTTTGCATGCACATGTGTGTGCGTGCGTGTGTATGTATGTGTGTGTGTGTGTGTGTGTGTGTGTGTGTGAGGGCGCACATGTCCCCTGGGTGATGTAGAGTGTCCCTTTCAGTGCTGCATTCAGTATCCCGGTTCCATCAGTCAGTCGTAATACCCCCAGACATTCGATCCATCAAATTGATTCTGAAGGAGCAGAAATAACAAGGACTGCTGTTTGGGCTTTTGTTTGTGCAAACCGTGTGTGTGTGTGTGTGACTGTGTGTGGCTGTGTGTGTGTGTTTGTAAGCGCATGCGTGCATGTGCAAACTGTGAATGTGCATGAAGCACACACCTGTATTTCCGTGCGGACCTGAATGTGCCACGTGTACCGGTTTATGTGTGTGTATATATATATATGCATATATATATATATATATATATATATATATATATATATATATATATATATATATATATATATATACAACTTTGACCTTTTTTTTGTATCGTGTATGTGTGTGTGTGTGTGCCTTGAGATGCCATCAGTGCACCCAGGGCCAAGTGCATTCTATGTTAAGAGACAGCAAGAGCAAGGAGAGAGTGTACAAGTGGCCTCCAGAGCTGACAATATTATGAATTATGGACATGCTTTGTCTCGAGACACCACCCCCGAAAGCAAAAACATGACTGCTGCCCGTGAAGCCGAGTTCAACAGGCATAGAAGTCAGTGAATCCTAAAATAAACACTGCCAGTCTGCAGTCACATCAATTTGGGTAGAGGTTACTTTGCCTGACTGGATCCTTCTCACTCATTGAATGGCTAACACGAGGATGTGTGGGTGTGGCCCAAGGGCTTATACTGAATTTACATGCACACACCCACACAGGCGCACTCACACACATTCACAAACATGCATGCATGCACGCAAGCACGCACACACAGACACACGCGCACACAGTAGCTTCCCTGCTCAAATATGAACCGCTGTCTCTGGTTGAATATAAAAGGCATTTTTCTCTCATCTTCCCTTACAGTTTACAGGTCACATGTGAAATCCCGCGCGTGAAAGTCCAACCGCATGTGCTTTTCAGACAGATGTCGGTCTTCAGAACTTTTGAGGTCGAATGACTTCCTTTTTACTTCAGCGTGAAAACTTTGTTTCCGAAGTGGAACAAGATCGAAGCCCCGCTGCCGGCCCGGAGAGGATAGCAACATTCATTACAGGCTAAAATATTACGTAATATAAGCGATGGGCATTCTGACAATTTGCTATTCTTTGAACCAGTAAAGCATCTTCAATGGTTTTGGTTGGTCCTGAGTCATTCAAATAAACACTGCTTGTTGTCTTTACAAGTTCAAAGGTTAAGAGGCTCGCAAAATTTAAATTTTATATGTGTACATTTTAGCTGGATGGTGTGCCAGAATAAAGGTCAAGGTTCACCAAAACATGAATAATTAGCTGACTATAAATACTTAAAGCAGATTTTATGATAATCTGGCAGTTATTATTCAGGATCAAAGCCCAAATTGTGACCCAGTGGTGGTGCCCGAGGAAAGGTTACGGGTTCACCAAAAATCTGTATAAACTATCCTCAGGGTATCAATAAAATCCGTACAATACCTCATCAAAATTTGGCTACTAGTTAGAAAGAGATTTTGATTTTAGAAAGGTTAATTTTACTCCATTTTTACTTTCCATTACATACGTATGTATGCAATATTTCTATCACATGAGTAGTGGGTTTCAAATGTTAAAAAAACAAACAGACAAATGTCAGAATCAGGGGGCTTCACTTGTTTGCCCAACATTTGTACAAAAAAACACAGGGTTTGCATTCACTTTTGGATTTCCTATTTGACTCTTTCGTTAGGGGTATATACCCTCACACGCCTGTATTTATTAAATTAAATGACATCATGTGCGTATATCTATCTGTATGTACAATATAAAACAAAACTGGTTACAGGACGTACAGCACATTGTCCCACGGCGTGGGACTGCGTTCTCACCATGGATCGTTCACTCTGCTTGGCGCTCCCTAGTTCTGCGTCTGTTATCACGAGGGCAAGTTTTGTGAAGTTGTTCCTCTCAGCATTTGATCCCGTCGACCCTCAAAGCCGGATGGGAACAGGGACCGAACCACTGGGGTGCTGACGATAAGGACGAAGAAAGAAAACCAGAAGAGAAGAGGGATTGCAAAGGCACACTATATAGGCTACTTGCCCCTTTTTTCTTTTTTTTTTTTTTTAAACTTTCAATCAAACTGCACTGGGTCCGTCTGAGGATATACGACAAAAAAAGGGAAGTGGCTGATAGCGCAGCTCGACCAATAACCAAGCAGGTCCCGGTGATTCAGCGAGACAGCAATCGAGTGCCACTCCATTGTTATGGATCCAGGGAGAGCACTGACAATGATACCATACACACCCTATACAATTGAAGTCGCTAGAATCATACTCCTCGCTCCCTTCATTCAGACATAGTAATTGTAAAATTGAACGTCAAGGTCAATGCTTTGTGCCTTAGCTCCAATATTGATTCTGTACCTTCTAGGGAGCTGAAGAGAATGGGATCTACCATCTTCGTTCATCACACATTCACGGTGATAGATTTTGGTTTCAGTTCACAAATGTAGCAGGTAAACAAAAGAGTAAAAAAAAAATTAAAAAAATGAAAGCAACAATAATGACCCATCCTAGGGATTGGTGGCACTTCTTAATATGGATGAATGGACATATAGCTGTCTGTCACCCTTTACGACCGGTTCAGAGAGAAGAAACACATGAGAACAAAAAGAAAAGAAAAAACAAGTCCAGCTGGTCTAATAGATGCTTATCCCCTATATTTAAAGTATTGACACGCTATAGGCCTAATACATACTATTTAATTATTCAAGAAAGATATTGAGTTCCCGAAAAGGATGTCCATGGATGTAGACAGGATGTGGGAGGGGGAGGAGGGTATCAATTCCACTGATTGGCTCCACTGTCAATGCTACATCCGTGTACCTGAAGTTTCCCCTGCTGATTGGTAAAGCAGATGAGCCGTTTGGGAGCCAGCCGAGTCAGTCATCAAGTTTCTCACGGGTTCGCTATGAGAGCACGGAAGACCGAGAGCACCGAGGCAGATGATGTACACGCCCGCACACTGTCTCTGTCCACATGGATGGGCACAATCGGCCCGGCCCATTGGGAGGCAAAAGGGGTTTGTGGTTTCGGAGCAGGTGCTTGGAGGCAGCGAGTCGGAGGTGCAGGGTGACATGAATCAGAGAATTACCCCCACGCCCTCTCTCCTCCTCCCAGAGAGAGAGAGACAGAGAGAAAATAAAAATCAGCAGCTGTCTTACGCTCTCCTCCTCTTTGTTTCCATCCCGCTTGTATCCATCTTGTATTTCTCGACATCCGAAAGCTCAACAGCTGCATGACTCCATTGGTATCTGGCTCGGAGTGTTGGATCTACTTCATCATCCAGCTTTTACTGTTCCTCACCCCCCCCCCCCCCCCTCCCTCCCACGCCCCCTTTCTTTATCTGCACTGCATGCCTAACCCTTTGATTTGATAAATAAATAAAAGCTCCACTGCAGGGGGCTCCTTCCACCTCGCTGCACACGGTGCTTCCCTGTGCCTTCGAAAAGCCAAAAGACGGAACTCGGAAAAAAAAAGCTCTGCCTTTAGCGATGAGACACAAACAGCGCTGCGTCTCAGGTCATGTTTTTTCTTTTGTTTTGTTGTTTTACGTAATTCAGAAGGGGGCAAGCATGTCTTATTTTCCCTTGTTAAGTATGCATTCATTTAAAGTACTTTTTGGACTTAGAGTATTGATTCTTTTAATTACATCCTTTTAACTAGTTGCATTTCTTTGTTTATGGAAGAGTCTTAGTCTTTGGGAGGGGGCTAGGGGGCTCGGGCTGGGAAGGGAGTCTCACATGGCTGCAGGAAGTGCTGGGCTTTCAGGCCTACACAGTCTGAAAGGCCTTGGTCTGGGCAGGGACCATGAGGGTTGGCGGTGTGGGCCCAGACATGTTCCTGGAGTTGAATTTGGGAGTGGCGGGAGGCTCGGGGGTCTTGGGCACCACTGAAGTGTAGGCTGGAGGAGACTGGGGGAAGCCTGGAGGCTGTCCATTTTCCTTGAGAGCTGCGACAGCAGGTGGGCGGGGGCGGTGACCACGCTGGGCGCTGTTGTGCACCATGGACTGGGTGGAGGAGGCACCGGAGCGGGAGCTGCCGGAGCGGGACGAGGAGAGGGAGTTGGGCTTCACCAGCTTGGCTTTGGGAGCCTCCGCATCCTCCCTGTGGTTAGAAAATACACAGAGAAACACACGGGCGACAATGACGACAAGGCTCCATTTATTTTAACTGTACTTCTTAAAAGAGAGAAGAGGACCCCCCCCCCCCCACACACACACACACACACACAATAGACCACAAAACAGCTCAACACAGCACCATTCCC
Source organism: Clinocottus analis (assembly GCF_023055335.1). Taxonomy (NCBI): domain Eukaryota; kingdom Metazoa; phylum Chordata; class Actinopteri; order Perciformes; family Cottidae; genus Clinocottus; species Clinocottus analis. The sequence continues at coordinate 5,787,466 of NW_027175931.1, read as the reverse complement.
TCACACTATTCTTAGACTCTATTCACATGAGACCAGCATTATATTGAGCCCTCGTGTAATTTATGAGATCCCCCCCCCCCCCAGCCTCTGAGTTTTGTGAAAAACATTTGCATAGAATAATGAAATCTGCTGAAATCACCAGTTCCCCAGATACAATATTTGAATGGAGAAAAATAAAGTTTTTTTCTGAGAGCACAATGAAAACTTTCCATTATCATTCTACTTTCATGACACAAGGAGAATAAAAACTGTACAAAATCGCACAGAAGAAAATAAACTGCGCAGCAAAAACAACTTATAATTGCCACCAACATTAATCACCAAAAATACGATAATTTGTGCCGTGATTTTCACTTGGATGGTATTGAAATTGCAGCAGATCTCTGCAGTTATTATAAATCACTGTCACCGGGTCACCAGGGTGTGTGGGCGGCTAAGTCAGCAGGTAATATCATCCCATTGATATAAGGCTTATATTCTCCACAGAAAGTCAGAAATAGCAACGCCTCATCTGTGCTCTGCTGGCTGCACTGCACCCGCTCACACACACCAGAGAAGGTTCCAAAACTCTTGGGAAAAAAAATGACATTTTTTAAAACAGCAGGTTCCGAAGGCATACCCAAGAGATATGCGCCACTAAAGCTGGAGGTTCAGCACATTAGTGGAGAGGCTCAGACTCTTAACATGGTATAAAAAGAGAAAACACTTCACAACATCTACATTATTTACTTCAAGCTGTCCCTCGACCATTCTGCATTATGAATTGTTACATCAGTAAATATGCACCTACTCGGATCTGTCGTAAAAAAAAAAAAAAAAATTACTGTTGCCTGTATACAGGGTCCTCCACTGCACGCAGGCTTCAGAGTGAGGAGGGAAGTCAAGTGTGATGCCACACACACACGCACGTACACACACACACACACACACACACACACACACACACACACACACACACACACACACACACACACACACACACACACACTCACGAGGGGTGTGGAAAGAAGGCCACTTTAAAGATAATCGATAAACACTTGACCTTGTAGTTGTTTTTATTTTTAGTCAAACACACATACACACGCACACACACACACACACACACACACACACACACACACACACACACACACACACACACACACACACACACACACACACACACGCATAGGCAGGCAGACAGGTAGACAAGCAAACAGGGGCTGCTGCTGTGTCAGTTAGCATTACACATGGCCACTGCGGTTTTGAGCGGTTTCAGTTGAACTGCTACTTATGGAGTAGCACACACACATACAGACAGCAACAGACACACACACACACACACACACACACACAGGTTAATGCACAGCTTCGTGCTGAGATTGGTGCTATTGCTCAACACAAGGCTGCGTTCAGCTGAGCTGCAGCTAAATGTGTTTCAGCTCTACGAGCATGATACTTGCATGTGCTGCAAATCCAATTCCACTGTGTGATTCCCTGTAGACGTTTGACTTACTTTTCCAATCTTGTGTTTTTCATTACGTTTTAAAGCAATTGCGAAACCAGTCAGAAAGCACTGTTACAGAGAACAACATGTATTTACAGTTTAAGTACGTATGGACTTGTCACATTTAATACTTTGGTATATCAATTAGTAGTGACATACACTCTATCCTTTTTCCCCCTCTCTACCAATTTGAACACAGACTGAGTTCCAATGCAATAGCACACTTAGACATAAAAATGTTTTACTTTCACTTTTAATTCTCGGCAAATATTTCTGTCTAGTCTGGGGCAGTGACCTGCATTGAGTAGCAAGAGAAACTTCGACCTAAAAGTTGAATTGCATTGGTTTTTCATAGCTCACCTGCCATCTTTGCATACAAGTATGTATATCATATGGTCTACTGAGCTTCAGATACGTCTCGTCTCCAGGTGCACCGCCCCCCCGCCTCCGGGTGGCTGAGGTAGCCTATAATTGTATTGTTGCGAGATATCTCTTTTCGGTCTCGTTACACTGCACATGCCTCCAGGATCCCTTGTTTGTGCATGAGATATTGCATCAGCTAATAAGGGGTTGTTGTAAACGTTCCTAGTCAGTTTTTCAGATAGTCGAAGAATGCAACATGCCTTAAACTATTGAGGCAGATTAAAGAACACATACAGAAACACATGCGTGAGTATCTGCACTCATAATCCCCACACATATTTTTTTGGGGGCATTTTAGCATGCATTTTAACACAGACAACTAGTATTTTTAACAGAGTACAAAATAGCAAAAGAAAAAAGGTAAGAAAAGAAGATGCTTCAACCTGATCTCATTTGGAGTCTCCTCCTCCTCGTACTTCTTTTTCTCTTTCTTGCGGAAGACGAGCCAGATGATTAATATGACAATGAGGACACCGAGGGATATTCCCACCACTGCACCCGCCACCATACCGACATCCCTCGCATCTGCGAACGGAGAAGAGGAAGTGATGAGTGATGAGACATCGAGTCACTTACTGTCACATATTATTCATCGTCCACAAATACTTATGGTCCATGCTCGTTCACTGGAAATACCCCCAACACTCCCTGCGTTAGTGCCACAGAGCCCACATTCAATTTAACACCGGGGCCATCAAGCGGTTTCTGCTGAGCTACGATATGTGTCACTTTCTCCACACCTGACCCCAACCGTCCCGGGCCTCTCAGGAAATGTGTTAGTGTGACAGTGAAACATAACGGTTGGGGCACAGGCGGTGAGAGGTAGGCACCAGTTTAAGTTTAAGTTTAGGTCCCGATAGTGTTAGAGCACTGGAGGGGAGAGTAGGGAGGGTGGGAGTGTGAGGATGGAAAAGGCAGCAAGGGGAATAAATGTATTTCCAGCTGCAGTATTTGAAACAATAACCATCAATCAGTGAGGCGACCGCTGCCAGATCGACACTCCCATCCCTCCCTTAATACTCACGTTGCATTGTGACCTCAACGGTGCAGTTTTCCTCTCCCACGTCATTGCTCGCCGTGCACCTGTAGACTCCTGTGCTGTCCATGGTGAGATTCCTCAGAGTCACGAGCTCCGGGTTCTTGAGATCTGGGGAAAATCCAAAGAAATATAGACCGATTTGTGTCTGCTGTGTGTCGTTGCGCATTCCCGCGTGTTTATCCGCAACGTCGGTTACATTTGCAGGACTTGAGAGACAGCTGAAATGTATTTTATGGTCCAAGAAAGCGAGATAGCAGGGAGAAGCAGGAGAGAGACAGACAGAGAGAAAGAGAGAGAGAGAGAGAAATGTTGATGGAGTGTTTATTTAAGAACGAGGCCCAACACACTGAGGAGGACTTGAGGAGAGTAGCAGGCGCGTGTCTGAGAGAGCGATGGAGCCCCACGGCCCCATGGGATATTTAGTCATCCCCCGCCAATGACAACCATGTGATATTACCTTTCACCAGACCCATAAATAATGGCTGCTGACGCTGTGTGTTATCGTCCAATGAAAACTAATTAGACTGAACAGGTGTTGTTTGGTGGAGGTCATTAATTTGAGTTGTTTTTTTTTTGTCTGGGCATGTGCCGTCGCAGATGCCAATTGAACACTGGAGGGAAAACTGAGACGGAGGGAGAGGTCGGCACCCCGGGGATGTTCATGACGGTTTGGAGAATACACAGTAGGGAGAGTTGGCCTACTATTAGTTTTTGTGCTACAAATTGTCTCTGTTGCTATTCAGAGGCGGGTATGTCTGGTTGTGATCCAAGAAGAATGCCAGAATCCACACCATGTGAATAAAGTGTGCCTCAGGGCTACTACCGTGCCAGTGTTGTTGTTTTTTTTTGTTGGTGCAGAATGTACTGGGAGCTGCCAGAGTAGTTCTGTGTATTATACGTTTGATTTTCTCTACTTTATACCCAATCCAAGAAAACACTCCACTGACTTCATGCATGCAGGTGTAATTCACTTGAGCCCGGCTGACATTTCAATGTCACGGACATCTTCATCAGGTGTCAGCGTCGGCCGGGATCCTCGTGTTTGTACAACTCATCCCAACAGAGTACAGGTAGAAATCACAGGGCTGTTTTTTTCTATTTGATTTCCTGGAGAAAAACAAACCCCGATTGTGCGCATAATGTGATCTTCAGCTGATGGATGAACCTGCACTGGTCTCGAGATAAGAAAGGCTTGCAAAATCAGCGGTCTAATCGGGACTCTAATGATCTGGTGGGTGAGTTCAGAGAGCCAACCAGGGGGATGTCGTTGCACTGAGCGGACATGTGTGTCAGTGTTTGCAAATGTATGAACGTGAAGTTGGAGAGGAGGCGAAGGAAAGGCAGCGGGCTCAGCAAAAGACTTCCTCGGATGAACGCAGCCTATAAAAATCCCTAATATGAACATGAATCTTCGTAGCATTACTCTGCAGAGAGCGCGAATGATGAATCAGCGCATCAGTGTAGTGGCAATTATTTCCCTTACCTATCAGTGCCAGGTTTGGCAACTTGCCCAGGCTCTTGCCTTTGTCCAGTAGTCGCTCCCACTTGTAGTTGATGGGGTCAGAACCATCGCTGGACTTGCAGCTCAGCTTGACGTCACTGCCCTCCAGGTGTTTGCCATCCATCCAGCATTTCGGCTTGGAGGGTTTGACTGTAAGACCACATCAGAAATGTTTCTTTGTCACATTGGTACAGATGCACTTATAATTTTGAGTTTTGCAAAAAATGTCAACCATTTAGATGCTTTTTACCTCTGGTGAAGAAACAGAGCAAAGTGACCGAACAAGCAAACAAAGAACAAGAAGCAACACAAAAATAAATAATGCATTTTCACATGTACTGTATCAGTAATGGGTGCATTTTGAAATAAAACAAATAATATAAAAATATAAATAAATGCATATAAATTGACATACTTTTGTGGATATGTGATCATTTGATTAGCCAGAGATACAAGACAAAAGATGAATTTGTAGCACCATCAAAACAGACGTTGTAATTGTTTGACTGACAATGAACGAGGCATTAAATTACTGAAACTGGCCCGTGTGGCTGTACGGGACAAAGTTACAATTTGGAAACTGTTATTGCTATCATAAAATGAAGATTAAAAGTTCGAACAAATATTCTTTGAGTTTAAAAAATACATCTTCCATTCATTGTCAATTAGTGATGATATTAATATCTAAGGGTTAGGGTTGTCTATTTAAATAATATATTAAAAAAATAAATTATTCCACAACGTAAAGTCTCATAATAAAAGAACACATACAAATGAAGTGACCCAATAAAACAAAATGGCTTGCATAAAGGTGAAATGTTTAACATAGAATACGTCTCTCTTTACCCATTTCTCATAAGGGGTTAATCTGGCATCACAGTCATTTCTCCGCGCTGGTGACAACAATCCCATAGGGAATGGATCAATGTGACCCCAAAAGCTGGCTGTGGACGCTTGTGGTAATATGTTCTCCACAGGTCAAAAGGTTTTAGTCATTGTCAAGTTGCTGCAGGCACAATACAGTATAGCTTGTGCCTGCCGAGGCCTGTGCAGCTGCTCTGTTTAGAGGCACGCTGAGAGGCACGGCTCAGCCATAAAAGCAGGAAAACAGCACAGAGTCCCCTCCCTCCCTCGCCAGTGATGTATTTTTAGATCAGTGGCGAGCTATATTTAAACAACTATTTAGTGTTTTTGTTACGCTGTCATATTGAAGATGTCGACTTTTGTGTATTTACTGTCGCAGTATAAGTCCGTAATAGCTCTGTAATGCTAAAATGTAGAGAGTTGGGAGTAAACGGTACACACAGCCTCATAGCTTATGTGCCTTTGTCCGCCTAACCCCTTTTTTTTTCATTCCCCATCCCGCCCTCATCCCTGTGTGTATCCCGCAGCTTTGTCAGGGTCAGTCAGGCCCAACTGCAGCACAAGCAGTTGGCGCCACAGACACACACACAAACACAAACACACCTATGTTTGTCCACACACACACACAAAAAAGGCAACGTGTACACACTCTGTGACAAGAACGGTGGAGGCGATACCGCGCAAGCTCGCGCTCAAACACAGCCACTGGAGGCACGCATAAACCCTGCCGTGCACACAAACACACTCCCACACCGGCTCATGCCAAGCCGGCTACCAGCTCGGCTGCCAAGCTATTATCTTAACGTGGGGAGCGGGAGAAAAATGCAAATGTTCGTCTCTCTGAAAATCGAAAGTGTCACCGCGAAGCTGAGGGCAATTTGTAAAAATCGAGACACTAACTCACTGAAATGTCTTTATGGAAGAGAGAGGAGAGTGAGCGCAAGAGGATTAACAGACTGTTCCATTAGAAAACCAATAACCGCGGGTTGAACTAATCTCCCATGATGTTTTAATAAATCGCCTGCTTTTCTGACATTGAGAACGCTCTTGCTCCTCCCGCCGGACTTTGTGGCTGGCTTTTGTGGTGCAGCCGCTCCCCTCTTGCTGTCTGTCCTTCAGAGTTGTTTAGCTATTTGACACACTCAGGGAGATACACATATCACCACTGAGCTAGTTGTAAGCCATTTAGATCCATCTGTATGTTGGGCGAATGAGGACAACACAAATCTAAAGAAGGGGATACAATGTAGAGACCAAAACAAGACTTTTCTATAGTAGCAATAGTTAAGACATGACTTTGCTTATCAGTAATTACATTGATAACTTTTTTCAATGTTATTGTCAACTCCTCCACTTCAGAAAGTACCCTCAAACTTAGAGCATGGTCTGTTTTCTCATAAATATTAGAGAGGACATGTATTAGCCTGTGCCACACACGCACGTAGAACATTTATCTTGATGCTTGTCCATGTAACTCCGACCCTAACACAATCAATCATGCTCTTCCAGACCCAGTCGCATGTCTCTGGTCTCACCTCATCAACAAACCAATCCAAACGAACCCAAACAGCATGAGCAAAATCAAATCACACTGTCTGAATCAAATTGAATCATTAGGACAGTCAGCATGACGGAGGAAATGTGCCAGGCTAATGATCCAATGACTAGGTCTTCTGTGTGTGTGTGTGTGCGTGTCTAAATGGGTTTGGGTCCCTTCAAAACCTGAGTGTGTGTGTCTTACAATGTGTCTGACAACACTCACCCAGCACAATGAGGTTGACCTGGCTCCAGTGGTACTTTCCCCCAGTCTTGACTTTGCAATAGTACTCCCCAGAGTCGGTCAGCAGCAGGTCACTGATCAGCAGGGAGGCGTCTCCGCCCAGGTACTCCCCAGCGAAGGACAGGCGGCTGGCCTCGCTGCTCGTCGCCTCGTTGGTGTACACCTGGCCCCCAAAGAAGGTAATGATCTAGGTGAAGGGAAGAGAATCGGAGAAAACATTTCAAACAGTGTACTGCATTCACCGACTATTCTGATTCAATACTGAACTCTCATGTGTGAAAAGCTCCCAGCGCCTCTTTCAGCATTAGTGACGCTAAACTAGCATTTAGTTGTTGGTGATGTCGGTATTCATCTAATTAATGCAACCGATCCCCTAAATAAGGCTTGCATATTACTTAACAACACGGTTGGTTAATTTACTGTAATGTCTGTGTCCCAACAGTAATACCCTTGATATATTTGACTGGTAGCCTGCCATCAACACTTAAAGTTACATAACTCTAATGATGGTGCACATACAGCTTAAACATACCCACCTAGTCCCTCACTGGGTGAACAGTGTTGAGAAAATACCAGCACTCATGGGTAACATTGCTAACAATCACTTTTTAATTAACACTTGGGAAATAATATTTTACAAATGAACGCGTTTACTGGAAAGCCTGTATCCTGCCAGTGTTCATTTAGCTGATTATCTGTGAGCGCTGTTATCTCCTTATGCTCTTTCTACGAGTTGGAGCTGTCAAATTGACCAAATAAAAATCTATTCTGGTGCTGAGATAAAAGATTAAAGTACCCACAGTGGCCCTGATGTGATGTTAGCGCTCTGGCTGAAATAAAAGGATTGAAAACGAAACAAATGTCTGAAACACCACAAAAAAAAAATACATTGTGTTTTTTTTTAACAAGGGAAATAAATAAGCAAAACACCAGAGATTTAAATGAAAATAGAAGTCCTGTTATGTGCTTGGTCAGATATGAATCTTTTTTATGAACTGTGAGGTTATGCAAACCAGTAGAGGTGTAAATTTGCTTAATTTGTTCAGCAACTTTTCCTTCAAATTGTTTCAGTCTCCCGCAAATAAACAAAAGTCATTCTTTTAGTCTCTCTTTTATGATGTGATCCTGTTATCTTACAATGTGGTTGCTAAAACATTGCATAAACCATTGAGCTATTTCAGTGTATAAGCACTTGCTGCAATAATTAGCATACATTAGCATGTTGGCTAGCTGACCTGTGTCATGACCCAGAGAGAGGTGAATAGCTGGTCACAATGAACAGCTATTGAGTATTGCAGTATTGTATTGAAGTCAGGACTGTTTGTTTGTATCTATGTGTGCATTTGCTTTTCAGAGAACTTTTGCATTTTGCCTAAATCACAAAATAGATAAAATAGAAAACCCAAAAGAAGCAACGATCGGATGACGTGCATCTTTTTTCAAAACTTTGAAACAAACTAAAATTAGGCTGGAACCGAAAAAGAATCTTTGTGTTGCAGTTTGGGACTTTTCATTTCCCCTTTCTTGTGTATTTTTAGCACAAGGTTCATTGATGTTTGCAAAGACTTGGTCTTCAAAACAAAATCGGATGATTTGAAGCGTCACTGCAGACATCTAACATCTGTAAGCCTGAACTGGGAAGCTTCAATTTGCTCGTCTCTGCCTATTGATGTCTTTGTATGGCATATTTCTATATATTCTCCTCGTTTCTCTTCCCCTCTCTCTCTCCCTCTCTCTTTCCCTATCTCTCTCTATCTACATCCACAAACACAAACAAACACAGCTGTCACAGTGGCCTATTACTCAGGGCAAGTGAGAGCCTGCAGATGGGGACTGCTAAATGCCGGTGCCACAGTGCATCAGGGCCTCCGACACCGGGGAACCTGCTGTGATCACAGGTGACGACTGGCCATTTTACACACACACACACACACACACACACACACACACACACACACACACACACACACACACACACACACACACACGCACACGCTTTTGAGCACATGTAGACTAGAAACACTCTATGAATGCAAACAGACATACATTAGTGTGCCACAGCTTCTGGCACAGAGCGACACGACCCTGGCACCTAAACAAAGTGGGGCATATTTTTTAAAAAGCACCTGCCTGCGGGCACACTTCAGCCGCCTTCATGAACTCATTTATTACTCACATACACACGAGTATAGACGGCATTACAAGTGTACGTGTGTTCATGCTTCTGGTTATGTCTGGGTGTACTATGAACACATGCAGTACTTATGACAGCAATAGAGAGAGAGAGAGAGAGAGAGAGAGAGAGAGAGAGAGAGAGAGAGAGAGAGAGAGAGAGAGAAAGTGCCGGCGAGTGGGAGGAATTTAGAGAACTGTTGGCATAGTTTGCAATTAAAATGAGGGGGTGTGTTTATTTGATGAAAGTTGAAAATACTGTGGAGCAATTCTACCGAGCCTAGTTTTTTTTTTTTAACAGATTCCAGTCTATGGATGAAATATATGAGAACCTCGACTCTGCATGGATTCAAGATTGTCAGTTCTTTCTTTATGTATTTTATTTCTATACCATGTGATACTTTGTTAAAACAGATGAAGATGAAGGACAAGTATTTGGTTAGCATTCAATACACTTAATCAGCCTCATGTATTTATTTATACATCTATCTGAATAGTAGAATAAATACAAAAGAAAAGGAAATACAGAAAAATACATATTCTGCATTTTTGCTATTGTTGGAGATAATAAAGTAGGCTGTTCATAATTGATGTTCATAATTGTTGATGTTCACTTGATGGGCAGCAATTTAGCTTTTCGTTGCATTGAAAATCAAAAACATCCAACTGTTTTCCAAAAAGAAGATCATTTGTGAAAAGTTGAGAATTTCAGCTTCAAGCTGCCTACTCATTGTTTTACATTTTTGGGGAAATTACATTTCCCCCAGTCCGTGCCACTGCTGTTGCTATGTTAACACCAGATGTTGCGAGTGAATATAGTTGCAGGTCAGCACACAGAACATCTGAGGGGCGAGTTCACTAGAAGCATGTAGATGAACTTTGGGGAGACGTCTCTCATCCCTCTGTGTCTTTAACCCATGTAGCCTGTACATTTGTTAACGGAGGCTAAATGTTGACAAGACGCTCTTTCCCTCTCAACACGACCCTACAGCAGAACAAAAGAATGATTTATTCATTCCGCTACAGGCGCAGTCTCTTTCCTAATCAAATTTTCAGACGTTTGATTTTAATTAATGGCGCCTTCAATGATATCATTCTGTTAAATATTCATCGCAATGTGGCGCCCCCCCCTCACCCCACCATTCTGAATCATCAAAGCACAAGACACTTGTTTTTTCCTTTCTTTCATTCCCAGCCCCTCGGTTTCCCCCTCCACGCACTCTTCTCCTTTTCCTTTCTCACATTTCTCTGTGCTAACCAAAACATTGGCTGCATGAGCGAACGACTTTGAAAGAGAAAGGAAATCTCTTTCTTCCGACAGGAAGATGGTGAGATTTTACGCTCTGTCTATCATCAGATACCACCCTCGATTTGGGCGAGAAAAAAACGGTTGAGATTCAAAACGGTTGAAACTACACCAAAAACGTCTCGAGAGGCTGTGAGACACAAAACTAAGTTAAGGCTCTTAAAAGACTTTCAGCAGGGTGATGCTGTACTTCGAGGGATAGTTGCACTGTCATTATGATGAAGTTGAGAATCATCTGCCATCTACTGATTTCATTTTAGGTGTTTTATATAAGCTTTCAGGCGGACACGCAGCAAAGAAAAAACAATGAAATGTCAATGTAAGTGGTGTAATGCAATAACATAAATCATGTATTTGGAACTCAAGTTGTTGTGTTTGACTTATGCAAACAATGTAAAAGACAGAGAGCATATAACAGATGCTTAATATGCCCAGAGGTACTTCAAACTCATGATGTGTGAAGCCTTGAAAATCACTGGGTGAAAACAAGTTGGGCCTCTGATAACTTGCAAAGAAAATAGGAGCACTTGAGAGTGACAGATATGCAGCGCAGACTGTCTTTCTTCCAAGAGCTGACGTGTCGGAGACAACAACATGCCTTTTCGTTGGAGCTTCAGGGAGTGTGAGAGCAGTCTCACGCCAGTTGTTGGTGAGGCAGGCCACAGCGAAAGCTCCAGAGGACCTGGAGTCGCCGCTGAAGCAGTTTTAAGGATAAAAACTGCAGAGACGCCGCTCCGTCTGTTTGCTAACTTAAGCTTACGTTAGCGATTTCTAGCTAGCTTACGGCATTCCAGTTCTTCAAGTTGCAGCCACACATCGGACGGAAAGAGATCCAAACTAATTAGGACTAGTTCTGTGTTAGATGAGCAACGTTGAACTGACATTCGAACAAATAAAAACAGCAAATTGAAAATCGTGTCCAAGTTGTTCTCATTTTTGTGTCTTTAATGAAGGAGAAAAATATAGCACATTCTGGTCATGATTGTTCCTTTGTGAAAGGTACTAAAATTTGAAGTGCCACAGTAACTTTGGGGATTGAGTTAATGTACAACTATTATGGCTCCTTTTGGAAATCAATCAGCACCCAAAAGGAGGAAAGATAGAAGGTAGATAAAAAAGGATGTAAGTGGAAGTAGAGCGAGGCGGAGGAAAAGAATAAGTAGGAGAAGATATATATGTCAGCTAGAAAAAATACAGCCCTAGTAGAAAGAAGTCTGTGTTCTTGTGTTTGGCCAGTAAAAACACTTTCATTTTATTATTTACCTCTGTAGAGGCCGCTCCTGTTGGCAATACATAGTTAAAGAAGCATTACCTTTTTTTTTAAAAAGTTTTTTTTGCAGTACTTCCAGTGGACTCTCTTCAATTAATGTCTTGAACCCCCCCCCGCCGCCCCCCCCAAAAAAAACAGGAAAGAAAAAGGAATCTTATCTCACCACTTTCTGTTTGGAGTTTGGTTTCTGCAGTAGCCACTCAATGTCGAGAGAGCTGGATGATGGGAACTGGTGGTGGCACGGTAAGGTGGCATTGTCCCCAACGACCTTCTTCATCTCAGTCTGGGCACCCGCTGACAGCAGGCTGAATAGAACTGAGGAGGAGAGAGGTAGGGAGTGTGTAGGAGGGGGAGAGAATGGAGGGGTGGGTGGAGAGGTAGAGATATGTCAGATGGGGACACATGCTCGATCCAAACTTGAGACAAGAGGCAGATGCTGCAGATAGGAAGCAAAACCATGCCGATCGAGGAAATTGAGACGGAACGGCGCAGCGAGAGATATGACCCAGAATCACAATCACTATGTGACAGATGCTGAGATACGTCACACCCGGATGCTGAAGAGACGGGATTCTTTTTTTTTTTTTTTTTTTTACAGGAAATTGAGTTTGGCATAGGAGGTCAGAGAGAAGTATTATGATGATCTTTTTTGTTAAACCCTTTTGACAAGGGCAGTCAAAGAACACTTTCCTCTTCACAGCAACAGCTCTGTGCATTGTGTCCTGGGAAGGAAAGGTACACAGCTAAAACTGATGGGATACAGTTGTGGAGTCCTTCTGAATTACTGAAAAATGTCCAAACCTAGTCCTGGCTACTTTTCTATTATCAAAATGGAATTGGGATTGGACACATATCCACAAACGGAACATGCAATCTTACAGTAGTAACACAGTTTCACTCGGTGAGGATCTTGGGCTGCAATCAAAAGTTGCAATAATTATGATTGTGTGCACAAGCGAGTGACTTGGGCACCGGCCAGACTGTCAGGGCCCGTGTCTCAGTGGGGGAGCAGCGAGGCTAATTTATTGGAGGATGCAGGCCCGCCCTGCGGGCTTGAGTGGAATTAGCCAAAGGCGTCAGGGGGGTTTGCTGGAAGCCGATGCGATGGTCGGTGTTGGTGTGTGTTTTTATGTGTCCAGAAGGGGCGGGGCACCACTGAGATATTCGACTCCCTCCACCTGGTAGAAAGGCTTTACGATACCGCAGAGCGCCACTGAGCTTACACACTCCAATGTGACAGATATTTTTGGCTCAACATCATTTAACTTAACTACCGGTCTTTAATGTGATTGCCGAACGAGCCAATAGCTCCTGGGGATTCTTAGCGTGTAAATATAGTTACATCTCCTTTTCATTATCATGCTGCTTAATAGCACGGAGGTTCAATATCCCACAGTGTACAGACTAAATAAACATCATGATGTGGAACACGTATTTAAAGATAAAGAAGGAAAAACTACTGTACAGTCACATGTCGCTCTTTGAAAGAATCCCTTTGTGCTCGACAGACAAAGCCACATGCTGTCAAACGTTCCCCGGGAGGCCAAATGAGCATCAGCCTCCACTGGGCGCCTGTCCACTGGTCCACCCTCGCAGGAGCCAACACCCTGTCCCAGAAGTGATCTCTGGGCCAATGAAAATGTCAGCTCTGTGCTGCGAAACCAATGAGTCAGCGCTGACGCAGGACACACAGGAGTAGCCTCACACAAACCACTTCTTCCAAGGGAGCTTCAGTCATACGGATGACATCACGCGGATTTCAGCGGTTATTGAAGTTTTGTTTAAGCTCCGTCTCTACTTTGCGAGGCTTCCGCGATACGCCCCAGCTCCTCACTGTCAATCAAGTTTAAGGTTTCTAATTGCCATTCACTAGTTGGACAGAGAAAAGGCCATTTCATGCTTGAGCGTGTGTGTGTGTGTCTATTTGGCCGCACAAGAGTGACAGGACACATTGCTGAGGTCTTTCTGCTTTGTTGGACCACCTGTTCACTTCGAGTCATTAGTCAGCAGAAAAATAAGTGCCACCCCCTCCTGACGGCGGAACTCCAGGACCCTGAAGGTATCCCCTTTTATGATTTTTTAATGCATCATTTGCAGGGTCATTTATCTTGTGGGCTCCCCACTGATATTAGTTGGTCTCAGAAAAGAGAGACGTTTGTAGTGAGAAGATTATTCAAGAGGGAGAATGATTATCGTGTGTGTGTGTGGCTGTGTGTGCATTTGGTTGGACCTTATGGTGCAAGGTAATGCTTGATGGTTGTATAGGGGTCTGCTGGGAGACATGTGCCCACTGTCTCCCCTCAGCTCCTCAGGCTAACCTCTATAATCAGGGCTCCCACAACCATCAGCGGCCCACGGCTGAACCCAGCACTGTAGCAGGCCTGATAAGAGCTCCCAGGCTCTTCTCTTACCTTCCACCTTCTACTTAACTTCTCACCGCTTCAACTGTAGGCTCTGTGAATGGAAGAGTTTACCTGAAGGATTGATAGGGCCAGGGTGACCGCTGAAAGCGGGGCATGGCAATCTTTTTACACACAAGATACTAGACTTTCCACATGCTCACTTTAGATTGACCTCCAAACAATGACTGGGGCCAGCGCACAAACTTTGGAATTGCTGGTGTCGAAAATGTGCTTCATTGCCATATCAATGGGTATTTGAATGCTATAAATTTACTGTATTGTATTTCACAGTATGTATTTGACAGAAAATAAATAAACAGCAAATGTGCTGTACCCTATAACGGAAAGAAAATCGTCTTCGTCTTTGCCGGAAAGAGTTGGCAAAGAAATTACATTTGGTCTTGGTTGGTATAGAGTTGCTGCTCCCCACTTGCTCCACCTCTAGTAGTAATGGTCTTGGTGAGGGGCTTTTGTGCTGTGGAATGGATGAAACAGTGGTCCCAAAATGAGCTCGCCTTGGTGTGTCTCTGCATTTGGATTGTCCTCATTTACCGTTGGCACAGCTGGGACGATTGGACTGCAAGACCCCATCGTTTGTGTCAACATTAACTATGAGACAAAGCATAATTCATTGCTGTGGCAGCTATGCACACGCAGTGGGAAAAACTGTCTGGTCAGTCAAGTTTGGGTTTATGACCTTGGTTTTTAATTTGCAGTGAGGTGACCCAGAAAGAATAAAACCTGTGAGACATATTAGCTTAAACCGAGATAAACCTCCCGGTCACGGTGCTATTCATGCTTTCACATGTCTTTATGAGATTCCATAAGGACATGGAAAAGGCCATCTAAATAAATGGCCATCTTGAGGGAGAGATAAATGTGGAGAGGACTTGTGATATGATAGCTCGCACGTTATTCCAGGCCATGCCCTCCATCCCTCTTTCTCTGTCATTGTGTCTGCTCTTCTCAGCTCTGTTTGGCTCGGCTTCATGCTTTCATTTCTGGCGAAGGTTCAATCTTTATCCAAAGAAAAAAAAGGGGGAAAAAAAAAGCATATCGTAATTAACAAAAGCAAGCAAGCAAGTGGAGGCTAAACACCAGAGGTTTGGATAGAGAGAGAGAGAAAGAAAGAGAGACTATGATAGAGAGACGTATTTGACAAAGCAGGAGAGTGAGAGGCTGTGGTGAAATATGGAGGAACCCATTTCTATGAAAAAGCCCTAGGGGGAGTTGTGCTCCAGTAAATCCGCCTTACAGAGCCCTGCAATCTTGTTATAGTGTGGCCAGTGAGACGGACAGACAGACAAACAAGGCAGGCCTGGATCTTTCACACTGCCCAAAGTCAAGCCCCATATCCCTTCAGTCAGCACATTGGCCTGGCCGGGGCCTTTGCTATGTCCAACGCTTGTGACCTCTGGTACTCAAACACAGCAGATCAGAGAAGGGAGAGGGACAGAGAGATAGAGGGGTGGGGGGGGGGAGGTAAAAGGACAGAGAAAAATGTGTTGAGGGAGGGATGGAGGGATGGTGCAATGCCTTATTTCGAGCACTTACTGTAAGTCACTGGTGTGGAGGATGGATTATACCATCACAAAGGTGGTTTCAGACACAGGTTAGCAGATGCACAATAGGGGGAAAAGACTGGAGGTATTGCCGTTTTATTACTCCTGACAATTTCCCATTCTGTGCATTCATGCTGCTTTCCGTGTGCAGAATACATGTGTGCACACCTCGACTTTCTGTACACGCGCGACTGCTTGTGTGTATGATGTATGCTTTATGTGAAGACACGCGGCCTATCTCCACAGCAGAGATGAGAGGGACTATCTTCTGCCGACAGTATAGAGTGCCTCAGCACACACACACACAGACACACACACACCTTCAAGTCACATTTGAGTAACGTGTACAGCCTCACTGCAGCAGGCAGAGGTAACATTCATCTCCCTGCCAATATGTAAAAGGACTGCTTATCTTCTGCCAAATATAGGTTTATCAAGGTCAAGGAACGGGATTAATGGAGAGAGAGAGAGAGAGAAAAAGAGAGAGAGAGAGAGAGAGAGAGAGAGAGAGAGAGAGAGAGAGAGAGAGAGAGAGAGAGAGAGAACTGTTTGGGCTATGACCTCCGTATACACATTCTCTGAAATATAGGACTTTTTGCATGTAACGAGCAAAATCCTACAAGGCAAATATGAATACAATTCCTCCATTCTTATTGCTGACATAAAGCTAGTTTTTAGCTGAATATGGGACATGCCGAGAGGAGCACGGGGCTGATGAGACAACAGTGAAATTCTCACAGCTCAGCGTGCTGCCTAAAAGGCTGTGTCTGCTGCCACCGCTCGTACAGCAATCCTGACCTGAATTGGCTTTTCCAATGCCAGGCATATATGCCACCAATGAAGCAAAGAGATTCACAGAGAGTACATGTAGGTTACATCTTGCCCTCGCCTCTTTCCCGATATCTTGAGGGATTTCAAGAAAGACTGGCTCAAAAAAATAAATAAAGAAATCTTCAGATGTCTCAAACGACAAGAGGCCGCCTCTGGTTGAGTGCCTGCAAAAACAACCCCCGATGCACACGCTACGAGAGAGTCCTTTACTCATACAGCCACAGCTCGCTTTTTAATTACAGCTTCTTAAGGGGTAAGTCTCTTTAAATGTACCAAGTTATCATGGCCTATTAAAACACATGTTTTGCATATGGCACACTACACTAGTCTCCTTGTAGTTTCAAGGTCCAACTCATGAATATATTGCTCCCGTGAAAATCAAAGGGGCTGTTTTTTTTTTCTTCCCCTGACTGGAGGCTGACTCTTTGAAGGGATAAAAATCCCATAATCCTCCTCGCCTCACACCCGGCGACCGACGCTCCCTTCTGCTGACACGGAGCTTTTGTTGGTAACACTTTACAATGAGGGACATAGAGTCATTAACAAGGAAGGAGTAGGGAACAAATAAGCCAATAATTGATGAATAACAACACCCAGAGGCAGCTTACTAGTAAAAATTAGTATGTAAAGTAATTATGAAGTTATGATCAATTCCTTTTAAAAAACTAATATTGAGATGTCTTGGCCAGATTAAAAATATTACAGTGTCACCTTTTTATATCCGTGATTTGACGCACCACTAGGGCTACTTGAGGAGTCTTCTGGAGCTTTTAAACATTAATAAGTGAAGGGTTCATGTTCTTCTTTGACGAGAGGCTTCAAAGAAGTCTGGCAGGAGCAGTAATGGATGGGTTTGAGGTAGAAAAGAAGGCATGGAATCGTTTCCATGATAATCCCTTGAACTTGGGGAGAAGGCGGAAAAGAGAGGGAGGACCAATGGCTATGGGGAAAAGGGAGATGAAATACCACCGAGGTCTAAATAATGTAGGGCCTTGTGGTAAATGTTCACCTTGTGCCGCTCTTATTGCCTTCATTAGCATCCCTTTCATGGCCCCGCCGTTGCTGTCACGTCGAGCAGTGTAGGGACGGCGTCCCGCTGACAGATCCCCAAAATAGATCCAAAATTAGTTTCGCGACAAGCACTTTTAATTCCCTCAACGTATTCTGCATTTTTCTCCCAGCAAAATAAGGACGCGGGGAGGAGATGGGGAGAAAAGCTAATTACACCGTTCCCCAAGGGAGGGAGAGTAAGTGAAACCTGCTTACAGCGCGATACGCGTCTTATCAATGGCGCATCTGGTGGCTCCACCCACACTCATGGGTGTACCTGTCCAAGGTGCTCCCGCTGCTCCATTAATCTTCTGGTCCAAAGAGGACAGAGCTTCTGGTTAAGGGCTACACTAAAAAGTCTTTCACTCCCATGCAACACGTTCACCGACCTGCACGACAAGCACCGCTTGCTTTTACCGACTTTATAGGTAAGTTTACTGTGCTGGGTTTGGTTGTCTCCAAAATGAACACGTATACAAAAATCAAAAGAGATGCTAGACATTATTGTGAGCAGCTTGACTTCATCCACCGCATGCAGTGCAGAGAGTGACAGGCAAGACACTTAAAACTCCTGTTTAGCAACAAGAAAACACTGATTGTCATTGGCTGTATCTTTCTTTTTTCAAACGAACAAACAATTCATCATTTTGGAAAGGATGGTCCCCATTTAAAATGTTAATTACAGCAATGCATCTTAGAGACTCCAGCCCGACTTGCAGAATAATCTGCAGGAGCTTGCGTGGTGTTAAACCGTTTACGGGGTTACATTCGGCTTGAAAAAAAACAAAAAAACACTATTGCAGACATTTTTCCTCCGTTTAATGCGTTCAGACTGAACAAGGTCCAAATGTCAAATGGTCTGTTTTGCACCAGATAACACACTTGAGTTAAATGGGGCTTGGACAGTGACCTCTTCTTTTTTTGCTGCAGCAACAGTTCCTCCCAACTTCTGGCAAAGTCTAAACAGAGCAGCATGTGTGCACATTCACTTTGTTCTGCATGGGCATCTCCAAACCTGAGACCGTAGAGAAGGGGAGCGTTGATGTCTTGTAGAAACTTCATCACCAAGGTGACTGAAGCTGTGTGTGGCTGTGTGTGCGTGTGTGTAAAGGGCACGTACGCCCGGCAGCACGTGCACACGATCTTGAATAAACCTGCTGTCTTCCCACTGAGAAAACACATTTTAATAGGCGACAGATGAGAGTGAATCCTTTGGCAGATTTAGACGTGCATAAAAAGTGCTTCATTCTTTTTCTGCTGTTGCCGCGAACATTTCGCTGAAACTCATTTTCACGAGCGCGCGTCTCAGACAGAGGAGAAAACGACTGCCCGGTTTCCAAAGTGTCAAGTCAGCAATTTGGACTATCAAAAGGAAACAACTCCAAATCCGTTTTGAGAAATGATATTTGCTTTGACAGAAATCAAATTTGGTCTCCCTCACAAAGAAAACTTTCTTTGTATTTCTGTACAAAAAAGAAGGCTCAGGTTCCTCCTTCTTCATGAAAGCATTGTCCCAGGGCTGAGCTCATTCCTTGGTCTGCGTGGCGTTAAGGTATTTTTGTTGGCAGGGCTTTGTGAATAAGAGCTCTTGCTTCGACCCTGCATGCCTGACAGATGGTGCAGAGAGAAACAAGATGAGCCGTATTCATTAAAACATTGAAGACGACAGGTCTGCCTGCTGCTGCTCGACTTAAAGCTTTCCTGTTGGGCATTGGTATGGTTTGATATCATATCTCACTACTGCTGGAGTTTGGACAGATGGGCGAGCTGTGATATAAACAACCATAATGCCCACAGTGCACATATAAACAAGCCTCCTGCCTCTTTCCCTGGCACATCATGCAACCGTGGGCATAGTTCCCCCGGGGACACAAAATGCTCCTTGATTTCCCCCCGTTATTTATGTGGACTAATCTCAATTTGTGGCTGGCAAGCGCGTGAACGAACTCCTCTCTCATTGTTGGAGTGGCTGGACATGGGCACTGACCTCAGCGGATCAATACTTAATAAGCTTTTGTGCTGCCAACTCCATTTTGCTGCAATCTGCAATTTTTTTTTTTTTTTATGTCCATTAGGTTGAAAATAGAGCTGACTAGGTGTATGACTACAGGAAGCAGAATGTATCGCCGCCGCCTAGGCTTTCTCTGATGATGGATGCTTCGCGATAGTGCGAGACCAATGTAAAACTTAACAAATACTATCTAGCTCACGCACTATAAAGTACTACACCCATGACTTTTATTAAATGCAAGTCAATACACCAGTGGTGTTTCAAAGAAGCCTTTAACAACCTGTGGAAAGACAATAAAACACTCTGGTTAAGTTTGGCTGCACGTGACGAACAAGGGGAACGGGACAACAAGCCCAGAGCTTGAGCTATATTTGGAGCGGCTCAGCTCTTGGAAGCATTTGTCAGATAGCCCCAATCTCGATATGTAAGCGAGTGTGGTGATTCTGGACGCTCCTCGTATTCTTCTCCTCCTCCTCGTCCTCCTCCTCCTCCTCCTCCTCCTCCCCCTTCTCTTCCTCGCCTCTCTGCACACGCAGATTAAATTCCGTTTATTGAGGTCACTGCGATTATTTGTCACTGTCTAAAAGTCCAAGTTCACCTGGGGTTAGACGCGAAGCCTCTCTGAGCAAAGATGCTAATTTACTGCACTGGGTCCACGGGAAAGTAGGAACTATACACAGCAGAGCAGCTCCCGTGTTGTACATTTAACCGGCTAATTGAAAACAGACGGGACGCTAACTCCCTCCCTCCATCCGCCCAGCTCTAGCGCGCTGCGTCACTGACATATTAGCGCTGTCCCCCAGTCCTGTGGTATGCATTTGACATATCACTTTACTCGATCGGCTAAGCAGAGAATAACAAAGCAGGGGGACGCCTCGTTCGCAAACGAGGGGATGGTATTGTTTCAGCCGCTCCAGCGCTCGCTGCAGCTGCAAAGGACATCGAGGTAACCTATCCAATCCGCGCCCGTGACGAGGAAGGACACGTCGATGGCTGCCATTTCCCCAGAGGTGAGCAGATGCCACGTCTGTTTTGGCAGCTGTACACTGAGAGGTGTCGACGGGTGGGGCGGCTGACGGAGGCAGAGTGGTGGCTGCACGGCGGCCAGGCAGGTCAACAGGGGGATGAGAGGCTTCCAGGAAAAGGCCTCACTTAGGCTCATTTAGAAGAGTTAATGGACCAACATACCATCTGTCCTTATGATTAGCTCAGCCAATTCAGGCAGGGCACTAACCTTGTTCACCTGCTACACATACATAAAAAACACCTCGTGGAACATGTGCCTTTAATTGGGCTGTGCTTTTACTTCAAGTGGTCTGTTCAAAATTCAAGATTCAACATGTTTTTACTGTCATATGCACAGATAACAGACGGTTATTCTATATAATGAAATGCTTATTTTGCTCGATCCTTCGAACACAGAATTACAATAAACTTGAGCTAAAAAATAAATGAATAAAAAAAAGGCACAAAATGTAAAAGATATAACAGTATTGCACACAAATGTGATAATAGTATTGCTATGATAAATATGATAAAATATTGCATACGTATGTATGAATGCATGTACCTTGACTTATAATAATAAAGGAAAGGGCACATAATATCAAAAGACGATGTTCAGATTCAGGTGCTTTGTAAATATTGTATGAAACACTCCATCCATGGAGAAATTCACACAGCCCCGATTCAGAAACTGTGCCTTTCAAGGTTACTATAACGATAAACCATAAAGTCTCTGGTAGGAGTGACAATAAACTCACACAGTCCTCGACCGGAAAGCGCTGACCTATCAGAGCCGACTCTTCAGGACGGTAACTTAAAGAGACACGACATGGAACGTTCCAGTCAGGTCTGTTGAGTCACATTGAATGTTCAAAAAACATGTTTTTTGAACATTAAAGCATGTGAACATACTCCAATAGAAACCCAACATACAATGGAACCTAAAAATGAGCATAATATGTCTCCTTAAAGGTCAGTCAAGAACAGTTTGAATGACTCATAGGTGGTTTATATCCTTTCGTCCAGACCATATGAAAGCGTTAGCACTTTACGTCTTTCATAAAAAAAGTAACCAGTAATTGTCTCCTAACATTAATACAAAATCACACACGCTCCTCGAAACAAATCCTCTTGCCCTTTGTGCTGCTCAGCATCACTTCTTCCCGCCCCCCCAATGTCTAGAGAAGGAATGCCCACGCGGCCACATCCGAGGGCGGAGGGAAGATTGAAACCAGATGAATGGAGCTCGGCTACAGCCTGCTCGCCAGGCCCATATTTCACTCCCCAAAGCCTGATTAAAACGAGGTGCGGCACTAGCCGGGCCAAGGCAGCTTATTCCGGCTCGCAGAAGGACATTTGCTTGCAGTGACACTCTGGGCGAGAAGGAAACGGGGCGAAGGTCAGAAATAAAGTCTCGCCAATTTGCTCACACTGTCCCTGTGGAGGTTTCCTCAGAACGGCCTAGACGGTTCCTAAATTTTATACAGATACAATTAATTTAATGAAATGAGAGTCGGCCTGAAAACGAGGAGGGATCTGTCACTTTGCATTGTTTTTTTTATGGGTTTTTTTTGCGGCTGAGGAGGTATAAAGTAGGCCGTTGGCGTGGAAACTGTTAACTGATGTGCCAACCGAAATGAGGGCAAACTGCAAGAATTATTAGCGTCATAGAGCGGTTGGATAAAGAATGCCTTTTCTGATTTGAACAATAGTTGAACTGTTTCGGTGCCATCAATGGCCTTTTAGAATAATTGATGCCTTGTTGTGAATGTATGGATTGTGTCTGAGTATAAGGCGTCTTGTAGAATATAATGTGCCTTATCAAGGGTTTTTGTGTGTTGCAGGGTGGAGCGCACATGTCAAGAATAAATCCTGAATTCTTAGAGCATATGACACTGTTTTCAATTCTCTGAGGCATACTGTTCATGTTTCTGTCCACAGACATTACATTCAGTGTGAGCAATGTTGCAAACTTTCACCATGAAGTCACTGGGTTTAAGAACAGACACACACACACACACACACACACACAAAAAAAGCTCTAAACATGCCACGCGCCGTTTCCTCCTGTGTTGAATCGTCAGAGTGCTCACACAATGAGTGTGTCTTTAAGCTGGAGGTCATGCTACTGTGTCGTGACGGTCAGGGAGCGGACATCCACGTCCCCCGAAGCGGAGACGTTTTGAAATCGCTGACCCCTTTTTGGTTTGAAAACTCCAGCATTTTATTGTGGAAGTCCAGACGGAAATCAGAGAAGTTTTAAAAGGATGACCTCTCCGAAAAAAAAAGAAAGAAGAACAAAAAAGCCACAAACGCCGGTGGTTAATTCAACGTTGATGACAAATTACATCTCGCTGTCTGTGCCAGCAGCTGTTGTGCAGTTAAATCCTGCATTTTGGAATGCCACGACATGCCGACATACGCGACGGGCGAGCTATTAGCCGCCAGACACGGAGGGAGCCTGGGTGGCGTAGGTGTGCGTCGGCCTCCGTGTGCCGAGCTGAACACGTGTGGGAGTGTGACTGACTGATTAGCGGCTGTTTTCATCGGCTGTCTGCAGTCGCCCTTTCCCCAGATAGCCGGACCGAGTGGGAGAATATCGCGCTATTTTTCCGGCGCTGTCTGCTCTCTCCTTCCTTTCCCGTGCAGCTGGCCGGCCGCACTCGCCACTTGATGCCAAACACACTCCCCTCTATCCCCCTGACGTTTCCGCTATGCTACCGCTGAGAGAGTTGCGGCTCGCCTGCCCGTCGCCTGCCTGAAACACATGAGTAAATAAGGCCCGGCTCATTTCATTGGGCCATAATGTTTAATCTACATTTGCTTGGTCAACGAGAGGTTAATCTCATTACCTTTTGCTAAATGGCATGCCCGGGCGTCCTCTGACAAGACGAAGGCTAGACACGAGTTAATTAAGAGAGCAATTAAAAGAAGACAGTAAGTCCCACTGAACGGCGGTAATATGTTTCCTTGACACCAGCGCAGCGTTGTTATGTAACACGGTTCTACGGTAGTTTGTCACTGATAACATTTTCATTACGAACAAAGGAGACTAGTTATAGTGGAACAATACAAAGCCCTGGCATCAGATGAGCTTGTTTTGTGGTTGAGCATGTGCTTCCAACTAAGCTTGAACACTATTTGTGGTTTACCTGCTGCGAGGCGCCTTATTAAAAGTAAGCCTTACCACAATACACACACACACACACACACTATTAAATCAGTTAATCAACTCCAAAAGGTTGTTAAAAATCTGACGTGCAATTAGTTGAGACCGGATTGGAGAAGACTTTAATGTCATATGACGTATTGGAATCGACCTTGGGTGTGCCAAAAAGAACTAATTTGAGGCATAAAACCTTCAAAAAATGGGAATATTACAGTTAACGTTAATTTAAATTGAGAAATCCTCACAATAAAAAATGTTTTAAACATAATATGGTATGATTTTCATGATCTGCACTTTTTCCCCAGGCGGCAAAATCCAGGTCTAAAAAGTGAAGCAAACGCAAAACTGCCTTGAACCTGCATTCCTTCTAACGGCCAAGAGGAGGCGACTCCACTGGTTGCAGAATATGACACTTCTTTTTACTTGATTTACTACCCTCAGTAAACATTGAATCATGGGTTCATAGTCTCAATATACCAGATTCAAGATGTCTTCAATACATGATGTTCCTTTAGTAAATTAGATTTAGAGTAAACTAAGACTTTTTAGCAGGATAGGCTTTAGGGCGGGGCTAACTGGTGATTGACAGGTTGCTACCACAGCATTTGGTCATGAAGTGATTGAAGTACAGGACATGTGTTTTTCATGATGCGCAGCACTGTTGCCAAAGGAAGTTGAAAAAGTGTATCAAGGAGCCTCTGTGGGGAAAAACCTAAAAACTAACTACCATGTTCTGCAAAAATATTGTTTTTATTATGACTTCTGATCAATGAAGACCACAAAGCAGGCAGGCTATTAGACATCTAATATGTGACAAACCACTAAAACACGCTAACAGCCAACTTCATACTAATGCCAAATGAAGTATTACACATCATGACGCAGGATTTACGTCATAAAGATTTACATCATCCTGGAATGTGTAATCTGACTTTACAAGAGTTCTGCCTCTGTGTCATCTCTTTGAGGGCCATTAGGCACTTTTTCAGTGTCCTGTTAGGGAACAGGAAAGCGAGGGAGCTGGGGAAGTAGCCTGTTGAGCTGCCTGCCCTGTGGGTACCACTACCGGCTCGAGCCTCCCTACAGATGAATCATAAACAAGTCCCTCGGCCTCCGTGACTTAATCCCCTGTGACATCGCCACGGGGCCACGGCGGAAGAGGGAGCGGGGAGAAAAAGGGAAAACATGCCCCGTGCTCAACTTTCAAGTGAATTAAACATTAGGATGAATGCGTATGAGGTGTATCTGAGGATACGTCATTGAGTTGAAGTAGTAATTTAACAGATGATAGCATCTGGATGTGTGTGCCGGGTGGGTGCGGATGTTTTGGGAAAGGCAAAGGGACTTTAATTTTGTGCTTCATAGAAGTAGGAGTCACTTCATCTCAGGCTCTACCTTCGAGCTCCCTTCTTTTCCTCTCCGTGTGTGTATTATGCTAATTCATGTCCCACAGTTCTTTCATTTAAATTTGGCCACACAGCTTAAGTTTGGGGAGTCTACAGAGTGTGGCAGCTCCAGCTATAATCAACATCGTGCTCCTTTTAGGCATGAGAACGCATACCCAGGAGGGAGCAATAAATGGATTTATTTTAGGAACCTGAATGTAGAATCTTAGTTTGGGCCAGACATGCTAAGTGCTTTGTCCCTTATGCATTAGCCCTGGGGCAGTATTTCCTCTTTAATTTAAAAAAAAAGAACAAGGTGCAGGCGCAAAACAGTGTCGACAGTGTGCCGTAACCGAGGTGGGAGCGGCCCGGCCCGGTGGTGTGTATGATTTTTTCGCTCTAAAAGTTCGGGATATGATTCTCACTTTGCAGGCGCTCTGCAGGCTGTGCTGATGCAAGGCGCTTTTGTCTCGAGATTAATGAAAGACGTTTGGCTCTTTGGCATTTTGAATCCCACACAAAGGTTAAAAACAGCCCGTGACCAGTGAAAGGTTTATGGGGCGCGCCACTCAGATGGTTCTGCTCGCTCCGGGAAGCAATTCTTTCGTCCTACACTTTCTCCACCATTTTTTAAACCGACACGTCAAGTAAATGAAAAAGTGCCGCCGCGTTTCAAACTTTTCTTTCCGAGTAGCTCTGCTGACAAATTTGATTTCAGTCAGCAGAATGAAACCCATTAACATGTGTCTTTGTCTCTCGCCTTTCCAACAGGTGTTGAGCTTCTGTGTCTGTGCGTCGTGTATTCCAGCACGCTGACGCGAATAACAACAATCTGGTGAACGTATGTCCGTGTCGGAAAGTCTCGGTATAACAACCCCCTGAATCTTCCATGGACATGCTGGCATTGCTATTATTATCTGGTGGAGTGATTTAGGCGGCCAGGTGTGGATTACGGGTCCCATCTGTCTTGCTGGCTAACCTCAGGTATTTAAAAAACACTCTGATGTGTGCTGAAGTCCCTTTGATTTTTCTGTTGAAGAAACGTTGGGCGGCGTGTTTTAACAGGTCGAGGGGAGTCTGGGGTGGTTACGATCTTAAAAGCTTCCTGATATAAGCACTACTGCGTACATGTTACACCAGGTTTTCCGTCCCATAAATTGTGAGAATCTCTCTTGTGGCGGCGCTAAAAAGAGGCAGGTGTGGACATCAAATATGACTTGACAATAGTCCAGATTACTACAGAAACCTCCATGCATGATTAAATGAAATGAAAAGTGCAAATCCCTCTGGCTAACCTGGGAGCCTTTGAGGAAGAATGGTGCAGAAAAAGACCCACTGTATGTGATTCAATGCTTCAGAGGAAATGTGCCACGCTGCATCCCCTCAGGCTGATCTCCTCTGTGAATCGCACCGCTCTTATGGCTCTCAAAACCTTTTTCTCCATTACCTTTGCTCGCACATGGGTAACAGGCGAGGCTGAGAGGGAGAGGTTACCAGCTCTGCTGTCCCGACCCCACCATCGCCATGTATACGTGTCTCCCATTACTTGGCCCCTTGCTGTACATCCGACCTAATAAAGAACACACGCACAAACAGCAAATGCTGTGAAAGCACACTTTTTTGCCACTGCACGGCGACTGCTCAGCCGAGAGTGCTTAATGCCTGTGCCATGCATGGCTGGACCGATGCCAAGAAGATGACAATGTTCTCCCCTGAGTCCAGAAGAAGAAACTGTTCAGACATCTCAGCTTTCCTCCTCCTTGCCACATGCTGGCTCGGTACATTGCTAACCACTAATTCCAGATGAAGAGTCATCAGGGTTTGAGCGAAAAGTACCACAGCTGAGATCAAGGCGAAGATGTTAAAACCAAGGCCACAAGGAAACTTCTTATACCGAGAGAACTATCAAAGACGAAGAACAACCACAGCTGCTGGATCTGTGTTAAAAGTTAATGTTAAAAGCCATTTTTATCATGTTGTAACTGGATGAAGAACTTTAATTTGCATTCTGTAAAAATACACGGAGGCGTTTTATGAAAAACTTACTTTTTCAGAGCTTATGGATATACAATTGGGTATCTGGCATACCTACCAATCCACAGACTGTGAAATAGTTATATTATCTAAATAAAATAAATGTTTTTTTGGAGAGAGATTTAAAGAGACAGGTAGGAAAATGGAGCGATACAGGTTTATTCAGACGGACAGTATGATCATTTGTTTGTTTTTTCAACATTAAACGATGTAAATATATTCCAGTAGAGACCCAAAATATAAGTTTGAACCTGAAAACGAGCATGAAATTCCTCCTCTGAAGCTTGTAGATGTATCTATGTTATTGTACTTTATCTTAAGATGCATTGTAGAAACTCCTGAACCAAAAAACTGCATTTGATTAAAAAACATGAGGAGTTATGCCACTGGCAAAATTCAATTATCTCAGAAAGTACTATCCATGAGAAGAAATGACTTGATAAAAATTGCCTTCTGCAGCGTAGAGCCATTTGCAACAGACATGTGTTTATTTATCCCAATGTAGCCAATCAGGGACAATTTATCTCCCCTTATCCCTAATGGATTAGGTACTAATCTGTTTGCTGAGGGGAAAAAGAGAGAGAAAAGAGCTTTTCTCCTCTCATCCTCCACATATTAATATTTCTATTAGTGTTGGCTCCGAATGATGTGATGTGACACTTGTGGCTCCGCTCGAGAAGCCGGGCTAATAGGGGGGATAGAAGTGGAGGTCAGCCTGGGAGACAAGAGGATTTGGTTCCACCTGAGATCTGGCACCGCTGCAAGTCGGAGCGCGTGTGCGCGCACTGTGTGTCTGCATAATCGCACGGTGATGCGTGTGTGCGCATTAAAGTGGGATCTGCCGGACTCGTAAATGCAGATGTTCTTTCGGCGTGTGAGCAGTGCGATCGGAGCTGCATCGCATGCTGATTACGGCTCTCTGTGCAAGAGCGATGGGGAAGAAGACGACTCCTGTACGGTTTAATGAGCAGAATGGGTTTGGCCCGGAGCGAGGTCTTTGGGAACAAACACACATCCAGCGCGGCGCCAGAATGTCCTCTTCTATTCCAATACACTCGCTGGATAGCGCATTCCATACCTAATTAATTTCTGCACTCGCATAAACACCGCTTTGATTGTGCATACCTAGCAGATTTGTAAACACGCGCGCGTGCACGCACACTTGAGTGAGAGAGTAATGCTGCCCTAAGCAATGTGCTACCGACTCCATGGCGCACGACCTTCAAGCCCCAGTGTCCTCCGTCCCTGAGATGTCCTTTATTACAGCCTTACTCCTATCCCACGCTAATGCGAAGAGGGGAGGGGTGGGAATAACATCTGCATGAGCACGAGAGCGAGGATATGACAAGACAATGGGTGGGTGGAGGGGGGGGGGGGGGGGACTCCCCATCCCCGTCTCTCTGAGCAGATCCACTCTGCATGGCTAATGTATTCTTGTCACTACAGTAGCAACGTGCTATTCCCCTCCCTCATACGCAGCATGCATCCCTTGCACTTCCACATTGTGTATGCATGCTGTCTTAAACGCACGCATCCGACATGTTAATGTCCTCTGTAACAAAGGGGAATTTCATTCTGATCACGACTAGAAGGGGGCCGTGTCCCTTCCCTTCAATCCTCCAGCTACCCTGTACAGTAGATGTAGATCCTCTCAACTTGCTAAAAGCACAGAGGAAAAAAAAAAAAATGCCTGATGACATTTGAAGGGCTGCTCGTTGCCATAGAGTTCCCACCGGCAATTTCGGCACTGCATTCTTCACTAAAGAACGCAGTGGATTAAAGATGGTCAGTGAATGTCTGCGCTCTAGTTGGCCGACAGTCGCTGTAATGTCACTGGGTTTTAGCAGGAATTAGTTTTAATGTCACTCTGTCTCCCACACCTGAATGTCACTGGCTTTTAATTGGCCTGCTTGTGAAATGCCGGTGTTACTTGTGGCTGAGAGCTATGGATGGATAGATGGATGAAAGGTGGTTTAAATATAATACATGGCTTTGTATTCAAGCTAGTTCCAGTTCTGGGATCAAGCTATGGTACAGTGCACCAGACCCCACGCCAAAATAGTTAAAAGCACTTGAACATGTTCCATTGCAAATGGGCCCTAAACGGAGCGCTCCACTGCTGCATTGTTATATCGGTGCCGGGGATAAAAAAGAAAGTGCATAAAAGCTGAAAGTTTTGTTTTTCTATGCCAAAAAAACAAACATTATTATTATCAGCATCCAATAAAAAGCCTTCTGCAGGGCCACTGATGCACTGCAACGCTTTATACTAACGGTCCCACCGCACTTTAGTGGTGCAGTACAAATAATAATGTATAGGACCAAATAGAGCCTACTGCTTATTATGTACTTCATCTGTACTCCAGTCAAGTCAAAAAATACCAGTCTGCAGAAGCAAATGCAGTACCCTGGGATGTACCCTGGGAGTAAAACATTCAGGGGTCAGGGGTCAAACCAGTCACAGCTGCTTTAAAGTCCATAGCCGATGGGCTCCGGGGACACAAGGAGACTAATCAGACACATACACATTCACGCTCTTGCCGTTTCTCTCTCTCTCATACACACAAACACACACACATACACACAGCCCAACAGGCCACTGAAATAACACGATGAGATCTACGGTGTCCAGCATCACATACATTATGTTCACAAAGAACTGGGGAAGAAGGAATTCATCCATCAATGAATTCAATTTTTTTTTTTGAAAGATAAATTGAATGAATGGGAATTGAATGTGCTGTAACTCTGTTATCTTGTTCATTCTGTACACATGACTTTGTTTGCTTCTGTCCATCCGAAGAGAGGGATTCCCGTTGTTGCTCTCCTGAAGGTTTCTTCCTTTTTTCCTTGTTTCTTTTGTTTTGCAACTTGTGATTTTGGGCTCAACAAAATAAACTGAATTGAAAACATGAATTGCATCAGAAAGTGATACTTATTCTGTCGCTGTTGTTATGTCCCCATTCTCTCCTTTCAATGAGTTGTCTCCAAACCTCCTTTGTGTGCATACACAAGCACACATACATACTCTATCACATCACTG
The DNA here is from genome assembly GCF_023055335.1 of Clinocottus analis. NCBI lineage: Eukaryota > Metazoa > Chordata > Actinopteri > Perciformes > Cottidae > Clinocottus > Clinocottus analis. Next base: position 5,757,133 of record NW_027175931.1, on the reverse strand, counting down.
ACCATCCCGTACCAAACCTTTTAATCTCTTTCTCCCATTTGACCACAGCGACACTAATGTGCAGGATGGGTGTCTCCACTTGTGCCAAATGAGTGGCCCTTCAATAGCCTGTTGACCACAGCGCTGCTTCAGGCCCACTGCAGTAAAGTCAGCTCCAGGTCCCTATTGTTTATTCACAAACATGGCAATTTTAAAGAAATCTTGGAGTCGATTTCTTCAACTCAACTGTTCATTTGAATGCTATGCATTAACATCCCTGTGGATGAAGTTCAATTTAAGGGAGCGATGTGCTGTGGCATTTTTGAGTGATCTTTAGAGTAAGCCGTGAGTGAAATCCCCATGTGTGTTCATCGGGCTCCATTAGCTCACTGGAAAACCCATGACATACAATAGCCCTGTTGACGACAAGCGGCTAATGATCCCTCTGGCTCAAGCAGACAGCCGAGTTTCCAAACCTCGACTGTGCTTCACCCCGAGGAAACTGCAGATCCACTCTTAGTGGTCGGAGTTTTGAAATGCAACAGGAATCTCAGGGAAGGGCCACATGAGAATGTGTTGCGCAAATGTTACTGGAATGGAAAAAGTACATGGGGTTTCTGCATCCAGGAAATAATACGAGTTGTTTTTGTACCCAGATCCTAATGTCTCAGAGCAAGCACTTGCTCAATAAACACATGGAGAAGACGGATAAACACAGAAAGAAAAAGTCACATTGGATATTGAGAGAAATGTGTTGCAATGGTGGATGTGGATTTTTCTTTTTAACTCCCTTGTGTATGATTTTGGTGCAAGCTGAATATGTTCGAGCAAGAGGGAATGTATCATCTCTCTGTGACTACAGATGGCAATCAGGTAAGTCTGGGGATAAGAGTAGCCTGCCCACCAAGAGGCTCCTTCAAGTTAACACAGCTCCCCAAGTGCACAGAGAGAATACTGAGCTGCAAGCAAGCAAACTCAAGCACACGCACACGCACACAGACAACAAACACACTAAAACCCTCCACACTCATACTGGTTGACCCTTTCTGTCTATGACCAACAGTGCCGACATTCCTCTTTCTGGCTCAGCCTGAGCTTTGTTTGGATTAGCTGAGAGAGAGCAGAGCCCCTTCGGTCCCTGTGGCTGCACGGCACACGTCAGCCTGCTGCTAGGCTGCAGTCACACAAAGATACACAAAGACACACACGCACACACACACACACACACACACAAACACTGACAAGACATATTCTAGTGAGTGCAGGCACACATCTACACAAAGTCAAACCCCTAAAACTTGAGTGTGCCCCTCAAGAGTGCACAGCGGTAAGTGAATTAATGCCAACCTCCATAGATAAACACCAACATGCGCACGCTCCAACGTGCACGTGACACTGACCAGTCATCTGGCCTTATACAGGCATGGTGGCGACCCATTGCCTTTCATGGGAGCTGACTTCCTGACATCCTGTCCTCAGGCGCCGCGTTCTTTGCAGCCCAACTAGTTCACAGCAGGAGAGGAGGGAGGTGGAGGGAGAGCCGGGGAGAGGAAGATGGAGAAAGACAGATAACAAAAAAAAGCAGGGCTGGTTTGAAAATGGATAGGATGGTAAAGAGGGTGAGAAAGGAGGGAAAACAGGAATGTGACAGGGGGGGGGGAGGGAGAGATGAAAGAATCGAGGGGCACACGGCAGGAGACACAAGGGATGAAGTGTGCTCTCACAGTGTTTAGGTTTTAGTCATTTGGCACCAGCTTCCTCCCCTCACAAAGCCTCTGTTCCCACACTCCAAAACACCTGAGAGGCTCTCACAAGATCCAAGCCGAGTGGAGATGGCTGGACTGCGGCAGCAGTGTGTGCCTTCAACTTCTCAACAGCTCCACAGTTAATTCACACTAAGTCCCGTCTTCATTCGAAATACGGAGTCATCCTTTTACAGATGAGCGCTGTCTTCTGACATGTGAGATGAAGTGGGTTGGCACTTGTTTTGCGTTCAGAGCTAATTGGATAAGTCAACTGGATAATGGAATGGAATGAAATTGAGTTTTACAGAAATTGGTTATGGCACTCTGACACAATGTTGGAGTAAATATCGAAGCTGGAACCTAATCAACCAACAACACCCAAACGACATCAACAATGGAAAATGACTAGCTCAAAGCTAATCCAAAACGGTAGAATCATGCTACCGACAGCCACGATCGCGTGCTGCTGCTCGGTGAAGGCCTGAAAGTGGAAATCCCAGAAGGTGTCAAGCGAAGGTATCGAGGCGCATGAAAGAGAGTCAAGGATCTTGAAACTTGAGTAACCCTTCACCGGGCACACAATTAAGTTCCTGGCTACTTACATGTGTGTCACGCAAAACACACTAAGAAAAGGAATTAAAAGGAATCCTTTTTTTTTTAGTAATTGATGCTGTTCAGTCTGATTCTACTAGTTCAGGAGTGCCGACCTTTTCCACTGTGTTCCATGCAAAGGGATGTTGTTTTGTCACACTAATACCACTGCTGTTCTTATGACAGTTATTATGCTCACAATTGCTACTATTATACTGTCCCTCGTGGAAAGGCTCGTATTAAAAGTCTGATTTCTTGCTTCCTTGATTTTCTGGTCGACAACTCTAAGGTGTCCTTTGAGAACATTTTAAAAGGGTGGAGAAAAAAGAAGAATGAGAGTGTATCACTGATGCAAAAACGTGCGAGTAAGCACAGAGGTCATCAATAAATACTCATAGCTGACTGCTTTGCATATACATTACATGAATCAAGCAGCATACATTTGACTGTGAAATTACAAAGTGAATACTGAAATAATGTTCATGAAGAGATTCTGCTTGTTGCCTGTGGAAGTGTGGGCCAAGAGACTTGTAGGCTTCCTTAAGTGCCTAATATTCATTATGAATTTATACCTTAATGACCTGAACATGAAGCTAGGAAGTTATGAAAGAGTATGCAATAATATGAATCCCAAAGCTCTTAGTTGGAGAAGTATGAATCAATCATGTATAAAGATTAAGGAAATGCTATTATGTTGAGAGGCTATGGCTATGTTGAGAGAAAAGCCCACCTCTAAAACTATAGAGCCTATACAAAAATAAATAATATAAGAGTCCTCCTCATTTTTTATCTGATTTTAGATATTTAATCGTCCCTCATTGACAAACATCGCCTTTTGTTCTGTGGGTTTTTCAGATTCAGACTTTATGAAATTCATTTAAATGGGTTGTATTAAGCTTCAATCCACATAAACACCACAGCTGGAGTTTTGTTCTTTCCTGCTCTGTGATGATAAATTTGCAATTATAACCAAATGTGTTGTGTGCTAAATAGAACTGTAATTTTCAGCCCTCTTAAGCTCGAGACGCTTCTATTACAGCTAAACTCTGTATGTGGCACATCTCTGCCTTCCTGCTCCAACAGGAGGTTCTGGTTGACCAAACAGTAAGATTCTGGTCTCCAGCGTGACTCAGGGGAGTCATAACCCACTCATTATAAATGAATGAGTCGGGCCCAGGCTACAGTATATATGCACAGCACGACAGGCCCAGTGTAATGGAAGGGGCATTTACAGACGTTTTTTACCAAGTCCCAGGAAATTTGCAGCCCAGCATATTGATTTTAAGTTAAACCATTATGACCTGACTTAAAAGCATCGCAGGAGGAGCAGCTGGGTGGATGTTTATGGCCATTTTGTAAATGACTCCACCTTGTGTGCTCATCCGGGAGAGAAGGAAAAACAAAACTGGGAGATTCAAAGGTAGGTGGTGGCCGAAGCGATGCATATGTATGATGTATGACAGGGAGGCCAGTGGGTGTGTGATGACGTCCCACGGTGGAAGGTGGAAGTGAGTCACCGGGTAGTGTCTTAGACAAACAGCCTTTTACAGACACACTAACTGCTCTGTGATGGAGAACAAGAGTTGTTGGGGAAAGCATCGAGGAGCCAATGTTGTAGCGCGGCGTTAACATTTGCCAATATCCTCCCCTGTCGCTGCCACTAGCTAATGCACACGGCTAAGAATAGCACGGACTCAGGGTTACAGAATGACCATTACAAAAGTGCCCTTTCACTGTGCTGAAGGCCTTTTTAGCGGGTGCTGGCGATACACCACATCCTGGCCCTCCAGGAAAAAATAACGCACGTTCCCATCAGTCATGCTACACCGCAGTGCTCCGCAACCCCCTCCCCGCTTCCATTGCACCCTCGACCCAATCCATCATTCCGCAGTACGGTGGCCTCAGGGCACTGTCTAGGAGCTCTCGCTAAAGGAATGGGGTGGGTACAAAAGAGAAGAAGTCCAAAAAAGGGAGCAAAAAAAGAAAAGACAGTGAGTGAGTTCCACGCAGAGAGGGAGACAGAGGGGGTGTAAGGGAGACAAGGCAGGACGAAGGTGCGCTGCATAGCAGACCGCGTGAGGCCACTCCCGTACTGTTTCTGCAACGTCTCCCCGTGGAACCACATTTTATGGCTTGAAAATGGAGTTTTGTTTTCAAATTTCTTCAAGCCTTTCATTGCTTTTCTTCTCCCCCACCCCTCTTGTCCTCGTTGTCTGCTGCTTTCCCATGAGCTCAACTCTGCCTCTCTCTGATGTCCCCTTTTCTTCGCAGCTGTAGTTCATTTCTTGCCTTCTTGTCTCTTTCCTTCTCTGTACTCATTTCTCGCACGTTCAGTTTTGTCCACCTCCTGGCTCCATACTTTTAGTCCCTCTTGTTTTCTTCCCCCATTTACTTTCTGTTCCCCCCCCCCATTTTCTCCCCACTGTCCCCTCATTAACACACCATCTCCCTCTCTCTCTCTCAGCTCTTTTATCTATCCTCTGTTTCCCTCGCTCCGTTCCGCTGTCTCATTAGCTGACAGCTACAGCGGCACTCCTGTGAGAGCTCCAGATGAAACCCGGAGAGTGCTGTGACCTTCGTTTCACGGCGGGGCCACTATCAGTGACAAGCCATCAGCTGCAATGCCGTCCAAGGTGCACACACACACACATGCACGTGCAAACACATACAATTGTTCTAATAGGCCACACTGAGCACCCAGACACAGATACACACACACACACACACATGCACATAAACACGACACACCGTGACCTATGATGGTCTGAGTGTATGTCAGCAGCCTTCAACCTTCAACCAGCATTTCACCAAGGCTAAAGAGGTGACACACGCAGCAGAAAGAAATGACAGCCATCTTGGCTCTCCTTCCTCTTCCTCATTCCCTCACATGATGCATTGCACGGCTGGGAGATGGGGGGCGGGGGAGGTGCAGGGGCCCGCTGGGGCTAGAGTCCTTGAGGCGCATGCACACGTAAACAAAACACACGACCGAACACACACACACACACACACACACACACACACACACAAGGGACGTGCTGTAAATAACACCCATCAACCTGTGTTTTAATCAGCTTCAGGGACGCACGGGCGCTCCCTGTGATGCTAACAGGCCGTCCTTCATCGATACGGCGGGCGGTCGGGTGGACGAAGCATGGCCGCATAGACCTGGAAGGTCAGTGATCAAGCCCCTCTGCTTGACCCCCGAGGCATGATAGTGACAAGTTGGCAAATCGCTGCGCCATAAACCCAGGATGAAATAGCAACAGGGCCGAGAGGAAGTAACAACCTTGAGAGCGGACGTATTTGAAAGGTGAATGTAGACCTCCATTCAATCTATCGGTTTAACCATAAACTACCTAAAATATAGTTGGTTCTGCACTTTCAGAGGGAAGACAATCAGTATTATAGAGGAGTCTCTGCTGAGATGATTGCAAAGATCCACCGGATGCCAATACAGCATTAAGCAGGAGGAGCTGCACTCAAGACAGTGATTGGTAATTGCCTTGATTAGTTCCCCTCTTTTCCATTGCCTGAATCAAGACAGGGCTGTTTATTTCATAAGCACACGTTAGAGCAACATCATACCCCTCTAATAAACAGCGTACCTTGGGGTAGAGAGAAAAAGCTGCTCTGACGTTCTCTAATAAAGCACATCATCAGTGAAGTAAAAGGAAGAGAGGGAAGAAACAGCAAGAGAAAAATGGTCGGCGGTGAAATAGTTTAATATAATGACATCATGGGAATGTTTAATGGGGTCGGGGCTGAGGCTGGCGGGTAGAACACGAGCTACGACTACGTTGCACACGAGCACACTGTGCCAAAGACAGGGCTGCCTCGACTGTGCCAGGCTTTTCCACATCTTGCAGCACGCTGCAACCGCCAGCTTCTGCCATACGCCGTGCAGGTCCACTAACATCTGGCACCCAACCCGTCCCGGCCCGTCAGTGACTCAGAAAGCTGGATTCCTCCGGCCCCCTGGCCTCTCATTTAGCAAATCCGACCAGGATTTCACAAGCTTCTTTCAAGGTAACACCCTCATCTTCTTCTTCCTTCCACATCAACACACCAGCTGTGTGACGTCCTGAACTTTTCTCCTGGAATGGATTCAGTATGAAAGACTTTCCTTCGAAAACTGCATGAAGAATTATGCTATAATATACTTTATTGTTTTCATAAGCAACTTAATATACTGAGCGAGTTTCTAAAGCACTCTCTGGGAAGTTGCAGTTCATTCGAATTGCTACGTCAACAAAACACTCAGTGCATAACCTACGCAAAGCAGAATACAGTACGCTTCTCCAAAGAGGAGATGAATAACGCCGATGGGGAACCGCTCGAGTTTAAAAAACAAAACGAGGATTTGCACACACCAACATAGAGGAATTCTAATTTCCACCTGTTTTGTTGAATTGTTAGCATTGTTGTGATTAGCAAATTAGCGGTTATGCAGATGAAGTGAAGCCAGAGTGTCAGAGAACTTAACAGGAAACTAACTGTGTCAAATATGCAAAGCTTGATCTGGTGCACCCTGAGGGCCTCGCGTGGCTTCTTCGCTATCTGTGCTGCAGACACTGCTTTCACGCGTTTCAGAAAATTACATTTCTGCGATCCAACACAGCATAAAAGATGCTGCTTAATAGGCACAGGCGGAAAGAGGGAGACAAAAGAGTTATGACATAAAAAGGTGTTTTATTGACCAGATCGCTGACGTCCTCTCGATAGGAAACGGCACACACCTTGAAGAGACTCCCCGTCTCCTTACTTTCCCTCAGAGATAGGCGGGTATGAAACAGCATAAACCACACTCTGTTACCCTCTGTGGCTTGTCTTCAGTGGCACTCTCGGCGAGTCAAAACCGCCTTTCACTGACTAAATCATTTTATAACAAGTCGTGCCCGAGTCTCAGGCTTTGCTGTCATTGTCTATGTGTATGCCAAGTTAATTTTCCATGACATGTCAGTGGTGCAATTGCTTTTGTAAATGGTGTCTTGGCTGATTAGGATGCAGGTGCATCTGCTCAAATTTACCAGATCTATCGGTATCGAGCAGATTAATGTGCTCAAACAACCATACCTCGTCTTCCACACCAAACCGGATCCCCTCGGCCCCGCCCGTGACCGGTGTGAGGGTGCCAGGCTCAATCTGAGAGTAATGTGGGGGGGGGGGGGGTGTCTCTCTTACTCAAATGGAGCATTGCACTCCAGCTCCCATGGTGGGGCGAGAGATAATTTGTAGGGACAGGCAGAGTCTCACAGACATTGCTGTAGTTGAACAGACAGGATCCCAGACAGATGTACTTTAACTTACACAAAGGGAAAGGGTGAGCAAATGCCATCGAAGTCCCACCAAAAGGAAAGAGATCCTCAGGGTCTGGTATATCAGCCGAAAGCACTCCTGGAATACAAAAAATCGCATACTCGTCCCTGATTAAAGCACCTGTGATCATTTGTCGGCAGCAGGATTCAATAAAGCACATATTGAACAGTACAAAAGAGGTCAGTCGGGCTGTTAAACAAGCTAATTAACATAAACTCTAACAGCCCATAATGTGTAGGGAGACAACGTTTAACACTTTAAACCATTACGGCCCTCTATCATCAGTGGGTCGTACTTCCTCCTTCACCATGCAGTAGCTCAAAAATTGCCACCAAGAGCTCCATCTGGCAGAAAACGGCGGGAGCTGGAGTGATAAGGATCGGCTCCCACGCTGGCCACTACCAGCATGGCTTCATCACCACAAACAGGCATCCAGAAAACAGTAAAGCAAGAAAATGGGCCGTGATTAATCAGGCCCAAGCGTACACTTTTTTTTCTCCCTATAATGAAACTCTCTGTAATAATTAATTTCAGTCTCAATCATGGTGTATGCGGCCATTTCATCAAGGAACTGTAGTTCAGCGAAGGTTCCTTCTCCCCTGCTCCAGACTAGAATTGAAGGTGATAAAATATTTAGATTGGTGCGCTACATTTTAGGATTGATTATTCTCTCTGCTCACTTGTCTAAATGAACCCAAGTCAGCCGGAGTTCAAAAGGTTTGTTTAGCGGACTTGCTTTGCCAAATGAATTGGAGACACAGACACCCTGGGTGGTGGGCCGCGGAGGAGAAAGGAATACAGTCACGAGGAAAAGTGGAATACTTCAAAAGTTCTGCTGATCGCAGTTTCTCTGCCGCCAGAGGCCGGCTATACATAAACAAGCAGAAACCGTGAAGCAAGCACAAAATGTGGCCCTGGATACGCGCTGGAGAACAACACCGAGGATAAAAGCACCTTTTAGTTTGTGAGCTTTTGTTGCCGCTTTCACGATAAGCTTCTGGCCTTGGCCCGTGATGAGTCCAAGGTAAACATACCTCATGCGTAGTGCTCACAGTCCACAGGCGAAAGCTGGGAAACATTACTTATTCCAACTTCATGTGCAGTTTACACCCATCAGAGATGGAAGAAAAATGAGGACAGCTATCTGAGGGTTCTGTTTTTCCCAGTTGTACCACATTTCCCCTCAAAGTCGCTCCGACATTATTTTATAAACTGTGAATTTGCCTCCATTTTCAGACACAACAGTTATCCGTCATTGTTTATGGCTTTGAAATAGACATTCTTATATTATTATTTTCACAACAATATTGCCAGTGGATTATCAATCTGTCAGATGTTGAAACACTTCTCTCATTGTCAAAAGGGAAATGTGGCTCTTCTCAGGCGATCTGCTCCAATTTCTCTTGAAACAAATGTGTCATTCACGCAGTTCCTCACCTAAAGGAAATCAGCTTCTTTTTCCTCCTCCAAATTCGTAACCATTATTTCCGAGCGGAGGAGTAAGACGTGTACGCGAAGGGACAATAACTTTATGATTCAAATCTTCTGCCTTCAGAAATGGGTTTCTGGAAGGAAGATCATGATAAAAAACGACAACAGCGGCGTGATATTAAATGCAGCATGCTCGTCACCAAAGAATAATAACAGGGCCTGTGTTTGAAATGCCTGTTATGGTGTTTGTGCCGGCTGTGGAGAGCTCTCATTCTGGCTCGGTCACACCTTAATTTGCAAAGCCGTGGGATTGACAGACTGAGGGGAGACGAAATAACACGCACACACACACACACACACACACACACACACACACACACACACACGCACATGCAGTTGCCCCCCAATGATTATAAGCTTGACTTAATCAGTGACGGAGGGGCTCCAGGTGTTTTTAATTGTGCATTAGGCCTGTTTATTATGACTGACGGAGAGCTTCACAACAGGATCTGCTAAACACTCTCAAACATCTGCACTTTTTCATTTGAGCCTCATTTTTATTCCTTTTAACTCGCTGTCTGTTTATTTGTCTGCCCCACATTCATCCGCTCTCCCTTTCATCCTTTCTTTCCTGCCGCTCTCTCTCTCTCTCTCTCTCCCTCTCTCTCTCTCTCTCTCTCTCTCTCTCTCTCTCTCTCTCTCTCTCTCTTTCTCTCTCTCTCTCTCTCTCTCTCCCTGCCTCCTCGTTCTCTGTGTTTCGTTCTTGCTCATGTGACACACTTCACTGTACGATAGAAATCTGCCGCCCGGCCTAACCTTCCAGTAGTTTTGGGCTTTCTATACTGCAGGTTCAGATTGTATTGGAACATGAAATGTGACAATTTCATTTCTTATAATTTGGGTTGTGTCGTTGAATCAGTCAATTACACGAATGAATTGTTGCTTGGCTACCTCATTTGTTGGCTTTGTGTTGGTACGGAGCATAAAACGTGCACACACACACACACACACACACACACACACACACACACACACACACGCACACACACAGCGATGCAGAACTTTTATCAGTCTGCAATTTGTCCTCTTACATCAAACACAGAGCTGATTTATTAGGCAGCTGTTTGTTGGTTTTATTTTATCACACTTAAACATTTTGTCTGCACATTTGTGCTGCCTTGTTAATTTGTGAGAGGGATGTTAAGAGCTGAACCACTTTGACAATAGCTCATTCAAGTCATGTTTAGGCATGCAGTGTTGAATATTTGCTGATGTTTTTAGTCCGCTATCGTAGCAAAAGGATTTTAGAGTGTCGGTTGGACGAAACAAGAAATCAAAAGTAGATTTTTATCCTCTTGCCTTTGAACTTTTTGACTACAAATGCAAAGTTTGAAATTGTTAAAGTGTCCCATACTTTATAACCACCATACACTGATTGTCTTTCATCTCTGACTGCACCGTGGAACGCTTTCCAAGATGAGCTAAACACTGAAATCACAGCACGCTGTAATGCCACTCAATCTCATGATCTCATGACAATAAGCTCTCGCGCTTCTGGAAATAACTCAAACCTACTATTAGTGGCTCACATGCCACACGACGATAAGGCAGAAGAGAGTGATCGGATCGGACAGGGAGACGCTAATGGTTGGTCTAATGTACTGAAAGGCACACGCGCTAATAAATCCATAAACAAATATTCATAAATGCAGACTTGCGTGACAAACGGATGGCCACACACATTCATAACACATTAGCAGGGATGTGCATTAATGTTTGTGAGCCGACGTGCAGAGGTACAATCACACATACAGTATATATATACATATTCCCTCGCTGGTGATTGGACGCGGTCTTTATCGCTTCATTTTGCATCCTCTGCATTACAATACTTATATCCGGACATATCATAAAGGTAGAGGCGGCTTTGCTGATATAAACAGCTTTGCCTCTGAAACACAGGCATACGTTCATCCCACTTACACACACACACACACACCTATTTGCTCTCGTGAAAATCACTATGGTGGAATATCTGTGGAGCATCTGTCGCTGCCCGGTGCAGTAGTAAATAACCCATCCCCTTCAAGGGAGGGACCGGCTAATGAAGTCGATCGTATGCCACTGCACTGCGTAACTCAGTGAGGCTGGCCGGCCGCAGCGCAGGGCTCCTGCTCACCGGGGCACCTGGTCCTCGCTTTGCTCGTGGCTTATACTGCAGCGACACAGATCGATTCATGAATAAGAGAGATCGTGCCGCCTTTAACTCGCGTGCCCTCCTCTCACTTTCACTCTGGCGCTCCATACGGCAGCGATAGCTTCGAACGCAGTCATTAGAAATCCGCTGATAGAGCTGGGATGCAGAACGGGATGCAGATGATGTCGACAGATAATAGAAGCCTCTCCGGCGTGCGGGGGCCTTCCTTCTTAATGCGTGCCGCACTATCATCTTGATGTCTTTGTGCCAGTACATTGTTCCCCAGTTTGGAAAATGAGGTAAATCGGATTCAGAAAACAAGTGGATTAATTTAATCACCCCTCGGCTTTGACAATGACCTTCGCTTCTGAGGCATAATAAGGATTAGTTAGAAGTGGAAGGACATATGCCATGCAGAAGAAAAAGATTATCGTTCTCCCGTGACAGAATGATTGAAATGTGCTATTCAACGTTCCTTCATGGTGCGAGGCTGTGATAAGAGTCCACGGAGCAATGCATCATAATACTTGTCTCTGATATTCAAAAGAAAAGTCATATTTGTGACAATATAAAATGCCTTCAGTGCAGATTACTCAGACACAAATCTGCCTTCAGTGTATAGAAATGTACATCAACAAGCCACAATACCGTCCCTGAACCAGGAAGGGAAGAGCTTACATTTACATTAGAGCTATTGATTCCAGGCTGGCTTGCATATATTCCCCCACGAATCTTGTCATTATTGCGAAATGGCGCAATATTCCTTACGGCCTATGCTACATTATTGATCCCCCGCTCAGGAAGGAAGTTATTCTCAGTGCTGTATGAAAGACAATCCAGAGGCACCACTGCTCAGTGGCTCAATAGGACATCAAAGTCATCAAGGTCAGGCAAATTAATAACAGGCCGTGACCTTCGTTCTGATTTACGGAAAGGTGAGGTCAGGTGGGAATATGAGGTCGGCGGGCAGGCTGCGACAGGCAAATGGAGGAAACGAGATCCCCGATAGAAGAGGACAGAACAGGCTGATCAATCTGCCACCGACTCGGCATGTCCTAGCATGCTTTCCTGGAAACTGATCCTTTTTTAAAAATTCAAATCAAAAGTACAGTTCGGGAGAGGAGCCGGAGCGGGGAGAATGTGCTGACGTGGGTTGAGTGAAGGACGTGGCTGTCCGTCGCTGTTGTTGTTGTTGTTGTTGTTGTTGTTGTTGGGATCAGGATTCATGCTATTGTTGCTATTGTCAGCTAGGGAGGTTATCTATGGAAGGAGGCTTACCGAGGAAAAGCCGTGCGTGTGCGTGTGTGTGTGTGCGCTTCGGCTGACGAATCTAGATGTGTGTGTATACATTGAATGTGTGTTTTTCTTTGTGTGAAGTGGCAGGACTGACGAGCAACTGTTTTAGTTGCAGACACGAGGGCGAGGAGGGGGAGCAAACATGCTGCAATCTCTCAACCCCTTTTTTTCCTCTTGATATTCCTCTTTCTATCCCTCCTCTTTTTTTTCTCTCTCTCTCTCCCTCCTTCTGTTTCCGACCGCCGCTCCCCCCTTCCTCCAACAACAAGGTGCCGTTTTGGGAGGAATGACATTAAAATGTGTTGACTGCAGTTACATAATGGGAGCTGGTGGTTGAGCTCTGTCTGCATGCGTTTATCAGCGTCTTCGCAGTCGGTGTCTTTTTGCGTGCGTGTTTTAAACAGCACCAACGTTTTGTGTGTGTGTGTGTGTGTGCATGTGTACGACGATGAACCAATGTGATTGTTTAACATAGTTGTTATTTGCGTGCACTGTAGCCACGCAGCATTGATGTGTACATTCATGCACCACACTCACTGTCTTCCTCAGTCTTGATGAGAGGGAAAGTGACACTTTGTGTTGCATTAAGTAATACTTACAGCAGTACACAGTGATCTGGTACTGAGGAGTGTCTCACTCGGTCTGCACGCTCTATTGTTATACATGCACATGAACTGACCATCGGGGAATTCATTTTAATATACAATTTTAGTATGTTTTTTTTTTCAAACTGTGTTTTACAAGCAGCATACTCCTTTAAGAAACAACTCCTAAGTGCATAATAGGTTGTGTAACGTTAGTTCGAGAGACAGAGAGCTCAAGACCCAAGTCAGGTCGCATGTCTCTGCTGATTAAAAGGAAGTTAGCAACAACTTTGATGGACAACTTTCACTTCAGATGGACTGACCTTTAAGGTGGACCAGCTGTTCTTAAAATAGTGAGAAGCTGCTCTTCCGCAGCATCCACAATATTTTTGATCACCGAGATCCCTTTTAGACAGCAACCTTCTTTCTTCAAGGTGAGCAACATGCATTATTAATATCATGACATGTTAGATCATTGACTTTAGCTTGGATTGATAGAAGAGTATTATAAAAATGCAATGGTGTCAAGGTGAGTGAGCCACTGTAGTCTATATTAATCCCTCCAAAACCACTTCAGAAGAAGACACAGCACTCAGCTGCCTTTGTGTTTGGTGTATTGCTAGCAAATGTATAGCATTCAAGTTCAAGAGAGTTCACATGCAAAAATAGGTCTTTTACTTTCTTAAAATCATTTTCTGTACCGATCCACTCCTTCCCCAAAAAAATGCCCCATTATTTCTGGTGTTACATTTTTTTCTCAAATAAAACTATTCCAGTCATAAGGCAAGATATTGCAAAAGAAAGACATAGCAATGTACATTTTTCCAACATCGTGCAGCGTTGAGCATCTTCTCCGATCTGCCACCTCTCGTTCATTCCCTCCTCTGTTGTTCAGCGTGCTCCCGTGTCCATGACACCTATCACTCTCAGCAGTGTCTGAACGTCTCGGTTGCGTGCCAGTGCTCAGAGTTGGAGGACCCGTGCTGCACACATGCACCGCACCGAGTCACGAAGCGTAAACAGATCGACTGGGCCGTTATACTGCAGCTGCTCATGCTGACTCACCCTGTACTTTAGAGGCGAGGGGAGAGACGCAGGACGGGGCGGAGAGAGACCGCGGGACGCTCTCTCACAGCCCTCCTCCACACATTTCCAAGGTTATCCAGCCAGCGGGTGGGGGGGGTAGGGAGGGTCAGAGAAGGTGACAACCCACCTGAAGCGGCCTCACTAAACGACCCCGGACAAACAAGGGCCCTCCAATAAAGCGCTGGCTCTGATTAGCAATCCGCCCCACTGGATATGCAAAGCCGGCGGCGGGGGGAAGGAGTCTAAGACGGGTAGAGGGATTGTTACTGCGGCGCCTAAGCAGGCGGGTTGGCTGGAGAAGGTGTGGGGGCGGGTGTGGGTGTGTGGGGGGGGCTGACGCGGGGGGCGGATGCACCATTTTTCTAGTCCAAAATGAGCCCAATGTCACCGTGACAGCGCCGCGCTCCTCTGAGGGCACCGCGGGCCAGGGGGGGAAAATGATGGATGAGTCGCCAAGCAGCCTCTCCTGCTTCATCACTGCTCACACAAACTCTCTCTCACGCACACGTACGCACGCACGCACGCACACAAAGTTGGGGAACACACATACACACAGTATACTCACACGATGACAATGCAAAGCCTGCAATATGTTCACACAAAGGTATCGGGGGATACACACACACATCCAGTGTGCACACACTACAAATATGCTCACACAAGGCCATCTGGGGATACGTAGCCACACAAACACACACACAAACACATGCATGTGCACACACGCTTTGAGTGATTTATTTGTGTCCACATGAGTTATAATTAATCACCGAGATATAAACACTCCAGATGCAGATATTTGCAGGGTTATACACACACACAAACACGCGCACACACACACAAACACGCACACACACACATCTACACACTCACAAATAGAGCACACAGCACTGGCTTCATTATGACTGCAGCCAAGGCTAATGCCACAGGATCAATGACAGATCCTCTCTCTCTCTCTCTCTCTCTCTCTCTCTCTCTCTCTCTCTCTTTCTCTCTCTCTCTCTCTCTCTCTCTCTCTCTCTCTCTCTCTCTCTCTCTCTCTCCCCTCATTTCTCTGACCCAAAAGCAGCAGCACGCTGCCACGCAGAGTTACCCTGCAGCGTTGATTCCTTCTATGACCGAGCAGTAGCCTCCAATAAGGCCCTCGGGTCATCCCGATGCTATAATACTCCACCTCAACGTGTCCATCACCTCCCCCCTGCATATCCCTAGCCCACCATTCAACTGCACCACCAGTTATGAGGGTTAGGGGGATTACAGAGGCAATTACTTAAAGTGCTGATTACCTGCAGAAAATGTGTAACCAGTAATGCTGCTTGAATCGTAAATTTACATCGCAGTCCTGTAAAAGCATTGGGCTGAATAGGGTTCATATTCATCTACGGTTCTGCAAGTTGTGAGGAAGTTCCACAATTGAAATGCCACCGTTGTATTGAGCTATGTGACTCTGAAACATCAAAAGCATTTATGATCTGATTACTGCGTATTTACAGTAACTGCAACAGATTACAGATGTCATCTTTTTGGAATCAGATTACTGTAATTCCATTACAGCTAATCAAATACTCTTACTCGGCCCTGCTGAGCTCAGAGAAAGCAACGATCCCTGACTGTCCTCATGCAGATGAAGGTGTACCAGGCCAGTGAGGGAGAAAGATGGCCTCTAGTGAGCAAAGGTGGGTGGGTGGGGGGGGGGGAATAGCTGAGTGGCCATCCATCAAGACCCTGCGGCGGAAAGCTGTATGCGCTCCATCCGCTCAGACCCCTCGTCTCTTAAGATGGAGAGGGGATTGGGAGGAGACATGACGGTCAGAGAAAGGGCTCATAAACATATTCCCTCAGGATGGGGGTAGTGTGGCATGTAAAATCCTCCAACATGGGGCTGGAGAAGAAGAAAAAAATGCCCGGCCTCCTAGATTGATGGACTAAGCTTTTGCGCTTGTAGTGTTTTTCTCGCAGCACTATACACAGCGGTGTATGGCTATGATTACTTGTAGTCAAGCCACGGCTGGGAGTGGATGGCTGCTGCAGTCCAAATATTAGGATTAATGACCGTGCTGGTCACTCTAGTGAAACATCATTCATACGTTGAATGTGTTCCACTGGCATGTAGGCAAACAATGGCAATCCAGGGAACATTAGGGGTCTGCAACCAAAAAAAAAGCCCCCCCAAAAAAGTTTTTCCTGCTTTACAATCAAAATATCATGCTGTAGATTGTGACAGATGTGATGAATATAGAACAAATGGGATTACTTGAGCCCAACTACAGTTGAAGTAATAAAAGCATCCAAATCTAAAGTGATGAAGGCTTTCTGCTGGTCACTGTGTGGCATTCAGGAGACAATGTGTGCAATGGTATATGATAGTGTCTCAACATGGGACAGCGCGGGTTCAAAGCCTGTATAACTCCCATTCTCCCTTTCATTAAATCCATTGCAGAAGGTGAATATACATGCAGTTGGTTTGGCCGAGAAGAGGACAATGGAGAAGTGAAGCGGGTGGAGCAAATATAGGAGACGTCGGCTCTAACTAGGTCGCAAGGAGAGCTCCACGCTTCAACACAATAACTTTCATTAATAATCAAAATGTGCTGGCGCCGATGCATTATGATTTCCCCCAAGAAGCTTGCGCGGTTCAGTTAGCTGACGACAAAACGGTTGCTAACTTGCATGTCAACGGAAATGGCTCCCGAAACACTTCAGGAGGGGGGTGTTGGCGTGCGGGAGAGTGACAACGCTATTGACTTTCGCCTCGGAGGAACTGCGCCCAGGTCTATCCGTCTTCGCGAGAGGGCCGTTAGGTTGAGCTAAAAGGCCGACGTCGGTATAACCAGAAGGTTAGTCATATCGTCTGTCCAGGGCTTGTGGCAACAGAATGGATTAAACTGTGACTCCAGCACATTAGTTCAAATACAACACACGCATCAAGGAGTGTCCCATTGTCTTCTTCCTCTGCTGGTGCTGCTATGTGAGCTGAATATTGAATGACTAAGTCCTTTCCTCAGTGAAATGCCATCATAAAAGCTCTCTCAAGTACATGTGGAGCCAAGGAATTAAGTCTGGATCGAGCTTAAGAAGACTGCAAGTGTGTGATGGTGGCGCTTTCTGTGTTATTCAGCACATTATGCAGTAAAGGAATGTAACCTGTGGTGTCCAGTGTCAGGCATTTTAACCAGGGGTGAACACACATGGTCCGTTGCGTGTGCAGCCCACTGCTAACTGCACGCTTTTCCTGGCGCCATTGCCTCTACGCATCTTTCGCGTCCTGTAACTGGAAACCGTCACTCTCCACTCGGGCCACTTCAGAGACACGAGGGTCTCACACCCGAGCAGAGGTAATCTCTCAGTATTGATCCGGTCACATGGCGAAGGCAAATATGTTAAAGTGGACACTCTAAGCTGCGAAAGAGGGCTGAAATCTGATGCTTGAGGGAGTCACAGTGTTGCGTGGCGCTTAAGCACACCTTTGGCCGCTTACATAAGCTTTGATGAATCTCTTACGATAAGTTGTGGCAGACACATACTGTAGAGGAAGCTTCAGAAGACCGGCATTGATTTTTAAGCAAACCTGTCCGGACATCTCCAATTTCTGGTTCGGTACACCTATCCTCCGCTAATGAGCAGCCGTCTTCATTCCCTGCCTGGAGTGAGACGTTCTCCTCTTCTTTTTTTTTCCACGCCTTGTGTCAGGAAACACTTGTGATTCATTACCAGGGAGGAGAGATGGAGGAGGGTGGAAAAAAAAAATGAGTATGATGGTTAAGCCTGAGCTTTAAGACAGACAACTATGTCCCCTAATCCCTTCTGAGCAGCCGTAAGCCTTCCGTTATCGCTCGTTAGAATTGTGCATCCCTTAAACACATTAACTCAGGCCCTAATGCTGGGCCCTTTTGTAGGACTCGGCAGCTGCTCCAAGCAGCCAGCCACTAGGCGGAGAGGGATAGAAACATGTTAATTGCTGTCATTTAATTGGGTAACAAGTGCAAAACTTCTTTTTTTTTATGGATGGTATCAGCACATTTAACCGCAATCGATGTTATCCTGAAAAGCTCCTGAGGAAATTGCATTTCCGCGCTATTCCTCAGACATGTGTCAGCGAGGGGGATTGGATGATAAACACACACGCTGACGGACACTCGATCATGAATGCGCGCACATGCTTGTATATCCATATCTTTCTCTTTCCTTCTGCCACACATGAGGGGATCAGCTATCAGCAGGCAGGTGAAAAGAGAGAGGCATAAACTTGCTGTCCTCACAGGTCTTGTGGGACTCGGATCAGAGCTACATCCTCTTTCCAGCCACAATGTACACCACTCCTCAGTAGCCGAGCCATCTCTCAGTCTGCCAACTAGCCAGAGTTCTTTCAGCTGCATGAATAACTTGTAACATAAAATAAACATGGTAAACACTGGAGTCAACCGGACGCACAGGGGCTAATACATAAAACAGGCATCAGGCTGATGCACATATCACTGTTGAAATGTGATCCAGATATGTTAATTCTTTTGCTTTGTGAGACATTTGCAAAGGAGACCATGCAGTATTTATTCTGAGCTGTGTAGCGCAGGGAGTGAAAGCAATGGTACACTATTTCATCCCTAAGCGGTGCTCTGTTTTCCCGGAATGACGTGCAAGCATGTTGTGGCCCATCACGGCGTCCCAATAGCTTACAAGTTAGAACACACACACGTCATTTTGAATTCAATGTTTTTTTTCTTCCGTTTTCTTTGGCTGCGATTCAGTCCACATGGATAAAAGCGGCCCGACCGTGCGGCCTGCGATTCCCGGCCGCGCTGAGGGTCCGGGCCGGGGCGGCCGCGGCAACAAAGCGGGACTTGTTGTGCATTCGGACTGCGGCGCGGCGAAGATTCTTGGTGTTTGCTGAGACAGCAGATGACTGGCCTCGCTCTCTCTGCCCCTTGCTCAACCGAGGCAGGACAGACTTAATTGCCTCATTAGCAAAAAGCGCCAGCAAGGAGTCGGCCTCTTCCACATTGTTCAATGTCAAGAGTGCAACCACGAGGAAAGGTTAATAGAGTAAACAGCATCTCCTTCTCCTTAATGGAAAAATTTGTGTTTTTTTAGTATGACGGGTCAGTGGCCAAAAGCTTCGTTTCACTCCACAGTGACAGAATTATGCATGTAATTTCATTTTATCCGCACACTGCATAATCTAACCTTCATTATTCCTTATTTCGGAGTATAACACAGCTTGCTGTTGCTGTGTGGTAAGTCCCAAAAGCCGTCCTCTTTTAAGCTTGGACCCGTCATGAAAGCAGAGTCATCATGCCAACTTTAATTATTTTAAGAGCCTGAATTTGCAAACTCTGCTATTTCCTCCTCTCCGGCGTCTTTGGACCCCAGACAGCGAATCAAGCCAAATGCTAACACTCTTGATTTCCCTCTTGAAGAAAGACACACAAAATAAAAAATTATGTCTGCTGCTGAGAAAAAAAAAAAGATGTGAGGTCCAAAAAAAAAAAGCCCCATGTTTAATGATTTTGAGAGACTTAAAACTCAGCCCGGCTTTCACTCACTGCTGCACCGTTCGCACGCTAAAGAGCATCACCGGCCTCATCCAGAAACCATAATAAGACAATTTCATTCAAAGTGTGACAGTTTGGACAACAACGCCAAACCATGACAGGCATCTCCAACGCAGTTCTAAGCCCCTGCCTGTCTCTTAACTTGAGATGTGGTGATCTGTAAGTCGGGCCTGACAAACTGCATGATGGGGCCAAGCTAAACAAGTGTGCGCTGAACAAGAAATGCAGGCGATGACGAAAACAAATGGAGGAAACACGCCCGTTATCCTCGCTGAACGAGCCATACGAGTTATGATTGGAGAGCCGCTGGCATCATTTCGCTGGTCTCTGAGGTACAGTCCATTACTGTAGTGAGTTTACACAACCACGCGAGCACCACTAACCCACCGCTGCAGCGAGAGAGCTTGTGTATGAGTGTTTAGTTGCAGTAACAAGCACAAACACACTCCATGTTTTTATGCCCATACAAAGCTAATGCCGCTTCCCCTCACCCTTTGCTCATGGAAAAACTCAAGTCCACTTTTGGAAAAAGGCCAAACATCGAGCCTTGTGAGACACACATACACCCAGGTTGTGGATTATATCCTCCTTATCTGCCGGGCACGTTATGACAGAGGCTATGATAGAAAATGTACAGCTGCACATCTGCATGGGCAGTATAGCGTAAAGGCTCCATTTCATCAACAAGTCAAGTCTAACGAGTCGGAAAAAACAAAGGTGCTGGTGCCATCTGTTCCGAACCACTTTGCAGGGAAAGAGGGGGAAGTGGGAGGACAAGAGAGAGGGGAGAGAGAGAGAGAGAGAGAGAGAGAGAGAGAGAGAGAGAGAGAGAGAGAGAGAGAGAGAGAGAGAGAGAGGAAAAAAAGAAGCTTTTTAGCACTGCAAATATAAACTATGCTCTGACCACAGCCTGAGCTCAACCTTTTCCGGCCTGACAGAGGGCTCTGCGCTCTATAATATGAAATACTGATGGGAGAGCTGGAGTGCAATCAGCAGCATTACGTACCTAATTTGTGGACAACCTAGCAATTGATCAATGATGTTCAGTTTACAATGTTTTCTCTGGGCAATGAAAGACCAAGCGGCTGGCATTGTGGTTGGGTAATTAAACCGTTTGTCACACAACATCCACTGCAGGAGAACCGAAGAGGCGACCCAAGACTGGGCCTAAGTTATTGCTCCCTACAGTTTCTAAGGATTTCATCTCATAAATAATGAAATAATTCATCAGCAAAATTGCATATCTTGCACAGCTTCAGAGCTAATTCCAAAAGTTGTGTTACAGTCGATAAATAGAATTAGCCCACGAAAGCCACTGCACCATCATTTCTTCCCCGACCGAAAATTAAATCATTTTCTTTCCCGACACACAGCAAAGCTCTAAAGTGGGCAGATTGCTGAGTCCTGACTTCAGCGATCATGCACTAAGAGTGGAGAGGATCCTCCAGATGGTGTTCAGGGCTCGTGCAGGTGACCGCTTTGTCTTCCGCCACTCTAATCAATGAGCACCAAATTCGCTCCCTTCCAAACACCATCCATCTTCAAGTCTTTCCAGGCTGCTCGGTGACGACCAAAAGCGGCTGAAGATAAACGTTGAAAGGGCGGGAGGGCCTCTGCTGATTAAAGCCACTCACGCTTCAGGGAAAGCCGGCAAGCAAAAGAGGAAATGGAATGAGACAGTGGAACATGCAGGTTCAAAACACCTAATGGAGTGTCCTGCTTGCTGGGCTAATAAACTACTTCAAATTGAAAGGAACAGCGGGCGTCTAACTCGAGCGACTTGGAACATTTGCTCCCGTTCGTTCAGTCAGCTACCAATTGAAGAAGGAAGAAGAAGGGAAACGAAAAAGGACAAAAAAAAAAAGAAAGTGTGCCCGGGTTGCCATTGTTTGGCGCACCACAAGTTGCTTTTATTCATCATGCAATCAATGCCGGGGATTGTATTACAGCTGAGTTCCATGCGGAGTGCAAGGAAAGTCAATGTTTTGCGCGTCGGCACCTCACTGGAATAAATGCAATCAATGCACGCCAAAGCGTTCTTTCCGTCTGCATTGCAAATCCAGAAGGAGGACATCGTGTAGTCTCAGTCTGGCTACGGGCTCGTGCTCTCTTGCTGGCTCTCATCTCAGCGGCGTGAAGGTGTTTGCATGTCCACGTTGATATTGGGGACATGATAATCCATAATCACAGTGCGAGAGGAGACACCGCACACGACGGGGGTCTGGCAGGTGCACCCCATGACCAATTAAAGCGCTAAGCGATCAGTAAGAAATGTTCAAATATTGATGGTTTACTGGCGTTCACTATGTCTCTCACTGGATGTGTCCACTGGACCGGCAGTAAAAACATCAAACTGTTCTGTCCGCTGAGTTAAGAGAAGGGTTTCTTATCATCTTGACTTGACGTGCGATCCGCGTGATCGGGCTCGGTTCACATGTAAACAGGCTTCAGGGGCGACA
Organism: Clinocottus analis; assembly: GCF_023055335.1. Taxonomy (NCBI): domain Eukaryota; kingdom Metazoa; phylum Chordata; class Actinopteri; order Perciformes; family Cottidae; genus Clinocottus; species Clinocottus analis. The sequence continues at coordinate 5,734,900 of NW_027175931.1, read as the reverse complement.
GAGGAAATCCGAGGAAAAGACGCACAGGCATGACCGCTGCTGAAACACAACCAATGTCACCCCTGTGCTGCTCACTGGGTGTACATTTTTTTTTTTTTTATCAAGAGTCTGCTTTTTCTTCCCTTTGTGTCATTGATGTAAGCGCTATGCTAAGCTGCTTGAAAATGGAGAAAAAGGAAACACCTCAGCAATAGGGATTTTGGTTTTTTGAGCTGTTTATTTTCCTGCACAGTTGGATTGCGCTGCAGAAACAGAGATGTACCTGGTTTCAGAGACAGTGAACATAGATCAAAAGCATGTTCTGCTCAGAGAAGACAAGCATGCCAGCTTTATTCCGCACTGCCAGTTTTCACTAAGGCAGAAAGCACTTGATAGCGCCAACAACAGGGCTGGGAGCTCTGATAGCATCGCAGGCCCCACCCCTGATAGGAAAAAAAGAGGAATAAAATCAATTTAGATGGTGTTTTTGTAAGGTGTATGAATTTTGATCACCTTTGCTCTTGCCGCTGGGGCGCACTCGGCCGGTGACAGATGCAATCCTATTTCCAACAATGTCAATATCTGCAAAGAATTTCATATCAGGGCGGACCTATAGCGGGGTGAGACAATGGGAGACACTCCCATGCTCCACCTCGCCGACAGCATCGGCGTTTATCTCACCGTTTTGTTCACTCTTTGATCTCCCCGCTCCTTACATAAAACAATCATGGACCTTGATGCAAATATTTATGCACACAAGCAGCAAATCGCTTCACATTTTCGAAGAAAATAGAAAGCTGTAATTGCACCTGCACCATTGACTTCCAAACTGCAAACACGACAGAAATCCTCCGTTTGGAGGAAATAGCCATGTCTGAAGAGATTACAGGGAACAAGGCGGAAATGCAATGTTTCAGTGTCTTACAGTGACTAACCCAGGTTTTATTAAAAGACTACTAGTTTAAGTTTTGGAGCGACGGATCCTAATTTGTCTGCTTTTTGCATCATTTATATTTCAGTTGGCATTTCATGGGCATATGAAAAATACATTCTTGAATCCATAATGTAATGCCCAAACTCTCATCCCGACACATAATCATGTTCATGACATGGTTAACTGAATCCATTCCTGCAGGCCAGAGGCAGTGGGGTCAAGTGATTCAAGGGGTGAAAGGTTATTTTGGAGCATGATTGCGATTGTCATTGCTGTCTTGTAGTTACTAGATTAAAACAAGCCCTAATGCCTCACGGTGGCAATGTGTTATTATAATGTGCTGATCAGTTTAAATGGGTTAAAAAAAGCAACTCATTTTACCTTACAATACCTTGAACAACAGCAACGAGCAACGAATCCTCATCATTTAAGAGGTCTAACACAGAAAACGTGTGACTCGTCTGCTCTCGCTAAATTAAATATGTCTTCTGAGTTTGTCGCAGCACAGAAAAATGTGTGGGCTCTGAAAGCAATCACTGTACAGTTACGCTACACAATACGTGTTGGCTTGTGACCGCTACTTTTAGCAAAGCGTTAACGTCAAAACATGCCTTATGTACTCTTCCATCAAATCGGCTAACTTCCTGTTCCTACGCTAACTTGAATAGCATAGGATAATTGCATCATGTGTCTCTTTCCAATGTTATGGTACAGAATTGATCAGGGGGGGTTGAACCATTTATCAGTCGCAACAGCCTGCGGCGTGGTGAAACACACGTGTGGCATGTTTTCAGCAATTTATTTCTGACATAAATAAAGTGTTAAGACAGAATTACTTTGCTTTAATTTGCCTTGAATTTAACAAATGACTCAAATTATTAGAAGGTTAGATTAAAGTTCTTATTTACCTAAGTAGCAAACTGTAAATAGTTTGTGTATTCCACATGTGAATATGATCTTCCTGACTACATTAAAAGGTTCTGATAAAAAACTCCAACAAAAAAAAAGAAATCTCAAGGCTCACCTATTGTATGTAACAGCTGGCAGTTGTCATATGCGTGCGTGTTAGTGAATCCGCACAACACGCCTCTGCCTATAATAGTTTGTGTATAGCAGTATGCTAGTGGAGTGTAATGTCCTGTGTATACTGTGCATGTGGCTCCAGTTAATGTGAATGTGAGCCTCTCCCGAACATCTGTCAAAGATTAGCAGCAAAGTGAAATAGGCAGTTCCTGTTCATACATTCCAAAATAATCTGGCAGTAATTTTCCCAGTAAAGGATGAAAAGGGGGGAGGGCGCATCGGTCACAAACTCCACACAAACCCTGCTCTGTCGCTGCGTGTGTCCTGTGTTTTACAAGAAGCGAGCGCCCGAAAGGCCCCCGCTTGGACAGCTTTGGATGGGCGTGGCAGAAACACACCGGGAGAACGCTGAAGAAACTATGAGACAAAGAAACGCCGCCGAGACGGCCGACGCGTTCAAGAAAGCACCCGTTCGCTCCGCCAGCTATAAAAATCAACCGGCGTAGGCCCTGAAGAAGTCGGAATAAAAGCACTTATAGTACAAAGGAGGTACACTCCCGGTTCCAAGCATGGCGTTCCAGCTTGCTGCGACCGAACAGAAAGACCGTCGGACTAAAAGCACTAAAATCAATGAAACATGAAGAATCCCTCAGGTACAAAAGGAAGGCGGTTTGTTATTCAGGGAAGCACGCTGTCATTCAAAGGCCGTACACATCATAGGGGAGCGGGGGAGGGGGGGGGGGAGTGCTTAGAAGGCAAATCAGTGTTTGTTAACGATATGGGTCAATTGTTTTGAGGACGGCTTGACCTCCGGGCTCATCCGTAGGCCTCTTCAACCACCCTGGGTGCAGGTTTTGTATTCCAGAGTGCTCTCCGTCCTTGCTGAGCCATTCAGATTTGCACACTTTTGCTTGGAGTAATAAAATCCTTTCTTGACGGGAATCTGTTTACACTTTGTTCCGCGGGTCGAATCGCTGACGTTGTAGGTGGAAGTCAGTTAATAACTATCTGGCGCCGTGCGCCGCCAGCTATTTGCGATTCTTTCCTCAACCGCCACATCTGTACTGTGCGCCCTGCTCGTATAGCTTGACTGAAATAGCCGCTTGATGCCGATTCCTTTGTACACATGCGTCGCGGCGCTTTGCTTCGCCCGCTGAACGCGTTGCTACGTCCGCGTCGCGTTCATCGAGTAAACTCCTTCGAATGGATTTCGACCCAGCCAATTAGTCATTTAAAGGTCCGCGCTTCCACAATGTGAGATGAAGGTTAACTCGCTGCAGGGCTCCACACCTAACTGACAAAGGCTTTAAATACCGCGCACGTCCGCCTCCCGCAAAGCAGATCGGCCAAAATCCTCACGCGCTCGCAGCAAAACAAAACATGTCCGAAGCTGAGCGTCTACTCAATAAAGGACGCGGCTGAGGAATAACGCGCGACAAACAGGAGAGATCGAAAAACGAAGACTTAATGTATGGTAACGAGACGTCAAATATCGAAAATGTCTCTGGGTTTGCAGGAATGTCAGGAGTGTGTGGCCGGTTGTGTGTGGGAGTGTGATTCAGGCGCAAACACATCAAGATGTCACTTCATAACCTCTGGCTCAGGAGGCTCCTGTCATCTTCACATTTCAGAGATCCTCTGCCTACCCCGGCAGACATGCTAAATATAGAATGGGGACAGAGTTTCTGTTTGGAGCCACTGCTCTCTTCATCTCCATCTAACGCGGGCGGGCGCGCACAGGCGCCACCATCTTCTCATTGTTACATACATACCGCATGTGCGACATGGACACACGAGCGTCGGCACGTCCGGAGGACTCCTCCGCCTTCCCGCCAGCACTCGCGTTGCATCGCCTCGCGGATTGAATATTAGACTCCGCCGAAGCCAGAGTGCAGAGGTTTGGATCTCACGCGAAAGCCGCTCATTCGTTCCAATTACATTTCTGTCAAGTGACTTACGCTGTGTTATTACTTCCTGGACAGTCATTTTTTAAATCCCCTCATTCAGAATCGTTTAATCGTTTCTCAAGGACAGATAGGCAATCCATCACGACGGCGTCCTTTACCTGGATGGATCCACCACGCGGTTACTCAGTTACTCCGTTTGACCTTGTTCTGTTTCTTACTTCGTATCGAGCTATGGAACTCCCTGTGGCAATTAATAGCGCTACTTATCTGTAATGTGAACAGTGGATATTACATCTCCAGCAGATATTAAATTAAGGATGTCTCAGAACTTGCAGAGGCCACAGCCAAATAAAAAGGAAATGAGCCCCTATTAATGACTATCGATTCTTTTATAATAAAACAGCCACTTCCTCTCTTAACTCGGCCCCCGGTGTTGATCTTGAACTAATATGGGCGACAGAACTTTTGGGGAAATGTCCTTCAGTCCGGTGCAGCAGGGCAGCCCAGCCTGAAGAGCTGCATCTCACCCCCCTTGGTTCAGGTGGGAAAGGCTCTTTTGGCTGACTGGCAAATCGTTTGTTCTCGGATGAGAGACACATGACCCAGGTCGCTGTACTGTACTGGACGTTGACCCTCATGGTATTGTTTTCCGCTGCATTGTTTTACTTTGTCATATCTTGTGACATGACAGGGGCACGGAGGAAATGCCTCACCATGGCAACAACAAGCCATTTAATACTCCAGGCACAGCCTGATGGCTATTTTAAGAGAAAGCGCACCGTTATTATAAATATTAGGGAATCAAATACGGCTGTATGATTTCCGCCGTGATTTCAGGAGTAGGAATTGGCCGCGTTTTCCGCTTCGTCATTGTCATCATCGGCGGCGGGGAACTGCTATTTCATCTCCATTTTTTAGCTTGAATCCCATCATATCTGATACAACCAGGCCGATGGCTGACACCAAAATACATTACGCTATGCGGTGTCCACTGCCGAGTCAGCTGCTTGCACAGGATCAGAGGCCCAGCACCACGGAGAGCACATACTGGGAATTCACTGGTTGACCAATTGTAAAGGTTGACAAGTCAGCTTGTATGCAGGTCCACATAATATCTCCATCCTTCCATTTCCTTTACCCCTTTATCTTATTCAGGGTCGCAGGGGAGACTGGAGCTTTTCCCAGAATGCATTAGGCAAGGTGCAGTGTTTTCCCCTGAAAAGGTCACCGCAGTACATAAGTAACTGAATAATGGGAGCCGGAGACCACAAACTCTGGAGGCATTCACAAGCCTTCGTCCAGCATGAGCAAATAACGCCAGCTGTATGTTTATGTAGGGAAACATGACACACAAAAGACTCTCTTTGGGTTTCTCTCCAGACTGCGACGCCACAGACAGCGAGCATCGCTCAGGCTAGAGCACGACTTTTGGACTCGAACCAAAGCAGCAGAGTCGCCAGCTCTCGGTTGCATTTTTTCCCCTCATATGACCACTTTCAACTGATGTTACTTTCACTCCGGGGCTTCCAAACTTTTTCATACCAATCATCCTTATTTGCAAAAGCTGGTTTAACTCCAGTTGCACCCGGCTGCTGTCGGGATTTCACTGCAGGTGATGAGACAGCAGAACGGAGGGTGAGACCTCTTACTGGAAGTCATCTCTACACACACACACACACACACACACACACAGTCTTTCCGTGCTACAGTAACTTCCAGTCAGTGAAGTGGCAGTGGAATTAAACAATCCCTCACTGGGATCGAAACCTGGAATGTCCATTCGTACATTACTGTGATACACTGTAGAGGTTATGAGAGCTGTGTTGGAAACAGTGTCAGCAGTAGTGGTGGTGATGCCATGAATAGACAAAAGGAGCTTCATTTATGATCATAAGAAGGTTTTACTATTAAAATGTATTTTTTTTAAAACATGATGGATCACACCAAATTCCAACATGTATTTTCATTTAAGAAAAAATATATCTGGGATACTTAACATTGGGCCAAACAGTAAGAAACAGCATAGGAAAAAATATACCTTTGTGGGGACTTTAGTCGTTACTGTACGTGGTGTTTTTCCCTTTGTTTTCTTTTGTCAAAATATAGTAAAAGGCAGTTTGTTCAACGGCAGCAGGCCTGGTTTTTGTGTGTGAAAGGATGATGGTCAATAGCTGTTCATATACAGGATCAATAGATAGGTCGCTGGTCGTGGATCGCAGATCTAAAGGGAGGGGTCAGGTGAACTTTTATCCCCTTTAATTCCCCCAAGTAGAGCAGCCTTGAAACCCGCGGTGGACTTCTGCGTTCCCATTTTTTTTTTCCAGATACGCCAACAACATAAATTTCGTAACATATGCCCAACATAAAGCGCGACCTAAAAATAAAATGAAGAAATATATATATATATATATATATATATATATATATATATATATATATATATATATATATATATATATATATATATATATATATATATAATCTGACATCATTCTGGATCGAGGCTGAAGTCATTTGCCAGATGTGTTGTTGAGGACGTTCAGAACAATGCAGATGTGTATTTACAAAGGAATCGGTCAACACAACAAGCACCGGCATCAGAGTCCGACATCGTCCGTAACAATTGAGACGAGCATGCGCCGCCGCTTCTTGAACGCATGCATTCTCTTCCACAGGAACCAGTATAGTGACTTACCCAGAAACAAAGAGCGGAATATTGCAGACATCACGGCTGGAAATCCCATATGCAACGGAGCTGGAAACAATGCGCTCAGGCTGCCTTCACATGCATTCGGCTGACCGAAGCGGCACCATCGGCGAAATAGAGGAGCGAAATCAGAGACAATGAATCTTCAGAGAGCATATAAGAGTCCAAGGACACTATATGTTGCACACGCCCGACATATCTATAATCTAAGCCTCCCAAGGAGCAGAGCAAGAAACGTGGCTCTTCCTCTTCATCGTCAGTTTCAGGCTCCGGCTACTTGGCGTCAAATCAAAGTTCCCTGGCTGTCTGGCTCTGGCGTGGGACGTGTTGTCTCCGGGTCCCCTCTGTCTCCTGCTCAGCAGTCTCTCCTCCTTTCCTCCTCCGCTGCACAAAATGCCAAAGAGGAGGAGGAGGAGGAGGCGGAGGAGAAGGGGGAGGAGGAGGAGGAGGAGGAGGAGGAGGGCGAATAGGTGGATGATGAGGGGATGCTGAAGGATGGAGACCTCTAGAGTCTGAAGTTCTCTTACACAGTCCGAGCATCCTGCAACACACACTAAAGGGCTTGTTGAGAGGATGCCCTCTTGTTAGGTGGGAGCTGATTTCATTGACATGAATGGAATTATTGTTGCTATTAATGGACAGCTTGTTATGAGAGTATATGCGACTCATATGATAGATAATAGTAAAGGGTTTATAGTGAGTCTTTGGGACTATTTGATCCTAAATTTGACTATATTATCATAAGGGGGAGTGTTATGTTAAGGTATTTTGCAATCTGATCACATGACACGATGACATTGCTTTACCATTATAATTTTAACAGTGCGCTCTATCAATCGTTTATTGACTTATCAATCGTTAATCGATGAGTTGGCAGAAAATGAAGGAGCAGCTATATTGATGTTGATTGATCAATCGCTGAATTAATCTTTGGTAATGAAAATCATAACTCTTACAATTTCAAAATGTCAAGATTTGTGCTGCCTTTCTTTGCCTCGTGTGATTCTAAAGGGAAGAGAATGATTTTTCATCTCCTTGGGCTCTGCATTATGTTCGTTTGACATTTAATGCACCAAATTATTCACACATGAATCCAGGAAATCCTCTGCAGATTCATTGATAACCAATACAGCTGTTATTCGTGGACCTGGCTTGTGTGTATGCACTTGCAGAGTGCAGATATTTGTTTTTATCTGTTTTGTTTTGCAATTTTTTTGAAGGACGTCAACTGTCAGGCTAATCTGGAATGATTTCACGTCAGCATGACCTTAATTCAAAAGCGTGCCATGTTAAAAAAAAACGCGATGCATTTTCTGGGCTATTTATACGTCGCAGGCTGTGATGACGCATCGCTTGTGATCAAAGGCACGTTAAAGATCTGTTTTTTAACCGGAAGGCATGCTTTTGCGCTCGCTTACCATTTTTTTATTTGTCGGCCAGCTTCTCAATTTTTAGGATTATTCTACCAATCGCTTCAAAGCTGTCACACAAAATGAATCCCACCACTGGGTTTGGGTTAGATATATTTAACAAGTGCAGCATCTATAAGTTGTAGGTAAACAACTTATACATCAAGGGGGAGTTGTATTGGCTGCTCTCAGACCTCGAGACAAATGACTGCCGCCTTGTCTGCGTATCAACAATCTACAGAAATAACAAAAGGATTTCCACTCGCCAGTGGCCCCCCTCACTATCTCTCTCTCTCTCTCCCTCTGTCTCTCTCCCTCTCTCTCACACACACACACTCTCTCTCTCCTCCCCTCGAGTGGCCTGCTCTTCAGCACCAGCCCTCCTCCCTTCCTTTCCGTTCCAATAACTAGATAGCTTATAAAAATGTTTCACTTACAAACACACACCGACACACACCGACACACACACACACACACACACACACACACACACACACGCACATACACACACACACACAGGCGAGGGGACCCCGTCTCTCCTTTTCTCCCGTCCTCATTGCAGACACAAAGGAACACATGCAAGCAGAGAGCAGCTGATGAGACGCAGAGACGGAGGCGACACATGAACATCATTCCACAACTTGCGAGAGGAAGAGGACGTAAGCGACGTCTTCTCTCCTGTGTGTTCGGCTGTTTCGTTCCTAACGACACTCGTCTGCGTCTTTTTCCTCTTTGCTGGTTGCTCTGTTTACCTTTTTGTATTTCCAGCTAGATATAAAAGGTCACGGTCTCATTGCAACTCATCTTCTGCACAGGTCTTTGTACTCAGGAGCCAGCGCACAGCGGAGTAAAGTATGGAAGAAAAAAAAGTACTCGAAACTGCTGCAAAATCAGCTGTCAAGCTATGATGGATGGCTGCTTGTAACAGACATGTTTGCCCCCGCAATCACCACAGTCCTACGGTAATCTGAGTTCTGATAAAACCCCTTGATTGAAAACGCACCTGATGGCCAACATGCATTACATCTATGTTCAATCCCACCCCCTGAAAGCGAGCTGCTCTGTGGCTCGATGCGGTCTGGACACAGGGGCAGAGTATGCGGCCGTCCAGTGCATTCCATCGCACTGAGCTTACCATGATCGCACCTTTAAAAGAGGACCTCGCTCAAGGGATGACAGCCACGACATACAAGATGGAGCAGATCCACGGTGGGTCGCGGTGAATCTGCGACGTGTTACTTGTGTCACCAGCAGTGTAGATGGAGCCATGGGAGGAAAGCTGTCTGCGTTTGGTGGCTTGGCCTTGGTGCATGATATAGCACCCCAATGCAGATGGCCTCACAGATGGTTGATATTTATACCACGGGGCCTTGAAAAGTCACTAGCGTGGAAAGTGCTCTTTCTCCCTGATTAGTTTCACATCAGCAAGAACACAACAATCTCCACACAGACGCCCCTTCTCCCCGCACTGAGAACATATGACAGGTTGTAGGAATGATTATGATGACATATTAGCAGAAATATAGCGATTTAGCATGAACATAATTCACTGTGTGAGCTGCCCCTGTTTGAGGTGGTGATGCCTCCTCCCCTCCTCCCCCCATGCCCTTTTCTCTTTCTCTTCAACGCATGAAAACATAATCCTCCTAAGTGCAAGTTCCATGATTTTTTAAAAATCTTCCAGACCCAACACGGCTCTTGCATTTTAGCTGGGAGCACTCTTGACTTATGTACTTTAAGTGGATTTGCAATTTAAATTTGGGCAACAAGACGCTCCTCAGACCTCCTGGCAGAGATGGGGCGCCTCAGTGAGAGTGTTCCCGTCCGCCAGAACAGCTGTATCTCCCTCACCGTGACATCACGGGGACGTGTTCATGTTTTGTTGACGCACGGGGCGACACCCTGCAAACACACACGGCGCGCAGGCCGGGATGCCTGGATCTGGCCCCGGCTCTCTCCTGACCTCGGGGAATGAGAAAAGTGGATGGTTAAAAGGATTCCTGAGTAACAATATGGATGTAGTGGGTGGGGGGCGGGGGGGAGAAGAAAAAAATCTTTTGTTTAGGCCTCTCTATTTTTAGCAACCACTGTGATGCTTCAACCGTAGTGTTTCACGGCTCGCAGATCCTTTATAATTTAATGAGGGAGAAGGCGGCCCCTCGGAGATTTACGGCGAGCGTCTCAAGGCGGCATTGGCCACTCGGCTTATTGATCCAAATCTGATGTTTGTTTATGGGTCAGTAAAAGTCTTTCCCTCCGGTACCATGCAAGCCCACCATTGAAACATTTAAATTGTCAGCTCATTCTCGAGCCAATAAAACAAAAGCACTCCTGGTCAATGTTCATTATTTCAGTCTCTCTTTAAACATATATAGGCACTCCTGATAGCCAGTCAGAGACGTGTTAAACCGCAGTATCATGTAGTGTAAAGACTACTGAGACGACTGTAAACGGCTTCTTTCCTTCTCCCGTGTCATGCACATATGCCTTTTATACAGACGCTGGTTTGTTGATCTACAGGATCCATTTGGTTCTCAGTCCAACAAGCACACGACACATTCTGCTTTATTGTATTCAGCATATTTACAGTACATATAACCTGGGGTAAAAGCGAAGGAGTCGAGACTATTTCCCACCGTCTCCTGCGAGCGTTCCTTGCACTGTAAAGCCCGGCGAGTTCAAAAGTGGATGTTCCTCCTCAATTTATTCATGAGCCTTTCACGAGAAACATGACGCAGTGAAGGATAGAGTTTAAAAACATGTTATCATGCTCTAATTAAAGGGCGAGGCAGACAACTGCATCAAATCCAGTGGCCCAGCAGCATACCCGGTTTAATTTTACATCTGCTCGTCTGTGGCGAATAGGTACATGAATCAGCTGAGAGGGAATGATGGAATGAATGAATTCATCAACCATAGCAAGAGTAAATGGCGGCATAAACCAAGCACACATGATGGTGTCATTTGGAAGAGTGAAATAAGACTGATTGTTGTTTATTTTAAAGCACACCACTCTGTCTTTGGGAAAAAAAAGTAATGATGTTAAATTGTTGCTTGAGTCTTTTCATGATAAACAGATCAATCACGTTTGAATATCATTTCCACCACATTGTACGCCGCATTAGAAGTTGTTTTCCTCAACACTGGCAATTTCCACATCAGTAGTTTGCGGGAAAAGGCTGTATCCTGCCCGTCCCTAGCATACAAAAAGAAAAAATCCAATACATTTTTAATTAGAGGAGGTTGTTTGAGCTATTTAGACATGGATTTTCATTTATGTGAGAGCATGAATGAACACCACAATACCCTATATATCTGTAACCTGAGAGTGACAATCATATTACAATGAATATAATAGAATAATAGAATAAAACACTCACTCAATTATGTAATTTAGTCCATTTTACTCAATAAAAAAAAACAATATACAACCAATATACAGCCAAATACTGACACATTTCAGTTAAAAACTACTTGTAAGCTAATTGTTGCAGTGATATATATATATATATATATATATATATATATATATATATATATATATATATATATATATATATATATATATATATATATATATATATATACTCACAGCATAAACCTCGAGCTTCTCCAGCTCACTTTGCTCTTTAAAACCACCTTCCCTGCTCTTTTGTAGCCTCACCGCTCAACGAGAGCACACTGTTTTGACACGTATGCGCATAATACATGAATGAAAAACTGCGGCGGTTGTACAACTCGACCCATCCGACCACAGTTAACTGATTTATGTAAAATGAGAAAAACAATTTTACGCTCATTACCAGGACACTCCAGTAGCCTTCATGGAGAGCTTCGGAAGTCGCATTGAACAAAGCAAATGAGCTGATTAGCCTCGGATTTAAACGCAAATTGAATGCCACTCTTTGTCATTGATCGCGTCGCCTCTCCAGGTTTATTGACACGGGACGGAGAGCTCTTGAGCCCGTTTTCGTTCAGAAAACAAACAAGGCCGGCTTGATTGAGGACTAAGCGGAGGTGAGCGGTGGGGACGCGAGAGCAGGTGAAGTGTTGAGGGCGCTCATTTGATTTGATTTTGAGATTCCACTCGTCCCTTCCCCCCACCCCCCCCTCTCTCTGCTCTACAACTACCACTCCTATACCGCTGCCCCTCTGCCTGATGAAGTGGTCTCCACACTGGTCATTGGGGAAATGCGTCATGTGAGCCACATGGTGGTAAATCACCAGGAGCTTTGCATCATACTGTATGTCAGGTGTGGGTGTCGCTGGGGGTCGTCCATCTTCCACAAATGTCACTTCATCACTTGAGGAAATGACCAAGATGTTGATATACACTTTGACCAAAGGTCATATTTAAGAGCTATACCCTCAGTCTCACACTGCACGGCAATACCACTGAGGAACCGGCGGCTTCTCAAACTGCATTCAATGGACACTGAAGCACAATTCTGCACAGAAATACACCACTTGAGAGTTGAAGGGCAAGTGGAAAAACTAATACTGTGTTAAAAAGGTGAAGGCTTTTGAATAAAGCTCTTCCACAGTGTCTGAGGGATGCTTCTCTATCCCCTTACGCTCTCCCAGCCAGCGCAGACTGCAAGTTCTAATGTACGGCTGATTTTTTCTGAAAGGGTTATTTGTACCAAAAGCTTCTTCGCTTAGCAAGCGCCAAAAGGACCTAATTTCAATTTATAGTCATGAAGTGATGCGATATGGAGAGAGGCTTGAATGTCCGGAAGGAAACTAATTGCCAAGGCAGGGGTAATTATGCCCTGGTCAAGGTATTTAAATCAGTTACGGTAGTAAAGACAGTAAAAAATACATGTATCTTTTTACACTCAAATATCCTGTAATAAATCATTTAAAGCGGCCGTTATAAATATTTTACGGTAACAATAGATCACCTGACTACTCACGTGAAACGGATACAGACACAGCTATCAACGAGCTGGTGGACATAGTAGAGCATTAAGCAGCTAAAGATACATATATTTCCCTCTGTGGTGGGTGGAGACCGAAACAGAGCAAAAAGGAGAGTGAATGTCGGACTCATATACATTTAAAACTAAGTCACGTATGACATGGATGAGATTGATTTGCATATATGAAGAGGAAAAACTCAGAGCTGTACATGACAGTGTGGAGGTGCACAATTGTCTGATTATTTAGACATAGATTTGTATGAAATAGTGCAACATATGCACTCTATTGTTCCATCTTTACATTTACCAATAAGGCAGTGGTCAGTCATTGGCTAACTTTGGCCTTTGTTCTGAAGCTGCAACATAGTGCTACATCGACCCTTTGTCTTCTTATTTCTACAACGTTAGGGGAACTCTTGTCTGCTGAAGGCGTGGCAAAAAACAATGTTGGAAATAAAAATGAAGAAGGGACACATAGAGCCGAAGGATAAAATGAGCTGTGCGATTTTTCTTTCCTTCTTCTTCTTTTTTTTTTTTTTTTTTTTTTTTTTAACTAGGCACAACAAAAAAAAAGATGTGTGATTATGTTGTTATGCTTTGGGGGCTGTCCAAATAAACCCAGAATCGAGGGTTAAAAAAAAAACCTTTTCTGAAGGAAAAAAAAAACGATATTGGTCACAGACAATTCCATGCCCTGAGCTGGGGACTAAAGCCCAGGCAATTTTCCAGAGCAACCAGGGGCTGAGGCGTGACTGATGCGGTGACCAGTGAAGCAAGATCATTTCTTTGACAAGCCTTACCAAGAAAGAATGACAAGAAATGAAAAGTTCAGCACAAAGCAATGATACCCTTATTGGCCAATGTGGGCATGTGACACACACACACACACATACATGCACCTACACACACACACACCTGACTGGGGTTTTCCTTTGAGCTCCAGTCCAGCGTGCCTCACTGAGCTTGTGCTACTGCTGATGAAATATCCATGATGAATAAATATCTTGGTTAAAAGACACAGATTCCTCTATGCGGTGAATACCTCAGCACATTGATCAAATACTTTTAGAGAAATACCAAAGGTTGCCAGGAAACACACGCACACACACACACACACACACACACACACACACACACACACACACACACACACACACACACACACTCACTCACACATTCAGCCCCCCTTTTGTCTGAGCTCATCGGGGCTACAAAGCATTCTCAGTAGAAAGCTGCTAATCATGCTGGGGGGATTTTAGGACCATCTGCAGGCGACCACGATTAACACACTTACCCAAATCAATCGATCGATCTGCCCATTCCTAAGCCGTCCACGCCGCTGCTCTGTTCCGCCTGATCGCTTGCCTTCAGCTCTTGCAGGCAAACAGTTGAATTAGCACACACACACACGCACACACACACACGCATGTGCACATAAAAGAGGAAGATGTTTTTTGAAGGGAATTACATGAATACATCAAATGAGAAGGCTCTTTGATGGAGGGTAAAGAGGAGTTCTCTTTTCAGTCATCATTCACGATGCTGTCAGCGAACAGTTTGACTGATTAATATTGCACCAACTCATGTAAAATTGTTTTTGATCGTCGATGATGGATGGGGCACTACCTCGAGAAATTAACGGAAAAAAAAGAGCGGGCGACTCTGCGGATAAAAAAGTAAATTTCTGGTTATCACTGTTTACATTCATCACCTTTATGGCTGTGAACACAAGTCTCCATCTCTGTCCTCACCTTTCAGGATGTGTACAGATTTCATTTATCACTAAAGTTGGAAAAAAAATATATAAATATCCCCTTTGGATAACTTATTTTTTCGATGCGGTGAAAGCACAGCTGTTAAGCACCAACATTCTGGTTTTAATCCAACACAGCCATTTGGGGTAAATCACACAACTTCAGTTTAAGGCGTCGGAGGTGCTACTCTGACGTCTATCTTGGTTCTCTGCCTCCTTTCTCCCGGGCAAGTTTATTCATGGGCTTCGTAATTTCTCCTGATGGTAACACAGCATGTACACAAAGCTTGAATAGGACAAGTCGTGATGAGAGGAGTTCCATATAAGACAAACAATAGCTGGAGAAAAGAAGCTCTGGTGACCTCTAATCTCCGGGGATGATCCTCCTCTCGCAGGTAATAAAAAAAGGTTAATGAAAGTTTGGCCTCCCTCATATGTCAATCATGTTTGAATCAGGTAAACCGGCACGCACTTTGGGAAGCATCACGCTTGAGTTGATGCAAACGCTCCAGAGACGTGGACAGATGAAACACAATCAAGTGCATGATGCAAGTCCTGGAGTATTCTGGGATGCCTTGCAGCTAGCTCTAAATAAAGACATGAATGAGCAGTAAGTAATGTGGTGGAGCAGGTGAAGAGAGGGATTACAGCGTGGAGCTAAATGTGCTTTTTTGTTTTTGTTTTGCATTAACACACAACTGACTAACATTATAAAGCTTGATTGTGATGACTTTTTCCAATTTACTCCTGCTTTAAGTATTTAATAAATCAAACATTGCCTATAACATGACACAACGTATTTAGCTATGTCAGTGGAACGAACTGAACATATGAAATAGTGCATAGGGGGTTATTACGCAAGACTGGGCTGAGACATTTTTATGGGCCTTTTGACATGTTGTGCTCTGACATTGGTTTCCATTGTAAGAGTTGTAAAAAATCAAGCTAATTCCATTCCATTAAATTCCCCTGCGAAACAGCAATAAAGCCCACAGAGAGTGCATGTTTAAAACTTTGATAGATTTCCAGTGAGGTAATCATGATTACACGTCCTTCTTGTTTTAATGTCAGGAAATGCATCCTAATAGGTAATTAGCAGGCATTGCCCACCTGTTTGTTTCAGGGAGTAATAAATGGATTGGCAGGTGAGGGCTAAAGGGTATTGTGCAATTAATATATGAGAACTAATAAAAAAAAATGAAGGCTTTGTATGTCAATACACTGCACGATAAATCAAGGGTTTACGAGTGGACTTTACCACATAGTCAACATCTGCCATAGTGGTAAAAGTGAATCTCTTCTGTTTGATTCAGGACATAGAACATCTGACAATGCTCAAAACTCAAATTAGGTTTAAATGGTATTGCCACTAGCATGCATAATTGGAACTACAGTGCATTTAGGTGGGATCGTCTGTGGCTTTCAGTGTTTTCACAAGCTTGATGAGAGACTGGGGCAACTTTATGCACGCTGAATAAATATCCTGACAGAGATTTAACATATCCATGGCAATTTATCTGAATATCTGTCGAAGAAAGCCACTTGGAATACATCATTCGGACTGATACATGAATCTGCATGACAAAATAATGTTTTTGTTTTTCTGCAACTTGTAAACTGATCACCCCCTCTTCCTCAAACCCCACAGTACACCACATTGCAGTTGTCTTGTGTCAGATGCAGAGAGCTGCACTTTTTAGCACAATGTAGCTTAGCACAGGTACAGTATGATTGCATCGTGCATCAGTCCTGCATATCGGAGGCTAGTAGGCTACTGTATCTGTGCTTGAAACTGCTGTCTACTTACCATTGAAATACAACTTGTGTGACACATTCTCACATGCAATGAGCTTGGACACCAAACTGGGGTTTTATAAGAAACAAATTACAACCTAGCATGCAGCTGTCACTTTGCTTTAGCCAGGAGGGCCACCCACTAAATATCACCGGGCTCATTACTGTACCGAGCGTCATGGCCGCTGCACATGAAAATAGAAATCCATTCGAAAAGGTATTTCTAATAAAGAGACACTTTGATGTACAACAGAAGAATCCTGGTATGTATTCAGCTTGCACCGCAGGATGTGTATGTTTTGATTTGGTAGCTGATTCTGAACCAGTGTACACACTTAATAATATATTACACTGGTATAGGAGGTGTCAGGCTTAATGCTATTCTCTCCTACAAAATGGTGAGAGTCAGTTTTACTGAATGTACACGCGCAAGATAAGGTTAAACAAGGTATTTTTTTGTACACAACATGCCCCGTGGGGATAGTTGCCATTTATGCATGACTGCACTGGTCTGCGCCACGTTAGGGTCAACTGCTGTGCTGTGGGTGGATACCAGGGCTGTATTTAATGCTTCTAACACAAGCCTTCATTAAATAAGTTAAACAAGGACCTGAAGTAAATTAAAGCAAAATGCTTTCCAGGCCCCGCTCCGCTGGATTGTTCACCGCAATCCACTTTGATCGTGCTCCAACACTGCGAGTACTTGCCGCTGCGTTGCTGCAATCACAAGTCGAGGAGTCTGACTCACATAACACTGACTGATTTGTGGCCCCACAAAATGAATTTGTTGGGCCGAGGCCAGCTGTGCAGCCTCTCTGTCTTCTCGTGCTGTCACTTCCTCTCTCGTTTTCCATCGACAGCCTTTCATAACCTTCATCCTCTCTTTCTCTGCTCTCACTGAGGACGTTCACTGCCGCGGTGTGGGTAATGGCCGAGGTGGGCCATACAGGCCTTCAGCGTTCTTAAAGTATCCGGTTAATGCCACTGGAATATCCATACATCGTATTATTATTTGATTCCGACACTGAAATGAGACAAAAGCTGCAGCTTATGAGGTTCAAAGTCAGGGCAATAGGGAATGCATGGGGATATGCATGAAGCGGAGACTGTGATCATGGCTTTGAAAATGGAGAAAAAGAAAACGATGTGTCCTCCACTCGCATCCTACATGCGGTAGCCTTGACAACAGCGTTAACTTTAGCGATGAACACGCGTGGCGGGATGACCTCTGCGCTGCCGTCAAAATACTGATAAGAAAATGCCATATGGCGGCCATAATTATACCTGTCGCAGTCAGAAATAGCTCTCTGGAAGCAGAACAGAAATCATGTTCTTTCTTTTTTTCTGTTTCAGATGAATGGGTGGAAAAGGGGAGCGGTTCCCCGCTGTTGCGCTACTCTCTTGGTCTAGAACGACAGCTCACAAATTGGATATTTTTAGGAGGATGATACAATCTCAGAGCCATATCACTCTCTTGTCTTTGTCTCTCTTGAAAAGTGCCCCAGAAACAATATCATCAAGGCACTTAAGAGATTATCTTATCTGATGATTTAAAAAAAAAAAAGGAAGCCTATTAACACGGTGCTCTGTGCGTGAGGCAAGCTGCTGAAATGGAGGAAAAGGGGAGTGTTTTTGTATTATTTATTTTTCCTGTGCTATGACTCTGTTTCTTCTCTTTTGGCAGGATGGACAGGACAGGGCTAGTCACGCGAGTCAACGACAAAAACAAATGAATGGAAAGAGTGAAGTGTGAGCAGGGAGAGTAGCAAATGATAGTCAAACAAAATCGAGAGGCCAAATGTTTGAGTCGAGAGTGAGAAAGCACACGTGAGAGACAGAGGAGAGAGAGGCAGAGAGAGAGAGAGAGAGAGAGAGAGAGAGCTGCCTCTGCTCTCAGCTTGTGGTGCTTGCATAGGGGAAGAGGAGGAGTTCTCTTTCCTGCATTAGCACTGCAATGTCAGTGAGGACTATAGCGTATATCACTGACTGTATGAATGGCTTTCTTGCCTATAGCTCCAGCAAGAAACTATTTTAAAGCCTGGCGATGCAGTTCATTAATTTGCCGCAGGCAGAGTCACATTAAAAGACGCCAGATAAGTTTTTCTAAAAATAGAACCTGCACAAATCGTATGGTGCCCTTACAGTACGTCTCACTGTAGGTTTTTCTTTTTTTTTTCTTCTTCTTCTTCTTCTCCCCGGCCAACTTCTGTGTCTATTTGTCTGCTGCCACGCGGGAGATAAAAGAGGTGGAAGAGCGTGACACCTTGCGATTCATCAGCACATCGGCATGGAGTTGAACGAGGGAGGAGGGAGAGGAGGAGGGGGGGGGAGGGGGCAATGCACAGATGCACACGGTACGATTCGCAACGGAGCATACGGCATGCTGAAATCAAAAAAAAAAAAAAATTAAAGAAGAATCAAAGGAAGGGAAAACCAGGATAAAGGCCAAGCACCCGCTGTTAAAAATAACTGCCCTCCCTGGCATTTTTCTATACCTTCCAGCAGTTCCTCCTAATAATAGCAAACACACACACACACACACACACACACACACAGACACACACACACACACACAGCTCAGGGCCATTGCAAACAGAGCAGGAGGGTTGGGCAGACCAGCATGCCTGCAGGATAGATGCGCTAGGTTATGGTAATGCTTTTGGAAGACAAGCTTCCTCCTCGGGACATACTGCTCACCTCACCCCGTCCCTTAGCCCAGTTTAATGAGCTCCAACAGACAGAAATGAAGTACATGGAGAGGAATCGGAAGGGAAATATGGCACGATGATATATCGGCTGGCCTGTCCACAGCAAACAAGAATCATTTCCAGACATGCCATAAAACACGGGGAGAATTCACCTTGAGCCCGGTTGAAGAGGTCCGGGCCGAGGGAGGAGCGCACACGCACAGGGGATGCTCGGGTCACCTGATTGCGTCCAATACAATGACTCTAATTAAATGCGTTTCAAGGTACCACTATAGCAGCTACGTCATGGCTAAGTAGACAAGGCCTTGAGGGAATAGTCCAACAAATGACGAATGCTTCCCTCCACAATGGTGTACTACTAAATAGGTCTTTTAAATTCATTAAATACTTCCCTTACTTTGGATTAGCCCGTGCAGACCAGAACCATTATACTTGCAGATCACTCTGGCACGACGCAGGCTGAAACTCATTCCCCAAGATTTTACATATCTGGCCACTGCGGCGGAATATCCTCTGTCACTTGCTGTTTGTGATTGGTGAATACACAATGTGTGTGTGGTTTTTTTTCTTCTCCTGGCACGTCAGACAAGCGGAGGGGAAAAACATCAGAACATTGCATGGACATGAGAGTTGTGCTTGAAGGAGCACACTTTTTTTTCTCTCCTCCCTAGCCAAACCTGGGGGATGCTCGTTGAACTGAGAGTGCCTTTTGTGTGATTCAGCAAACAAATTACTCAAAATGTGACGGTAAGGAGGGGAAGAGGAGGTGGGTGGGGGGGGGGCAGAAGAAGAAGAAGAAAGGGTGGCGAGACCTCCTGTGCTCAAACAAACGGCGTGGTCTCCTGCGCCACTTGAAGGGGAGGGGGGCATTGTTGAAGCACGGCAGATGAAATCCAGGACGCCATGGAAAACAAATACAGCCAGTCACGCGTCTGCGGTGTGATTTCTAATTTGCTATTTGCCTTGGTGATGTAAAAGCGGTACTGTTTCAAAATAAACCATCTGAAGGTGTAAATTGGATGTGCAGTGTAACAGGATGGGGGGGAGGCTGTTGTTAACAACATGCGGGTCACACTTTCTCCTACCAGTGCCTCCAACTAAATGTCTGAAGGCATTACTTGAAGCAGGACGGCATGCATTTACAGAACAGAATGAATTAGTGTGTGTGTGTCACCGTGAGCGAGTGTGAACCACACAGCATAATTAAGGGTTCTTGTCTCAGTGCGATCATTCAGACGGCTTACTGGAGTGCTAATAAAAATAAACACTGTTTTTGGGAAGTTCCGGGCTTTTTTTTCCGCTGTACAATTACAAAAAACACCTCTCGTCTCCCGAATGGAGTTAAACTGCTGATGCTAGTTATTATGATTCATGTCACAAGATGCAAAAACAGTAAAGACATCATCTGATTATCAAACACATTTTTCTGACACCGAGGTTTCCCGTAAACTGTGTCTTTCCTCATTTGTAAAACGGAGACGTCGTGAAAAAACCTCTGCGCTTGTGATCACAACGAAGGACAAATTGATTGTTTATTTCCCGTTTGTGTGTTTTCACACACGCACAAATACAGCCCCAATTAAATTTTTCTCTCCCCTAAAATATCTATGATAATTCCTCCACAAAGACTGAACCGAGGCTTTATAAATCCCAAATGGTCGTGTCATAATCCAGTAAATTCAGGAGCCTAATTGGATTTCTGGAAGGCCCAGAATAGTAGCAGAATATTAAATACGAGCTCTGTCAAACTCTGTAATGGAAAAGGGGTCAAGTGGAAAAACCGTTGACGACACGCACGCCTACTGCGGCCTAAAGAAAGTCATTTTTTTCCGCATATCATTTACCCCAATGCCAAAATGTGGTCAGTCACCAGAGCCAAACGCTAATGACGAAGTTAAACTCCGGAACAAATATGAGAAGTAAGCCTTTCAACATCCAAATATAGACACTGAAGATTGTAACGCAGAACGCTAGAAACTAATTAAAGCCCGCCTGTGTGACGCACAGTGCCGCGCGAGCATCCAAGTCAACCGCTTTCCCTTCGATATGCCGAGAGAGAGAGGGCGTTCAGACAGCTCCCTCTGTCTCATTTCTCATCACAATGGAGCTGACCAAAGCCAGACACAGCAACCCACTTCTGTCCTTCTGAAGTAAAGAGAAAGGGAGGACAAAAAAAAGAAGAGAGAAAAAGCTGGAATCGGTCCAGCAAAGTACATCAAATCTCCAGGCTGTGCATCGAAAGAAGGCAAATCAAGCTTGGCTGAATTTATTGTGGGTCAGATGCCGGCTAAACTGGCTGTGGTCTACAAATTTGGGTTTACCTTGAGAGTCGTGACCCAAAATTTGCCTCCAAAATAACTCCCCGGAAGACCAGAAAAGTAAAAGTAGAACATCGGAGGTGGAAAACAAATTTCATTCACATTTCAGTCACACTCGCGGATACCGCCGGCATTACTTATTGATAACATTTTGAAATGAGAAAAATGCACGACCTGGGAAGAACTGTGGACTATTGTTTGTTCATCGGCTTCGTCGTGGCTCTCTGATTCAGAAAGCTATAATGAAAGTGATTTCCATGCGGGATGAAAGAGTACAATCAAAGACCATTTCATAGTATAATTGAGGTGTCTAAAAAGTCTCCTCGAGGGGCCGCTGTAATAGTCTTAGACCATGTGTGGGTACAGTATCTTGATTTGTTGAGCTTCTAGCTTGACATTTCCTCCCCTTAGGTTCTACCATCAAGCTGTTTCCGTGACATCTGAGTTACTGAGGGCACTCTCTCTTAATTAGAGGCTGAATCTGAACCGGGGCCTTCGCCTTCATCTCCTTATGCATATTTCAGACACATCAGTGAAGGTGATGGCTCCGGGCACTCAGTGATTACCTCCCTATCATTTCTTTTAATTGCACCTAATGTCATTTAAGCCCTAATGGTTGCTTACCTGGAGAAAGCTGGCAACAAAGGTGTTTATGAGGCGGTGATATTAATTTGCCCCTTGATGAACGCTTCCCTATGAGAAAGGCCTGACAGGTGAGGAATTAGAGGTCTGTGTGGTAATCACGCCTCTTTGTGCGCACTAATGAATGCAGAGACTGATCCATTTCCCAATCTGCCCTCTTGTAATGAAAAGGACAAGGCCTGCCCCCAGCAGCACTGCCTTGTGAGCCAAGCGAGCACACATGTGTGCCACCACTGTGACTGACAGATTGGATTTGCCTTGAAATGATTCACTAATCTCCATCTCCCAAAAAAAAAAAAAAAGGCCTCCCAAACAGGCTGCTGTACATTTTGGCATGATGTATTATTTGCTTATAAAGTATGGGCACTGCTTCAAAGGGGTGGGCGAGCTGAGGTGGGTCTGGCAGAGGTTTTGAACACGTGGTTGAAAGGGAACACAAGCAGCTAAGACGACGCTCGTGAGCTGAGTTTTTTTCATTCTTACTCTGACAGACCTCAAACAATTCAAAGCCAGGTGGCAATTCATTCCTGCGGCGAGCCCAATGTTACGGCATCTCGGGTGACAAAATAAGAAAGCCGTGTAAACAGTTTCCTGGGAGCATGTACTGTGTTTTTTTTTTTTTTTCCGCGCAGGTGAATAGTGGCTGGCACTTCAAGTCTTTTCATACGCTAATACACCACTGCTCAAAACAACAAAACTCACAACAAAGCGACACAAAAGCCCGCCTCGCCAAACCCTGCAGGCGTTGTATCTGCAGCCTGTCAGGAGATGAGCGTCGAATCCACTGGTCTCCGGTACCTGAACGAATCGCTGAAAAGCCGCGCTCGCTGAGAGGAGCAATATCTCCAACATGCAGTACCGCCAATGACACACTGAGCCAAGTTTGAGATTTCAGTATACGGGTCACGTGCCAATACTGAGAGCTGTCAGCACAGTACACTCCAGTGTGTACAGACGCTGTGTGTGGGAGCGAGGCAAAAGGCAAACAAGTGCCGGATACACGATTACAGCGCCGTTTGTCACAATATGAACGTAAAGTGCCTATTTCATTCACTGCAGTTTCAAAAATATCTTTCATTTGATTATTAGTAATGGATTAGATGAGAGATACGGGACAACGGAGTCAAATTTGAGCGTTTGCTAAAATACGAGTTGGATTTCCAGCCCCGAAGCATTTGTTGAAACAGAATTTGCACTGATGGCCGTGCTCTCTGGCTTTTGGGAATAAGTCAAATGATGAAATATAAACACAATTACATGATGTTTGTTTGTTGTCTGTTAATAAATTATGTCACCTGAGTGAGATTATGTGCATGTGAATGCCAGCAGCCAGTAAAAAGGTCATATTCTGATAATAAATTCAAAGCATGATAGCGGACTTGAAATATGCTGAGATCTGAAATGCCAAACCCCCTGCTGTTCATATAAGTCATAGCTGTTCTCCGAACAGTTCACAGTGACAATGAAGACTATTTATACATGTGCGAATATGCGAGGCTCGGGGAAAAAAAGAGTTGGTGGGACACTCATCACAAGATCGCAAGTTCGACCCCCGGCTCCTCCATTCAGTCATATTCAGTGTCTTTGGTTGGATCCTGACAAGCAGGTGGTACCTTGCATTGCAGTCTTTACCACGTGTACAGTGCTTTGAGTAGCTGGAAGACCATGAAAACGCTCTGTATGTGCAAGTCCACTGACCAAGTACCATGTCCAGAACTTGCAGGTATTAACTGTGCATTAATGCATCCTATGCATTAAAGTCTATGGGTCTTTGTGGCTGCTCATCAGAGCAACTTTCTGACCTGAGCCCTGTATGCGGTGGGACCTCTGTCACCGCTCCACCATCTATTTTCACTTTTTACCCCCCCCCCCCACCTCCCCGACACTGTTCCACCTATCAAACTGCACCAACCCCTCCGTGTACACTTTCCACTCCACTGAGCCCATGTCATCATTCCTACATATCTTGCCAGGTAGAATTGGCCTCCTTTTCTCCTTCCTGTTGTTCAACTGCTAAAAATAAAGCTCCCCTTTGCGGAGCTGCCATGAGGCTCCAGTCTGCTCCTCCGCGGGGCTTAAAACTTCCCTCCCAGACTCCACTTTCAAGAGTCAGAAGCAGAGTTGTCTCAATGTTCGAGAGCGGCCTGACAATTATTGTCTGAAGTACAGGGCTGATCTCATTAGAGTACTTAGTCGTGACAGTAGTTTCATTTAAGCAAAACGATAACCCTCGTGTAAGGTACATCAGACAGATACTTTAAATCGGCACCATAATTCCGAATTACATTTTTATTATACTAGTTTATTTGGCAGGGACTTATTGATTTACAGAAAAAACTGTATACAGTTAATGAGCCAAACTTGTGGTTTATTCTGTAAATGACATATGTTGCACTTCTGTCCATCCTAGGAGGGGGATTCCTCCAGTTGCTCTTTAATTATTATTATTATTTTTCCCATTTAAAGGTTTCTTTTTTTTTAGTTTTTCAGTATCGAGGTCAAAAGACAGAAGATTGATATATTGGACACATTTATTATGATTTGTGATATTGGGCTAAATCAATCAAAATGAATTGAAAATGTATTAGCTGCAAAGCACACTTAATAAGTACCAACAAAAGGGCTGAGCAGGTTCCTTTTACCTCGTCACTTTCATTGTTAATCTACCCTTGCAGTATATTCTAAATGTAAATCTCATGCTGAGTGGTTAACAATTATGTCTTATGTAATCATATAGCTATATAACTCATAATAACAAAATTGCAATATTAGTAGCAACTAAGTGGGTAAACGTCACAGCCTTTGATCCAGGGACAATGTGGGCTACTTTTATCTTAAGTCTACATCCCTCATCTTTTGCAAATCTAACACTTTGCCACAATGTATAATAATGTCTGAACAAAGTGTTGCAAGTCCTTCTCCCTCAGGGACAGTCTATGTTAGCTCTTGTGGAAAAGTAGTTCATAAGATACATAAGATTATTGCTGCGAGTTAAAACTCTGCAGGCCATGTTCCAGTCTCCTCTTTAATCCACAGTATATGTACTGTAAATGAGTCGGCCATTTTTACACTACGACAGCAACTTTGTTGAACTTCTTAAGACTTATTCTGTGTTACTACTTATTCTGTGTTACTACTTATTCTGTGTTATTAATTCTTCTGTGTTATTACTTCTTCTGTGCCAGTTGGTGGAATAGAACAGAGATTCATTCACACTTGAAAGCCTAAAAAAAAAACCCCTTTTTTTCTGTGAACTTGGACAATAAAAGACATTTAGACAAAGCAGAGATATCTAGATTGCCTCCACAATTCAAGCCCAAAAGCCCTTCTGCTGATCATCATCGAACATGAATGAACAGGACAAGTTTGAGTAACTGCTTTGCAGCTTTGCGAGATTGTTTAACGGCGTCTAAAGGCGGGAGCTCAAGAGCGAGACACTGTTGTGTTTGGGACGTTTTCAATAATGTATCGATGCACTAAGTTGTAGGCCGGGTGGGTTCTCCCGGCACAGTCTTGTCATGTTTCAGCTGTGACTACTGAACAGAAAGAAAGTGCTGAACGGTACAGTGGCATGCCTGGATTATTCAGGTGAATTAAAAAAAAAAAGGTCTACTGCTTCGTCAGTGGAACTGTGACTTTGGGAGGAATATTTGATGAACTGTCCCCGTTGTTGGCACGTTGCTGACATTAGAAGAAAAAGAAAAAAGCTCTGTCGCACTTTGTCTTCTCAGCACATTCCCAATACAGATTAGCAATGGCCCTTGTAATTTCCACACTCTCTATTTAAAACCCAGATTCAAGATTCAAGATATTTTATGCTCATATGCACAGTTAACAGAAAGTTACTCCAGACCCTCCTTCCACACATAATTACAATAACTTAAACTTAAGGTAAAATTAGAAAAGAAATACTAAGAAAGGAGGTAAATGCTAGTATAAAGTGCACTATGCATATTGCAAGTATGGTGGGGTCCTTGCTGTCATAAGAACATTTATATTACACTTTGTTTGTGTATAAGCATAACATATTTTTTCTCGATGTCCAGAAAATAGCATTGATCGTAGCCCTGCGTACTCCTGCAAGAAACTCTATGCAAGACCAGGGGCCATTGTTCATTAACACTCCTCATAATACCCTTTGAAATGTTACATTTTCGGGATGTCTGTCATTCCTTTCCCACTCAGGGGCAACGCTTTGATTTGTGGGTGAAAATCTATTCAGACCAAATGTCACACGTATACCAGTGCAGGTGGTTGCTCACCTTGATCACTGGTGAAGTTCACCTGTGTGCAGGCAGAGAGCAGATCCTCCAGTCCACACAGATGGGACTGGACAGATGGAGCTTTTAACAGGGCAGCTGATGTCCTCGGGCACTCTGGAATGGAAGGCTCGCTGATGGAAAAGTGGGTACCTGCCCGACATTATATTAGGTGAGTGACTAGTCCAACTTCTTAAAGCTACGGGAAAAAAATGGCAAAAGAATATTGAATACACGGCTTGTTCGACTATGTATACTGCATTTAATATACAAATTGGTATTGGCTTATTCTAACATCCATAATAGTCGAATATTGACAATTCAAATAGCGTTGGCATAACATTTGATACATTACAATCCCCAAAATATGTATGTTTTTGGTGTTGTGGTGCTAATTGTCAACATTTCAACATTCAAGCCCTTTGCACGAGACTTTCTAACAAGCTAAACCTGTAAACTTGCTCAGCATATTTATATCAATGCTCAAACCATCGAGCTAAGACTGACTGAAAATACATTTTAAACGGAAAAACACACGTTATGTTCCAGAAGCTAAATATTACATCACTCAGTCCATCCTGGTGCTTCAGATGTAAAGGAGATTATTGGAACATCTGAAAACTACATCTTTATCGTTTGAATTCTCATTCCTAACACATTTATAGCTCTTTCATGGTGAAATACCGTTGATTTAACTTTGATCCTAAAGGGCCATGAGGCTAGGTGTGCTAAATCCAAAGGAGCATACCTCCTCATTTCTCCTCCTCTTATCGCTCTTCACTCAAGAGATGATTACCTTCATCATTTTCTTCTCTCTTTTTTTTGCGAGGGAACTATTCCTCTGCAGCTCTTACCAAGAGGTTCCCTAACCTCTTAATGACGAGAGGGCAGCCAAATCGAATCCCTTTGCCATAACTGGAGCAGTAAAATTAAACAGTGCTCTGTTTTGGCGGTAAAATCTTTTTTTTCCCGTCTTCATTCCGCACCAGCAACTAAAGCTTTAGAAATCAATAAACCAAGAGGACATGCTTTTAACGAAACAATTATTTTGTTCTCGGAATATAGTGACATTGTTATTAGCATTATAACAGACCGTGTATTGATTTCCTCCAGATATCCTCGCTAGCGTCTCCGCTATCGTTGTGCTATCCCATGTATGTGTGGAGCAGCATTGATTGTTTTGCTTTTTTTTTCAATTTAAAAGGACAAAGGAAGGGGAGTCCATCGCCCTGCACAATCTGCTTTAGCAGCAATGCAGAGAGAAGCCTTGTCTGCTGGCAGGTGTCACTCACAGACAGCCATTGTGTTTGTATTTCCAGGGACATGCTGCGACCGATTGATGGAAAAGTCAAACTTTGTTGTAGTTCGTGATAGAAAGTAAGCTAACAAGCTTAGGGACACATTTTGTTTATGCGCTCCTCCGGCTAATTTCTCAGCTGGAGTGTTGTTTACTTAGTGCATCCAATTAAGAAACACCTTAGAGTGCCCATCGGCCAATGTCATTGGGGAGGCACTTAATATAAATTAAGGTGTATAAGCTGTTTATTTTTGTATGTGTGTGTGTGTATGTATATATATATATATATATATATATATATATATATATATATATATATATATATATATATATATATATATATATATATATATATATATATATATTCTTCATGTCTTCGATTTCGATTTGCTCAACTTTCTTTTTTATACATACATAAAGAGCAATATTTGTTAACTTCAATCATCACAATTTCTGTTGGGAACCGGGACACCCAAGCTGCCTCGGAGAAAAAAAATCATGGAAATTCGTATTTGTGTATATTAATCAATTTAAATTCACATTTAAATCCCAGCGGTTAATCGCTGCTTTATAGTACGCAATGTGTCAAACCAAAAAAATGGATCCCGCAGGTGTAGTTATTGTAATTAGTCCGCTGAAAGCAACTGGAGGAAGAAGACTGCACTCTAACCAGTAGGGGGTCAGAGTGACTGAGTGGAAAAGAGAGAGGAACTGGCTTCCATGTGGGGAAGGAGGGATTCGCTCAGACAAAGAAAAAGTGCCACAATTTAAAGAAGCTCTTCCTCAACAACAACCCAAAGTGTCATAGTTCACTACATCCCTCTGTCAACACAGAACTACCGACACCTGGAGGAGGACTCTCTGGCCCCGTTTGAGGACCACGCTGCAGGAGGGGAGTCCACATAATGACCTCTTCCGGACAAGAAAGTGCTCTCATTTAGCTGCATATCATAGCGAGTGGGTTAAGAGACCTAGGCCAGTACTTTAATCACATCTAAAGAAGGTAAATATGTGTCTTTGTGGCTGCGTAAGGAGCTCGGAAGCACTTTAATATCGGAGCCCTTTTAATCCCCATATTCACTTAATATTCAGACACAGTTAAAAGCTTTTGGTAGTTCTGTGAAAGCTCATTTCTCTATACCTAGTTTATACAAATCCTGCTAACCAAGGTGTTCGGTAAGCTAAATCTGAAGGGTAACAAAAGGATTAAAAGGTATATTAAAAGAAAGAGAAATGTCACACAAAATTCAGGATTTACGGCGTATTCTCAAATTATTTTTAGTTTTCAAAAATATTCTCTCTTGTTAAATATTGGATACTTTCAACTCTGCAGTTGTCTAAATTGCCTTTAAAAGAAACTATTTTACGAAAAGAAATCCACTCATGTCCACACTGAAAACCGAAATCCGTGACGACAGGCTCACAAGCAGATATGACATCAATGCAAACGTAATATGTTGAATGGACCTTGATTATTCATCGCCTTGATCATTCATTTTTAAATGGATGATACATTGTGAAACCTTTCTTCAAGCAATAGTAATAAGCTAATTTGCTTTCTTCTCATTAAAGTAAGATGGTAAAATCAATACCACATCCGATAAGAGTTGGTTAGCTTAGTGCCAAACTGTAACTGTAAAATGTAATAATATACATTTTTATTTACGTGTCAGATACTATTTTTTCTTTCTTTGAGCACGGACACATCCGCAATATGAAGAAGGTTCCATGCACAGCTGTGTGTGCCTCTGGAGCCTCATTGTGTTGCCCAGCTGTGTGCACACTGGAGCAGCCAATGGATTTCAGAAGGTCACCTTGGCTCGGATGCCGTCACCTCTCCGTCGACCCGCCTGCCTCTCTTTCTAGTGAAGCCGCATTCCTTGGAGTATGACTGATTATGTGAGAGTGTGTGCCCTTTTATCAAGACAACACGCTCATGCAACCTCTTTGAAAGCCTCACGCGAGCTTCCACTTCAACCTGCTACGTCTCCATTGATAGACAATTACCTGAGTCTGAAGCAGAATTCATCTCCGTGTTTGCCTCCGCAAGACAATCATTTGCAAACTCAATTGAGTGAAACAAAAGGTTAATAGGTGTGTGTGTGTGTGAGGCAGAGAACATAAATAGTTTGCGAAGCAACTTAGCGGAAATGGGTTCTCGTGCGATAGAGGGTTAACTAAATTTTCTCTTGCGACTTAATGCGCGTCTCCCCGGCGCTAATCTGTATCAATACATCAGAAAGCCAGATGGTAGCGAGTCATTGAGGGAATAGAATAACTGACGGGCAGAAGAGGTCTTTAGACATGTGGAGAGATGGAGGCAGAAGCAGAGACACACAAGGAAACTATACCACATACATAATTAAACACCCTATGACCTTTTATAAAAACAATATATAGATATATATACAGTATGTGTTCAATTTGTACAATTTGTATGTATATATATATATATATATATATATATATATATATATATATATATATATATATATATATATATATATATATATACATATACATATATATATATATATATATTGCTTAACCATAAATATATTTTGCTCAACCATAAAAATAAAAAAAAACCTGGGTGCTTATGTATGTATATGTGATTAAAAACGACATGACCTTTAAAAAAAGATCTGTACAATGATATTATATGTGGAATATAAAATATAAAGTATTATCGTAACTATGAATTAAATCAGTATATATATATCACCGAACCATAAAAATAAATAAACCCTGCATGCTCATGTTTGTATGTGAATATTAACACATGTTCAAATGTCATATATATATATATATATACACATATACTCACACACACACACATATATATATATATATATATATATATATATATATATATATATATATATATATATATATATATATATATATATATATATATATTATATACTTTTCCAGTTCACAAAACAAGATATGATTTTTTTTGTTTTGTGTTTGGACATATTTGTGAAAACTGTGTCACTTCCTTCCCCTGGAGGTTTCCCACGGCAGCGTTTGACTGACATTTGAGGACCGGCAATGCTACGAGACGTCCTGTCAATTTCTCTGATGATCTGGTGTGTGTGCTGAGAAGTCATAACTCCAGAATAATGGTTGAGTCTTGTCAGTCAGGTGACAGCTAGTTTTACAACGCTTACATTTGTATCAAAACTGTCCTTACTCATTGTGCGTGTCTTCTTGAAAGTACCACTTTCACATTTGTCGCCCAAGGCCTCAGGTGGAAAAACAATAACAAAACAAATTCTCTGCTTATGACGCCTCTATTAGACAGAAAGAAAAAAAAAGCATTGTTATCAAAACTGTCATACGCACATCGTCCTCGAATCAGCTGTGTATTTGCTGCCTTGAACACGGCACACAGCGTTCCTCCTGCGATTGCGTGGCTTGAACCGCTCAGTGAGTCCTCGACTCCCCCGCTTGCATGTTCGCCTGCGAGTGACTGAGAGCTCAACTGAACTGAGAAACAAGCAAATGGTTTGAGGACTCGATCCAGTTGAGTTCGTTCACCCAAAAGATTCGTGCCTTTAAACGAATCGTTCTCGAACGATCCGTCACAGCCCTCCACCAAGATCACCCCCACCACAGATCTTCTGTTGAAATTCAAGTCTCGCTTCAAGTCCTGCTATTAATTGTGTTCCACTCCCCAAACCACATATCCAGGCTGAGTCACAGAGTAACATACGGAGCGCTCAAACCACAGATGGGACTGACAGCAACATACAAGCGACACAGTATTGAGGAGCAGACAGAGCCGCGCCACAATGCGGAAGAGCATGAAGCTTCACCTGCTGTCACCATGGAAGGCTTCCAGTGTGCGGATGCGTGTACTGTGTCGTCCACTCGGTAAGCATTTCAGTCTTTTTTTCTAAAAATACTTGACATTTCCTGAAAGGAGGGAAGCGTAATCACGAACCAAAAACAGAGCCTGCGTGTCTTCACCGGGATGGAGGATGAGGCGAAGGGGGGGGGGAGGGGGGAGGGGAGGGCGGTCCCCGGACATCTGTCGGTGAGGCACCCTGACAGGTCGGCCTGTGGAGAAGAAAGCGTGGCCGTTTATTTTGGCCGGTGACGAGCGATGTCCCCCCGCGCGGAGCCGAGCGAGAGCCGGTTGGGTTTAATGGCAGTGAAAGCAATTACAGGGAACAAGCAGACCCGGTAGGCATGGCAACTCTCATGGTACCGTATCCTAAAAAAAAAACAAAAAAAACAAATGGCCTTGTAGATGTATGAATCGAGGAGAGGGACCGGTTCAAAGACACACAAGTATAGAGAGCATAGCTTTGTCACGCAGACAAAAGAAGACAAAAGCAGAGGAAGAGGCTGAGGAGAGACAGAGGCGTTCCTTCATGAGTCGTGAGGCTGGCTTCTGTTAACACGGTTATGACAAAATCCCAAAACTGGCAGGCCAGACTGGAGGGCAGGAAGTTTTCTGTTTACACTTACAGAAAGCCACGGGCCCCCTCAGTGTAAACTCTAAATGTTTAGTCCTGAATACATGTTGTATCAGCCTGAGTGAGCCTGGTGAGTTTCAGTACAAAATAACCACAAAACAAGACAAGGGGTTCTGCTTGATGGAGGTTCAGTGTAATGGGATGACGCGCAGTTAGATTCATTTCAATTTTACATTAAGACTAATAACATTCTCTCAGCTGAAGAATCTGTTTTATTAGTCAGATTGCAACAAAAGGGTGAACACAATCTATTGTGTCAGTTTGACCTTTCCAGTGGATGACAATAGTAATTGTTTTTCACGATGATAATCAGTAAAACCGCATGAGGCAAATTACGTTTTTATATTAATTGCTGCGACCTTGCCATTAACCTTGTCTAAATTTCTCAACAGTCTATTAACAGGGATTTACCATTCGCCCGCACTTGCAGGCATTTTGCTGTTTACTTGATGCTGCTAGCCAAGTTACACATTTACCATGGAGCGCCGCCAACTGTTTGAGGCTACGCCGTTGTATACACAGCACTCATCTCTCATTCACGAAGAGGAGGGGGGGAGATAGATTTATAATAAATGGATTCATTTGAAATGGAATCAATTGATATATTTATTCTCTCGTCACAAAAAACACATGTCCTTCGATCCAATGAAGACCAACCTGTGATGTCGCACCTTCGAAGTCAAGTAATATTTGGATTTTTTTTATTTACTCCAAAGCTCCAGCTTCCTCACGTAGATCCTAGTTTTGTTCTCACAGCTAAACATCAAGCGCATTGTCACGGGGGCTTTGGAGGGATTCGGTCACATCTGCAGCCGAGCTCACAACACGACACGATGCATTCTCCTCCTCCGCCACTCATCCCCTCTCCTTCCCCTGTCTGTTCCCTCTCATTCCCCCAGTTGGAGAGAAATGACAAGCCGATGTTCTGGAGCCAGGCAGACACGCTCAAGCGGAGGGGCTTCGGTGTAATGAGTGACAACTGCATTATGACACAAGCATCAGCGATAATTACTAGCAATACGGGCTGCACGATATTCCACAAATAGTGGTCCAATGATTATGAAAAATGCTCCAACAGATAGAATAACGAGTATTTATAATACCTTCTGACATAAATATGAAGTGCTACTCCATAATTCAGCACACAATCCGTGAACTTCAATATTTTATTTTGCTGTATATTTTCTGGAAAGGTAATAATTTGGGTGAGTGGCCTCTTTTCTTGGCTTCCTCTTTTCTTTCTCTCTGCAGGTCAAACCACTCCAGGTAAAATACCATCTTTATTTTGTTTATTATTTAGTCCACATTGTTGTGTTTTGTATTTGATTCTAGAACGCCATATAAGGAACAAAAGTTAAATGGACTAAAAAGGCGTTGTTCACAGAGATAAACGTAATACTCCTCTTGATCCAATGTCCCAAAGATTCGTCTTTTTATCCTACATATTCATTTTCTCAATGATCATTTTGACCCTCTTCCCTTTGTCGACTTTCTTAATCTCCGGGAAGCCAAATGTTTACTTTTAGTTTAACACAGAACTCCAACAGCTCCTCGATGAAAGTTCTGTTTGCTTCACTCATCCACCTCCCACGCACACTTAGTGGACTTTATTGCTTGTTACGTAACTTTCAATAACGGTCACTTGACCAGATGCAAAAATGTCAACGCCAGCACATTTTTTCCTGGAAACTGGGCTCGAAGTTTAGTCATCTGTAGCAAGAATTCAACCTGATCCTCAACAAATGTTCCTGTTCCAACATACCTCTTGAATCTGCTGTGCGTGTGAGCGTGTGTGTGTGTGTGTGTGTGTGTGTGGTCGGGAGATCATGCATTATTCAACTCATGTCTAAGTGAGGGGGCTTAAGGTGAGAATAGAAGTTTGCGGCAAGTCGTGAGGCAGCAGATGAGATTGCTGATACTGGCAGGATATCACGGGGCCTGTTGTCTGGCATCAATAAATGCAAATGTTGGCTAAGTGCCCGCAGAGGGAGCTAGCATCACACAGCTGGGCCAGCTTTGACTACCTGCCCAGGTACAGAGAGTACTATTCTATTTTTTACTGAAACGTGTGCCAGAAAATCATTAATATGAGTCACGGTGGCCCTTGGGTATATGGAAAGGGTACATTTGCTGAAGTCCGACACAAATAACCGTCCTCCTTCCACTTTTCCACATCTCTTTCTTCCTTGTGTGTTCTTTGTTCCTCGTTTTCTGTGAGCCAACGGTGCTTACATCCTGACACGTCTTTTTCAATGAGGGCTGTAAATGAGCCAGTTACCTTACGGTGCTAAACAAGCGAAACCACACAAGCAGGGCAGTTCCCCCTCAAGATTGAAGCGAACATCATAATTGGAGCTGAAGCTCACGTTAGATCGCACACTGTTACGCTACATGCCTCTCTCTGATAGGATTCCTGCCCTTTTATATTTAGTGAGAGGCATCAGCGGGGATAAGTGGAAGATCAGCGATTCCCCCCCCCTCCCCCCCTTCAACAGACAGTTTCCATTTAGCTCAGCCAAAAGCCAGTTAGAGACCACAATCCCACCACTGTGCAACCCATTTGCACAATTTATTCAGGGCAGATGGGGACCCACACAAGTGAGAAAATGACGTACTTGTTATGAACTACCGCCATTATGGAACATCATTTATTAAATGGCACTTCAGATAGGTCTCGTCACTGGGAATCAAATGGCCTCAGTAATAAACAAGAGCTGTTTTGTATTTCACGAGCAGACAAGCGGTTTGCATGCCGCATGCGTTTCACATGACCGTCAGCTCAATACCTGACAGAGGTCAAATACACCCGTCTGATTCTCAAAAAAAAGATGATCCGCCCCTAAAAAAAGTGACAGCAGAGAAGAGGGGGCTTACCTTATCTCAGTATTGTGATAAGGTCAGATCTTTTCCGACTGATAACTTCTCACGAAGCTCCCTGTTATTCGCTTTTTGACAGTCTCATGCGTATCAAAGTGCTCGGGCAAGAAGCTGCTAAGAGCCCTTTGCAGGCAAAGTCCTTCCTTCATTGGATCCCGGCCACTCTCCAACCCTCTTACAGCCAGCCTCTGAGGGACGACTGAAGGAGTGTTGGAGACAAGGTGTCCAGGATTTTTAGGATCTTGTCAGGTCTGGGGATTGGGGGATGTAGGGTCTACACCTGTCAACAGAGGTGTCAGCCGTCATCGGCCTGCAGGAAATACGATATGATGGGCGCCTGGCCTAATATTGGGTGGTTTTCCCATAGTGGGTGCTGTTTGGAGAGATTGTCCAGACGGTTACTAATGACCCTCGTCTGCCACCAGCTCTGCCTTGGGGAACTGGAGAATGGTTTGGTCGGATGGTCCATCAGGAAAGAAATGCAGGAAGTTGAGAAAACAATAAAAGTGAAAAGAAGTGTGGAGCTGCCCTACCCTGCAGCAGTCAGTATCCTGCATTGTCACACTTTGGGAAAGGCTGTCAGTTAACAGATTTCTTTCTCTGATTGTCTGACCGTGAATTATTAATAGAGCCTTGAGCCTTGGCATAGACGAATTCTGCTATTCGTAAAGGTCCATCTTTTTCTCTGAGTCTTACGTGGTCTAGTGGTATTGGTATCAGAAATCTGTATAATTTCTCAACACCAAAGATATGTTTAGCAGGAAGAGACGATATCCTTGGATCTGATCCCGTCTGACTTACTGAGTTCTGTGCGTGTGTATTTGTGTGTCCGGACCATTAGATGGGCACTTACAGGACCAGTGCTTTCCAGTAGGTCCGCAGGTCAGCTCTCTCTATTTTCACTGTTGATTTGCCGGGACTGACGAGCATGCAGTTGTCACTCATTACACCGAAGCCCCTCCACTTGAGCGTGTCTGTCTGGCTCCAGAACATCGGCTTGTCATTTCTCTCCATCTGGGGGAATGAGAGGGAACAGACAGGGGAAGGAGAGGGGATGAGTGGCGGAGGAGGAGAATGCATCGTGTCGTATTGTGAGCTCGGCTGCAGATGTGACCGAATCCCTCCAAACACCCCCATGACAATGCGCTTGATGTTTAGCTGAAGCTGTGAGAACAAAACCAGGATCTCCATGATAAAGCTGGAGCTCTGGAGTAAATTGAATGGCAAGGATGAGTGGATGTGACAAAGCCATCATGACAGAGAAAGAATAACAACGGAGCACCCGGCATATATCTGATTTAATCAGAAGTGATACGGGAGTAATCCCTATGTTAGGTTTAAGAAATGGAAATGCAGATGGAAAGGATAACACAACCAAGTCATCCGTCGTGGTCATCATTCGCAGACCCTGCCCTGAGGGGCAGGCTTAGGCAGTAACGATGTAAAATAATGTTCTGACTCAACATCCAGGGCTGATGCAAAGGGCAAATGTCATATTATAATAGTAATTTAGGCCTTACTCATTTGATCTGGAATTAATGATTTGGAGGGGATTATTTGAAGACATTTTCTATGGTGGATTATTTCTTATAGTGCAATACTATCCCGAAGCAACATTGCATCATGTAAAACAGCCCCAACATAACCCCAAATTACAGTTTTTACCATCATTTGGAAAATATTGTAAATAATATGGAGATTTTCCTAATGCTTACCCGTGTAGGTTGAGTTTTTTTTATCTTCAGAAGTTGAACTAGCTGCCTGAACTGTAAGCACCAAGAACATTATGTCTCTGCTGGTAATGTCAGCTAACGTTCTAGGTATTATGGATTCAATCAATAATCCAAAATTCAGCTGACAATCAAACAGCGGGAACACATCACGGAGCTATGCAGGACAATGCAAAGACATTTAGGAAAAAGGAAATATACATTTATTGTAACAAGGTTTATAAATGGATACCTGAGGTGAGCCACCTCAAGTTCATAAGTGACTAGAAATGAATACACAATTAATGTAAGCACTTAATACGTGTAAAATTTCACATAAAACAGACAAAATGTCCTTTTTTGTTAACTGTTTACATTCATATCCTCCTCACAGTACAAACTCCCAGATAAGTACAGCCAATGTCTAACATCCTAACCATCAACATGACATAATTGCCATATGATGCTTTTTAATAGTCTAGGAGTCTTCTATACAATGATCAAAATGACCAACCTGCAAATGGGTTATCTGTGTAAGTGCACCGTCTTCCCTCTGCAGCATCACCATTTTACCCACTTGCATCAATCATGCTTATGTCCCATAATGCAATCAAAAGCTTAATGGCAAACACAACCCAGCGGCACAATGCTGATGCGGGACATTTTTCTTGCCGGCATAAGTGGACACGTAAATAAGTGAGTTAGGGTAATCAGGGAGTAGAGATAGTAGCGGGCTGTGGGTATGCGCGTGCTTGCTTTCCTGTGCGCGCCTGTCTACAACGTCAGCCCCGTATCGATCACATCGACGGTCGCAGGACCATGTCGGGCAACGTGCCAGCTGGCTTTGACAGGTGTCCTTGTCGGCCTAATTCCTCTTGCAGCGCTTTGTCTCTCCTTCTCTTTTCCTCACCGGGGAGCAGCACCCCATGGGGAGAGGAGGGTGGATTGGGGGGGTGATGGAGGGCGTTCATACGACAGGTGTCCTAGACGACAGGGAAAGCACAGACGACCGCAAAGGTGAAATAGAAAAGACACCTGCTGTTGTGGCTCCATCTTTAACATGTCGCCAGTGACCTGCGTGCAAAGACACGCGCCCAAGAAAACGCTTTAGCACATGAACAAACATCAGACACGCGGGGCGAACAAACACCGAGGTGTCCTCGTATGACTGGATTGAGGTCAGGTGAGAGGCGCCCGCTGTGTGTGAAGAATCCTTGGGCGAGCTAGATCAGCGGCGGCGTGGTATACGCCGAAGGAGGTAATCACTATTCAGAAGGCAAAGGCTCTTTATTACAGGGATACACTGCAATGATGCAAGGCAGTCTTGCATGAAATTGAAGAACTGACATACTGTGTTTTCATCTCCCTTTTTTTTTATTTGTCAGCTTTGCGCAGTTCAATAACAAGTTCGAGTCAGTCAGTCACTCAAGTCGAGTGACGCCGTGTTATTGTTTTTTCCTCTCGCCTCTCGCTCTACTTTTCCCTTATCTCCACACTCAATAGGGCGGCCGATTGAAGCGACGCACTTCAGTGACACCTGGAAACTTGTGTGTCTGCGTCTGGAAGGCTGAATCCCTGTGATTGAGGGAGAGAGACCTTCCTTTGACAAGCCACAGAAATATGTCCAGGAGAATGGGTGATAAAGGGGTTTTCGGGAAGGGGCTGTCAGCAAAAATGAATATCAGCACAACAGGACACAACACAGGCAAGGAACGGTTCAGTGGTTCGCCACGTCCTGGCAGTTATTCGCAACGACAACTTTTCCAGACGCGGCTCCGCGTGACTTTTATCTCTGAAGTAATGCATTTGTCCAAACCAACAGAATATATCTGGGCTAGCGCGACTATTCCAGGCTTGTGTCAAACATGTTGTTCGGGTTTGTTTTCCATCGAGTCTCGAATCTTAAAATTCTAATTAATGGCCATGAAGATAAATAATGTTATACAAATACTCTTTTTTTAAGGATTCCTTGTGTCTTGGTTGACCCCAAACATGCTTTCCTTTCTCCTTGACACATTTTTAGAGACTGAGACTCAAAGAAAAGCTAAACCTGTCTACTTACCGTATGAACTATTTTCATGAAAGTGAATGAACATCTCCAGCTCAGTAGTCACTGCTCAGTTCTCCTGTTCAAGCTTATCTCTGAGTGAGTTGATACGACACGCCACGTGTATTATATGTATATATAGTTTGGGCCAAGAGCCCATTTGCAATTGCTTGTAATGATAGAAGTGTTTCTTAAAAGGTGAATTATAGAAATACGATTGAGTTCATCATCAAGTAAGTATAACCAAACCATCTTTTCACATTGCTGTATTTGTGCACAGATCATGTTTTGAAATGCAATAACAGACAATTGTCAGAACAATTTCAGGGCGATAGATCAATGTTTAATCATAATAAAGATAAATGCTAATTAGGCTAATTAAATTAACTGGATATATGTAGGTTTAAGCAACACAAATGCTATATTAAATGTATTGCATCCAATGTAAACATCCGAGTTTTAAAAAAATATTCTGTTTTACCTTGTCTTTTGTCCTGTTCAGAAGTACGCTCTACATACATTTCTTAGTTTCCCATCTTCCTTCCATCATCCTCTTTATTCTGTTAAACTCTCACTGTGTCTCTCCCTGCACTTTGGCATATCCCACTTGGCCCGCTGTCCCGACACTGCACTCTCCACAATGCATTCGACCGGCTCTCACAAGACATTTTCTTTCCTCTAGCTAAGCTCATTCTTCTGTATCCTGCCCTAAATTCTACCATCCATTAAAACACAGATCCCAAAGGTACACGATCATGTTTTTGATGTTCTCTCGCTTTTATCTAAATATTCCATTTCATGACAAACTAGTACAAACTATGTAATGACACTGAAGAGTTTTGAATTACTTAGAATATATTTTTCTAAAAAGAATAGTACTAGCTGACGCTGGAGCAGTGGACACACTGGAACAAGATGTAGTTTGCAGGTGAACCGTTTAAAAGAAGCCGGGAGCAATTTCCTTCCATAGGACCAATGTGAGTATTTTCTAATTAGGTCACTTTTGGTAACGGCTTTACCGGTGTTGCTGAATTAAAAACAGAAACCATTTTGCGATGAGCTCACACAAAGTATAATGCCATATCAGGCCTTGTGGTATAAAGTGGGAGGGGCCCAAATCTCATCTACCTACCATACCGTCCTTCCCACACTCATCACTGCAGCCTGTACTGTGAACCGGCTATCGCTCCATACCAGCAGATGAATCCACCGGTATCAGTTCATCTATAAAACCATCATTATTAAAACCCCAACATATCTCCGCTTTCTACTCATCATCTCCAACAGTAACCGCAATTTATGCTCCAGCAATTTTCATCAACATGGTCATTCTAAAAGTCTGCTCCGCCTTTCTTGGTCCAGTTTGCAGCTCCAAGCGAATGGCACGAGTTACAAAATAAGCTAAAACTCATTGACACCCTCATTCCGTCTCCCTCCTTCAATAACTCATTACAAACGATCGTCTCTGACCTCTGCAAATGTTTCGGGGTTTGCTTCTCCTGGAACAAGTTATATATTGTACATCTTATGACTATAATTTTTGTATGAGATTGATTGAGCTGTGTCCATGTTTTATTCATTCGGTAAGTCTCGCCTCCTGTTGCTGCCTTCTTGGCCAGGTCCGCATTGTAAATGAAAACTGGTTCTCAATTGGCTTATCTTGTTTAATAAAGGTAAGATAAAAAAAAAAAAATCAAATACATATCAAACCTGTTAAGTTTCGTGTAAGCACATTGCACAGTTGCAACAAAAAAAATAACTGTCCACAGACAGAAAAACAAACTCAAAAGTGCTTTCCAATACAGAGGTTGTGTCCAGGACCGCATATTTCCCCGATGACTCACACGGAGACCGTCTCAAGAGGGGAAAACAATACCAGTGTTGCAGTTACACCCATGTAGCAGGCCTTGCTTAGATTTCACATACTAGTGAAGTGACACAATCTCACAATCAATATCAAATATCAACCGTGTCTGATAATGATGGGGAGTGTATGGAGGGAGGTCAGACACGGACTGTCGTCTGACACTTCTCTGGCATTCAACGTCTGCAAACTGGCTCTGGTTTTATTCCTGGACCCGAACAACAAGAGCAGCTGGATGGGCGGCTATTGTTTTATACTTTGTTTGGGTCCAAGCATGGACCTGTGGTACGCGAGTTGAGTCAAGATTTCCTTAAAAGCAGTTTAGAAATGTCTTAACAACTGTGACCAAGACTTTAGAGAACTGAGGAGAGTTTATGGACAAGCTAGTGTTTGTATTTCTGTTGTCCAAATCATCAGTTTAAAATTATGATTTCACAAGAAGCACAGACGCTGGGGAGATTATAGCCAGCTTGTGTGTGTTTTACATGAAACATGCTCGCTCCGTCGTTGCCAAGGTGTTTTTGCATTCTAGTTGAAATCAAACTTTAGATTTGCAATGTTTTTTCTTTATTAATAAGCAGCACTGTGAGCAATGCGAATGGAAAAGCAGTTTCTCGTGTGTTAATATAGAGTTTAAAGCCGTTGTTTATCAGAACTCCCTGCAAGAAAGAAAGAAAGAAAGAAAGAAAGAAAGAAAGAAAGAAAGAAACACC
Organism: Clinocottus analis; assembly: GCF_023055335.1. Taxonomy (NCBI): domain Eukaryota; kingdom Metazoa; phylum Chordata; class Actinopteri; order Perciformes; family Cottidae; genus Clinocottus; species Clinocottus analis. The sequence goes on along the minus strand of NW_027175931.1, from coordinate 5,693,551 downwards.
CACAAAGTTTCAAAAGGGAGAAACAGTGGAATCAAGACAGAAAGCAAAGACAAGCCTCGCCAACGAACCACAACTGTGGTGGATGGGTGGATGGACAGATACGGGGGTAATAGTAGAGAGAGACTGTGGCTAATATTGCATGTCGGTATAGTGGGAGGTGGAAACTGGGTGTATGGAATATGAAAAGCCCTAACACGGTTATCGTTGACTGTCTGCGCGTGCAAGATGCGATGTGACAGCTGAGCGGGGCTGTGAGGGCAGAGATGAATTCACAAATGGTAGCCCGAGGGACCAGTGGGTTGGGGGGTTAGGGGGGTGGGGAGAGAGAAGGGGTGAGAGGGTGACAGTGCATGCTAGGCAGGGAGGGAGGGTTGGGGTTATCAAGGGCCTAGCGAGGGTAAACTATTAGCAGTGCAGCCAGGAACTCACTTTTAATGCGTTGCCCTTCTCTGGTGAGACACACAAGCCGAGGAAAACACTTCATAGATATGTTTATCTATAATTGAAGCCTTTGTAGAACAAGGTAGCAGTCAAGGTCAACAACAAGGTCAGTACAAGTTGACACCAACATTACTTTAAACCAGATTACTGCTGTTCCTGACCCTTGCAAACACCAGCGACGTGTTACAAACAGCTGTCCCTGTCTTGCCGGCCACCTGTTGTGCGTTGCGTTTACAAAGCATTGGTATGTTACGAGTTGGGATGGGAACGCGTTGAGAAGACATCTCTGTGGCCAAATCTCCTGAGATACGTCACAGCAACCGCCATTTACAGAAGGTATTTCATACAAACTGCCATAACTTTGCTAAATTTGTGAAAACTACTCACACTACGGCCATTACCGTCGTCTGTACTGTGCGTGTTGTGCTATTTGGTGCGTCTCTTCTGATTCACCATGATGTGTTTTCACAAACCTTTGAAGCCGAAGGCTAATTTACACATTTGTGGGACAATACATATTCATATTATTATTTCCGCTGATTGCCTGGCAACCTCATGGTGACGACAAGACTCAGAAAGGAAGTAATTACAGAAACACTCCTTTATATAACCGCCTGTAAAACCCCCATGTTTCCAGTCATTAAGCTAAGCTAAACTAATTGGCTGTTTAGAAATGTAGAGATATAGATTGTTTTCAAGCCAGCATCTCACACACTCATACCAACTGCATTCATTTGCAAGAAATGTACGAAATCCCGAAGCGCTAAAAGACAATTATTACATCTCCAGATGTGTCACCCTGTTGATTCAGAGAGACTTGCAGTATCTCCACCAGGAATCTCTCCCAACACGTGTCAAATAGCTTCTTCCATGTGCTCTTCTCACAACAGGACACTGCACATTAGACTGATTGACTGGTACGGCTCCCGAAGATTCACCTGATGCGTGCTGAGTGCGGATGCTAATTCCTTGGCTTCCGATCCTCCCCGACCAACACAACTCAACATCTTGGACTCGTTAAAAAAAGAAAACGCTGGGGTAATGCAAGACTGCAGATGGCATTAGACTTCAATCGATCAATCCATCACATGCTCTGTACCTCCTTCAATCTCATCCCGTAGCAGAACAACGAAGCCCTTCGCTCAGCGCACGCAGAATTAATCACAGATGCCACTAACAGTGAGTCTGACAGCGTTGAGAGAGAAGTACGTGTGTGTGTGTGTGTGTGTCAGTGCAATGCTTGTCGGGGAGGTTCTGTTGAGCAAGAAAGCGAAAATCTGAAAAACCATTTAGCATTTTAAATAGCTGCAGCATCTCCAACTCAGCCGTGCCCCATTAATTAAAAGGACATGCTCCGTTGAAGCCCAAATGAAATCTCACTCTTATTCAGTGTAGAAGACGTCTGTAAGAATGCTCCATCCCCCCCCCCCCCTCCCCCGCCTCCCCTTGGTCTATGGTAAAACCACGTAATCTAAGCTTCAGACTTTATCATAATTGGATGAGGATGATTTATGCCAGGTAGAGAGAAATGATGAGGGGGAAAAACTACTCCGCCACTAACCCCCTCCTCCGCCCCATCCCTCCTCCTCCCCTCCCCCTTACACGCTCACACTCCTTCTCGCACACAGCTCAAGAGGATGTCATATGCTTCTGTGTGCACAGCTTCGAGCATACTGAGGGAGTTCTCAATTATCTTGATTGGCATTTTCCATCTCATTTGGAGAGCTCGTCGTCACTGTTTTGACACGCCGGTGTAATTTCAGCGGGGGTTTCATTTGCACTTGATTTGTCGAGTTGTTGCTGAGCTCGAAAGCCACATTTTAAAAATGTAAACGCGATGATGGCTCTGCCCCAAAAGCATTCGCTATACTCTGGGATATTGCTATTTGTGTGCTGTACTTCTACTGTCAACGTGTGCACTCTCAGGTCTTCTGAGCTGAAGTCTAAAGGTGAGCCATGCTGCGACCGATACGTACTTGTGTGTGTTGATGGAGAGTTGACGTCAAATTCCCAACATGCTGAGCTGACAGCCCCGTCAATACAGTGGATGGATATATTTGGGCCTCTGTGGAAATGCTCAAAGTGCTTTAGTCATCTATGGTTGAATTGTATAACTTATAAATGAGTCTGACGCCATTAAAACACACATTTCAAGGGGAAACTCTCAGATGGAGTCGGAGTCAAGTCTTGTGTGTGCCCATGTTTTGCCGTGTGTGGCTGTGCAGCAGCTGAATACTCTTATCAGTGTCCTTCGACCCTTTTAAATTTAGATGCAACCAGGACTTTTGTGTGTGTCTGCGGTTGCGTATGTGCGCGGACAAGCAACAGCATTTGCATTTATGTTTTTATTCATGAGTTAGGAGTTTGCATTATTTCCTCCGCTGTTGCTTGCTGTGGGATTTTGCTCGTGGCTATCCAACCCGCTCAAATTTCAGGTAGCTGCAGTACTTACCCCAGAGAGACGTCCTTAGGGAGGTCTTGTTGTTAGAACAAAACTTTTCAACACACCTCTACTGTAAAAAGGAAACTGCTTGCATATTGGTGTACGCCATGCGTGAAGGAAGTAGGAAAGAGAGAAAGAGAGAGAGAGAGAGAGACAGGATGAGCAGGGCAGCTTTAATAATATATTCTCTCAGGGCTTTTAACTTCTTCAGTCCTGGAAAAACTAGAAAGAAACCACACAGTGTAGAACTTACATTAAAAAAAAAGAAGTTAATCTGATAACCACACGCAATTTTTCTTCCAGAGCGCATTAACTCTCATCAAAGAAGGAAAGGAAAAGTGATAGTAATGCACCCCCCCCCCCATGCCTCCTCCATATATTGGGAGCGGATGCGCAGCTAATGAAATGGACGACATAGACGGCATGTTGCTGATACGGTGGTAATTACCAACTGCTGCCACTGCAGCACCCATACTGCCTCAGTCACATGCTCGATAGCCCTGAGCAGGACTTGGGCAATGCCCAGAGCAACTCTTCTATTGCTACTCCTCTCCATGCCTGTCACTGCTCCTGTCCATCTCTGCCTCTGTCTACCTTTACTTCACTCCTCTGCTTGGTCCAGGCTTCCAGCGGTGCCGAGTAGGACAGTTAAGAGGTTTCCGCTATGAATATTAAAAGCATATATAGTTTCATGGCGAATGAAGCGTTATCTTACATTGTGTGTTATTTCCAGCGCATATTGACACCCGGTAAATACTCCTTCAAGCGTACGAGTAGTGCTGTAACAGTTATATATTCATTAGTTTTAAGCAATCTCTTTGGAAGACCGAAACGAACAGCCATTTTGGTTCTACTAGCAAGTATCATCTGCACAACCAAGACCTGATACATATATATATATATATATATATATATATATATATATATATATATATATATATATATATATATATATATATATATATATATATATATATAGCTTTTGTTCAAATACTATACATGTCAAAAAGTGCCCTGAAAGTTTGCTTTCAAATCTTAAGATTCCATATTTTCCATCAACCTCTTCAGTTGTCCTTCCCCTTTCACTTATATCAGAATCTGACCACTGTAGCTTTCTGCCTGCACGCTCTGGAGCCCTCCCGTTAGTGCCCTGATTGTGACCCGAGTAAACAAGAGCATTCATATATATCCAATGACGCGGTGCATAAACACAAACCAGCGGATGCACATTTACTTTGGTGCGTGAGTCTTTTGACTAATTTATTGTTGCCCCTAAAGCAAAAATAATTCTCATTACAATGAAACATGTCATCCATTTGGAACTTTCATTGTCATAAAACTGTCATGGGGGCTATACGAAATAAATTGAATTGCGAATTTGTGTATTGAACACACAGTGAGCATTTCTGGCTCTTTCAGTTATCCGTATACGCGTGTGCAAATGAAATCGAAATCTTTCTATGCATGCATTAATAGCATCTTGAAATCCATTTACGCATATCCCACAGCTAAGCTCATGCGTTAAGGTCAGAGAGCATCTATACGTCTCCTCTGTAAAGATACAGTATAACTTACAATATGGAGTGTCCAACAAGTGCAGACCTCTGTAAAATGTGCAAACCGCATTAGCTTCTGTCTGAGGCACATACTTCTCACTCACCCTTGTCCCAGTAGCATACGCTCATATGGCACAAGGCGAAACGCTTTGGAGTAATTACAGCGCCGTGAGACAAAGGGGTTTTCAAATTGCGAACCATTGATTATGTTAAACAGCAAAGATCTAATGGAGTTGGGGGGGGATGGATGTGCGTAGGCAGCAGAATGCAGTTGTTAATACCACAGATGTTTCAGAGATCCCATATTGCAGTGATTACATAGGGAGATGAAGGATCACGTGCTCGGACAACTTAAGTGGTTGCACTTGCAGGAGAGTCTGCAGGTCAATCCCGTTTCCTGTTCCGAACCCAACAGACGGCTTATTAAGCGAAGAAGCATGGTTTACCAACAAACAATTATGCACAGAACCCTGCACTGCGAGTGGAATGGCAACACCTGCAGAGACCCTTAGAGCTAATTCGGGAGAAATCCTTTGAGTGAGACATTAACTCAGCACACATGATATGAAAAGCTCAATTAACATTTAACCAAGTGATGGAAGACAACAATACATACAAGTGTGCCCTAGGGCACAGAGAAAATAAGCACTCATTAGCCAGATGGAAATTATCGCAATAAGATAATAAAAGGGCCTCCCCCCCAGTGCAAGGATGAGCGGTTTGGAAAAGTTAAAGATGTTGCTTTTTATTTACCAAAGGTGAATAATCACAAAGAATATTCATAATGAGGAAATTACCGTTTATCTCACAAGGAAATGCAAACCAATTGGAGAAGAAACACAAATGGGAACAGGTTGCTCTACTTTACTAATTGCATTTCTCTATTTTAATGATTTCGAGTTGGTTATTTCAACTTAAACACATAAAACAAAAACAGGATACAATACAGTTGCCAATGGAACAAATAAAACAAAAGTGCCTGGTGTAGATTCTTGAAATAAGCCGTAAAGGCCTTCCAAGATAAAAAAAAAAGAGATCTTGGATAATATTCAATATGCATTGACTAAAACCAAGTCCCTATTACGCAATGATACTCACTTTGTGATTGTGTCTTCTATTAAACATTAGAATACAAGGTATTTTGCTCAGATTTCACGCTACTGCAATGCAACACCAATTTATTCCAATCTGCGTCCACTATGCTTATGTCCTCTTACTGTTCCCTCCGTCGCTGGGCTGCCGATGAGTAGATAGCAATATTGATCTCAGTGTCGGTGGTCCGTGACCCACCAAACAGCTGGCTTATCTCCACCCTGCATCATAATGGAATCAAAACATCGGGAGCAGAGGTTGGAGGATGGGGGAAGCGTTGCCACCAGAGTAGTGATGGTCCCAACCTCCTCCCCTCTCACGTGTCATCCATTAATGAAGCTATATATCATTGTAAGGACTGCGTACTCTGCGGTTGTCAGTCATTCTTGCCGGTGCCTGGAACTTGCCTGACATTTTCCTGACCCCGCAGATGAATAAAGAATTGGTTTGGGATTAGCCCTCCATTATTAAGGTACGCTCCACTATATCTTTGCTGAGTTTGAAATTCAGCCCGTTCAAGACGCTGATATTTCTCTTCTCCGCGGCCTGACAGTCTGTTGATATCGGTTCACGCTGCAGTTTATGACGTTGTCCGGAATCTTTTTGAAAACACAATGACGGAAACAATAAATCTACTTTTTACATATTCTCCTGCACGGGGATGGGTTGGCAATATCCTGGTTGCTAAATTGAAATGCGCTGCCATAAAGTGAAGGCATGTGTTGCTGTTAGAGCCACATGCGAGGCTTACACAATATACAGATATGATTTATGGAACGCCGCCGTCACCCCTGCAAGTCCCATCTACAGCCGCAGCTATAATTACACTCAACAGCATTTTTGTTTGGACTTGCTGCACGGATTGATGTGTATAATTTATTTACTTTGCTGCTGATTTTAAATAGGAAGCGTCACACCACGGAGTAACCTCGGAGCCTCGTCCACGAGCAGTCACATCGCTGCCACTTTGAAGAAAACAAAGTGTGACTATGAACGCCGGGATGTAAATGCAACAAATGACTAAATCAAGTTCATTGACACGATGCTGGGATAATAAACTGTATATGCAGTGAGATCAGAGCCTTCAGAAACAGGCTGAACTGATGCTCAACGTCCCCGAGGTGTAAAGACAGGCGCGGAGAATCGCTTACATGTGAGGAAATGTGACTTTCTTGTACTCTTGGACTCAATTGGCCCTGTACGTATATATGGGATGTGAGCCAGTGCCATCAATATACGTCCTACTGTCCAGTATTCCGTCAACATTATCTGCCAGTGACTGGATGAACTGCCGCTGCATTCTGTTGCGAGCAGGACCAGACTTGCCCCCTCATCTAAGAACAGCAGAGAAAATATAAAATTAATATTTCATAGTGCTCCAACGCCCGTCAGACAAATTTCTGTGGACATCCCATCAATAAATGGTTGAAAGATTGATGGAATATGATGTCCCCGGGTGGAGCGTGAAGCAGCTGGTGGCAGTGTTGATACAAGAGCTATTTTTGGAAGATCCCTGGTTCTCTCCTTTAATCTAGTGGGGCAGCCAACTGATGCATTGTTGCATGCATCAGTGGGGTTCTGGGAAAGTGGAAAGCAGAGGGGCATGTCACAGGAATGTCCCGTCCCTGTCACACTGTGTGTAACGTCCCTGCTCACGTCCTGTCCAATGTAAACTGCGTTACTGATTGGAAACAATTGTTTACTATATATATTTATATTTTTTCTTTAAATAAAAGTGTCCTACGTCAACTGTAAGGGTTTTAACGATAATCACTTTCAACGACCGTCTTGGCAATTGAGGTTCTGTAACATTTTATTCCATTTATTGTATTCTGTAAATTCCATTATCCATTTGTGAAAAGTTAGTTATAGATGCTTTTTTTAAATGAATGGGTCATATTGTATGTCGTCACTGTTTTCCATTAGCAATCCATCAGTTGCAGGTCGTAGGCCAATGTGTAAACATTTAAGATGCAAAAACTAATTTATTTTGTACATTGAATTAAATGACTTGAATAGCACCGGTTAAAGCATATTTCCCATCCATTTTAGACTTATTTATCTTTGTATGCAAATATAAACCAAAGTCCTGAGAACATTCACTAAGACTGGTAGTTAAGTTGACGCTTGACCCCCTCAAACCGTTATATGCATTGCTATACAATGATTGCTTTTGATCGGACAGCGCTACAGTGTGTCCTAGCAGCTGGATAAAAATACTGTACTACCGAAAGCATTTTATTCAGTTTGAGTTGTAAAAACTAACATAGTAAATCACTAGCAGGCACTTACACAGAATTATGAAGCCCTTCACACCAAAAGTTTGCAGTGGATTTACGGCTACGGCTGGTGCAACCCCGATCCTGAAATTGAGACGTCCAGAGACAATGTTTTAAAAGATTAATGAGCAGAGATGATCACAATCTCTTATTGCCTCTGCGACGTGGGTCTTCCACCTGCAGGTCTCAGGGCAAGTGCCTAGAGGGCCGCCTGGAGGTCCAGGGTCAACCGTCATATTAGAAGGGGGTTCTTTTCAAAAGGCCGGTGCAGAAAAAGTATGTCTCTAATTCCGGAAAGCATAATATTTGACAAACTATATAATTCACATTAATGCCAGAACACTATCTTTGCTAAATATACAGACATCATGCAACACATTCACTTTTGGGACTGATCAGCTATGTGGACGTCATTATCCTACCATGGAAACTTTGACAAAGGAATGGACAGCTCTGCACATTCTGCGCAACATCTGTCTCTCAACTCATTTTGTGGTAGTTTCATGGCAGGCCGACGACCCTCTGACATCATAAATAAATTAGTTGAATGTCAAGGCGAATGCTGAACGTTTGTACGGAGAAACCCACAAGCCAAGGATGGAGGGAGCGCACAATATTAGTTGTGACAATGACAGATCCAAACCCCTCCAACAGCGCTCAATGGATTTGACATCATCCCATCTTGCCGGATCTGTCAAACTCCTCTTGAACTTTTCTTTCTATTATTTCGCGGTACGGAACACAGTTGGAGCCCAGAGCAGCTCCTGCACGGGTTTGAAGTAATGTGCTTTACCCTGACAGTGAAGATAAGGGGTTGGGGCTGAGGAGGAAAAAACAACAACGCGGAGGTCTCCGGGGAGCTAACTGTGAATTTGAAGGTTAGCTCTGCAATTTTATGCCAATATAAAACCGACATTTGATTCAAGTATCCCTGAAAGCTACAGCAAGAAATTAATTTTCACCATGAGCACATGATTTTAACCTTGGTATGCTCTCCATAAACATCCTCGCAGCCGGCCAAATAAATGACAAGACTCTGCATTATTGCATTTGCACCGTATACTTCTGGAGGGTTGGCGATTTTAGCCCGAGTCAATGGTATTTTTAAAAAAAACATTTGAACTGTGTGACATGCAAAGTTTGAGTTTCTTGAATCCACAATACACATACGAGGATGACAACACACCACTTCAGTGGAATTATGAAACGTCAGCTTCTCAACTGCCGTTTGATGGAGAGAAACTCCGATTTGAGAACAGCTGTGTTATCTTGTCTCAGTGGAGGGATTTCTTTATCGACAATAACACTAAAAATACACACCCATAACAGTTCCTTTGTCATTTCTTCAATATACTGACATTACAGATGTTGGTCTCCCTGACTCTAGGGTTCTTTATCCAATGAGTGTCATTTCCTCTGTGCAATTACATAATTGATGGCAGCCACAGTGCAAGCCTGTACTCAAGTGCATTAGAGAAAGGGGTTTTGCATGTAAAGCAAATATTTGCATCACAAGGAGTTGGCATAACATCCTCTGATCAGCTGATTACCATAGTGATGAGAATCTTCAAAGGGAAAACTTTCTTCTTCGGGGGTTGAGCTCAAAGTTATAGGTTATAAGCTGCAATATTGACTGTCTCTGAGGGCATGTTCTGTTCAGCAGCAGGAATATGGGACACTCCACTGTTGATTATAATGAAGTGGGGAAAATGCAAAAGCTTACTTTCGGAAAAGGGAGAAGAAAAAAAACAAAAAACTGGAGAAACAGCCTCTTTCTGACAGAGCTCATTAACTTCTCCGAAGGTGTTTGAGGCTTTAAAAAGCAGCAGCAGAAGCAGGAGCAGCAGGAGGAGTTGGGGATGGGATATCCAGAGAGGCTGGAGATTTGTGATGTGATGAGCTTTATACATGTGGGGATCCATTTCTTAATTATTCCTCTAGGACAGCCATTTCCCCTCCTCCGCCATAAAACACCCTCCATATGGCACTTTTGGCAAAGAGCACGGATCTGCTCCTCAACAGGCGTCCGGGGTGAGCCTGGCCATCGCAAATGTGCTGACACCTCACTTTTTGGAACGGTTAAAAGGGGATGGAGGTAATGGGTGGAGTCGGGGTGGATGAAATCGTGTTTGGAAAAAGATATACCCCTTATTCTTTTTATTGCCACAGATAGTGCTTCCACGCTCTTAATAATATACTGTAAGTTAATATTAGTCATTGGACACCCTCTAGTGCTGCTTGAGTTAAGTGATGGAAAAGTAAAAGAGCGTTGTGGATGCCCTGCCGCAGTCCGTTTTGTGGTGTGGGGCTGATGCCAGACATCTCTCTCCCTCTTCTTTCTCTCCCTCTTCTCTCTCTCTCTCTCTCTCTCTGATACTGCTACTCAGCACTGCAGCACTGTAGCAACAGGATGGATCTCTCCCTTAATGTGTGTGTGTGTAGGTTTGTGTGTGTGTGTGTGTGTGTGTGTGTGAGGGAGGCAGGGTAGGGAGACAAAACGCCAGGAGGGGAGTCGCAGATATGAAAATGAAGTCACAGCATGTCAGGGCGGCAGCAACATGCAGCGGCGATATTGAGATAACAAGCATGTTGAAACGGGAGAGAGAAACTGTGAAGAAACAAAGCGTCTCGGACACCCCTCAGAAGATTTTTGCGTCCATTTGTTTTTCGGGGGGTGTTGAGTCTGGGTGGCGGGCTGCCAGTGACGAGCTCTTGTCTTTGTGTGTGTGTGTGTGTGTGTGTGTGTGTGTGTGTGACACAGAGAGAGAGAGTCACTTCATCAGCCCTGTCTTACAAAGTGTGGACAGCGCATTTTTTCCAAAGTCCTACATTTAATATTTGAAGCAAACCTGTAGAAATTGATTGATTGGAGATGACTATTGTTCTGCTGGGAAGAGGGTGAGCAAGGCTTTACTCCGTTGCGTGGCTGAATGTGTGCACTGTAGCTGTTCTGCTACCGCATTATACTCAGACGGACCTGTGCAGTAATCTAGGTATCTCACACAGATCATATGCATATTGTATGTGGACTCAGCATATATTACCTACATCCCATTATAATTGTTGCAGGGCCATAATGTATGCAGTATGTGTATACGAGTTACTCAGCAATCTAAAAGCGAGGCTAGCCTATATGTAAAGTCCACGGTACTAAATAATAAATAGCTTCCACCACAAAAGTGGCTCTCCTGCTCTATTGAATTAAGTATGATTGATCCACATATGGCCACCAGAACTATAGGACCCACTCAAACACCATCCCCATCAATTGAGTCTATCCAGCAGCGCAGGAGGTGTAAAATAAGACTGTGTACAAGTGGAGGTTGTTGCAAGCAAAGCGCTGAGTACTGAGAAGGCGCAGGCCGTTAAACCATGCACTGGGTGCACTGGACGCGATGCCGCGGTGTGACGTCACGCTGCCGAAGAGGGATGGCTTAATTAAACTCCCATCCGACAAATATTCATGTGCGTTTAATGATCCTGCATCGCTTCATTCCACATGAATTAGGAATATTAACGAACAAGATGGAAGGGCAGCGGAAGGGCGTATTGTGTACGGTTCGGGAGCCGAAAGCGAGGGCGGATGTCGGGGAGGGAGAAGGACGTGTCTGGCCACCAGTCAATCACTTCACAGTCCCACCAAACCCTCCAGGCCAGAGGTCATAATTGGAAGTGAGCATACAGTGTGTGTATGTACAGCCTCATTACAGTAGCACGGAGACTTCACCCGGGTCTGGCCAGAGCAGGGGTGGCTGCTGGTGGCCTATTTCTTGGGTCCGGCCCTGTTACTTCTTCCCTTCGATGAACGCTCGCTTGCTACCATCTTGCCCTTGAGCATTGCTCCCATTTCGTCCTGCTTTTTTTTGCCTTCCTCTATTAATTAAAACAATGCAGCCAAGACTCGTGTGCAGGCATCCAAAAAGAAACCCGGTCATAAAAACAGGAACTGTTGCACTCGTGTTAATGGCGCTGAGTGGAGGATGTGCTGTGTTTTCGAGCTGAAGTGCATACCGCTGTTTCATATTTAGCTCCGAAAGGGTTTCTGTAATTGCTATAAATTAGCACAATGGCTTTCTGCTTGAGCACTACTTGTCTCCAGACAGATTAAAAGGCATAACAGTGCTCTGCTTGTCAATGTCTTGGATCGTGAGGCGAAAGCAAGGCAATTCTGCGAGGTTTCTACAGTACATTAAGCTTGAGCATCTGAATGTGCTTTGTAAAATAACGTATATTTTAGTGACATTTGACGCGAACCACTGATCTATTAGAATTTAACCTGAGATCTTTCAGTCAACCGCAGGCCTTTGTGAGATTGCAACTTGAATACAAGATGTTGAATGTTGTGATAGTCACGTGAACAGAAGCAGAAGCCTCGTCGTGACCGAATATGACCATATTACACATGAATTTCAATGCAAATGTAAAATGTAAATCTGAACCTCTTGCTTATATTAAAAAATATAAATACTCTAAATAAGTCCAGGGACAACAATACCACGGCCATAACAAGCCATTTGGAACACTTTAATGTTATAAGAAACATGAAAGTGGGCTACAGGCTAAAAGAGAAACATGAAAGGAGGGTATTCCTATGACGATCAAATCCAATTCCCTTCTCCGCATAAAAAAACAACAGCCAAGATCTTTAATTTCAGCATTTTTTTTTCCTTCCACAGTGCATAGCAACCATCAGACATCCCCAGAGATGAAGCAACGCAATGCTGGCGTAAGCTGCATCACTGGATCAATGCTGCCATCTACTGCTCCTTTTCAGCTACTTCACTAAGGCTAAGTTAGTATGTTTAGCATTACAGTACTCAGACTAATGAATTAAATGGTTATTGTTAAGGGATCTTATTGATTTTTCAATCTAGTTCTATTTAGAAATCAAAAGCAAAATATCTTAATTTATTGGCAAAGCAAAAATAGGCGTCATCGCGTTGTATTCGGTCCGTTTCTGTGGGCAGTAATGAGGGTTAAACAAATACAGCAGGTCCGCCTGTGTTGTCTTCCAATTCACTTTCCCCTCTCTCCTCATTTACACTTTCATAGTGCTCTTCTGAATTCTGTCCAATGGTTATAAAAAGGGAGGGAATACATCAGGGAGATGTGTAGGTAATGGCAATGGAGGGGGGGGGCAAAATAGATTCAAGGGCTTTAGTCATCAAACAGTATACTGCACAGGTGTGGTTTTATGATTTGGACTTTTTTACTGCTTCCATTGCAACCTTGCAGTATTTTAAATCACAAGACTTTTGTTGGAACGCGCCAATACATCCAATACGTCAAGTGTTAACAACTATGCACAGCCGCAGAGGTCCCACAAGACATGATGATGGCCAAGACTTTGGCGTTAAATTGCGGTGTTTATTGCCACGCGAGAAATATAAGTGATGGAAAAAAGCACCCTGTCTGGAATAAATATGTCATAGAGATTGCAAGGTGTCGAGTCCTCTATAATGACTGTAGCGCGCGGCCCACTTTGTTCTTTCATGAATTAAACAGCATGAAGAGTAAAAGGTTCACATTGTCTCAGATGTGCCATCTCGATTTCTCTTACTTAAAGCAGAATCCATGAAGATATTTCCCAGGCATGAAGGAGAAAATCATTAGTTCAAATTGATTTAATTAATATGGTGTACAGACGCCGTGGCCCATCTGATGAGGGTGGAAGTCAAGCCTCACACGCCGCTTGCTTGACCTCCACACTCCACCATGTCGCGACCACCAGAGCCACTTGGTTCCAGGCGCTTGAGTCACTGACCCAATCAGTGAGCCACAGGGTGAAAAAAAACAGAAAGTCTTATCTGTGTGCAACAGCCAGGCAGTCAAAGGAATTGAATGGGCCATTAAGGAGAAGAATTATTTTATACTAGCCAAGTTAAAGTTGCATCTGGCCTTACCAAAGAAGACAGATGTACGTGCACACATTAAAAAAGGATATTACAACAAAAGTTCATTAAAAAAATATATATTGGAAGTCCGACAGTCCACAAAACAGGTCCAAACCGGATATGGCAACAGGTATAACCTTCTGTGGGGCTTGTCTGACTTGTCTTTCTAGGGCAACACTACTGCAAGTAATTATTGTTGCCTTTCTCACAGAAGGCATTCTGACAAGCAACGGTATAAAAAGCGCGGGTGTAAACAACACAATGAACCATTGAATTTAATTTAGCTGTATCAGTTTCAAGGTCCTAAAATTGTCTGTGCTGACTCACAGAGTAGAGTGCATGGAGTAGTTGCTCACATTACACATTATTAGTACTTGAGCTGTTCCTGCTATGACAATGTGTCAGAACGTGTGCTGTGCTAAAAAAATAAATAATAATAATTATGTTCCAGATAGCAGCCTATGCAAACGGGACAATTACTCTTCTTTAATGTGCAATAGGTGTTGATTGGCTAAACTTCTAATTGTAGATTTGTGATTCAAGCAATTCAAACTGTTCTACCTTAAGCTTTTAAATTAAACACAAAAAAAATGCTTTAGGGTATTCACTCAATTAAGCAAACACTAGGTTTGCACATATTTGTACACACACACACACACACACACACACACACACACACACACACACACACACTGGTAATGCTTAACTGCCAGAAAATAAACAAAACGAAAAGTATAAACCAGACCTAAAGAGTTATCAGCTATAGAATGGAATCAATTAGTTGATTAATAGATTCACCAATCGTCATAAAATATCGTTCAGCGTTGTAAAATTATTCAACAACAATTTCGATAAATGATTTATCTTTTAAGTTTATCTTTTTGAAAGGGCAGCTGCAATATGTAGTAACTGTAAATCATTATTATTATTATTATTATTATAATAATAAAAATAATATTATAATATTATATTACTGTGAATCATTATTATTATTATTATTATTATTATTATTATTATTATTATTATTATTATTATTATTATAATAAAAATAATAAAGTATGCAATTCGAGAAGGGACTTATTTTAAAAAAACTATGGCATAGTAAATAGTAATGTAGTATAGTATTGTAAAGCACATGATGTTTCAACAGCTCTCCTGTGCTCTGTTGTTTTCATACACAGTCTATGGTTTATGGGTTTTACTTAAAGGTTTAGGCCGATACTGCAAAAAAAAAAAACGTACATCCCAAATATTAAATATCCCCCGAATAACACATTTATAAAGACACCATTTTTCTTTCATCTTTGCGTTTGGAGTTCAACCAAATGAGTTATCCTAAAAATAAAAGGTAAATATGTGTCGTAAAACCGCTGCTCACTACGACGGAAGCTCCAGTGTGACGGCACTTTACAGACCTAGGCCTTCCGGCTATATCTGGCAGAGCGCTTCTTCTTTTTTTACGCTTGACGTTTGCATTTACATCGCTTGAGAGTGCTATTATCTGCTCAAGCACAATGGGAATAGAAGATGAAGCGGACCGGACACTATTCATAAGGAATTTGGATACGAGAGTGACGGAGGAGATTTTGTTCGATTTATTTGTAAAGGTGATGTTGTCGCTAACGTTCAGACAGAGCTAGCGCCAGCTAGCAAATACGAAGTCAACAGATAGCATATCATTGCACAACATGCTAACACATTGGAAGCTAGTCGGAGTTAAAGTAGGCTAAATACTGTATACGTATTAGGCGGTACGATCTATTATAATAACTGTATACCTGTTGTATACCTGTGGTAGCGCCAATGTTTGTTGTGCGTGTTTTGTGGACAAGTCAACCTTAAAGAGATCCACGGGTGTTAGCTTTAGCGTTAGCTAGTCGTTGTCCGTATCATTTTAACTCATCCGCGTTACCTTGTTTGTTTATTTTTCTGCAGGCGGGACCTCTCGTCAAAACGAAAATTCCGAAAGACGTGGATGGCAAACAGAAATCTTTTGGTTTCGCCGTTTATAAACACGAAGTGTCCGTGCCATACGCCATGAAACTAACCGACGGCATAACACTGTATGGGAGAACTATTCATGTGCAGTACAGATCAGGTACTTTGTTTTATTGTGGACTCTTTGGACATCTGGAAAAACATTAACGTTGATCTGAACATATTGGCGTTAGTTTAACAGGGTTGCACTTTCCGATGTGTCTTTAGAAGTAGCCCCGGGTAGTTACATCCATGTCATCAAAGTAACCATCGGTTCCTAAACAAGAGACCCTGAAGGTCTTTAGAAAGCACTTAGCGCTCCGTTTACCTTATCTTCAGAATCCCCTAAGGGTCTTCTGATCTGCCATCTTGGTTTTTATTAGGAAATAAAAAAGTTAAAATATATTCAACTTTAATTAAGATGCATGTGTCCATTCAAAAAAGAAAATACCAGTAATTACAATACACAAGACTTGTGTATGGTCATCCTAGTTCCAAAGTCAACAGTGTTTAAAAGGGACTTGATCCAATTGTTCAAATGAATACCTTTTTTTTACTTTGTGTTGGCTTAGTTAATCCTATTATAATTTAAAAAAAATATGTAGTACAAAATGTAATAAATCAGTAGACAAAATATGTGTTGAGCAAGATGGTTGTAAGGGTCTTTATGGATTCTAGAGATGTATTTCTCTCTGTTTTTTCTTAACCTTCTGGGTAAATTAAGTTGAAGAGGAATTGCTACCTCTGTGACCCAAATGTATGTTAGTATATACAAAGGGCCCAAAGTGGTGCTAATATAGAGTCTAAACTTTAACATGACTACATGACGTCTTAGTTTTTTTTTTTCAAGTAGTTGCTTTAACAGTTTATTACTTTTGATTTAGGATTTGGTCACGGTGAGTTGACTTGTAGTAATGTATAATTAACTTGTTGAGTTAATTAAATGCTCTCACTTAGGTTCAACATCACTATTACAATAAACTGAAGTCACATAAGCACACTTGTGTTTGCATGGGTTCCTGAACCTGCGTCTCTACGTAACCTCGTTGATTTTGTCTGAAAACTGCATTGATTTGACATGTTTTTTTGCCATCTGTAAATTAAATTGAATGGGACTAAAACAGATATGGTAATTTTCTCTCACAATTTAATGTTCCCTGTTATATCACAATGTGATGCGTGATAAAATAAAAAAAAATTCGTACTTGCACAGTATGTGTGGTAGTTATTTTTAAACTGGAATTTATTTGTCTTTTAATATACTGTTTTGTTCTGTTTGCCTCATCATAGGTAGCAGTCACAGCAACAGTCCAGGGAACTCACAAAATACAAGTCCTGCAAATACCCAAAATCTGCATGGCCAGAGGTAAGAACATCTCATGGATAGTTTGTCCATGCAGCAGTGCCAGAAACTACATCTGGTTACCTGCACTATCCGTAGCATTACAACAGCTACTGTCTCTTCTCTGCTTCTCAGTCTCAACTCGGATCAATCTTTGTGTCCCTCTTTAGCTTGGCAGTTAAAGCTGGTTCACAGCTGCATCTTAAAAGTTGGCTCTAGCACTGGTTTCAAGTCGAGTGACCTGTTGCTCATCAGAGAGAAAGTCCACTTCGTACATTTAATCTTTTTTTTCTTGGTGCAGCATCTCATAGAGTCAAATACATTCATGTTGGGCTGTTGTGGCAACAGCGCTGGCTGTTTCAAGCTTTTCTCTACTTTTAACGTCAATGTAAGGTTGATTTTGTTAAAACGTGTGTGTGAAGACATAAAACACATTTAAAAAAAGGTCTTGGCGGCAACTCACAGTGCCCACATATGATAGAATACGGTACTGTAATGGCAAATGCACGCCCAATTTTTGGGCTGTGACTGGAGCCTTCATGGTTGCCGAGTTTGTCAGTAGTTTATAATTTTTGAAAAATGGCACTACTGTAGGTTTGTAATTGATACCAGATTTTCAATGTGTGTTGAATTTGCTCCCATAGATGGTTAATATTACTTAGACATGCATGATTTTCATGCTCTTGGCAGTGCCCTCTGCTCTGGCAAAAGACGTGGCATGAAATGGGATTGGACTGGTCTGTATTTACTCGTATAGAAGACTCGATGTGCAATCCTTTCCACGTTTCATGCCAAATTTCATGCAGGCAGCAGTGCCTGTTGGGGCATTTGCTGGGAAACGTATTGCCCCAAGAGTTAACTTGGGATGTATCAGACAATGTAGTGTGTCCCAGTATATGTACGACTTTAATTCCGTGGTGCTTAAATTATGTCAATTTGTTAAACTACAAGGTATAAAGAATAGTACAAAATAACTGGTAAAATAACTGATCGTTCTGGTTACATTACTGTACACATTAGAATAGAGATATTTTTTTTAATGTACAAACCATTATTTAACTGAATACTTAACTAACAGCATATGCTGTTATGCATTGCATTTCAGTTTGGTAATATTGTAGATTTAACAGCCGAAAAGATAGCAGGTCGACAGAAATAGAGGAGTTTCATTAAATGCTGCATTTACATTGGTACTCAATATATATTTCACAACATTTGACTGAATTCAATACGAGCATGTTTCACAAAATAAAACACAACAACTTCAACTTAAAAAAAAATACAATTTTATTTGTATTGGCTACACTTCTATATCTTATCTCTAACTATTTAAAATAAACATGTTTGGAGGAACATTTCCTCAAGATAAAGATCACATTTCTGCACTCTTGTTTTGATAACATTCTCAAGAAACATATCGGCCGGGACTGCTGCTGTTCAGTTGATTTTAAAACAAACATGAAGTGGCATCAAAGTCACAAGGACGTTGCACACAGACACACACCTGCACCAAGCAGCACAATTTCAGGCGAAGGTGCCAACACTCCACCGATTGCAACATTACTTTCAGGTCAATCCAGTCCCTCGGAAATGGATGTCAGGCTGTCAGGCTTTGTGTCTTTGTTGATTGACTTCCACATCAGATGTTCCATCACAGATCCTGTCACTAATCCCTTTTTGTTTTTTTACCAGTGCAAAGCACGTCACAATAAGACTATTATCTCAAGCATATTCCCAGTTGATGGTAATGTTGCTAACATGGTTGGATAGATGAATTATGCATCAATAAGATATGTTGCTGGACTAGTTACTGATTGCTCTTGGCTTGAAGTCTGAGTTTGCCTGCCCATAATCTTGTTTACATCATTCTTGAGATGCTCAGTAATGTTGTCCGCCCGTATCATGATTGTAGTGCGGTTGGATCACACAACATTTAAAACAACATGAAACAACTGGCGGATGGAGTTTGCTTTAATTAAATCTTCCCGTGGCGATCTTGCATAATGTTGGAACCCAGGACCTATCCGTCTGGCAGAATGAGGTCAACGCACAAGTTAAAACCTCAGCTAATGTACACTAATCATCAAATTTGACTTTTTTTTTTTTTTGCACAAGTGGTTGGTAGTCAAAATGTGGAATGTGCTCTTGACACTGTTGTTCTTTTTTCTGATGAAATATGCGACAATGATTTCTTTAACTCTTCCAGGACCCCGAGCCTGTTCAGTTCTCCACCATATACTCCTCCGACCCTGATGCAGAGGTCTTTTTCATCTCCCGACAATCTGCAGAAGCATGTCATGGTAACTTTTTTTTGTATATATACTTACTTTTGTTATGGCACTGCAGTCAATACGTGACATATTCAGACCTGCTCTTTGCTTCTTTTTTTTTTAGCTGAAATGTGCCAGTGTTGCCATGTTGACAACTCCTTTTGTTTTCAATTAACCGTATGAAACGCAGGTCACGTTAACTGTTCTTTTCTTCTTCTTTTTTTTACCTGCAGATGAACAACATGATGTGGCTCCAAATGCAGCAGCAGCAGCAGCAGCAGCAGCAGCAGCAGCAGCAGCCCGAGCAGGCAAACGACGGCTTCTCCAAGCACGCGGGTGGAAGCTTCGGCTCGAGGCAACACGACAGCGCCCCCTACCGCCATTCGTCGCAGCCGACCGGCGGGAGGAATCACCGATACGCAGAAGAACCCTTCGCCGGCAGCCGCCATCAGCAACACGGCCAGAGCCGGGACAGTTATCACCATCATCAGAACGACAGGAGTGGCAACCGTCATCACGGCAACAGAGGTGGCAACAGACACCACGACGATAAGGGAAGCAACCGGGACTACCAAGATAATAGATGGCGGCGGTACTGAGACACGTAAAGACTTCAGTTCTTCACACACAAATGGACAGCATACTAAAAAAAAAGAAAGAAAAGAAGTTTTATGTTGAACGATTCCCATGTATACTCAGGTTGTTTGTACATGATGTTACCAATTTCAAGATTTGATAACTTATGCCTTTGACGTTTTTTTTTTTTTTTGTATTTTTAAGGCGATTTTAAATTTGTACACTTTAATGTGAGTTTTTTTCCTCACAAATGTCACAATTATTTTGAGCTGTGTTGATGAGGGCGAAGAGATGAAGAAAACAAAATCAGACATGACTAGTAGTCATTTTGGAAGAACGAAAGAAAAATGTATTTAACACAAAACAACAAAAAAAAAGATTTGTAGAATTCTGGCGAGTTTTTATGTTATGCAAAAAGATATTTAAACGGTGCTCTCAGAAATTCTTCAGGTACTCTGCAGTAGTGACAGAATGTTCAGCTAAAGATTCCACCAGCACCACTTTTACGACATCGGGGCACCATCCTTTCTTAATGTTAGATATGTAGACCATGCTCCTTTTTCTAGAAAAAAAAATGGGATTCGTTTCAATTTTTTTATTCCGAGTCTGTAAGACTAACTGTTTTAAACTGGAACATTTTCATTATGATAAAGCTCTCTTCATTTGACAGTTGCGGTGTCTTTCCTCTCGGCACAACACGTACGCCTGTGTCTTGGCTGCAGATCATGACTGCTATTTGCAGCTCTTTGTGTGTGTGACTCTCTTAACTAAGTGAGCCCTTTGTATGTTGATGCTATACATGCTGTAATGCACGCACACACATGTCCTTATCTGAACCTATAAATGGCCCGCCTGTAACTTAATACTCTTGTGCAGCGGGTTATGAAGTAATCTACAGGTGGCGCCACACACATCCTTTTATTCAATCAATTAAGATGTCAAATATAACCCAGCCACATGATCAGCTCCTGCATTTGACCTTTTCTATTTAGGATGCTTTCAAGTCCTTTGCATGGATTTTCACACGTCCTCCCCCTCCCTGTTCACTTTACAGCTCACAATCACATTGTCACGTTGAGTTGAGGTCTCTTGTGTTGGAACAGCGATCTGCTGTTCTCCTTTCATCAGAGGAGTCTTAGTTTGGTGTGTGTGTGTGTGTGTGAATTTACAGATGTTTCATCCCGTAATAAGCAGCACTTTGATCCTTCACATCTCGATCAGCCCTCAGTGCCTCCGTTCGGACTAGTTTATCACAGTGATATTCAAATCCCCTGATGTCCGCGTTGAGGTCATAATCTACCCCACCGAAAGCGCTTATGACGCTTAACAGCGGATCCCGCGCTGTATCGACAAACCCCCCCGCCCTCCTCCCCACACACACACACACACACACACACACACACACACCATCTCCCAGTGTCCAAAAGTGGAGGTGCATTTCAAACGCCTCTGCACTAAGCTCCGTCTTGCCTTTTTTTTTTATCTGTCTCGTGTCGGATTGCATCCTGATGCTCCCAAATCGCTCTAATAGAGAGTATCCGCTGCTCGGTGTCGGCACTGAAGGCCCTCCTTTCCCCTCCTCTCCTCGCGCTTCTGGCCGCGGCATAACTCTTTTAATTGGTTGATCTGCCTGGCGTCTCCAGCCCTGGAGCGCGCGGATTAGAGAGGCCGCTCGGTAGCCGCTGCTGTGTGGACTTATATAGAAGCGTGTCTGCTGAAATGATCCACTTCCAAGCATCCAGAGACCCTCCCTCTCTCTCTCTCTCTCTCTCTCTCCCTCTTTCTCTCTCCCCCTCTCTCCCTCGCAAGTCCTGCAACGTGAACCATAAGTGACAAGATGCCTACAGCCGTGATTCCCGGGTCATTGCCCCCCCCTCACACACACACACACACACACACCTCAGGTTGTTGAGTTCATTGGTGCCACAGTAGCCCGGAAGTATAGACCTGATTTAGCTGGTGTGTATCGTGCGATTTAAATTCCCCTTTTAATATAGGAGAACACGTGGAATTGTGTCATATATTGTTTTTTTGGAAGGGGGAGAGGGGATTTATGAAAGCAAAACATATAAAATCTGTTAATATACTCGCACTTTCTTTAGTTGGGAAAACTACCAGGCCTTACAATAAAATTATGAAGGGAAGAAAATAGAAAAGTTGCTGATATTTTAGTTTAAAAAAAAAAAAGTTGGTTTAAAATTGTCAGCTAAAATCTATTAGCGCGGGGTGCTGTTGCAGTGCGTGACTTCCCACCACGAACACGTTCAGCGTGCTTCACAGCAGTTGTTCTCACCTTTTGATCAAGTCAAAAAGAACAGAGCTCCCACATTTCCTCCAATTTGAACACGAGTTGCATTTATTTCCAATATTTTAGGTAACCCCCCTCTTTAGGACACCGAAGTTATAAACTCTCCTGCCCTTGTGATTTCCTCACATGGATTGTTCTTATATTTTAGTTAAATTAGGCTGCAACATGTACATTTTTTTATGGACCAAATTTTCATTACCTCTTCCGCATGAAGTCTTTCAAACTTTCAGCTGATATCTGCAAGAGAGGCTTGAAACAAACAAAATAAATAAATAAATATGATGTCATAATATAATTAAAAGGTAAAGAAAAAAATCAAACGATGGAAAGGGCACACAAGACTTCTGCCTCAGCCTGTGGAGAACATTTCTCCCATCAGGCTCATCTCTGATGGACAGTTAGTTTTTCTGGGAGCCGACATTCATCTGACCGACAACAGAATCGTCTATTCCAAATACAAAATAAATAAAATCGTTGCTCGTTGAATCAAACTTATCCCGTGAAAACCCAGAACCAGCAACAGGTCAGGTGCTCTTATTTCGCGCTATTTTATTTGAGACCGTTGTGTCTTTTATTCGGCGCGCCCGCGCGCGCGATTATTGATTCATAATAATTTATTTATACTGCGTCAGTTTCCAGAGAGGGAGATAGAGAGAGGCTTGGCTTGGCCTTTGACTGCCGTTCTGGCTGTGTGGACTTTCTGCTTTAATTGATCTTATTTAACCGGGTTCCCCTTGATATGCCACACATGTTGTTATTATTATTATTATTAATTGATGTAATTCTAACTCATGATTTAGTTCAAACAAAAAGAAGAAGAAAAAACAACCACGACTGCACGGTTTGATTTAGTTTAGTTTAATTTATTGTTCACGCAACTAAACTGACCCCACAGCACAATACATGAAAGGGTTAATTACTGAGAAAGACAAAAGAAAGAAAGAAAGAAAAGAAAGAGCAGATTATTCCCCCTTGTTTGGTCTCATTTAACTTCTCAAAATCGTTTCAGTCCCAGTCAAAAGTTAAGATATCGAAAACATTAGATTGTGTATAAAGATAACTTCAGATACAATAAGTTATATTCATATGAAAATAAGTTAGACGTCGGCTAATCGCTAAATTAATAAAATGATCAAGAAAAAAACATATTCAAATGAGGCGTTTGAATCAGATAAACGGTCCAATGTTAGTTCACCTCAAAGGAGTTCGTGTTCTTTATTATGTTCAATGTAAACTTTTCACATCAATACCGTAGTCTAACACATAGACTAACCTATGTGCATGGATGAATGACATATTCATTTTTTATATTGAAAATATGACCTAAGTTGGACGTGTTTTAGAGTCGAAAAAGATAAGTTGCACAACCAATATGTAAAAGAAATCATAACGAGAAAGACAACTTTTTGGTGGGAGAGAGAGAGAGAGAGAGAGAGAGAGAGAGAGAGAGAGAGAGAGAGAGAGAGAGAGAGAGAGAGAGAGAGAGAGAGAGAGAGAGAGAGAGAGAGCGCAATGGATGGGTTCAGGGATGGTTTATATAGCGGTGGGTGTGAACGCGGACCGCACTCACTTCTTTGCCTCTGTGGCACTCAGCGCAGCTCAAGTTGAAGGCAGCTGATCTCTCTCTCTTTCTCTCTCTCTCTCTCGCTCTCTCTCTCTCTCCTTTGACTCTTCGGGGAGGAAGGGAAAAAAAAAAAAAAGAAAAAAGAATCTGAGCTGCGTTTCCCAAAAGACAAACAATGCATTGTTGTGACGCATGAGCCGCACGAGCCGCACGGGACCAACCTGCAGCGCCGCGCATAGGCATCAGTGAACAAAGCAGATCGTGCAGCAGCGACGGCGCGGCGCACGCGGGGACAGATCATGCACTGCCAAGCCGAGCTCAGGCTCTCCTCCCCCGGGCAACTCAAGGCGGCCCGGCGGCGCTACAAGACGTTCATGATTGACGAGATCCTCTCCAAGGAGACTTGTGATTACTTTGAGAAACTTTCTCTGTATTCCGTGTGCCCTTCGCTCGTCGTGCGGCCGAAGCCTCTTCATTCATGCTCGGGTAAGAGGACAGACTTTTTGTTGTTGTTGTTGTTGTTGTGGTTTTGTCGTTGTCAATCATTTAGGAAATTAAAAACAAAAATGACCTGAAAGGCAATTATTGCGTGTGTGGATTGGTGAGGAGATGAGAGGTTGTTTAGAAAAACACTTTTGCTCATGAAGTCAATTTCACGATGAATGAGTGTTTTTGGTAAATCAAAGATATTATATATTTGAATGCTGCATGTTTCAGGAAATGTAGATTTACAGTGCAGAGAGTTAAGTGAGGTGTAGGTGGTGTGAAGTGTGTGATAAGTAATGTTGATGTAATAACAAAACGTTGTGTATGAATTTGTAGCCCTAATTAAATTATAATTACCTGTACATATGGGAATATTCCCACATGTGACAATAACACATCAAAATGTATTCATAAATGCATCGCTTAAAATTGAACAAATGCATCAGATGTGTTTTCTTGTCCTCAAGATGTGTAGTTCAAAATGAATCACAATGAATCCATGCTTCCTCCACAAGTTGCACCACGTCCCTCCCTCTGCGCGTCTCGTTGTATAAATCACTGCAGCCAAGTGTTGAAAGTCGTGGAGTGGGTACATGTCAGTGATGCTTTGTGGTGTTTGTTGAGCTGATGAATGACTCAATTGATGAGTTGTTTTAGTTCCAAAAAGGTCAATGAAGAAACGCCATTGCGTGGCTTTTAAAACTGTTTCATCGAACTTCATCTGATTCATTCTGTTATTCTGTGCAAAGTCCGTCTCTGTAATGAGTTTAGCTGCTGTTGAACTTTTGCAAATGGGAGGATTGCATCGTGTTAGTGCGCTACTGTGTCAGTCTGTGTGTAAGCAATCTGTGACCGACAACAAAGTAAAGTTGTGGCTCCCTCGACCCCCCGCCCCCCTCCAAAAAAAAAGGTATCGTTTACAGTGTTGTTGTGGTCCTGCCACTCCATAAGATGATTTATACTGCACACGGATTCACCTCAACTGAGTCAGACATCAAACAGACAGAATATGGGTTTATTCAATACACTTTAAAGCTGATTCATTTGAATGATAATCAGTAATCTCCACTCGCCCATGAACCCCCCCCCCCCTCCTCCCTCCTCATCCCCTCAATACGATAAGATGTCTTACTGAAAATGGTCATAATAGGACAAAGCTCAGTCGCCACAGCACGGCACATGTATACCCTGTCAAAACAAAAGTTCCTGACCGATTCTAAACTGTAACTCCAGATGAGTCCGAAACAACTGAAAGGCTACACTGCACGCTCCAGTAACCATTAGGATAATTGCTCTAAAGTCTGAAATAATAGCCACTGCAATTTGACGATGACAGCGGTGGGTGGATAAAAATAGGAGGCAGCGATTCCCTCATCCCTCCGATATGGATTGGTGTATGCAAGGGGGAGGGGGGGGGACTATACGACTGGGCTCTGGCACCCCTCTGATCGGATGGATAGAGTAACCCGCCCTGCATATCAGAACACTGTGCCCACCACTTATTTGTAGCTGCGGGGGTGTGAGACACAGTATATTCCTTCACATCAATGGCTTTTAGTGCTGGATATAGAAGTTGGCAGGCGTGCAGGTCCCGGGCCAAAGGGAGGCGACTGGCTCGGGCCCTTAACACACTGGGCCGTTTGACTTCTATGTTCCGCAAAGCAAGGGATGCCATAACCTGCTGCCACCAGCGGAGGCCGCCGGAAGACAGCGATGCCAATGATGCTGCCTGAAGGAGTTGACAACTAATTCATTCATTTTTTGTTGTTGTTCTGTGTTTCTCTCTGGCGTGCCCCTCAAACACACCAACGTCTATCGCCTTTCCTGTATTTAGTTTCGTGGCATTTGTATTCCTCTGAAATGGGTGAACGTTAAAGTGGCCAATCCCCGATGGAGCTAATTCCCTGTCAGTATAACAGCAGGATCAGAGACAATGAGCCCTGACCTGCTGCTGAACACAGGACGACGTAATGGCAGGTTATAATATTTCATCTGGAGGCCCGTCTCTCAGCAGGACCCAGGGCAGGGCTTTTAGTGGCGCTTTCTGGATGAGGTGAGAGAGATTAAGATCAACTGTGGTGTAATCTCACCTGACAGCATGATGAAAAAAAAACACACACACACACACACAAATAACAAAAAGCAGGAGTGTGTGCAGCTCAAGGGCCGCTGCATGGTTTTTGTACTGGCTGTGGGCTTATGGGAGAAATCCAAGTGAGCAAAAGGGTTTTTCATCCCATGTTAAACCCTCCGCCGCTGCAGACAATACCATTTCCCATTAGGCATAAAGCCGTCTTGAGATGGCTGATTACACCTATGTCAACACACATGGGCAAGTATGCACACACACACACACACACACACACACACACACACACACACACACACACACACACACACACACACACACACACACACACACGCACACGCAAAGATGTTCCATCTTCGGTCTGGGGGATAATGTTCGACAGGCTGTCACCTCTCCGCCGTTTCTGCGCAGCCACTGCCGTCACATTTTTTTTTTTTCTATCTGGACAAAGGATCAGTAATAAATCAGTTCTAAAAGTAGTCGAGGAACAGGCCCATTTCAGCTGCCGCGGGAAGACATGTGTGGATCAGGTGTCAGATTAAATAGTTAATGCTTATGTTTAATGTAATGCTCGGCGCGCAGCTTTGTTAGTGTGCCTGCTGCGTGGTGGGAAAGAAGCCGTGACCACAACACTCTCGCTAGATGCTTTGCCTCACACCGTCCTCACGTGAATTAATAAGCAGCATTAAACTGCTGCAATCATGCCCTGAAGGTGAACAAGTCCCATTGCAGCAATGTGACCCGTTGCCCTTCCCTGCCCAGCTGTAGTGTTTGACTCGCTCTTAAAGGGCATGGCTTAAAAAAACAAACCACAAAAAAAAAAAAAAGAGAAAAGAAACCTGTTTAATTGATCAGCCTCCTCCTATACCTGTCAGCAGCCAGTTCCTTCTCTGAAGCAGGCGAAGATTAATTTGCATATGTCAACGCAATATAAGCAATGAATCATCCCATTGACAAAAAGAAGAAGAAGACGATTATAGATTATCATCGCAGGCGGATGCAGGACAGATGCTCCGTGATCAATATAGAGCAAATTGTCTGTAATAAAAGGAATTCTCGACAAACGCTCTTGATCTATTCCGAGCAGATATGTCTTCCATAAACGCGTGTGCCGGTCCTCACATTCCGACTGTGATTATCAAGAGTATCAGTGTGCTCGTCCACGTCCACGGGGCCGAGCGGCTCTCTTGCAGCTCGCTCCTCAAACGGTTTATTTGTAGACTATTGACAGGACACAGGCACTTGTCAACAGCATGTCATGGGGACGGCTTCGCTGTCAGTGGAAAGTCACGACGGATGACATTCCCCTCTTTGCTCTCTCTCTCTCTCTCTCTCTCTCTCTCTCTCTCTCTCTCTCTCTCTCTCTCTCTCTCTCTCTCTCTCTCTCTCTCTCTCTCTTTCTCTCTCTCCCTCAAGCTCTCTGTCGACAAGAGATTAACCGAGATGTCCTCTCTCCATTCCCTATGACGCTCTCCCTTCACTTCACCTAATTCAATACACGTTTAATCCGGTGATTCGCTGACATCAGACAATCTAACATTTTCACACCTGCGTTAAAGGGAGTGAGCAACATAAATGGAAAGGTGAGAGAGTGAGAGCGAACAGCGAGAGAGAAGAGGTCTTCTTGTCTAGACTTGTTGCAACAGCAATCTCACGTTGGAGGATTATTAGTGATGACCTCAGCGCCTCACCATGATGTCATCAGGAGCCCAAGGCAGTGTCTGGTGTGTGTGTGTGTCTGTCTGTCCATGAGTGAAGAGCAACTGTTCCTACCTGTACGTGGGGGGTTATTGTGAAATAGTGCAGTCTAAATGTGTACGCGTCTGCACTGAGAGTTGAAAAGCATGCAGACATCCCCAACTACTCCAAACGTCGTCTTCCTCTTCTTCTTCTTCTTCTTCTTCCTCTCGAGTCTTCCTCTTGGGCCGTCGTCCTCATCCTTCTCCTTCATCTCCTCGAGCGCTCGTCTTCTTGAGTCGTCTTCTTTCTCTTCTCGTGGAGTCTTCTTCATCCTCTTCTGAAGTCTTCTCCCTCTGAAGTCTTCCTCTTCGTCACATTTGTACACAACATATTTTCTCCCCGGCCTTAAGACAGAAATCCATCAAGGACCGGCAATAAAGAAAAATCAAAGTCAACGTCTGACTGGTGGGCCTCTGTCTCCTGTGGGCTTTTAGGTTGTCTGTTGGGGTCGATGAGGAGATTAAGGACACTGATCCACCTCAGACACACACACACACACACACACACACACACACACACACACACACACACAGTGTGTGTATTGGTGTGTGATAACCTCCTATTTTCTACGCTCCATTGCAGCCTTTTATCTCCCTTTATATCTTCTACCTCTACTCCCATAATCCCCCCTGTGTCCTTTCTGCTGCTCCTTATCAGCCCATACGGTACAGACTGTGCTCTGCTCCGTTGGCTTGTAAATTTCGGTGAAGGGATTGATTTTATATTTGAGGCCGTAAGGATTTTTCTGGCAGATATTATATTCACTTTGGATAACCCACTGCATCCCCTCCACCAACCTCCTGGTCTGCTTCCCTCCCATCTTGGCTCCAGACAAGTGTTACTTTTTATTGATTCTGGCGTCTTGCTGCTTCTGTCTGTGCTGATAAAGAGCAGAAGTGTGTGTGCATGTGTGTGTATGTGCGTGTGTGTGTGTGTGTGGCTGCATGTGTGCAAGTGTGAGGGACAAAAGTTTATTAGCTGAACAGTGTTTGATTTAGTTTTTCGGGATTTTATTACAACTCATTCTGTGTGTGTGTGTGTGTGCGCGCACGCACACCATGCTGTCAGACTCAGTGTGGTGCGTGTGGTTTGGTGCTGGGAAGCCCGTTTTTATTTAACAACCGCTGAAAAATAATCATTCATTCGAAGGGTTCAGAGAAGCGGTGTAAAACACAGTCTGCGTCATTGGGATCGCGGCCCTCTACATGCAGGGGGTCAAGAGCAAAACACTTTTCACGGCAAACGCAGGTCAATTAACAACGAACCCGTCTTATGTGATTACTGCCGGTCGATAATGGGACAGCCGAGGTGACTGAGTGGCACAGAAGAGCTCACTAAAAACAGCGATATCTAATCTTCCCCCTCAACCTTTTTTCCAATTGTACTTTTTTTTTTTACCCAGCAATTCTCTGTGTCTGTCATCTGACGCACTTGTCTCCGCTCCCTCCAGGCTCCTCGTCACTACGGGCCTACCCTCTCCTCTCCGTGATCACGCGGCAGCCCCCCAACCTGACCCTGCGCCACCCTCGGCCGCCGTCCCCGGTCGGCGTCCCACCGCACCTGCTCTCCCCGCAGCATCCGCGGGGCTCCGAGGCCTCGCCCAGCCAGACGGCCCTGAGCATCAGCAGCGAGTCGGAAACGGAGCACGGCACGCCCCGCCTGAAGAAGCCGCGGCGCAGCCGCACCATCTTCACCGAGCTGCAGCTGATGGGCCTCGAGAAGAAGTTCCAGAAGCAGAAGTACCTTTCCACACCTGATCGGTCAGTACCCGACTCTGTCTCTCGTAGAATTGCAGTCATATCGAAATACAGTAATACAGTAAATCAACAGCACACACACACACACATGCACCCCCCCCCCCCCCCCCCCCCTCCACACACACACACACACTTAGAGTCTACCAACCGCATAGCCATCTAAAACGATTTTGTGACGAGGTTACTTAAAAGAAAGCGAACCAGTGGTGCGTTAAAGGGAAGAAGAAAAACACTGCAATTATTACATTTCAAGCAAACTTCAGTCAGCCATACAAGCATCACTCAGCTGTGACATTTTGATAACCTGCATACCTGGTGTAGAGTACATTTTGAAAGTACACTACGTGCACACGCTTCCATGCACATTCACAAAGCCGCAACTGCAATTATCAAGCAGCGGTTCACCTAACATCATCATTTTTTTTGATTTATCCTGCGGGGAATGTCTCATGTAATGTGAATTTGTCTAAGCCAGGGCATTACCTCAGCATTCTAGTCCAGACAAGAGTAACGTTTTAACCCTGGGCCCTCCAACAGCTAAAAAAGCCCCAACAAAGAAACACTGCCTCATTCAAAAAGGCAGGGACGGGGGCCAACGCAAGCAAACAGAAGTATATTACATTGATTTACGAGCAATCATTTCACACATGTGCAGGTGTATAGAAAGTACACTTCTGCAATGAGATGAAGTAATCTACATGTTAATATCGGTGTCTTAAGTTCCATTTTCTGGGTCATTTTTGGGACCTGACATGAGGTCAGACTATATTTTCCAATTTTATTATAAGCCTCACTTTTATATTTGGCCTGCAGGCTGCTTTTCCATTATAACCGAGAATAGTATTGACCCATACATGTTGTAAAAAGCTTCCCTTCACATGCGCGGTAGGAATTTTAAACCGCTTGTGAACCTTTGCGTCGGGCAGAGATTGGAAGTCTGTATCCTCCACCCCCATGACTCATCCCCGTTTCTCCTGGGAGTAAATCAGCGGTTGTTTAAATACGCAACTGGCTTCATGAACAGTGTCTTTACGCATTTAGACGCACAAACAGCTCCAGTCTCACATCCTCCTTGCCACGTATCTGCTTAGCACATGTAATAATCTGAAAAGACATTTGCATAGATGGAATGAAACTAGATTTATTTGTCGTTGCATTTACATCCCATCCTTGGAGAAAAAACCCCACGATGTATTATTAAATCTATCACATCTTGGCTTGCCCGGAGCTGTTTGAAAAGGCGCCACGCCTCGTCTTATAGCAGAAGCCCCGAGGCTGAGCACAACTCAGTGATCAAAACCGACCACCCTTTACCAGTGGCCGTGCCAGAATACTGTGTCCTGTCAAAATATCCGATTCTGTGTTGAAAATTAATTAAATACCCAGCTGGCGAAAAAAAAAAACATCAGCGGAGAAGATCCGCCATGAAAGCCTCACATCAAAGGTGTGGCGTGCTCCCCACTTTGGTTTTGTTGTGATCCAAAGATAACTTTTCTTTTCTCTGCGGCTTTAAATCGAGACTACACACGCGGCGGCGGCGGCGAGAGGAACCCCAAACCAAAAATATCCCTGAAAAAGACTTCATTATTTATATCGTTTGGCACCAATGATATTATTATACAGCGTCCAATTATAATAATTAGTGTCTCAATAATCCTCACTGTCATCATCATTATGAAAAAGGTTTTCAGCTACACCCAAGACTCCCTCGTGAAAGGTGTGAGAATGGAACAAAATGGCAGTCTTGCCGTAGCCTGGGGGCAGCAACTCAAATATTCTTTCTGTTGCAGCGAGTGTGTGTTTCCTATCCATTGAGAGCTAATGACCATAAATAAGAGGGGTTTTACTTTTCTGCAATTACTTTTCCTTACCTCCAGTTGTGAACTGCTACAGACTGGGGCACGCATGCGAGTGAGGTTTGATGGACAGCTTGATTGCCTGCATGTCTGGTGTCCTTTGAAGTGCAGATATCCGTACAAGAACCACACACACACACAGCTCTTTATGGAAGGTATTAAGTTATGCAGAGGATCCTGCGACTCATCCTGCTTTCCCTTCAGGTTCTTCTCCGTCTCGCCTTCCACTCTCACCATCAAATGAAAGCCGGTTCCTTTCACTTGGGGGGTGGTTGGGTGTGCTGGGAACCCCTTCATCTGACTGTTAAACACTGAGAAGAGCAAGGAAGAGGAAATCTCATTTTTAAAAAAAGAAAAGAAAGAAAATAAATCTAGATAACAGCTCCTTTCCTTTACAAATGGATGCCTTGTTCACTTTATCTGTCCCTTCCTGAGATATCCCATTACACACCATCCAATAGCCCTATTAGTCATGGATCAACACATGTGGTGGATGCATTCACAATTTCCTCCAGCGGCACCTAATGTACAAGCGCCGTGTTTGGATTACTGACCTCGGTACAGATGTTTCAATTCAAGCAGTGTTTCCTTTGCTGCAGGTGTACAGTGTCAAACTCCAGCTCCGAGCAAATCAGCTTTGATGTGAGATTCAAAGGACAGAGTTAAGAGTTTAAGAGTGGTCTTATACTGTTCTTCAGCGTGCATGCTGGCAACCTCTAGGCATAAAGCTGCATTATATAGTTGGTGTCAAGATTCTTATCATTTCTATATTGTCCTGTCAGTGGCTGAGGCGGATCATGCTACCAGGTGCAGATTGCTTTTAAAGCGTGTGATTAATATATGATATGGCACTCAGCCAGAACATGACTGGGAGAGCAAATGATGATACATCCATCTAATGAGCAGTTTGTTTTGTTTGTGATTATTTATTTTTTTTACAGGTTAGACCTGGCCCAGTCACTTGGTCTCACACAGCTCCAGGTGAAGACATGGTACCAAAACAGGCGTATGAAGTGGAAGAAAATGGTAAGAGACACGGTCAAGCCGGGCATGTGTGGGTCCTGCTATCTCTATTTTCATGTTAAAAGAAAAGAAAATATCCAACAGGGTGGCTTTTACTTTGCTGACAACTCCCTGTTTCACGCGGCGTCGCACTTTAACATGAAGCTAGCCGTGTGACAGGAAGAGAGGGTGTGGTGTGAGACGTGACCGATGACGACGGCAGGGAGAGCAAACACTTTTATACAAGGGTCAACAACTCAGTGAACAAAAAGGCCCTGAAATCATTAAAGATGAATGAGTGCACAAGGGGCAGCCAGCAGCAATACGTCTTCTCTTAATTACTATAATAGCCGGCATTGCCTTTGACTGCTGCTGCCATTTATTACCGGTCGACTAAGATCGTCTGTGTGCTGTTCTAGGTGCTCAAAGGAGGTCACGAGGCCCCGACTAAGCCCAAGGGAAGACCCAAGAAGAACTCCATCCCCACCACGGAAGAAATAGAGGCCGAAGAGCAAAGGATAAAGGTGGAGGAAGAGGACAGGATGAGGAGGGCGACAAAGGAAGCGGCGCTGGCTCACGGAGGAGAGGAACCTCAGGATCTCAGTTCAGTAACTCACCACCCGGCCGCGGCGATGGAGGAATCCGAGCGAGAGCTTCCTCTCCCGATGCAGTCAGAAACTCATTCAGCCAGCTAAGCAGGAACAAAATAACCAAAGACTGATGCCAACCTTAAAACAATTAGTGCCTCAGGATCACTGTAAAAAAAAAAAAAAAAAAGCCTGTGTGGTGTTTAGAGCCATTCGTTTAAACAATTTGACTGGAAACATATTGCTGGAATCCAGTCTTTACCTAACGCAGCCGTTTTATTTCATCGTGTATTTGAACATGTACCATAAGAGCTAACATGCATACACACACTGATTGCACTGGTAAATATTTGGCCTGTATTTGAGCAGGACCCGGGTATGAGGAGTGTAAATCTGTCAGATCTAAGGTCAAGTCAGTCGGAGCGGAACTCGCATCGCTGCATCACTTTATTGCGCAAACATCAACGATCAAACACGCCACCGATCCGCCAAGCTGCCTCACAAAGTGCATGTGCCAAAGTATCAAGATTTGCCTTACTGTAACGTCTCTATGTTTTGATGTGTTATAAATCACATCACTGCCAAAAACTAGATACTACTCAATGGCTACAGTGCCTTGTCGGTCTCAGAGGAAAGCTTTTAAAGTGTTGATATAATAAGTATATTTTTTACAGTTACCTTTGATTACAAGTTCCATTTTATGGAGACAGAGTTGTAAAGTTTTGAAGAGCACCTCTATGTTTACTGTGGAGTTCCTCTGCACTGCTTTAAGGCGCAAATGTTTCATTATTTGGTGAGTAAGGCTTTGCATTTTTATTTTTTCAAATCTGAGAAGAAAATACAATATTTCTGCCAAGCCATACACTGTATCATACTGTAGAAATATGTATAAAGTTTAAAATATATGGTCTTTCAGATATATATGTAAAACAGTATTTTTAACTGCTGTTTTAAATTGGATTAAAATAGTTTGTATGTGTAAAGTTACTGCTGTCCCTGATCTTTTTTCTCCGCTCGCGGGAGTCAGGATGCCTCTACTTTCTGCCACGAGGCCAATAAGACTCTCAAACTGTCAGAGGTTCTCAAAGGGCATGAATTATAGTCTGTGGCAAAGATGTGTGGCAAATGCTGAACATTTTAAATCTCAAACCTCTTCGGGCTGCAGGCGTTGCATGATTACCCCAAACAGTATCTTTGACTAACATTAACATAACACATTTTTCTTACCTGACACTGACTTCTTCCAACTTCTTTCTTCCCCTCGCAAAGAATTGTAATTGAAGAGTTTCACTTTTTGAATTACACAGATTTATTTTTATTTGTTATCGTGTCATATAAAAAGTACAGTATTTTTCTGATGTAAATAATGTTTGTTTGCTAAGTTTGTTTGCAGTTTTTTTTAAGTTTGTGTTCAATTCTTTTTACTATATACAAGTGTGTGTTTACGTATTTAAATACACTGAATAAAACAGCAACCATTTAAAATCCCACTTGGTATTATTTGGGGCAATTGCTTGGATGTTTGGGGTAATGAATGTCAAATGCATTGTACCGATGCTGGTTTGGCAGCATGATCGATGTGTGGTAAACACATCGAACATGCCATTAAACACATCGAACATGCCATTAAACACATAGATAATGTTATTAAACACATAGAACATGTCATTAAACACATAGATCTTGTCATTAAACACATAGAACATGTCATTAAACACATAGAACATGCCATTAAACACATAGAACATGTCATTAAACACAAAGATATTGCCATTAAACACATAGAACATGACAATAAACACATAGAACATGTCATTAAACACATAGAACATGTCATTAAACACATAGAACATGTCATTAAACACATAGATCTTGTTATTAAACACATAGAGCATGTCATTAAACACATAGAACATGTCATTAAACACATAGAACATGTCATTAAACACATAGATCTTGTTATTAAACACATAGATCTTGTTATTAAACACATATAACATGTCATTAAACACATATAACATGTCATTAAACACATAGAACATGTCATTAAACACATAGAACATGTCATTAAACACATAGAACATGTCATTAAACACAGAGATCTTGTTATTAAACACATAGATCTTGTTATTAAACACATAGAACATGTCATTAGACACATAGAACATGTCATTAAACACATAGATCTTGTCATTAAACACGTAGATCTTGTCATTAAACACATAGAACATGTCATTAAACACAGAGATCTTGTCATTAAATACATAGATCTTGTCATTAAACACATAGAACATGTCATTAAACACATAAAACATGCTCTACTTGGCATTATGCAAACAGAAATTTAAAGAACATTCTATCTATTTTGGCGTGTCTCTAATAAAACTGTTTAACAACAAATAAAAGTCTCTTAGAGGTCAGATGCACTGTCATGTCACTCTAAGTGTGTGTAAATCAAACAGTTACAGTGGAACTGGCAGGTTGAAGTTCAGGCAGATCCAATACCGAGGAAGCTTTTGACAATGTATTAGCTGCAGTCGAAGTTCGCCGTAAATCACATTCAAGAGTACAAAGCATTTTAGCATTTTGTGTTGTGACATTAATCATCTTTATCAGTAGAGCAAACAAGCTGGCTTGTAAGGGCTCCTCTGTGACCCTGTGCGAGGCTGAAGTGTATTTTTAGTGCCAGATACCGGACATGGATGGTTTGTAAAGCAAACAGCACATTGCCCGCATTGAGTAATGTGGACGGCGCTTCAACACCTTGTGTAAACATTCTAAGTATGCTTCAGGTGTGTGTTCAACGGCAGACGCTCCATCACTTCTTGAAAGTATTATTGCACATTTGACTCTTTCAGTATCGGAATTAAACTTGGTTTATCACGGGGGGAAAAAAAGGGCATGGTCGTCAACATGGGCCCGTTTGAATGGAGGTTACAATATTATAACCCTAGTTCTAAGATACAGGCAGAGCCCTCTACTGGAATCCATGGGTGACGTCCACTCCATCTGATCGTCTCATTTCTGCATGCCACGACAGCAAGTGCTTCCAGCATGACCTCCGACTCCTTCTGCCTGGGATTGGAGTAGAGTATCACTCAAAGAGGTGCGTGAGTTGGAACTGTTTTCCACATCCATCTTCTTTTCTGCAGTATGTTGGTTGAGTATAGAAACTAGAACAGAAAACTTATCTTCCTTTACTTTTCTCATAAAAAAGTATTTTCTGTGTTTTTCCTGGCTGATGGGGAATCTTATTATTCCTGTTTAAGCCTATTAACAAATATAATTATCATTTCAGCACAATTGGTGAGTGTGATTACTGATAAGGTGCTGTCACTGAAACAGATACGTGTAAAGTGAGCCATGAAAGGTGTGCGCATGGACTCCGACAAACAATGCAATGCTTTCCGTTTTCGTCATACTTGTCATTTAGTCCACATTGCTTAAATACTGATAAAGTATTACTTTCAACTGCCTGTTTAAAGGCACGCGAAATATGCGTTGGGCCTACGAAAACAACTAACAACTGTTGGCATATACAATAACTATTTAATTAGAGTATATTTACTAGATTTTTCAGTATGAGCTCAACCTCACCACCTGTTCAAATCTAGGCTAAAATAGTAAAAGCCTTTGGAGCAGCTTCAGGGTGCCTGTCTTAATTACAGCAACATATTATTATTAAACATCCTTATGAAAACACAGGCTTTCGCTGCCAGGCGAGGGGGAGGCAGGTCTGCAAGGAGCCGCGCTTTGCAAGTCTCCACAGGCTGTTGAGCTCCTCTAGGCTAATTGTTGTGTGTTGAGGTGAAACACTGGCGGCCTAATTGGAGAACCTGTTCTTTTCTCACAAGACCAAGTTCAGCTGTAGGTCACAAGAGTGGAGTTGTGTCAACCCCAACCAGCCCCCCCCTCCCCTACTCCCACCTCTACTCACTAAGACATCCATTGCACACCTTCACCTGTCAGCTTAGCGACGCTCGGGTAGTTAGCAGGGGCCGATTTGAGGGGGGAGAGGGGGGCGTAGCTCACGGTGTGTGTCACCCTTGTTTGTGTCATGACAGAGGAAGGTATCTCTAAATGTTGAGTGCAGGAGCAACAGCAGGGCTTACCTGTGTCAATAAAGGTGGAGGCGTTGTACAACGCGCATAATGCTCCCCATTGTCTTCAATAACAGTGGAAGAGAAGCAGTAATCATGGGCAATGTCATGGGGCTCACCTCCTCTCCAAGGAGCATGTGGAAGAAATGTGGCTAAGTGTACCTGTTGCTATGAATCTGATGAGCAAGATGTGTGTTAGAGCAATTCTGTTGAATGTAAAACTTTTCAAATGATGAAATATTCCTATTAATAAACACATGTGGCTCAGATTAATCAACCGAGAAAGCGAGGAATTGCAGTCTGTATGGCTTCAATGTTTTTTTCGCATTCTTTTCATTCTGTTCTACACCTTTATCTTTGTTTGTATAAGTGAAAATAAATGCCTTAAGATATACAGTGGATGTAATACTATAAGGGAAACACATTATTTCCCTTTTCAACCCAGACAGCAACCGTAAGTTCTGAAAAGTAAAGCTAATGAGGAAGTGCCTTCCACTTGCATTCTCTCTACTGGCCATCAGAGGGCGTCTGGTTGAAGTCGGATGGTATAGAAGTCTATGAGGAAAAAACCTCCTTCTCACCTCAATAAACATTGTGAACATGATGGTTATGGTCTCAATTGCTCTTAAATCGTCTTCAAAACAGCATAATGTCTATTTTGTAAATTTTGGCCCCATTTACAGTAAAATAGACAGTAAAACACACTTCAGGGTGTGTCTACCTTGTGATTGACAGGTCGCTACCGGAGGTGTAGATGACGTCTCTACGGCACTCAAGTAAACATCCGTAAACTGGACACAAAAAAACAAGATGGCGACAGACAAAATCCAGGTTAGCTGTGGCCAAAATGCCAAATTTGAAGCTTCAAAACCGTCTTCCACAAATCAATGGGAGGAGTCACGGTGACTACGCCCACGTCTAAACGGTCCATGGTTTAATCCACAACCCGTTTGCTAACAGTGCAGAGAGATGTCCCAAGTAAAACTAGCTATATGTTAACACCACACACCATCTATAGTATCCACTCGAGGTCACTTGCACAGGTTTAAACAAATAAAATATGATTGTACATTCCATATAAATGGAAGTCAATAAACATATTGACTTTCTTTTAAAATCAGTATGAAATTCAGGGGATAAAGAAGTGTAACAACCAAAGAAAACAAGTATGTGCAAGGACCTCCACCAGTTTTCTCCACCCTATTTTTTTTAATTTTTTTCTAAAAGAATCCAAAATGTAAATGAACTGCTGGGAAACAACCAAAAAAAACATTCATGTGTTGCCAGAAACATATGAATCAGATTTTCTTCGAATCACTTCCGTCATTTACGTAATCATCCTTAACACAGATGCTTTGGGACTAAGTGCCCAAATCATTTCTCAGTTCATCCCCTGTTGATGTACTGTGGGATCTTTCAGCCTAACGTATTTAGTGCTTTAATTACAGTGCTGCCCGCCTCCCTGTCGTCTTTTGATAGCTCGTGTTCTGGTCAACATGTCTGCGAGACGACGACACTGCCTCCCACCTCCAGGCTCTCAAGCTCATAAATCAACCAGTAAGCATGTGTGTGTGTGTGTGTGTGTGTGTGTGTGTGTGTGTGTGTGTGTGTGTGTGTGTGTGTGTGTGTGTGCCTGTTTTGCTGCAGGGACATTGAAGGGCTTGTTGTGGAAGTCATGATCACTAGCTCAGGGGTGTACATCCGCCTGCTGAGGAGATGGGCAGTAATAGACCTGTCAGTTGAGTTTTACCCAGGAGCTACCGTGTGCTGCTGTGTCCAAATTACTGCCGACTCCCCCAAGCCCCACAGACCTCCACTAAGATCCCAGTCAGCGATGACTTAACTCCAACACTGGTAACAGCCTATACGTGCACGTAACGGATACACCGGTGAGTTTGAAATGTTTAGCTCCTTAGTTGTAAATAAAATAAACTTCACATTTTTCGTTTTGCAACAAAAAATTAGAATGGAGAGAATCCAAGCTCAACGGTTCCCTTATTGTACAATGATTCAGAGCTTTAAAGTTAGCCCAGTTTCCCTGGGAGTAGCCTCCAACTGTTCCGCACCTCTTGATTTACGTCTAGTGCCAAGGTTTTACCTGCTAATGCAGGACACAGTCAGTGCGTTTACATGCTGGTATTAATTCGAATCTTGCTTTAGTCGGACTATGCTCTCTTTCGGGGCAACTGCTGTTATCCGAATATACATGGCAGTGCCAATGCATGTCATATCCGATACGCTAGGTGGCGCTGTTTTCATTACATGTAGTGGTGATACAGACATCTCCGCTTGACCTCTTCACTCTTCATAATGGAGAGAACCCCGCTAGCTTCGGTGGTTGTCGGGGAGCTAGCGCAGAGCAAACGGGGAACTAGCAGCAGCGCTAGCTGGCTACATCAGGGAGCTAGCAGAGACACCCACCGAAGGTAGTATCGGCTCGTAACCCGACTTTTACGTTTGTTTGTTTCTGCCGGCCGTGACAACTTATCGTCTCTTTCGACTTCCGGGTCACGACCTGGGAGGGAGGGAGGGAGGAGGGCGGCGGGATCTTGAGCATGCGCACAAACGCATTGTCCAGTTCCGATCCGATTCAGCGTTTACATGCAGCGTTATTCGAATTATCAATCGAATCGAATCGAGTTATCCAGGGGTGTTAATCGGATCGTAGTCGGACCGCAGTTATTCGAATAAAGGTGTTTACATGAACGGGATAATTCGATTTTAGTCAGACTAAGCCAGTAATTCGAATCCATGTAACCGCACTGAGTGTGCCCTCGATGTAAGTGGGTGTGACGGCGAGGGTGATAGATGGGCCTCAAAATAAGCAACTTTTTTTTTGTGCCGAAGGCGAACCTTAACCGTAAAATATCTTAATAATACCGCAGTCACCGTGTGCAGATAATGTCATTGTTATCCCTGATTTGTAGAACCAGAATGGAACAGTCTCAGGTGTCATCATGTGACCTAAATGTGAACCTTCACACAAACCAACGGGGAGAACACGCACACACGGTGCTTGCCACTGCACCAACATACAGCCCCAAACTACACTGTAACTTTGACACAATGTTAAATAGACAACGTTCATTGCGATGGGTTACGCAGCTCGAGGAACTTTGAAGAGACTAGCGAATGTTTTTCAAGTCCTGTTGAAATGAAATGTCTGAGAATTGCAAATGTTTATTAGGTATTGGAGAGCGAGACTTCTTATTTCAACTTAGTCCCACTCATGGTGGTCATGACAATAAGTAGTTTGGATAACTATAATGGGCACTTGTCTGAAACTTTTGTCACCGCCTGATCAATTATTGTACTTCCTCTGTTGTTGTTGCTTTCCAGATAAAGGCAATGATGTTATATCATGGAATAATGGTCAAAAGTTTAAAATAATCCAAGGTTTAGAATGAAATGTATCAGGCTCATAGTACATTTACGAAATGTTTCATGTTTGATGGTTAACCTGGGAAAACAAGAAGTTCACGTGAAAGCCAGAGACCCCAAAAAAACCATCTTATATATATATATATATATATGAAAAAATGTATACAACCAACAGCAACAACTGGATGGAAGAATCCAAAGTGAGACGAGGGCTATGTGGGTGGTGCACACTGTCAGAGTTTCTCACTGTGATCGTAACTCATTCTCAGGGACAGCTGAGTTCAAGGGAGTCATCCATACAAAATCCAACAAAGCCTGCTGTTTTTTTTTTCCCCTTCCGTGACCTGGTCTGGCCTTTGAGAGATGTACTCTCATTTACCATTTGAGTCAAGGAATTTTACGCTGCTCTGCCTTACTTTGCTTTACAGCAACAAATCAAACCTCTCAGATAGAAAGAATGGCGTGCAGCGGAGAATGTTTACAGCTGGCGGCAAATCAATTGCTGACAAGATACTGTTTTATCTCGAAAAGTTTTGTTTTCCAAAGTTCCATGGCGAGGCAGAAACAAGTTGAAACAACCCTCCTTAATATTCTCCAAGTAAATATATGGACTTGTATTTGTTTAATATTAAGAAAACAACACATGGATTAGAGAGTTCAGAGACTATACCAGCAAAGGGGATTCTTCCACACTTTCATGTTTTCTTAACTCTCTTTCTTATCACATGTTGTTTTTACCCGCCCTCTTTCCTCAAAGCTCTCACTCAGGTTTTTTCCTCTAATGGTAAAGAGCAGCGCCTAATGGACTTAATTTAGACGACATGAAAAGCTGAGCTCAATAGGCTTGTAATCCACATTTTACACAGCGTCTTGAGTTTATAAAGGAAGCCGCTCTAAAAGCCAAGGAAATGTCAAAGGGAGTCGGGGGAAACGTGCACTAGTGCCGGCTGTGTAATGTGGGATCAGCCGAGTGGCAGAATGACTGAGCAATTACGTATTTGTTGAAAGCTCATTTCATAGGTCTGTGCCCAACTGAAGTAAAACAAAGTGAACCGAGGAAATGTGTGAGTGTTTGCCTCTACATTTGTGTGTTGCTCGCCTTCTCCGACAGCCTTTTCTTTCTTTTTTTTTTTAAAGTTATGTATTCGCATTCAGACAC
Organism: Clinocottus analis; assembly: GCF_023055335.1. Taxonomy (NCBI): domain Eukaryota; kingdom Metazoa; phylum Chordata; class Actinopteri; order Perciformes; family Cottidae; genus Clinocottus; species Clinocottus analis. The sequence goes on along the minus strand of NW_027175931.1, from coordinate 5,651,652 downwards.
CTTTTATCAAGAGATGTTTTTTCTTCTCCGAGAAGCTAAGAAAACTTCCTCCTTGTCAACATTTCTTGGAATAAGACTTCTCCCTGACACAAATCCGGGGCCAAATCCTGTGCTGTGCTGACAGTCGACTTTTCCTTTTCTCTCCAGCTGGACACGTACACCCTCTTCCTGCGGGGAGTAAAGTGTGTGTGTGTGTGTGTGTGTGTGTGTGTGTATACAAGGACTTAATGTCACTTAAATTGTGCTGTGTTGGGCCAGCAGGCAGGTAATGAGCTCAGGTGAGCGATCTGTCCTCTCTTCAAATATTTCCACTTGGGAGGCGGGGAGGAAACAAAAAAAAAAGAAAAGAGAAAAAGAAAACAGAGGATGTGTATCTGTGATTGGCAAGCTGTGAGCAGCTTCTATCTCCTCAACATGTACAGCCTGTCCTCTGTCAACCGCTTTGACAGCAGAGCATGTCGTTGATCCTGTGAAGGGGCTCTGTGCGTTTCTGCCTCGGCTGATGTCAGGGAGCAGCCAGGGGTCATCCGTCAGCTCCAGGGGTGGATTTAACCGAGCGAGGGGGCGGAGCCTGCGCACTGGCATGCTCCGCTAGCTGTGTTAGTCAATCCCGTGTGTGGTTTTATGAATGAAATAAACTCAGTATTCTCCCAGTTTGTCTCACAGCGTCTGCTTTTGGGTTATCGCTTATTTCTTTTGGGGATAATCACGCGGCCCGCCATTTGAATGAGATTTTAAGATGTGCTGAAACAGCTGTGCTTCCGACACAAGGCACATACGAGCTGCTACACGTGAGGCTGATTCATGCGTGACTAATCTGTGGGTTATTCAAAGGGAGAAAAAAAAAATACACCTCGAGTCGCTCTTGATTGTCATAAATAAAAAGTGCGGATTACAAATCACAGACAGAGGTCGACGTATGTAGTTTTCGTTGACGACTTCCATTTAATTAATCACACCTTGATGTCCAAGAAGTCCCAATGCGGCTATGCACAGTGCACACACTGCACCGTACAAGAGGCAAGTAAGAAGGAAATGTACAGTTTGTTTCACAGTGTTTCAATCAGAAATACACAAAAATATATAGTCGATCAAAACTTAATGGCTGTTGTTTGCGATTTCCTTCCATAATAAGAGAGCGTGCAGTTTTGCACGTTCGCGCTGCACTTTCAATCCTTTCTCAGCTGCAGACAAAACCTTCTTTATATGGAACATGCTTGAAGTGAGTCAGTTCCTCTTGACTGGCTGTCATAAGGCATCACAAACCACAGTGCCATGAAGAGCGAGACCTGCACGCCTGCCAACGGTTCATCCATCTCCACCTGTTGTGGCGCTGGTTGCTATAAACATTTGAGAAATCTGAATTGGGTATGCAGTTCTGTAATGTTTCCTTCAAGATGTTATCTGCCTGCATCTGGCGCCACGCCATGCACTCGGGGTGTACACATGCAGGCCGAAACACATACACACACACACACACACACACACACACACACAGTCACTCACAAACACACATTCACCAGTTGGAAATTAGAAGAGATGCTGGGGGAAAAGAAGGGAAAAAAATAGAAAAAAGGAGGAAAATGAGGAGGGGAGTGGAGCGAGGATGAGGAGGTGTAGCTCTGTCCTTAGCCCTGACAAGGTGAGCTCTCTTTGCCCTGAGGACTGCCTGCACAAACAACATTGCTGGCTGGTGAAGCAGAAGGAAAAGGCTCTGAGCCATCAGTGAATATAGATCATTTCATAAGCACTTAAAGGTGATGAAACACAAGGGCATGGCAGATGGAAGAGGTATACGTTGGTGTGTTGTATAGAATGTGTGTGTGTGTGTGTTAACTGACAAAAAGACAGACACACTCTATCACAGTGTCAGCAGGTGTCAAAAGGGAAAGGCCAATGAAACAAATACATTCTTTGACGATGAATAGCACATCCTGAGCCAACGCTGATGATATTATTTATTCGCTAAATTAATCTCTCCGGGTTGACCCCGTTTACGGCTGCAGCTCAGTTCACACATGGTTTGTTTACAGATTTCAGCAGTTAAGTATTTACTCGCGAGCCGAGGCGGTTCATTCAGCTCGCACCTCCGCTGCTGCTACGCAAAGCAGATGTAATAGCATATACAAGCGTATGAGTTTGATTTTGTTTCGAGCCGATCGCCTGCATCCATCGCCGTCATTCCTGCTCTGCGCCAGCAAAAGCCGCTGCACTCCTAAAGTGTGAATCATAAGTGATTTATAATTGGTCTTAAATTTTTACATTGACAGGAAGATGGGCTTGCCATCATGACTTATGATCGACATCTGTTTTTACGATGTCGGGATTATATGTAATAGTATTACATTATTATTATCTCCACCAGGAACCTGTATGTTTTTTGTGCTGTGCGAGTCAATGTGCATCTCCATGTCTGTCTGTCTGTCTGCGGCTAACCTCAGACAGGACCAGTGTGGTATTTTTTTGGGTCATTTTGCTCAAGGTCATCTCATGAAGGGATTCAAACAGCTTTGACTCTTTATGTCCAAACTGATTATGAATTGTTCCACTCTTTATTTGCAGGCGTATTAAAGACAATTGTATGTATGTATGTATTTATGTATGTATGTATGTATGTATGTATGTATGTATGTATGTATGTATTTATGTATGTATGTATGTATGTATGTATGTATGTATGTATGTATGTATGTATGTACGTATGTGTGTGTGTGTGTGTGTGTGTGTGTGTGTGTGTGTGTGTGTGTATGCGTGTGTGTGTGTGTTTGTGTGTGTGTATGTGTGTGTGTATGTGTGTGTGTGTGTGTGTATGTCAGTGGCGGGTCGTGAAAATGGTCATAGAGTTTAACAGCCGATTGAAATTAATTATAATACATCCAGTGTATTTGTGAAAAACAATTACATTATAACATATATATATAACTTTTCATTATTATTTTTATTTTTATTTTTTATTATTTAAAAAAAAAGAAGTTATATTGTAGCTATAACTTTGTGATTCTGTTTAGGTGTGTGATTGTGTGTGTAACCCCGGTGACCATGGTTTACAGTAATCAAAAATCACAAAATAGAAATTTAATGACAAGTGCACAAGAGATTTGTGTACAAGAACACACATTTTCCTGTTCATTTCTTCATGTCGCTCAGCACAAAATCAATGTCAACAGAAAGTAAGAGAGATCTTTCGTGGTGGGGACCTCACTGAAGTGACCATGTTGGGTTAGAGCTAGTGACGTACTGTATATCCAGAAAGCCCTCTCATGGTGAATGTGAGTTTGGAACACAGGACCTTCAACCATAAGACTGCTGTTGTAAAGTGACTTATGTATTTAAGTAACTTATTTATGAAGGTTTGCCCAAACCCAATGAGGTGGTTTTTGTAAACCCAAACTTTCAATCACAGTTTGTGAAAAGAATTGAGTTGAAAGTAATTACACTGATATATTTATATATTTACTGATGACGTAGAAGAGGATCAACAATGTAAGAACATTTAAAATTCATATAACACAACACAATATACTAGTTTTCTTGAGAAAATAAATCAGTTATCGAGATACGTTGGGACATTTTCCTGTGGGACACTCATAAGATATAAATCTTCAAAAGGTCGCATCATAAGTCAACTAGTTTAGCGGGGATCAAAGCATTATCATTAACCCTTGGCATCTGTTAAAATGCATAATGGACATCACTATAAATGCAGTCACAAAATGCATTAGACAATGAGGATGTTTTTCTTTCCTGTGGTGTGGGTGGTAATGATTCAATTTCCATGATAAATAGGGACTAGGTGCTTCCTGATTAGCGACCAAACTGGAGGCGAAAAATGGGGAAGAAGCGATGAAGACATGATGAAAATTGCTATTAGCTTTGGAAATATTGCAGCAAAGGAACAGCCACGCTCGTTGATCACCGAAAGAAAGAATAAGAGACAGAAAAAAAAAAAGAGTCACCGTGCTATTTTTCTTCACCCAAACCAACATGGTAACAGAGCCTCTGGGGGGGATTTTCCTCACAGTTGAGGGGCTTATTTGAATTGGATCTGCTGTTGATTGAAATGAATCGGCCCAATATCACAACTCCTTATAACTCGATCCTGGGGACAGATGGAGGAGTCATCCGAGAGGACACTTTCTCTAATCCTCAGTCCTCTCATGTGCTGTGGCATTCTGGGACGTCGGAAAGGGAAGAAAGAGGATGGAAGAGACCGATGACCCTTCTGGCCTTCAAACGTATTCACAGATATCTGCACCCACACATATTCACACACACACACGCACACACACACACACACACACACAGATTAATCCAAGAGGCATTTGTGACACTTGGCTGTGTGGGGGAAACTGATTTCATGGTGGACAGAAGAAGGAGATCAAAACCAACAGAAAGGTGTAGAGGAGAGTGTTGTCTTAGTTTTACTTCTCATCCAGCGGTCGGAGCGACGGGGCGCTCGTGTCAAAGGTCAGCTTGTCAGAGGAAGTTAACGAAACGCGGCTTTGACCCTCGATCACTTTTAAAAGAGTTGAATTTCAACGAGTCTGACCGAAAATGCTTTTCCAAGTGTTGAAGGATGGGATCACTGGTGTTCGTTAAATTCAAATGGGATGCTCTCCTTGTTTTGTCAGAGAAGCTACACTGACACACAATCAAAATCCATAATTGTCGGAATTGCTTGTAAAACTATTATATCAAAGAAGGATTATAGGCGTCATCTCAGATATGATATCGGAGATAGCGCAAATGGACATTTGTCTTACTTGGTTTTTCTTTCTTTCCTCAGATTTCCACTCTCGTTTCCTTCTGCCCTCCCCCCATGTATTTGGATCCCTCGTCTCTACGCTCCCTGCTGTTAAACTACTCTGGTGCTGTCAGCACCGCGGATCCTGGGGCTCACATCCACTCATCCCTGTCGGCAGAGCGTCCGCTGTGTGGCAAAGTTATGAGATGAAGCGCTGTCGAAACGTCTGTCACTGCAGAGAACAAGAAATCAATGTCTTTTCAAAAGGAAACCGAAGGCAGCAATAATCAGAAAGGAAATTACAGTCGGTTAGGTTATTACTTTAGGTACTAGTTTATTATTTTACTTTTTCAATTTCTATTATTTTACTTTATTTTTTTTTACTTTGGATGTAAATGTTGTTTCTAAAGTTTGTATTATAATACTGTTGCCTGGACCCCAAGAACAATAGTGTCTAATGGGGATCCTCAATAAACAACAAACTACAGGTGAATACACTAATGCTGACTTTAAAATATTAAGACACCCATAAGTAACTATGATTTATCGTTGTGAGCCAATGTTGTTGCTGCTTGTGATTCGGGTCCGAATTAGATTACATTAAAACTCATGTTCTAGTTTTCTAAAAGTGTCTAACGTATGTAGACTCTGGACAAAAAGGCTTCCTCGGTTCTATGTAACAGGCAAGTTTACGGTTAAAAAAAGAAAAGAGAAGAAAGAAAAAAAAGACGCCGTTGAATTGGATTGTGCGTTCACGGAGTCATGCACAACAACAAGTGCAAAAAAACCTAGAAATCCGAATGTTTCCTTGGAAACCATTAAGTATTGTTGTATTTCACTTGCAATATGTTCAAGCTAATTAAATCATAAAATGCTGTCAATAGTGACTCATCACTTCAAGCTGGTATTCAGGGTGAGTCAGGAGGAGACAAGACACAAAGAGACTATTGTTCAGTGAGGGCCTTGGACACAAACTACTGGTTGCTATCTTTATCAACACAGACTCCAAACACATCTGGTAAATTTCTGTTAGCTCGAGTGGCCAGGCACAAAGAAAACCAGTGTTGCGCCTTCTGAAAGACATAAATGATTTACTCAGCCTTTAATGCCAGGGCAGGGCACAGTGCATGTGCAGCATTAAGCCGGATGACACACCAGAAGGAGCACATATACCTGTTTCGTTACAAACTGTATACACTTACGCATGCATGCATTCAACTTGTGCTGAGTTCGATGCAGGCGCTGCACACACGGACCTTTACTGATGCACATGTACACATACTGTATGAGCATACGCACACAAACATGCATAATAACCCTTTCATCGAGCAGACACGCAAGCGTTACGCACACGGGGTGTTGTGGATTTGTGCAGCATGTGCACACTTCATTGCATGTTGTTGTCAGTGTGCAGGGTTACTCAAACAGAGACGCAGCCAAGAGATACACCTGATACTTCTGTGTTTTCCATTAGCTGTCATCCTTGACACTCAACTCTTTTCCGCACATTGAGCAAAATGCATTGACAGTGCGTTTCTGCCCAGATCTTAATTCATACGAGCGGCACTAAGTCCTTTTTGTTTATGGCTTAGTTTTGCTTTCATAGTCTGGCGCGTAAAATTTGCGGCGGATTCGTATCTTTATCTATTTTACTCCACAATGCCAGATGATTCAAAGATTAAATAACAGTACCAGCTCGTGTCTCGTAAGTGTTTTTTTTTTTTCTGCAGCAGTTCAATCACTGAAGACCTCATTTATAAAAATAGGCATTATAGGCCTGAGCTATTGAGAACAAAGGTCCTGCAGACCCCTCTGGCACAGTGCACACATAAATTATTGTTTTCTTGATTGGATTACAACCTCAAAGTGAGCTTGGAGACCTCCCACATTCAGGAAAAAAACTAAACTGGATCATTGTAGATTTCCATCTCACAAGCGCTTCAGTTTCTCAACAGCTATTACACAAGGAACCTTGTTACCATTTTTGAAATTTTTCTTTATTGAGGCAATAAATCCATCATCTGAACAATACAGAAGGAAATAAAAACTTTTTTTTCCCCCTTCGCCCTCTTTCCCTCTAAAAAGAAGTTCCATATAAACAAATTGGTATCTTCTCCATCATCTTCCGCAATTTTCTTCTTTCCTTTCTCCCCCTCCCCTCTTCTTTGTCCCCAGGTGAGAGGAAATTGTTGGCACATGTACGTGGATTGCTCAGGCAGTCATCCTGTCATCTGACAGTAATCCTGGCTGATCTTTGTGTACCTTTGTGTATACATAGGCGTGTGCATATGCTGCATATATGTGTCTGTGTGTGTGTGCGTGTGCGCGCGCGCGCGTGTGTGTGTGTTTGCTTGCTTGAGGTTGCTTTGTGTTGACAGCAACTTGCTGGGTGAGCTTAGTGCTCAGAGTGAGTTGAACCAATGACACTGTGACACATGTCAGCAGAAAGCATCCTGTTCAGTCAGCAGTCATTTGTAACCATTTACTGACACACACACACACACACACACACACACACACACACACACACACACACACACGCACACACACACGCCCAGGAAGTCAAACATAGTTGAGTATTTATTAGTTTCCTTTTTTAAGAGCTTGGTGAATGCAAGGAAATAGAAAACTTTTGCCTCTTTCAAAAGAGTCTTCAATAACTTCCAGAAGACAAAATAATTAAGGACATGTTTACTTGCGTCGAGTCATTGACATCATGCAGATTTAATTGTTTTTTGGAGAAGAAGAAGAAACAATAGCAGTTGGAATAAATAAATCCTGACTGTGAATTCTGAAAAAAAAAACATGTATCTCTGCCAAGGTTTTTTCTTCCCCATGATGCTTTGTGTTTTATTGGTTTGCCAGTCGCTCTTGAGATCAATGAAACGGACAGCACAAGTTATTCCAACTGTGACAGTTGTTAGTAAAAATAGTCATCCAATAAATTACTCTATTCCATGGGAGGAAAACCCAGCTGTGAATCCTTTTTTTTCACCGCAGACAGCACACACTGGAATCAGAGGAAAGACTTTTATATGCCATGTACTCGGGGAAGTTTGATAAAAAAACATGAATCCATTTGACGCAGTAGTGATTCCCACTGCGGTCTGGGAAATAAAAGGGAATTCATCACAGCGAGAAAGTGAATTCATAGCGCCGCATGAAAGGAGTCTGAGAGAAATTGCAAAACCGGGCTGGAGTCAGAGGATCAGTGGTGTGAAAGGCAGACTTCCTCGGAAAACAGTACGAACACGTCTGGAGACAAATGTGGGATTTTTCCTCTTCAAGCTCTCCGAGAGCTTTGCGTGCTCGCGGGCCTGGAGGTGCTGTGTATTGTCTGGTAATTATTGACCAACTCATAAGATGTCAGTCCAAAAAAATAAGTTTCAGGAATATTCTAGCGTTAAAACACAAATAAGGTAATTTAATCAAATACATGAAACAATCGTAAGGTTTAATCCTGCAATCAAGGACCGTATTTATTAATACAAATGGAAATAAAACATAACAATTTGACCTTTTTTGGAACCAATACGTGTTTGATAGTTTGTGGATTATACAGTTAACGTGCTGTTAAAACACATTTTACACAGATTCTTTTTGGAAGATGTTGCAATGACTTAAACGATCTATTTTGACGACGAGGACATGTTTCATGTGCAATGTGAATAAGCCGTGTGTGATACTGTACATCCCAAAGTGATATTCAGCATGTTACTAAGATTGAAATGTAAAAGCTTGTTACCGAGAGAGGAAAGGCTGCTCTGACAGTAGCGACACTACAAACAGCAGTTGTCTTTACAACCAAAGCCCTGAATATGGATTTTGGATGCGGGCCAAAACGGATTTAAAAAAAAAGAGAGAGAGACATGGATGAAAAAAAACAAACCTGTGCCTGGTTTTCATGTAGGGCCAATATAGACGTATTCAGCTCTCACACACCAGCAACGGTTTCCACTTGCTCATCTGAAGAACCCAATCCTCCCTGAATTACAGGGAGATTAGGGCTGGATTACGCGGCCTCTGAGAATCCCAGCCAGAGAGCAGCTATTATATCCATCAGAGGAGACACTGGGCCGCACCTGTTGCCACACAGCCGCGTGGAAAGGGGACAGTTCAGGCCCAATTTCAGTTATCTAAAGAGAACAAAACACAAATTAAGGAGACTTTACAAGATCAAACTCTGTTGTTTTAACCTTTCGTATTTATTCTCCGAAAGGAGCAATTTCCCCTTTAGAGCACCATATGCGAAATGTGTTTTGAATTTTATAACCATTACTTCATACCCTGGCAAAAGATGTCTCCGAGAGCACATGCATGCGTGTATGGCCCAGGAGGTGCTTTATTGTCCCTGCAAACACTTTACAACCAGCCGTGTGTGCAGTGATTCACTTAAATGCAATTATCGTGAAAAAGTGGACCATAAAAAAAAAGAAGGGAGAAAAAAAAAGGCAATTTAAAGAAAACGGTGTCCAGAAAAGTTAATAAAAATGGGAGTTATTTACATGGATAAACGGGCAAATGACTGCTAATGCCGCGGTAATGGAAGGGAGGTGGGAGAGAGCGCTCACAATTAACTACCTCTCTTAAAAGTGCTGCCGACTCGCAGGTGGAACATGCAAAAGGCCTATTAATGTGTGCATCTTGTGGAAATAAAATAAGAGAAGTCACTGCATGAATTACCTGATCTTATTACATATCATAACACTCCTTGAACATTTTTATGCGGTTGACATAATGCTGTGGGAAACTAAACAGCCCTGCAGACTCACATTATGGTTTTTACTGTAGGGACAAATCACGGGAATGATAGATTAATACTTGAAGTGATTTCATCAAACAATAACAGCTTCAAGGGATTAAAAGGGACTCATGGAGATCTTACCCAACTACCTTCCTCGGTCCACGACGCAGGTTACACAACCTTTAGAATGGCCGCACCTAACTCTTGCAAAAACTCCAAAGATGTATTTACAAGGACAATGAAAGCCCTTTGTGTCATGCCAAGACTGATTGAGCAAGCATGTAATGGTTTAGCATTAGTGGTTGAATCGCCGAGCCCCAGTCAGAGCGCAGCAGTGCTTTTTACTCTGCTTTGATGGGAAGAAATAAAAGGATCCGAGGCAGTCACTTCAGTGATAAAGCGCTTTTAAAAGTGGCAAATGACAAGGCATGTGTTAACTGAACTACACAAATGACCACGCTGCTGTAACGCACATGCGTTTGTGTGTTGGGTGCTTGGTGTCTTGAAGTGATGGACTGACTGCAGACAGACAGTCACTTGTTCTTCCACGAAACAATGATGCAACGAGTCCAACTGTCCCCAAATACAACAATGTCATTGTGCAACTAATAAGATGAGACAATTTACCATGCCTGTCAGGAAACAAACAGAACAGGTAAATGTACATTAGGGAAACAACATGCAGTTGCTTAGGAACCAGCACACAAACAGAGTAGGAGAAAAGAAGTGGTTGGGTGTAAATCAGCCTGAAGGGACAAGGGCCCAGTCACCGAAGCACCGAGAGCCAGTTTCACAAGGGAGGCCGAGCCAAGTATCAACCAGCGTGAATAACCAGCAATAATCGTTTACTTTTCTCCTTTTCTCTTCCTCTCTTGTTATCCATCCATCACAGTCTCTCTCTTCATGTGAAAGAGGGCAGCAGCCACTAAGAAATCTTAGTTCTTCCCTTATTTGTCCCTCAAAGCTCTCCTGGTCAACGTTTGCTGCTTATGTCCTCTTCAAAATATAATGAGACGTTTCTTGCTTAATTACCTGCAGTGTCTTAACTTTCTTAAATATTTTTAGGGTGTGAACTAATGAATGACTACGGGTCTCTTGTTAATTATAGTCATGTATAATCAGTTTCTATTGCAGCGCTCACAAAATGTGGCAGCTTTAAATTAGTCTGTCATACTGTAACCATCAATTTTAATTACTGCTCCATTACCTTGTTCAAAGTTGTTTCAAACAAAAAAAAAAAAAAAAGCACTCCACTTTGGCACGTGGAAGGTTAACCGTTTCATTTGACCCCTCGAAGCCAGAGATATGCTTTTTTTTTTCTTTTTTTTTCTTTCTCAGATGACAGCAGCACGCATGAACTTTTGGCTCTCGGCGTGCAATTTTCTTTCCGCTTAAGTTGCTCCGGCAGATGACAGACGAGTTAAAAGGGTACAGAGAGAAGTGAAGACGAGATGTAGGTATCTGCTCTTAATTGCGGCCTCTCAGTATCAGCGCTCGGGCTGAGGTGATACTTGCTCTCCGGTTTCGATGCTGCTCCGCTCGACCGGGCAGACTGGGGACATTCCTCAAATGAACAGGGCACACTTAAACACACACCCCTGTCACCTGCTTAATTCATATCCACAGGGACAGCGGCATCTCATAATGTGTTTCTCTTCTTGACATGTTAAGCTGAAGAATGTGCGTGGAAAAAAAAAGAAGAAAAAAAAAAAAAACGGCGAAGGCCTTGGCGAGGCTTAGTGGCCTGTTTTTCAGCACCTCGAGAGCATCTCGCTGTGACAGGCGTCCATTAATGACGACACACACACACACACACACACACACACACTCACTTCTTTGTGTAAAACATTTCTGTTCACTGCCTCACCTCCAGCAGCAAACCCTCAACAATCAGTTTACATGAAAAGATATTCAATGACTTTAATGGATACCTTTGACAAAGTGCATTTTAAGAGGAAAACTCATACATACAAAATGACTCGGATGACCCGATATAGCTTTGCACAGCGAGTCGGGCACCGGATAAAAGTTCAAGGAAGTAAAGTATCGGATTACAAAGGGAAAGCGTGATTGCAGTCACTACAAAAGTATCCACACAAATAGCACAGACTATTTATAGGAAGGGTAGAAATAGATTTAATCAGCGGCAGCATGCTTCATAGACAAAGAGCCAGTTCAGCTCGTGACGCATCTCTGGACGACTATTTACACATTTATTCGTACCGTATCAAACGCCAGATGTTTCATTTGAGTGTTTTGGTTAAAGCACACGCACAGACAGTGAGTCCCGGTGGTTGCTTTTCTCTTGGTCACTTTATAGCTCCTAACCTCACGCGGGCTGGATGTTGTCAACCCAGCTGCTGGCAACATCACTCGGCACCAGCGGCATGGTGCCGTGCTGCGAAGTGAGCTAATGGGCCCCGCGTTACTTCATCGCACTTCTAAGTGTTGCTCCATTTAAGAGAGGCTGGAATGACTGCAGAGGCCACTAATAAAGCCGTTCAGGAGAGAGAGAGAGAGAGAGAGAGAGAGAGAGAGAGAGAGAGAGAGAGAGAGAGAGAGAGAGCGAGAGAGAGACCATCCCTGGAGGTTTCATGGCTCTACTTGTGAATCGTTGACGAGCCTTTTTTCCCCGAAGCCCAGGTGTATCCTTCAAATGAAGCTTTCGCTGCTCGTTTACACTCCGCGAGGCCTGCAAGTAACTTTTGCAGATTGTGCGAACTGTTTTCTTTTATATTGTCCGACAAGACCTTTGCAAACCTGTAAAAGTTGCATTGCACTTCGACAAAACTGCGTGTGAGCAAACAAGCTTTGCATGCTGCAACGGCCTCCAGTATCGACGTGCGTGAGGTTGCCTTGCTCACACATGTAAAACATAAATAATAGTTACAAAAAGGTGTTGCAGTGCAGAAAAAAAAGGGGATTGGTGGTACTTCTGTTTCAGCCTCCAGGTGTGCCCCTGTAACAACGCACCGATGCTGAGGAAGTGAAGCTATGTGTCGTTCTGTTTATTTAGGTACATTATGTGTGGATTATTTCTTCTATTTCTAGGGATTGTAAAGTTAGTCAATCATTATGGATATCTTTGGGTTGGTGAAATATTTATCTTACATATATATGTACTTACCTGTGTGGTATGTCAGGGCAAAATAGAGGGAGGGGCTTATTTTGTTTGTGTCGGGAAACTGAGGGGTGGCACTGGGGGGGAACTGGTTGGAACTGGGCGGCGTTGGCGAATCTTTGATGTGGCGCTAGACTATAAAAATAAACGAGGCTTCAGCTGAAACCTCTTCTCGACTCCTGATCTGCTCCTCTACCTCCGATGCCGCTCGGGCACGTTAACAGCCCCCCACCGCTCGACACAAGGAGACATGTGTCTGAGGACCTGGGACAAATTCTTTAAGCGCCATAAACCAGAGAGAAACAGCTAAATTAAAGTCTGGATTCATGGGGATGGAGACACCTGTCTGGGTGTAATGTGATATCAATTTCTTTCGGCAAGAACAGGAGCATCAATCATCCCATGTTTGGGAGCTATGTGCTGCATGTGAAATGTCAGATGGCCCATGCATAAAATCCCTCGTCACTGCACCCTGCAAGACTCCTCGCAGCCTGATCTCGCGGCTTACGTTTTACCTGCGGGCCATTCTACGCCTATAAATTAGATAACAATTACACAACTGCTTGACAAAGCACAGAGTTTGTGCTTGACATCTTGGCATGGCTGTCAACACATAAGGCAGGGCCGTGACTGGGTGTGCGCAGCGGTGTATAAATCATCCTCTCGGGAGAAAGACAGAGAGAGTTGCAATTGCTTCTATTAATACGTCGAGCTTTGCTTCACAAAAGACACGAAAGCTGGGCTTAAAAAAAAAAAACACAAAAAAAACGTCAACAGTCATTTTTTTTCCCCCAGTAGTCACCTCGCTGCTATTAAATTATCCGACGTCTGTGAAGATTATCGAAGAGTTACAAGGGAAGTATGTAGTCTTGATTTAGGATGCGACAACCTTAATGCAGTCTTTCACGAACTATGAACTGCTTTCCAAGCGTTCGATCAAACAGGTGAGATCAGCGCGTTGGCATCGACCTTCAGGACCGGACACGCTCGGCTCGCTCCTTGCCAGGTGAATTAAAGGTCGCCTTTTATTGAACGGGGTTATGTTTTCTATTTTCTATTTTTTTTTTAAATGTTCCACTGCTCAACGTTATTTCCCCTTGTCACCGTGATGCCAATTATCCCAGTACATTCACAGGATCAGATCCTGACCTATTAATACATGTCACTCATATGTTTGTTTTTTTTAAAATATCTCCTGAAAACTGACAAATAGGCAAAATGGATGGAGAGGTATTTAAGGAGTTGTTGCTAAGGAGCACCGCGAGAGCATCATAACAGCCTGAAGTTAATATCAACCGGGTTTCCACCTGGAGGCACCGAGGACTCTCGAGGAGCAGGAGAGGAGAAGAAAAAAAAAATCAGAGTCCTGTTCAAACAATGAACAATATTTGTCTTGCGCAAATATGCATATTAAGATGAACTTGAGCCCTCTGACAGCAGTGGAGACAGTAATGCGCCATAATGCTTAATACAGTGCGTTTAATAAACCCGTTGCGGACAGATTGACGCTTGGACATCTCCCTGTGCAAACAGAGAACAGTGCAGCCTCCGTCAACAGGAGCATTCATCATCATGTAGATTTTGGAGGCTGAGGGTTTTACAGTGTTAAGAGTTCAGCGCTAAGTCATGACATCACTCATTATCATGTGTTTAAAGTCCAAGTAGAATGAATAAAACACATAAACTTTCACCTCTGTTGGTACAAAAATGGGATCCAATGCTATACGGAGTTGAATCCAAATCCTAAAACCTTTTTTTTTTCTTCAATTTGAGTCAAATTTACTCTGACAAATACTGTGTATGATCATGAATGTGTCATTTTATGATGCTAGAGAGCAATGCGGTTATCGCACATTTTATTTCTCGACGTCTGACGGTTACAGTCAGCAGTAACTTTGCAGATTCTCTCCAAGGCATAGCAGGAGTTTAAAGAAGAAAAAAAACACTCAGACCACCAATGACATACAAAAAGAAATGCTATCCAGAAATGAGGTCATTTGAATATTCTATTCACTTTTAGTTTTAAAGCTAGTTTGGATCCCGCGACGGCTTTGGATCTCCCAGCAGGCACCACGGGTTTATTTCCCTCAGTCCTATACTCTTAAGAGTTCTGTTAAGTTCAAGCGAAGACATCTACAGTATCTGCCTCCGGGCCAAAGGGTTTGAGGAAAAAGGAAGCAAGAAAAGCCACCTATTCATAACAGTTAAAAAACAGAGCCCTTCCTGCAGGCCTCAGCCGCTGATAGACTTACGCCCATTGACTGATAAGGAGGAGGGCATCTTTCAGCGCGCATTCTCCTGCAGGGCTTACTTAGAGAGTCATACAATTCACCATTCAGTAGAGAATCTGGTGTTACACACATCCATCTGGCTCTCAAGTGGCATGAATAAAAGACAACCTGTCAACCGTCAACGACGGGGACCGACAAACCGTCAGCGACGGGGCGCAAACGCGGCGTCCGTCAGGTAATGCATGCACATAAAGGTTGGAAGGGGGGAAAACAAAGAAAGGGGACGAAACGGTTGCATCTGTGTGCGGTGTTTCAACAACAACAAAAAAGAGAGAGAGAAAGAAAGACGGACAGAAAGAAAGTTGGCAGGCAGCCAAATGCTGTCTGGCACACATCCAGTTGGGATGATGTAATAGTGGGTTAAGTAGTTCAGCGAGCTTCAGGAGTCGGAGAGGAGCTGTGTGTTTTTTTTGGGGGGGGGGGTGTGACTTTGCAGCAGGTGAAACATAACAATCGCTGGGTTCATTTCCTATTTACCCCTCAATAACAAAATGGGGAGACTCTGAGGATGTTAGAAAACATTCGAAAAATCTCTTTCTCCCAGTTTTTCCTCGCTTTTTCTCTCTGGTCTCTCCATTTTTGACTGTTGTGTTTTTGCAGTGCTTTGGTGTGTGCAAGACCCATTGGCCATGTGACACACACACACACACACACACACACACACACACACACACACACACACACACACACACACGTCCCACATCGTGATAAAACTGTGGAAAACGGCTTCAATCTGAAATCGTCAGAAGTTCGCTGTGTTTCTTAAAATAAATTCTTACCTCAAATACATACAGTACTGACGCTGCTATACCCTACATTACCACTGAGGGGCATTGCATGGTGTGTGCGTGTGTGCGTGTGTGCGCGTGTGTGTGTGTGTGTGTGTGTGTGTGTTAGTGCACCCTTTAAAAAAAGAAAAACACGATCACCTCATTCGCCAATAACACGAAACCCTGTTACTTCCTCGTAAATCAATCAATTTAGTCAATAATCAATCCATCATCAATCCAATGAATCAATCCACAAGTTATAAATTATACAGGCAGGCGACACACGAAAGCATTTATTATCTGTGACCGTCGCATGACAAACATTCTTGCAGGTGCATGCAGAGGTAACCGATTGAGGAAATGAAAAGGTGCTTTTTCTTTTTTTCTTTTTCCTTTTCAAATTGGATTTCATGCGAGAATTACAAGAGGAAAACACATCCACCTCATGTTTTCGTCCTTGTAATTTCATTTTCGTGGATACGATGATTAGATAATGCATCCGGGCCTGTCATGAAAGTCGGTCAGCGTCGGTTTAAGCAGGGTATACTTAGGTTGGAACCCGAATTACACAGCACACCGAGCAAATGAGTCACTGCGCTGAAAAGGAACTGTTTATACAGCAACCCGAGAACGCGGTGTCTGATTGTAGGCTTCCATCCTGCCAGGGGACCCGTGAGTCTCTGCTTTCACGTCTTTGTGATTGTGAAGGTAAACAATCACAAACGCGGGGTGTTGACGTGCTCCAATGTGTGATGCACGTCTCATGTTCCAATAAATGAATGAAGTCTGATTAAGAGATTATTGATTAATCTGTGAACAGAAGGCATTCATGAGTCACGCTGTGGACTGGAGGAGTTTGACTATTTGCTTTCATTTTCTTTTCTATTAGTGGTAGAAAAGGACTTTTGACAACTGATAATCATTTGAATTGAACTATTTAGCTACTGGACTTTAATACAATCATCAAAATCATCTGCCGTTTGGTTACATTTACTTGTAAAAACACAATAAATGTCATGAAAAATACGAAAATCAAGACATTCGCATGTGTTTTTTCTCTCTCATGCTGCTTGTGTTGTTGTAATACAATGCAGTAAGCATCTGATCCAAATGCCAATACGTGATTGCATTGTTTTGAATCCCAAACTCTCTCGAGGGGGTGACATGCTCTGGCAAAAATCCGCTCTCCGTACGACTCGTGGACGGTCCTCGTCAGTGTGTTACCAAACAGCCAACGTTACCAGGGAAACTTTTGAAAATGACGGCATACAAGATTGAATATGAAATAGGATTTAATGTCAACAGACGGAGGTGCCAGGTAGCCCAATATTACTGGTCGGTCGGAGTCTCGGCAGTATTTAAAGCCACTGATATTAATGGTGGGAGAGGGAAACATTATCCTGAAATCCTGTGGTGGAATTGAGCACACAGACCGGAGAGGTCTGCCAATACATATGAAGCTAACCCAGTCTAATATCCAAATTACATTACGGCACACTCAATCAGACCCAGGGCTATTATTGGTCACTGGAGAGGACATGGGCACATTTGCGGAGAATGGTTTCATTTATGAAGCGGTGTCATAAAAAGTTGGGTTTGGGGGCGGAGCGGCAGGGTACTTAAAAATATCCGAACAGGGGGACATGTCATTGCTGTAATAGCATTAAGTTAGCCCTTTAATCTGCATTGAAGTATGTTTACTTTCCAATTATCTTAAAAGTAATGGGCTTCAGTAGATCACAGCTGGCCATTTAAAATACACAGTACTGGATCTTGGATTATTTCAGAATATTACATTGAACAGACCTGTACAAAGAGTGGAAAGAAAGAATGAAAGAACATTTGAAAAAAAGGGACTCACAAGTCAGGAGACAGCCCATCATATTTATTTCATGACATGAGAACAGCTTGTTGGCCGCAGTATTCAGAGGATATATTTTTTCCCGGTGGCGGTGAGGCTTTACAACTTCCCTCCAAAAGACCCAACGGGTCACTTCTACATGCACATCTCAGTCAGACGTTTGTTCTCTCCAACAACAACAGAGACAGTGAAGATATCCCCCGCCTGCACTCGTGTTTCAGTTGGACAGAACCTGCCCTCAAGTCAAAGTACGCTTTATGATCTCAAAACGTAAGATACAATTTACAGTGTAGGATATCGCTTGTTTACTCTTCCTGATTCCTTCCTCAACAAAGAAATAGAGTTATAAAATGTCACCTTATCAGGTGCCGAACACTCAATATCTGGCGTCATACAGGAGCCGTTTCTCTGGCCGTGTCACGAGTGGATATTCATGGTTAAAACTGTGACACATTACACACATTATTTTTGAAATCCTCAGTGACCTCAAAACATCCTGGACACCCACTCTGTAAGCCCAAGTGGGCCCGACATGAGAGGCAATAGACCCCCGCTGTCATCTTTTTTTCTTCTTCATTTTTCCCCCTCTTTACAGAGAAGAGAGGGTTTGGAGCGTATTAAACCATTTTGCTCCACTGTCATTTAGAAACGACGTGTCTGGGGAGGGGGAATAGGAAGGAAATCCTTGTGAAGGAGATGAAAGGCGGGCTCGGCATCAGAGGGACCGAGCTGAAACCCGGGACTTGCTTTAGCCGTGGTGGTCTCTTTTCTTCCCCTCCATTTTCTCTCATCCCTCCCTTTCACACTCTCGCTTTCCCTCAGCGATGCTTGCCAGAAGTGGATCCCCCTGCAAAGCCCCCCTCCGTCTCCTGGCTCTCTCTCTCTTGCAGCCCTCTCCCTCAGCGGACTATCAGCGAGTGGCCACCTTTGAGCATGACACTGGGCTGCCGTGATCTAACAGCTATAAAATGCCAAATAAAACTTATGGACAGCCATTGCCAGAGAGCCGCTGCCTATCCAACACAATGGATCATTGTTATGGAATGGATGATGTCACGGCTGAGCCGCGCTCGCTGCTGCTCCTCTTCATTTCCCCCATTCTTTTTTTAAGAGAACAATTATTATTATGATATCTGTATGTATCATTGGTGATGTCACGTCTGTTATTCCTTAAAGCGGAACACAAATCTGTGTCTGTTGAAGATATTGAATAAACTATAGAAAAACACATTAAAATGCATTGCTTGGTTTGATATGTTGAAGGAATGTTTAAAAGAAATATTCACAAATTAAGTTTGAGTGCACTGCGTTCACATTTGTATATTGAAATGATCTTTTAATGTGGGTAATGGAATATTGTATATTGCCTTTTTTTCATGAATACATTTTAAAAGTGTTACTTTAAATAAGTTACACTGTTTTACCATGGAAAGTGTAAATTTCATGAGAAATTACTATAAATAAAATATGAATTATTATGAAATTACAGCTCGTTCTGTACTCAAAGCTGTACAGCTCACACAAGCATTTATATATTCTCAAGCATCAAAAAATGTGATCATATATATGGACTACTTTTGTCAAACTACTGTTTCCAAGGTCAAAAAGGAAGTTTCCAAGCTCATGCAGATTATCATATGTTGGTTATGGATCACGCCTCACTGCTCTCTGTCGCCAAAGACAGCACGGTTGCTTTGCATTTTCTTCAACGACCAACAGCACAGAATCTCATCGGGACTGCCTCAAAACTTGCATGGATACTCTTTGGTAACTGAGGATGGCAACCGCTCGCCACCGGAGGGAAAAACACAAGCATGATCCTCTTCCTGTTTTGGTTGCGCAACGATTGATAAAATAAGATAAGATATTCCTTTCCCGCTTTAAGAGAACTAGGCCAAACACCAATTCGAAAAATATGTTGATTGCCAAATGTAACTGCTATATAATAACATCTTGATGGATACGTTAAAGCAAAAACTTGTCTATTGCCACTGTAAGTTATTACAAGGTGAACCCCGCCTGAAGCGGGCACTAGCGCACTCCTGCATTTAAATACACCTTTACCGATGACTAAGAAAGATTAAATAATTGCATACTTCCCCTCTAGCATAAGCACCACAGCAAATCATGCTAGTCTTCTTGTCAGTGCTCATTTTGCAAGCTAAGTAATAATTTGATACGTTGCCCTGATATGGTTATAAACATAATAATTCACCCGTAGCATCATTGGGCAGGTAGTAATTAGGTAGATCAGTCATAAATCATTCCCATGAACTTCATGTTAAAAGCAGCTCACAACAGAGGTTAAAAGGTTTCCTCTTTCCTTCCCCCCCGTCGAAAGCTATAAATTACAAGATGCTTTGCGTTTGGATGCCGGATGGAATACACAGATATTTATCAGGCACTTCTAAACAAAGAACTTAAGAAAATGTAAGTTTTAAGTTCATGTAAGCAACACATTGTAAGTATTTGTTTAATTTAATGTTTTTATATTCAGTCAGTCGTCTCATTTTGGCATCAAATGATTCAACAGTAGTAGCACACTTTACATTTTACCACTGAAACGTTCAAAATGTATTATCAAAGAGACTTGCTCAATTTTCAATTAATACATTGTAATTTCTCTAGAAATCTGGAACTCGCGTTGCTGAAACAGAGGGCTGATGTACGGAAGCATTTATTTAGTATTTCATTTCAAAAAATAAAATATATATACAACTTATAAAAAATAAAGCAGCTCCAGTGCGCCACAGGCACAGTCCCTGTTTCTTTTTTGGCACTAACTTCATGGAACCCCCCACCCTGTGTGTCAGGGTGTAACCAAAGAACACAGACTTTGGGCACAGCCTTGTTCTCTCCCTCCCTCTCTCTCTCTCTCTCTCTCTCTCTCTCTCTCTCTCTCCCTCTTTCCCTCGTCCCACTGTGCCATCCCCAGTGGTCGCCGGCCATCGACCCGCAGGCCCCGCCGGCAGCACCAGCCGAGCCGTCCACCCTTCAGCCGCCCTGCGCTCCGTCACCCTGGCGTCGCACGACATTCTTTCCCACAGGCAGCCGCATAGTTCCAGCGTCTCCTCATGCGAGGGGGCCTGGGACCCTGCAACAGGCGGGGGGCACTTCAAAGGCCGGCGGGGCCCACAGCTGCAGCCTGTCGCTCCAGCAGCCAGCTCCAGTTTGTAATCATTATTAAAGGCTTGACCTCGGAGGCATCTCTGCCGCTGTTCACACCCCCTTCCCACCCCTGATAACGCTGCACGGGGCTCCTCTCAAGGCGACTCCAGTTACCCATCAGTTGAGTGGACCCAAAAAGGGATGTGGCGGAGGCATTGTTTGGTGCCGTTGCGACGGTCCAGTTGAGGCCTTTGGGGGTTTTCAACAAGGAGCCTTTTTGTTGGAGCTCTCCGTACCGCCGGGCACCTGAATGATGCAAGTGAGGCTTCAGGGGCCAGTTACACCGCGGCAAGCCTCCTGCTCATAAAAGGGTTTCAACTTTGTATATATGAAGGAAATTAAAAGTCACAGCCTTATTCCACTGCATGGGATTTATATGTCACCACATGCCCACAGAAATCATTTGTGTAGTCTCATATTTAAACTTCAATTTCGGATGAAATCAGGTTCTTTTAGAAATAAACAGTTGGCATTTGTTTTAAATTAATTTTTTCTTGTTCCAATTTTTATTTATTATGAATTACAAGGATGTACCTATTGATATCTGATTCAAATAGCTGAATGTTGTATTAGTGACAATGGGTTACATTTATTCAATTCAGTTCTGTTTATATATTATATAAATACTAACACTTAAAAAAAAAAATTTGCTTTATTATTACAAACTTTTACTTTTGTAAATCCTATTCATTTTCAAAGTTGTATGATTCATTGTTTTATTTCCAACACTACTTTAATGTAAAGGAGCATACACATAAATAAATCGGTATTTTAACGTCCCTCCATATTTTTGCTTTTCCCTCCTTGTGTATTTTTCCCCGGCACACCTGAGGACACTGAACAACTGAACCTGTGCTCCTGGCTCTCCCTTCTGCCCTGGCTGGCAGTTCGGGTGTGCGTATGTGTGTTATTAGCTCGTTAGACATGGTGTGACGACGGAGGAATTCATAGATGCAATGCTTTATTGCCATTACTCTCATCTCAAAAGCATGTTGATTAATAGATAGGTCGGTCACCAAGGGCAACGCTATAAGGCCAGGAACAACTCCACGTCGAACAGCTGGATTTATTGTGTATATAAAGAGTGTAAACAACATTGTTAAAAAAAAACAAAAAAAAAACACATGTCCATCCGCTCTTACGCGAGTTGCGGGCGCTGATAACAATCATCAGAAGCACAATGCACAATGCCCTCATGCTTTGGTAATTTGAAAATTCCATGTCTAGATGTTAATGTGCCAACAGCCCGAATGCCCTCCTTTCCTTTTCTCATTAATTCCTCGTGCCCTTTAATGATGTAATGCCCGTGAGTCACTCCAGAACAAGAACAACAGCAGGTGTCCAATAATGGCAGGCCTGCGAAATAAGTAGGAGGGGTCTTTACCAGGTGTGCCGTGTCGGTAACAAACACGGGGCACGAAAACCCTTCATTAAAGATTCCACCCTCTGTACGGCATCCAGCTGAAGCAGGAGTTTGACCTGGAACTCTCTCTACATAGTAATCAATCCTCACAATCACCGCATCGGTTTTTATAGGGGCTTTATATCGCCGTACAGATGGTTGGGCTGTCTCAAAAACTGACAGTCTCTAAAGCGTTGAGTTTATGGCCGGCAGTAAATCACCGTCGCTTCAAATAAACAGGCTGTAGAAAACACATTGCTAATTGCACAGTGAAGTTTGATGACAGACGAATAAAAGTATATTGCGCCGTCGCTTCATTCACAAACTTCGGAAACCGCGCCATTACTAACGCTGGATTGGCAGGCGTGCCTCATCCTCCACTGGCACGTAGAGCCGAGTTGTTTGCGACGAAGCTTTTATAATGGAATACTGAACGTCAAGTCGTCCATCATCACCAGATTAAAGAGGCACATCGTATGCCGTGCGCTTGTGCTCCAACCACAATAGAGGGTGGCCGTTAATCCTGACCACCCCTTGACCCCACCGGTGCACTGCAAATAAACCCTTTGACAATAGAAGTCTCTTTCTCGAGCAATTGTAAACTATTGAGTTGAAATAATCTGCATAATGGTTCAAACGCCATCCAATGGAACAGTTTCCCTGGAATAATTCTTGTGCCCCTTCGTCAAGATTACTGTAAGATTTTGCTCCATTTCCATAGCTACGCTCACAACAGTGCAACGTCTCGGTCACGATTCCCATGATGACATCAAAACATGTATAATCCTCTTGTGGGAGCGAATTATTTAGGTTAGCGGGAATGAAGGAAGGACACGCATTCGGCTGTGTTTACCATCAGGCCCGTCCTATCAATAATTATATGCATAACTTCATGCTATCTGTTTGGAGATTCAGAATTTGTTTTAAAGTGTGTAACCAGACCTGTCCGGCACTTCCACGACTCGTGGTTTATTTCTGCACAGACAGGGTTCACAAAAGCTGTGTGACAAACTCTAAAACATTCAAACGCCCCAATACATACACTCGACACCTCGTGAAAATATTATCCAACATTTTCCAAGTATGTCTCATGGCTTTTTTTTTTTGTTGTTTATTGAAAATGTTGGCCTTCTGAAAAAGCCGCCACGCTCAGCGTTAGTATTTCAATTATTATAAGGGGATATGATTTAAGGACGTGGCGGTGATCTAATGCACGCTCCGCCATCTCAGTCGTTTCACAAAAACACGACGTGCTCGGGCAGCGTTCAGGCGACGGCGCCGTAGCTATACACAGTGTGCGGCTACGCCGTGGTGAGTGGAGTCATTCCCGAAAGCTCAAAGGCTGACAGCTCCAAACAGATGGAAAAGCCCCCTCTGTCCCACGCAGCCCGCTCGCTCTTTGTCCACCTTTCCGCTTTTGTTTTGTTGATTTGTTTATTTTTGGTTTCCATACAATCGGCGTGGAGAGGCCTAGACATAATATGACGGCGGCAACGGATGAGAGGGACAGCATGGGACAGGACCCCCCAGGCGTGCCGCGAGGGGCCCGCTCGAGCGGGATGCCAGGAATGGCTCAGGGGTCCCAGCGGCACGAGCCTCCGACACTTAACAAGCGCCTTGCAGTTGTCCCCGGCCTTGACCCTGTCTCGTCTTAAGATACATACGGAGCTTAGACAGGAGAGCGCCTCGGGGACATGATCAATTACACCCCGTTATATTATAAGAATATCTCCGATAGGGATATTTCACACAACAGCTTTTCCATTACATCGTGTGGAAGGACGTTTTGACACGTGGTGAAAGTTGTCGTTCGATTTAATGTGACGCAGACTGAATAAGCCGGCCCAGTGACTTTGACAATAATCGTTTGAAAAGTGTCAATGTGATTAATTGGTTGGAAGCAGAACATAATATACAAGAAGAGATTATTAAAAAAGATAATTAGGGACAATAGTGGCTGCACTGGGACATCAAGAGATGTGAGTACCACTGCAAATGCATATTTTAACACTGCCCTTTTTCTCTTGTTGCCTTTTCCCTGTCTGTGGATTTCGGACAGGCAAGCCAGTAGATGTCTCCGCTCAGGGCTTCCTGTTACAAGCCCATAAGAGACGCTGCTTGGTGAACAAGGGCACATTCCCTGGCCCCTCGCGTCCAGCGGGAGGCTGTGGATCACGTACGGGAATCAGTCATTTAGTCTGCAAGCCCGGTACAAAGTCGGGAGCACGAAAACGCTTGCTTGCCAAGTTGTCTAAAAAATATACGAACAGGAAAAAAAAAAAAAATCAAAAACAGCCATGGCCTGTTTTATTGAAGGTCATAGTCAGCACACTCCTGCTAAATGCTAAAAATGCACTAAGCTAATGGCAAGTGGTCCTTTGAGCGGCGTTTTAAAGAAAGCGAGACGTTCCCAGTGCACAACACTGATACAGTCAAAAGGAATGCAACGTAAAAGAGCAATGACTAATACGGCTGTTTTCATTTTGAAATGTTTTAGAAGCTATAAAACTCAAAGCAGACTCAAGCACAGGCCTGACAGGCCTACGGTCTTATAAATATTTCCACATTTACAGGGAAAAGAGGAAGAGATGTACCGTGGTAATGCTTTTACTACCTTAGTTTTATGAGTTGCCAAAATCATCATACGGTGTTATTTTTCGAAATGAGGTTCATGCAGTAGTTGAAATTAAATCTAAAAATAATCCCAAAACTTTGTTTACGATGGTTGGAGAGAAAGCTGGATGGACTGTCAGTCACGAGCCACACGTAGCGGCTGTTGGTTTAGGAGCCTTTAAAAAAAAAAAAAGAAAAAGAATACTATGAATCCATGTCGTTGACGTGGACGTCGTTATATCTAAATGCTGTTGCTGTTTCAAAAAAGCCGAACCATTAAGAGTCAACACTCCACATACCAGGCCGTTAATGTGGTGGACATTTGCCAAGTGTGGATTCCCTGCAAACCGAGCTGCCCCGCCTTCTATTGGCCTGGGAATACACAAAATGACCCGCATGCATTATGTGACACTGAATTGTGCTTTGGAAAAACGTGTCTTTTAATGTTTCCCTAATTGGAGGGCATTAATCAATTGTGCTCCATCAGCGGAGGCTAAGAGGGCCTGTAAGCATCTGCCCACCATCCAGCTCTCTGACCCAGGACCAGCTGGCTCTCAACCCACGCTCTGCTGCAAGAAATCACTTTTGACTCCATCCATCAAAGCTACATTAATATTCTGTCTCAAGCAGCCCACCACTTGGACTGCATTCATGGCCTTAATTACCTTCGGCCCTGCCAGTAGAAGGTGACCGCAGAGACCAAAGCAACTGTATCAGCTCTCCCTCACTGTCAGTTACCATACATTTATACTCCATTGGGGACTAGTGTCTCTTTCAAGCTTGTCCGCTTTGGCTCGTACATGCCGCGGACAAAGGACGCAGGGGTATCAGAAATCGGGGACAATGGCAACAACTGCACATCTAATTTAGCTCCTTGTTTATCACAAGTTTGTAATCCGATACGCGATACAATGCAGGGGAGCACAATGGAATGGTGATCAGGGAGCTATTGTTTTTCAAGCTAATTAGCCTCTGGCCATACCTCTGAGTCCTCTGGGGCATACAATCCCGGAGTTAAATGTGGCTAAAAGTGGCATACAACCCCGGTACCATTAAAACGAGCCTTACAAGTCAATGGTATTTGGGGATGTGTTATATGACGGCCTAGTTATCTGCTCATTACATTGCTCTGTTGAACATAGCCCGCTATCCACACAACAGTTGTTTTTGCTCTAATGTGGTCCATTTATGTGTTGTGCTGCCAACTCACATTGTCTTGCTCACCAAATGACACCGCGGCTAAGCTCAAGAGTGAACACGGCCAACCGTTTGGCGTCGACCGTGACCACATGTAATCTTTCCAACACTATATCTTGAAAAAAAAAGAAAAAAGTCTAAATCTAAGGACACATTAATAACCACGTATTAGTGCAATAATATGATGTGTTAAAAATACTAGTTAATACGTCAATTTGACAATAATTTGTGCTGCGTGCATACTCAGTTTATCTCACCGATTGGTCTCAACTGTTGATTCAAACATTCAGCACTCAGCTTGGGAACTGTTACAGCCAGAGAAAGCAAGAGTTCCATCCAGCCTTGTGGAAACAACCTTTGACCTTCAAGCATTAGCCCCTGACCTGCAACAGGTGGAGACGGTGTCTTTCCAGCCAGTCGGACCAAGTGTCAGGGGCTTTCGAGCATCTACTCTCAGCTCTTTGGACAAATATTATCCTTTTGTTGAGGGCCACTCAGACAAACATGGTGTAGACTACATGTGAGGTCTCACGGCACATGTTATTGAGGGTGTAAAAGCTGTGTCTGGGACGAGAAGGGGTCTCGGTTAGGTGACCGATTGTGGAAAACAAACCAAACACCTGTTTTACACTCACAACTCTACACAATAACCCGATGAGATGTGGGGATTCAGAGATAAAGGATGATTTATTATAACATCTGAGGGACGGTCACACAAGGATAGTGTCATCTGACGCGTGCAGATATGGCATATTGTGAATCATTTTAGTCCAGTGTAGTCACAAAGTGGGAAAGACAATACTGGAAAAATATATGGGGGACTAAATCCCTTCAAAATCATTCAATTACATATATTGGTCTTTTAAAGGTTGTAAAATGTTGCATTTTTTTTTAAATTTCAAACACGTTTTAGCCATTTCACTCCACTGCCAAACACTTTGATGAGTTTTTGGTAGAGCGTGCAACATAATTAACAACTTTCCTCATGTAATACTCTATCAGGTTTAACAATTATTTATTTCAAAGTCTTTCTGGCTCTGCATCCGTCAGACAGCGTGCTTTTTTAGAGCTCACAGCTATTCGTAATGGGGCGAGGAGGCACAGAGTGGTCTGTTGGCTGCCGACCAAATCGGCAATCTTTGATCTGCAACTGTGCGGTTCTCGGGGCCGGGGCAGCTCCACGCGGGCCTATCCAGCACAAGCGGCAGGCGAGGCTTCGCCAATAGGTGTCGGCAATCTCCCTCTGGCCTGTCTTCATCACGGGGAGAATGCACGCAAGTGGTCCTCGGAGACCCCCCCCCTCCCCTCTCCCCACTCCCTCCCACCCTGACGGGGCTCTCAATGGCAAACGAGTTTTAATGGAGAGGTCAGGGAGAGTTCTTGACCAACGGGGCCAAGGGCCAGGTGGCACATCACAGCGTCCCTATGTGCAGCTATCCCCAGAATGCGACACAGTGGCGTCGGCAACTTTGCCTCTGATCGGCGAGGGGAGGGCTGGGCGGGATAGCATGGCGGCGCGGTCCCGCCGAGCCAGCTCTCGGTCAGGCCATGCTGTTGTTCACGTCCGGAGTTCAACTCAATTGCAGAATGCTTTTCTTTTCTCCTTCCAATTGTGTTGACGTTGTACTCTGGTTATCTTTGTTTTGTTTGTCTGTAAAAAATTTCTCCTTAGAGATTAATAAAGTACTTTTCATTCATTCAACTTTGGTAAAATATAATAATACAATTTTTTTAAAATCCCTTGTTGGGGTTAAAAGGAAACGCAGTAGGAATTATTATTGTTCCAATTTTACATTTTTAAACACGCCAGACCATGTATGTTTTCCTCTATATTAGATATTATATATTTTGTGGTGACTCACGGCTTTCAGCAGACAACTTCATGTGTTAGTTTGCCCCATTGAAATGTTGTTTTGTAATCACTGAATTAATCTTTTCCAGGCTGCCATGTTGAACAGCAATACAGAGGAAGTCGAGACAACTATATTCACATAGTTATTTTAGGAAATCAATATGAAAACTTCTTAAGATAGTTGTATTGGTTTGTTCACTGAACACAAGGGCAAAGGATGTTATGGGCTTTTGACGTTACTGAGGCGAAGTGACTGCTCTTGAACAGTCGGTATCTCTTGAGGATGAAGTATCCCCTCCGCCAGAGCGCCGCCAACGTAGAGTAGAGAGTAGCTCGGTACGGTTTCAGGATGTCTGTTGCAATAGCGGCTGTTTTCATGCTTACACACCAGCTCTGTAAGGCCTCTGTGCTTCATGTCTCAGTTGCTCTTTTTTCCAAATTGAAGTTGGCATTTGTGTCTTGGAAATTTGTGAATTACATTCTCTTTCCATAAAAAACAAAGCCAAAGAGTTTGCTTATACAGCCAGCCTGAATCACAAGTTTGAACTTGAGACGCCTTGAACAGAGATGTCAACATGACAAGAGGCAAATGTTTGTACACGTTTCTGTGGCCGTCAGTGAGGAGCGATTCAGTAATGCCATCTACTGGCTGCATATTGTTTCACTCCTTTTTAAAGACTGGAGCTCGAACCAACGGGGAGCTGTTTATATTTATTTCCGTGCCTGATTAAGATTCACCTGTCCAAAGAACAGGCATCATCTTACACATTAGAGACTTTCAGCGTCCCTCTTTCAGTCATTTATCTTCACTTTAATGGAGCGCAGTCCCTTCTGGAGAGGACGACAAGGACTAATTAGTCAGCGTACGGCCCACAAAGTGGCTCTGTCATCTAGTGGCCATTGAAGAGAACAAACAGTCCCTTGCTACTCTCAGCTGTTCTGAGATATTAGAAAGAAGAAGAAAAAAAAAACATTTTGAAACACCAGCTGTTATGTGGTTTTCAGTGCACAATCCTCTAAAACCACAAGCCTTACTGGATAGTTGCATATCTGTCTGCCTCAAGTCAGAAGATAATGTAACTAGAGCCTTGTGCCTCGTGCGATTCAATAAAAAAGCTTTATGGATGACAGTGGCCACTTTATATGCAACTAAATAGCCTGTTAATGACCCGTTAGGAAAACAAGTTTATTCTAATTCAAACCATAAAGATCTCTTTTCAAGACATTTTAGCCCATCTAAAGTAGGGCACACACTCACTGAAACCTTACTGAAGCACTACAAACATGCTGCTGGGTAGTTTCATTGGCAGACGATGTATACATGCTCAACGGCTGCATTTGAACACAAAAAAAAGAAAAGAAATGTTACAGATCTGCATGTTTTTATGTTCTGTGCCTCTGACATGGATGTTTTTGAGTGTGTACCTTGTCTCTGTCTTGTCTTTAGTCCATTCTATTTTTAGTTTGTGTGTGTGTTGAATTTGTCAGCCTCTGTGTTGCATGTCTTGTTAGTATTTGACAATGTCTCCTGAACATTGATACTATGCATGTGTGTATTTTAATATTCTCACTGTATTCATTGTTTGTGGATGCATTGTAAAGTGTCAATATTTTATAACCTTGTATTTAATCTTATTTCTGTTCTTAGGTTGTTGTTGTTGTTTTTTTATTTCTGCCTCTCGGGTCTCCAGATGAAAAATAGCCTCTTTGCTAACTCTGGTGCATTTACAGAAATGTTTTTATTAATGTGCACTGTCCCCTCATCAAATAAACCATTTAACAGATCCTTATTTTAAATTGCTCTCTGTAATTAATGATGACACAGCCGTGGCAAGAAGACATAGCGATTCACACTCTGTCCATATGTTTTAACATAACAAGCATTGCACTTGAAAACCAAGTTGTATTTCTAACCTTTCTTTGTCAATAGCTCCAATTAAAAACACATGCCACGCTGTAACATCTCTTTCATATTCTGCCATCAAATATTTAAACGCTGGCTGCATGTATCCCTGCCTGGAGGTGTTTTAAAGGAAAGAAATAAAAACATTGGAAACGTCATGAAAATCTGTGTTTAAACATCTGTGTATACCACTGAGAATTACTGGATGCAGTGTTGCCTGTGAAAATAGCAATACATTCAGCTCTTCACTTTGGGATAATCATTAGTGAAAAAGACAGTGCCGGGTACACAACACAATCTGGTTTCCATTGAGTGAACATTTGTAATTTGTGGAAACAGATGTGCAGCCTTGTTTTTAAACCTGCATCGTTTAATTAGAAATGCACACCTCCCTACAGGCTAATTCTGTTATTTATCCATTTAGGGGTGGGATGTTTGCACATTGTACGCATTTAAAAATAACTTGTGTGTGTTTGTAATCCCCTGAAACTGTAATCCTCATAAACTAGGCATCACCTAGTTTTACAGCTTCATAAGGCAATGCATTTCTCTTTTATTTCCATCAGTTTATAGACAAAGACTGAAGACTGAAGGACTCATCTGAGGACAGTTCCTCTAATGGTCAGTATTCAATTTAGTTTAATTGTGACTGTTCCTGTTTCATTTCGTACTCCCTGCACAGGTACAGTAAAACTATTAAAAGCTGTAGAACATTAATAGCTGTGAACACCTATTTGTGTGAAGATATAGTGGAGTAATGTCTACCAGAGTCACTTTTCCTGCATGCGTTGTTATCAGAGCTTCTCTGTGCTTTGTTTACATAGTCAGATCAGCCATGTGTGCATTTTAGTGCATGTCAGTGCATGTAATTAGCCCCACATGCTAACTCATGGCAATATGCTCATACGACGGTTGCAAACGTGTTGCAGCTACGCTCCGGTTCCCCCTCGAGGAAACACTAGTTAGCTCCGTCTGCACCGTTGTTTGCACCGTTAGTGCTGGTAGCACTGTTAGCTACGAGCTACCGCAGACCCCACCATGTTGAGAGCCGTGTGGAGGCAATAGATTTACGTGGGCGACTGTGGCTCAGCGGTGAGAAGGTCGCTCTTCAATGAAAGGATCAACAATTTGTTCCCCGGCTCGGCGAGTCCATGCCGATGTGTCCTTGGACACTTAACGCCAAATTGAAACTGTGACTCGGGTGGATGAATGTGTGTATGACTGTTAGCTACTCCTTATGGCCAGGTGGAATTAAACCCCCTTCCATCAGTGTATGAATGAACGAGTGAGTAATGACAAGTAGTGTGAAAGTGTTTTGAGTGGTTGAAAGACTAGAAAAGCGCTATACAAAAGGTCCATATGCAGAGAATTTCAAATTCCTCTCTTGTAAAGAAATATGTAAACATCACAACAGGCAAAATAAGAACAGAGTTTTACTCCTCGCTGTCTTTTATCCACAATTTGAGGTGAGTGGAAAGAGCCAAACATACACACACGTGCATCCTGTGTGAGCTGTGCTCCTAAAAAAAAAAAATCTAAAGAAGAATTAGCTGCCCAAAAGCAGCCTTTCTCCAAGGAATTGTACAATCTCTGGAAACAGATGCAGTACAACTGCTATCAGTTGTTTTCTGTTTAACAAAATCAGCACCAGGGGGACAAAAGCTAAGCAAAATACAGTGAGATTAAGACAGACATCATGTGAGCAAGTGGTCTTAATTTGGCCATTTCTGTTTATTTAGGCCAGTATAATCGGTGGAACCTATTGGGAAATCCACACACTCACACAAGCTGCCTTGCGGTCATTTAAAACTATCAGTGATAGAGTTTGGCAGAACTGGAAGCCATGTTTAGTGTCGCCGAAAGATTAAGGGACACTTGAAGTTAAGTTATACTGAAAATCTGTAATTTATGTGCAAAGACTTAAACGTTCCACTTTTCAACAATGCAACTTCCCAATCTCATTTGCAGAAGAAATCCCTCCATAATTTAATTTCAACAGTTTTGCCACGACAATGAGTAATGAATAAGATGGAAACGTTAGCAAATATAAATGCATGTGCAATTGCCTGGAAATATACAACTCAAACAGTCCCTCATGTATTCCCCTCCATCCCACCCTAACCAAAAAGAACGATTATGATGGCTTTACACGTAAAGGAGCTTCAGGGGACAGACGTCAGTGTTGCAGTGCAGCCATACTGCACACTGCAAACAACATATGGGTGACAGTGAGCAGCTTGATTTATGATCCCCAAAAGAGTGACATTATTCACAGCATTATGCTGTGATCATTTTCACAAAGTGCATGCTCGAATGAGCTGCAGCGTGCATCGGGTTTATGGGAACCTCAAAACGAAATAAGCAGTTTTAGAAAGCACATGGACACTCTTACTCTTCTGTGCAGTCGAGAGGGTTTCTCTGCAGCTGCAGTGCAATAAAAAGCCAGACTTTCATCATCTCCCTAGAAGCTCAGATGAAGACAAGATCAAATGTGACTAACAAGGATTTACCCTTCTTGCCTCTTTCCACTATAGCTGACAGGTACTGAATTATAATATGCTAAGGAAATATGAAATGACGCCCTTCACCTCCAGCATTTGTAAATTAGTTTTTACACTGCCCTATTCATGCGAGAACTTTCACAAGGCCATACGTAGACAGTGATATAAATGAGTACATTGACAATGACATTTAATAATAGCTGCAAGCATAATTTAACTATTTTTATTTCTAGTTACAAAGGGATACTTTGATTCCAAAAGCATGGACCTGCATACTTGAGTATTGGCTTAAATCTTCCAATACTTCAGTGTTTTAAATCTATCCATCTATCCATTATCTTTAACCGCTTACCCTTTATGGTCGCAGGGAGATGGAGCCAATCCCAATGGACATTGCGCAAGAGGAGGAGTGGGCTTAGACACCGGGCCGGTGACCGATCACTCCAAAGGACCGACTCGCAGAGATATTCATGCTCACACGGTCCAAGCCGGCTTTAACCCAGAGCCTTGCTAAGCCAGTGCTAACCGCTGTACTGGAGCTGTGGACACCAGTCAGCACTAAAGGGATAATGACAAGATACAGGTACCAGTAGAACCTGCAGAGGTGTTTGGCAGCCCCTCACGCTAGACCAGTGGCTCTCAAATGGGAGTATGTGAAGGTACTCCTGTCAAAAAATATCATCCATTCAAAAATCCTTTAAAAATTGTTAGTTAATACATATTCAATACAATATAAGTGTAAATTCATGAACTGTATTGTGTATATTCTACATTAAACCAGACACTGATGGCACAGCGCTGTGTATTACGTCTTGTTTTCAACTAAGAATGCTTGGCACTGGTTAGGGTGTACTGGCTAGAAAAATATTTAACAAAGGGTACATTTCTGATTAAAAAAAAAAAGAGCTGTGCTTCGGGACAGCGAGGCTTTCCTCTGCTGCTCCAGCAGATGGCGCTGGTGCTGCACTGCAGAGCGCCGCTGTCAGCCGGCTTCTTCCCAGATGGTCAAAATGAACACAAAAGCTTGCCTGTATTCTTTGCCGCGTAATACCTTCCCAGTCCCTTTAATCTACATTAGCATCCTGTTAACTGCGCGCATCGAAGCAGATCACTGCCTTTTCGCCGGCGTTAAGCTCATTAATGTGAAACGAGATATACCGTACACATATTTAGTTTGAACCTGGAAAATGAATTAGTTGTGCGTTTTAAAAGGGGCAAAACAACAATATAGCTGAACGTGCTGATGGTAAACGTGTAAAAGATGCTGAATACAGTGTGGTACTTCAAATTGAGCAGTTTTCAGCTTGCGCTGTTGTTGTTTTTTACATCATGTTACAACATGGCTGCCATTTTAAATGACTTGTTTTCATTGGGACATTTATGTTTTTTTAATTTCCATCTTGCACTGACTCATCTTCTCTCGGGGTACTGTCTTGTTTATCAACTGACTGTCCATATGAAGTTAAATACACTTGCAGGTTAAATTAATTCACAGTGAATGCACACCTTGATCAAATCTGATTATAATTCCTATTTTGTCTTACATTTTGACATTGCTGAGGTATCGATCCGGCCAGAATAATATAGCGGTTGTCACCACAGATCTTTAGCGACGACTTAACATTTGATCTGTTTAGTTACTTTTCCAAAAACAGACAAAGAAACTATCACAGGCCAAACGTGTCTCAGCTGTACAAGTTCTAACGAATAAATAAATACAGATGACATCCAGATACCATCATTGTCGTGTCTATGACAAGCTGGTGAAATCACAGCGAACACTTTCACAGTTTGTGTATGCATACAGTGTTATGGTGACCTTCAGCAATTAGATGCATCTGAGAAACCCTCATTACAGCTGTGCACATAGTGAATGACATTATGTCTTTTATTCTGTGTCAGTCAACACCCTCCACAGACAGAAGAACCGAGTAAAGTCCAAAAAGGAATCTACAGTATGAAGGCTGGATTTGATGTGCACGTGCTACGCATATTTTTTCCCTTTTTTTTGCACCGAGGAAACCAACAAAGCGAAGGAGTCTTGTGACAATCCCTCAAAGACTGGCTTTCCCTGAACATTAGCGCTGTTATCTGTTGCGAAATGTGATGTGCTTTGTTTTGCAATTGGCACATTTTCCTGCACAGCGTGAGGACAAAGCCTTCAGAATCTGATTGAAAAGATTTGTTTTCTGCACTTTTCAATTACCTCTTGCCTCAACGTAGAGGCCCTTTCTCCCACACAGCGTGCCAATCCGCGGATGGAGAGGAAACGAGTGGCAGCGGAGACGGGAAACAAAAGCATCCTGTTGACACAAAATAGGAGATGGCACGCTCCGTACGTGCATGACATTCCTGACACAATCAAAGTGAATGCCAAGGCCTTTGTCTGTGACGCAGTTCAAAACGCCTCGATTAAGGCTGGCTGCCTCTCTAAAGCTGCTGTAGTCCTTGTGTTTGCAAAAGCAAGCAACGGCACTAATGCTAAAAGTTTAACCCAGTTTCTTAAATGAGCTCAAAAGCAAAACTCCCTGTTGTACTTTCCCCCCACTAGCAAGAACCATACATCCAGTAATTAATGCAAGAGTATCGGAGGCAAACACACTCTTGGTTGGTCTATTTTGCATGTAAGGCCCCGATGAGGAACAGATACTAAATGTGTCCTTGGTGTGAAGGAATATGGATTGCAAAAGCTACTGATGTAGGCATTGATATGCACAGCAGTGGTTTTTTTTCTTCTTTTTTTTTTTTTGTGTGTGTGGTATTTCATTTCGTCTTCCCACACCGGAGACCTCAACTTCTGCTTTTAAAATGAACCGCCCACCTCAATCAATGAGTTAATTAACATATTCTAGACCCACTCCGAGGACTGTTGACGAAACTTAACACCAATCTTCAGCTGCAGCGAGTTGCCCTGCGGAATGGAGACGGTTCCCAAGGTCGTACTAATCAGACAGCTGATTCAAATTATTTTCAGCCTAAATGGCTCAACAACAGCGGAGACGGTCCACCATCAACGAGAGAAATGATACTGCTTTTACACACTGGCGCTCCTGTCATATTTGTCAAACTGAGCTGTGCTCTGGTACGTGATTCTCTTAAAATGTCACAGTGGAAATAAGGCACGGCTTTATTTGGTTTGCAGCAAACTGTCCTCTCAGGCGAGTCTCCTCCGAGTATGCAGCGCAGACTCTTTTTCTTCAGCCGGGTTTGCAGAAATGGTTACATTATACCTAATTTGCAAGGGAAGAAGTCAAGGGAATCAGTTACCAATCATGCTTTGAAGTGCTTCTCAGCCTCAGCTTCTTTCTTGCCAGCACCAGCACCACGCTGCCCTCTGTCAGACTCAATTGCTCTTTTCTCTTAATAAACTCAATGACGAGTTCTTTCTCTGACTCGCGCTCTTTTTCTCTCTCCTCGCTTGCTCTCTATTCCTCTGTCACTATCACTAATGCCTACCCTTTAAGAGGGTTCTCTTTGCATCATCCGACGACCCTCTTCGTGTTCGAGAGTGAGAGAGGTGTGAGGGAGAATCATAGGCGTACACTTGTCCTGACAAGCATTCAAATGAAGCATTTAACCAATGACTTGTTCTAATTTCAAAGCGTTTTTCTCAGGCTGTGGGAAAATATATTTTTAGGGTCAAGGTTTGGGTGAGATGCTGAGTATTCCACTTGCTTTTTTAAAATGCCGTTCATTTTTCAGACAACTATTCAAGAAGGACTACCTTCTTGTGTTTAGTGTTGCTGGGAGTTGTATCTTCCTCTTCCGTGGGATGGTCTTATAAGTGGGCTGTTATAATTACCCTCCATCAAACTTGGAAGCCTTTTTGTCTGTTACTGATACTCTCGATGTCTGTCTTTTAGGCTGCTGTGACAACTGAGAGCAGTGTGTAAGAAAGAGCGTGTGTCAGAAACATGGACAGCCGAGGTTCATGAAGATTGTTTGCCATCAGACATTACATCGCTCACTCCACGGAGCTGTTACTCTATAGACCTTGACATTTCATCAAGAGTGGCAATGCTGTTATTTCTCGACAGGGCACACAAAGGGCTGAACTGAGTGCAAGCAGCCCAGACAGTCGTTGGAATTAAAACACACACACGCACACACACACACACACACACACGCACACACACACACACGCACACACGCACACACACACACACACACGCACACTCGCAACAAGGAAGGAGCTCGGCTAAAAGCTCATGCTGTACTTTTACGGAAACAAAACTCAATTCCAGCAGCGAGCAACGCAACTAAATGAGCAAACAACAAAAACATACCAACAATGAATGCATGAATATTGGTGCTTGCAATTCACATGGAGGATTTTTTGCAGTCAGCATTCCTCCACCATTGAACCGCTCCCATTCACGTGAAAACACGTTCTGTCCGTCTGGTGATCTGATCTCAACATAGACCAATGGGTTATGGTTTTCTTTGATGAACATCTATAGTAACCAGATTGATTATTAATCAAAACTAAAGTGACATAAACATGTAACTGCTTAACTGCATTTGACTGCTTAACATCAATCCCGCTTCACAAAAGCAGGATGTTGAAATGGAAGCAGAGCTTTTTTGGCGATCTCAGGATACTCTGCCTTGATTTTGGACCAGAACCCTTTTAAGTTTCGTTTTTGGGGTAATGTATGTCAAGAGGCTCAGACGCACTGATGGATGTATCCGGTCCTTTTTCAAAATAAAACTTTTTCCCGCCTTTTTTTTCTTCTTCAAAATAAAACTTCTATTTTTTTTTACTTTTTAAAAAATGTATTCATCCTTTCTGTACCCGGGTTTGGCCTGCTGCTCTACCTAATTGGACTTTCCCGCTCTGCAATACATCCGTAACTGTGAAAAATACAACCCCAGCTAAACTCCCAAGAGCTTTTCACAGCCAGCTAGGGACAACGTGGATGTGTACAAATTCAACTAAGACCTTGACTGCTATACAATCAGTGAGTAAGTGGAAATTAAATTGGTTTCACTTTTGATTAAGTTATACATTATTAACTGAATAGAGAACAACTTACAGAAAGGGTATTGTGGCTGTACCTCATCCTTGATAGAATAACGCCAGCAGAAATTAGTTTTGTGAAGGCCAAGTGTTCATTTTAATGTGAAGAACCATAAACAGCACAGATTTATTGCACCTTTTCAGCATGAATGTAAAGCCAATCTATTTCGTGGGTTTCTAAACTCCTTCAATCCATCTATGTTCAAGTATAAAAAAAACAACAAAAAAAACACTATTTTGTACCAACTTTGATCAACTTAATTTTCCACCATGGATAAATGGAAGCTTTATCAGAGGAACTTTGAAAGCGTGGCAGAATGTGGAGGAAGTTGAAACGGTAGCTTTGGACTAAAAAGTGTGCGGTGCTCTAAACAGTTTCATGTTAGATTTTTGTGTGGACAGACTTGAAAGCCCAGAGACATGTCATACAAATGCCAAGGCCGAGCAGAAAAATACAAATCTGTGTTTAATGTAATGCCATCCCAAGCCACAGGCCTCCATCAAAAAGCTCACCTATATGAAACGTTCCATGTTTTTGTTGAGATTGTGTCAAAAAGATGTACAACTAAAGGGAAGTCAACAGTTTGCTGTATTCGGGAGGCTCTGACCTAGAGTTTCAACTGGCAGCCTTTGATTAGAAGTTGTTTTCTCCTCGAAGGACTCCTTCTGTAAGGAAAGTACTGGTATTCATTGCTCTGAATCTTTACTAACTGGGTGATGTTGACGATCAAATCTCAGTCTTTCTATCCGGCCCACATGTAACCCAACTGGTCGTCTGGCATTACTCATCCCAGTTCAGTATCATGCTTGTAGAGAGCACATTGCTGGTGTAATTCAAGTATTCAAATGTGAGTATTTAAGTAAGACTCAGGTGGAGGAGGATTTAAAAGCACAGCATGTGGGCTTTTCCACAGCAGGTGGTTACGCATCATCAAACATATCATTGTACACATATGTCAGTTTCACAGCATGTGGTGAAGTAATCCAAAATAACGTAATGCACAGGTACAGGTATCGAAGACATAGAGTTTATGGGTTCACGCAATGGTTCTCAAAAAATATATATATATATATTTAAATTTAGCATCCATTCAAAAATCCACTAACCACTGGGTTAGCAAATAGACATCTGCATGTATCTTTTGCGTTGTGGCGTTGAGAACGTTGTGTGACATCATATTCTGTGGACTGAGGTCAATGCAGCTACTCAGACACCCGCTCAAGCAATATGGCTGCCTTAATGTATGTTACTAGGCAGGATGTGATAACGTTGCATTTGTATATGGCACCATATAAGTTTAATGTTGTGCCCGGGTTGTAAATATCCATGGGAGTTAGTGTCGTCTACAGCTTAATGGTTGGCTTGGGTCACCAAGGTAAGCTTTTAGCACTGGACCCGACAGACAGGTTGAGCTTAATGGACTGAAGTTCCTTCTAAAGCAAAGTGCACATACCGAGGAGCTAGGGAGGGACCCGGCTGATTGGCCGTGACCTGAGGAATACCACGGGGTCAAGGAGGCTGCTGCGTCTTTCTCGTGACTCAACTGAGAGCAAGAGTGGTTTCCACTCCGCATTCCATCATCAACACTCAATGTACAATGTACACATACTGTACCGTCTTCGCTATCTTTTCGCTCATACTGCCCCTCTCATCCTCATCCTACCGTTTGAATATATATGTTTACATCCCATCATGCCATACCTTTTTTCTTACCCGCTCTCCTCCGAGCCGGATAAACAGATAAAGTGTACTTTCTGTCAAGAGGACAGTAGGTACTTTCTGAGCAGACATCAGCGTTACCACAACCAATATGTAAGATAAAGAGACAGACAGAAAGTCCTCCCTTGAAGCAGGCGAATGAATGATGGACAGGTTCTGCACTTACTACAAATGATTAACTGCAGAACACAGCCAGGTGCCATCAGGGACTCAGTCAAGGTGAACGCCAAGACATGATGAAACTGGAAGCAATCTGATCCCCAGCAGGTGAAAATGTAAAAGCCGTCTTCCATCTCATCAATGTTAACACGCGGTTTTGTCATTTAACAAGCCTGTTGTTATGTTATCCGTCGGATTGAAAGAATAGTTTGTGACTCGCGCAGAGGTTTTCAACTTTGCTTCTTTTTTTTTTTGAACAATATACCTGAAAAGCAGCAGTACACAACTTTTCACCTGGAGGTAGGAGGCCGAGTTCCCTTCAGGTGTTTCAGTTCACCTCCCAACACTTGCCACTCATCCTGATGAGCTGTCTCAACCGGCTTGTCGGCTTGAGGCTGAGTTAACCGTTAAATACGACGCCGCTGCCGGACTAGAGGTCAGAGGTTACCGTGTAAAAATAAAGGAACCATGTGTTGACCTCCGTTTTCATTTTTAATCAGATTTGTCTGTATCATTTATAGCTACACATATTTTCCATGTCTCACTGTTTCTGACGAAACTCGAATCTTCCAACAAAAAAACCACTCGAGCCTTCACAATGAAGACGCCGTACCCCGAAATGACATTTCAGATAGCAACATTTTATCTTTTGCTTTCAGTTTCACTACACAACCGTGTGTGTGCCTTTTGTGCTCATTTCCATCCAGCTCCGCTGTCTTGAGGACGGATACAGGAAAACGTTCCTGCCCACGGCAATACGACGTTACAATAAATAAACCTCTTGCTAGATCCTTTGTGGATTAATTATCACTGTGCACGTTTATGTTTATTACATTTCACAGACATCATATACACATACTTTGCATTTTGCACTCTCTATTGTTTTAATGTGATTTGCTAAATAAATACACTCTGCAGCTGTACATATATTTCATTCCAGTTATTTGTATTCTATTTTATTTTTATTTGTGTATATATCTTCCATCCCTGTTGTTTTTATATTGTATCTTGTGTGTTCATTTTATGTCTGTAAGGTGCAAGGCGCTGCTACGACAACACATTTCCCCTCGGGGGATAATAAAATATATATCTATCTATCTAAAGGTGTAGTGATTTTTTTTTCTCATGAAAAACATCTCTAGGCAGCGGTAATTGGCAGGAGTGAATGTGGATACAAACGTCCTCTTCACATGGATGCGTTTCCATCCTGTGCTCAGATACTGCATCAAGAGACACGGCCTGAACCACACAGCTCTCTGGCTCGTCACCCGGATGGCTGGGCAGAGGCGGAGGAAGGACTTTAAAAAGGTGCAGAGGTGGTGAAAGGTGTCGGCAGTCCAAACCGTCTCAAAGTGGCTCTCCAAAATAAGCCCGTGGACCGGCCTTGTCCTTTTGCTCATTCTTGCTTCAGTCTAACAACCTGGCTATCGATTCTGTTTTTCCTAATGAGTTCTTTTGGGCCATGTGGGATTTCTTTCTGGCGATCTTCCATTTGCTGTCTTATCTTGATGAGAGTGCAGTGCTGTTTATCCCCCTCCTTTATTCATGAATCTTCTTTTAAAGCGTCCACACATAAACTTCCCCAGTGAGGTTATTTACTCATTAGCTAATACAAAATAAATTATCTGGCAGGCAGGATTTTGTGTTGAAAAAATAAATACTCTCACTGTCTCGCACATTCAAATTAACATGACTGTTACTTGCTACCATAGTTCTAGACTGTTAAATATATTGTTTTGCCTGAATTGTTTATACATGTGTTCTGTAATTACACACAGGAATAACAGATGAGGAAACAGATACACAAACATACCCCTCAGAAAATCTCCACAAAATAAAACGTCTGTTGCCTTCAGAAAATTCCATTTTGAACTGTGATAATACAAACACATCCAGGCGTTTTTAGTCCGTGCTTTTATTTTCCATTCCTTCAATATTCTGTCAACAAATCCAATAAAAAGGACTAGAACCAACAATGTAAAAGTCAATAGCCAAGTATTCAGTTATTGCTCATTCTTCTGTGCCGTCGAGCTCCTTCACAGTCCAAAAACTATTAAAAACACATCAGTGAGCGTAACTACTCACTAGAGCTATCGTTCCAAAGCTGGGGTCGCGACCCCCACATGGATCACAGGGTGATAAAAGAAAGGAAATAGCCGTTGAGTATTTTTATTTTCCATTTATTCCCCGCTCAAGCAAACAATCTGCGAGGGAAAGATCCCATGTGTTTAAAAAGCTCACATTTCACATCCGCACGAAGGGGTCTAAGGCAAATATTTCATTTTAAGGGGCTTCAAGTCAAAGCGTTGGGGAGCTGCTGCACGAGACCATGAATCTCCAGCCGCAGCTGAAACGTGTCTCCAACAATTGCGCTCTTTCCCCTCCTTTATTAATATTTACCGTGTCAAGCTGTTTACTTTTTTGGATAATGAAAGTAGTGATTAAATATAAATACACGTTGAATGTACTTTATACTTACAAGACACATTAACAACAGGGCCATTAATATTGTAACCCCTTAATATACTAACGTCTCACGGGTAAGCTATGCATATTCATGGTCATCAGTTCTTTATGAGTTTGGAGTTGAGCATGTGCAGTATATGCACCTTATACATACTACAGGCACACACTCTATAAACATTTGAAGAATGTGTCATAGCGTCTAGCCCGCGGGACACACTGCTCATTAAGTGTCGGCGTCGTCGTCTCGCTTTGGGCACATGAGCTCACAAAGGAATCGGTCAATGGGGTAAAGAAACCCAGCGTGGGATCAGGTCTTCCCCTCACAGAGAGAGAGAGAGAGAGAGAGAGAGAGATGTTAAACTGGATTCACCCGCACTCGTTCACCCGCACTCGCCCGCTCGTGGCTTGATTGCTTGACTTGTCTGGTTTCTCCTGGCAACAAG
Source organism: Clinocottus analis (assembly GCF_023055335.1). NCBI lineage: Eukaryota > Metazoa > Chordata > Actinopteri > Perciformes > Cottidae > Clinocottus > Clinocottus analis. The sequence goes on along the minus strand of NW_027175931.1, from coordinate 5,609,677 downwards.
GTGAATCTCTTGGATTACCTGTGCACTTTTCTCCATCTGCCAGTCTGTTACGCTTCATGGCAGTTGCCAAGGGTTACAGCTGTGGTCAGGGAAGCATTTATTTTTTCTGTGTGTGTGTGTGTGTGTTGTGAGAGTGTGTGTTTTGCGCAGAGAGTAGGTCAAGAAAGCCACATTTTGGAAAAGGTTGATTCATCTATTCATCCATGCATCCATCCCTCCCTCCACTGCAGGTACATGTTATGTGTTTATTTCCATCCACCCGTCAATGCCATTTCTCCTCCCCTTCATCTCCACAAATTGCTATTTTTTTCTTCTTCTTCTTCTTTTCCCCGCTCTGTACTATTTCGGTGCAGACTATCTCGGCTCCCCTGACTCACCGCCTCTGAGATGTGGCGCCATGTGACATCTTCTGTGCCTCTAGTTTGTGTCAGCATGGCAGAGGACACGAGTCAATGAACAGGGCCTGACCACTGAACTGTAAAGTCTGCGGGAACTCCTGCGGGGACGGCGCCGCAGGGGCGCGAGCCAGAGCACAGCCGGGACGAGCCGTCAGCCAGAACGGCCGGCTGTACCTGATATTTTGACAGCTTAAGGTGATCGGCGTCACTTCTGTGCAACGGACACAGGTGGGAGAGACGGTTGGCACGAGGATGCAGGGAGTCATTCCCCATTATTATTCATATTAATGCGATTATGTTTATGCTATTTTCAATGAAGTCAATTCTTGTAGGTTTATGTTATACGTGTAGTTTTTTTCTAAGACTTCCATCGAACATTGTAAAATGTAATACTTTATTGTGATTTAAATTGCAAGAGAAATAAAAAGGTGTTTACAGCGCAGCTCATGTATTGGATTGATTTAAGAGGGATTTAAGAGATTAGGATTGGTGTTAATTAGTGCGATACTGCCGACTAGTTGCAGTTCTGTTGTACCCTTGAGCTTAGTTTTCTTTGATTAGTTTTCTTGGTATGCAGGTTCGCCGTTGTTGTTTAACTGTTAAAAATCATCATCCTCTGCTTATTTGCTTTCCTGACACTGTAAATGATGTATCAGTTCAAATCATTAAAAGCCCTTTTTATTCGAGGAACGAAGAAAAAAAAGAAAGAAAAACTAACCAACACACTACACTTTTGTTTTTGCTCGGAGAGTGAACATTTGTCTATGAAAAGAAATCTGTGAAAACGTTCTTGTCGAGGCCAAAACAATTTAGTCCTATTTGACATTGGCTGTCTCATTCTTCAGGGGAGCTATCTTAGTGATCTGAGAACTGGACTCTGCAGACAGCATCTGGCTGTTGTGCTCGCTCTCTGCTGATGGAGCCAAGTGAAGACAACAAGCTCCACTCCACTGTCAGCGCCCACTCACCAGAATCTGGCTTGCCGCTAATGATGCATGTGTGGGACTACTGTACAGGAACCAAGGCTTTGCTAAATCCAGTGTCTGTGTTTTATGGTGTAGGTGAGACAAGGTTGGGAATCAATATGTCAATCAATATCAGCATTAAGGTTAATCAAGAGACTTGAAAAATGCATATTTCCTTCCACTGCGATGTACATTTAAAATCTGTTTATTGCTGCTTTGAAACAGACTATGGTTAAGATTCTGTTTCTGTCACTGTTCAAGTTTCCTGAAATGAATGCTTAAATGAGGAAATACTATGTGCATCTCATTATTGGAAGGAAAGAACAAGTGCATGCATGCGTGTGAAGGTCAACTTGCCGTGACCCTTAAAGCGTGTAACGAATCTGCTTTCTGCTTCTTTGATCCTGATTGACTGAGAAATTAAAACCCCACTCTGTAGCTATTCATGAAAAGATGCGCAACACACAAACACACACCCACACAGACAAGGACGCATGAACACCCACATTCTCAAATGTCAGAGGGGAAATTAGCTACTTAAGAGAATATGCTCCACAGAGAAGCCCCGCTTTAATTAATTTTGTGCCTGCCAGTGACGAGGACAGGGAACATGGTCCACGTGGTCTCCGTGGACATCTTTAGTCCCTTTGAAGGGGGCTACCCTGAGTTAACTGTGCCGAAACGCTGGTATACGTCACGATTTCCAGTGGAAATCGCTCCAGTTAAACCGTTGGTGTCAACATAATAATGCAATAACGTTACAATATCAGAAACCCCAGCTCCGACAACCAAATCACTCTACAAAAACGAGTCGAACTGGGAAGTTTTGGCGTGGCCCGTGAGCATTAGACCTCGGCTGAACCAACCCCCCCCCCCCCTGTAAGGCACGGGGGCTGACTAACAAGTCTCTGTAGCCCTTATTAGGCTCGTATTAGCTGGACACTGTGCCATCCGCTGCCATATCCTCAGGGTCTGATGTGTAGGATGATAAACTGTTTCAAGACACTTCCACCCAAACATCCAAACACAGACACACACACAGAGAGACACACACACACATATACTGTGCCAAGAAAACAGAGGGTTGAATAGAGTACGTGTGGTGGGAAGAGATATGCGGGATGAAACAGACAACCAAAGAGGCTTTTTCTTCCTGTTCATCATTGTGATGCTGGCTGATCAGTGTCCCGGGATTTGTGGCCTGTTACCTTAGACATGACCATGAAAACCAGGTAGTTTTTTTTGTTAAAAGGCTTCAAAAAGACCAGCAGGTTATAAGCAGAACAAAAAGTGCTTATTGATGCTGGAGGTGGTAAAGAGCGGAGGTAAGTTAACCTCATACTCTGTTATGATGAAAACTTTACGAAAAAAAAAAACCCAACAATCAAATTAAAATGGAATCTGGCAGCACATGAAGGCCTTTTTATGAGCCAAGGATTGAAATAAAGTTACCAGGTAAGACTTCAAAATGTTGTAATATACAGTTGCATAACAGGAATGTTCATCTTCAGAGCTTTAAACTGTATATCCTCCAGGCAGCAACATAAGATTTGGCTCATTAATCAAAGTCGACGCATCCTTGGAAGTAAACTTGAGGTCGGTGTAAAGGAGCAAGGCAAGACAAATTGTAAACGGCGTATCAACTACAGCACAACTGTATGATATATTCTGTGAAATTGTGAGATACCCCGAGTTCGAGGTTCATTATGAACATTAGATCGTTCAGCATGCATCAGTACCTGCTGGCTGTAATGGTTTTCAAATGGGACATTTAGAACGCTGCTGTGTACAGATATGTAAATGTTACAGGCTCTGCATCCACAAGGGATCTACATTTGCACATAAGGAGTGGGCGGATGCGTTGATAGATACCTTGTTTACGAAAAGTACGATAACATGATTGTCCTACAGGGATTACTATATTTAATGTAGCAGGAGTTGCGTCAGTGACGAAGCAGTGTTTTTTATAATACAGATTAGATCGAATTGTTTAGATACATTGTTTATTAGAGCTTTATGACTAGATATGTAACCTCTATCAATATAGCACACATGCATATGCCGTGTTCTGGTTTCAGTTTGTGGTGTGTATGTACCAATGATGTTCAAGCAGGCTTTTGGCGAATGCAGGTGATCATTTGAAAGCAAAAGAGGTGGAACACATTGGTTAAAACACAAGAATCTGAATCAAAGAAAAAAACAAACAGATAATGCCAGAAGGAACACGAACAATTTGAGCTATTTTTAGGGGATTGGAAAAATGTTGGTAAAGACTAATGTCAGCCTCTCACACGCCCACTGAAAATGTTTTCATACTAATCCAACCTTCAGCGGCAGAAAGTTATGACTGGCCCTAGCGCAGCACTTTTTATGGGTACTCCCCTGGGGGCGTTGAACAGGAAAGAAAACTGAATAATTCAGGGGACCCAGAGCTGGGCCATGAGAAGTGAAAAGGATTATTGATATTTTACCGTTTCAGGGTCCTGAGTAAGCTGTTGTCAGAAGGTCCAGGATTTCTGGCAGGGCTCCTGACCCTCCCTGAACCTTGGACGTATGTAAAAATTCACACAAACCAACAAAGTTGACTTATTATAGACAATGTCTTTGGTTTCACAAGCCAGCCATACAGTTAAAAATTAAATTACCAAGTCATGCGAGTGCACTTAAGGCCTATAGGCTACCGATGCATCAGCAAAAAGGAGCATCAGACATATAACAACAAGATACATGGGTTGAGAACAGCTACACTGTGTAGGCAAATAATACAACTTGTGCAGCGGCTGTGCGCACACCTCATTAAAGCATGCTTTGCAAGGATACTACTCCGAAGCGCTAACAAATTGGCAAAGGCAGTGGAAAAGGCAGCCCCTAGTCTGAAAAAAGTAAATCACTGATAGTCTGAAGATCACATCAGGGTCCTGGGGTTCTGTACCATCCTCAGCCATGTCCTTAATATTCACATTCAGGGTGAAAAACGTGATGGAGTATTCTTTGACCAAAGATGCTTTCGTTGAACATTTAAACTTCGTCAACAAGTTACATTACCCACTTATAAATACATGGCTAACACTTTGTATTGCCCTTTTAGCCTTCTCCTCATTCAGCTAGGTGTGCAATACACACCGATTAACAGAAACGGTATATAATCTGGTAGAAATACAAGATGCAAAGACCCAGGAAAGGAGTTCAAAATGTAATAAAACCAATAGACAAAAGGCCCCGAGGAAGGGGCAAGTGATTTCAAACCATATAAAAACAAACATTTTAAGCACCGACCTTCTCAGGCCAGAGAGCAGATGCACGTTCTGCATTGTCTAGATCTCTGCCAGCTGTTGCAAACAGAGCTGCAGCTACGCCGTTGGCCTCAGCCCACAAAACATCACTTCACCATGTGCCCTTAACTATGCTGTACACAAAAACATCCAGAGACCCAGGACGGAGCAATATCCTTAGAAACAGGAGGAAATATACAACACTGAAACAATCTTTTGCAAATGCCGGCCCAAATGAACCACATAATTAGCTAATCTGGATCTGCTACATTCTACTCACTAACTCCATTGTGAAGGGAGTTGTCACGATACGGTGATTACGACCAGCGGGGACGGGACTCGAAGGCAGTTGAAGCCTGTAGACCTGATCAGTTTGGTGATGGAATGAATTGATATAATTACTGAAAGGAGCAGAGCAACGGAAGCTCAAAAAAACAAACTGCAAGAAATCAGCACACCAGCTTTGATGACCTGGAAGGGAATTAATGTCACTTGGCTGGTCCTGAGATGCTGATGAGGGAATGCAGGTGAGCGGGGGAGCGAACTGCAGCGCTAAGGAGAGAAGGGGAAACTGGTGAGGCGGTCAGGTGATGGTGGAGGGAGGGAACGTCTGAGGGCAGTATGGGTTGTGGTCAAATAAAAAAAAAAAAGACCTCCTTACGTCTATTTCTAACCACCTTTCCTTGACCTATGACCTATTTTCCCCTTTGACCACGGGGCCAAAGCAAGATGGGAAGGATAATTCATGAGGAGTAAGGAAAAGACCACCGCGGTGTTTAGCGAATCCGACACTTTCGCTACGCTACGTAGCCACGTAGCTAATGACGCAGGCGCATGTTCGTGACGACCGTCAGCGGCGGTGAAAGCTTCTGTTACTGAAGTCAAATAAAAGAATGAGGACTGAGGCTGCAGTACATTGTTAAAGACAGCAGATCAAAAAGCGGTTTGATCAGTTTGCAGCAGTTTGATCAATTCACAGCAGTTTGATCAGTTTACAGCAGTTCTCAGCAACAGCCAACGTTTGTAGTCTGCCAGTTGGTTAAACAGATCATTAAAAAGTTCACAACATCGAAGCCTTTCCAAGTCATGGCAACAGTTACTTACATGATCTGCGTTTCTCCGTCATGACCGTTTGTCATAATCTACACCCGAACGGTGTGCCACTTTAAATGTTCCTGACGCAAGGAATTGTGTGGCGGCATTACCTCCTTTCCTTTCATAAAGGAAGGTCCAGTGTTTCCTATGCTAAAGGAGCTAAGTAAGGAAGCACCTTTCCTTAGCATTTAGAGAATTTGACCAGCACTTATCATGGCGGCCACTCTGATACTTATCGGGTCATTTCACTCAGTTAGGAACCTACCGAGGCAAAAAGGACTATTCGACCGCAGCACTGGTGGGTGGATGGGAAAAGTAAATGAAGGGGACTGATTATTAGGGATTATGGCTGGAGATGAGGGACAGAGAGACTAACTGGGACACTCGCTCTGGTGGGTAATAAACTACACTTACTGTTGATGGGAGAGGGTACGTAAACCGTGGTGTCAAGGTGTCACACTCACTTTAAATGCACACCAAGCCCAACCTCTCCCCTGATTTCTACCATGAGACGTCTCCACAATAGAAAACACAAACACCGCACTACTCCTGCCTCTGGTGAGGTCAAGCTTTGATTTAGCTGTATCGTGCTCCGCCTCTATAATTACAAAATGCCCAATTTCAGGCTTTACAGCTCGAGCAGAGAGGAAGAACCATCTGAACGGAGCCGTGCGAATGTGCTGTTGCGGCGTTACACTTGTATTGCCCGATACGTTCTGACAGAACAGTCTGGCTGAGGCTTACCCCGTTAAATTGGCATCCCTGTTGTGTTGAGTAGGAACTGGCAGACTGGCAGAGCAGGAAGTAATGGGGGCTGAAGAAGGCAGTGTTGATTTGATAAATACTTTTTGCAGTGCTGTTGATGCTCTGCTAAGCAACGCTGGCCCCCCGGTGTGAAGGCATATGTTAATAAAGAGCGCTGCAGGACGTCCTCTGCATCCTAATTTGCTGGTGTCAAAATGAATTCTGAGTGTATGTGTGTGTGTGTGTGTGTGTGTGTATATATTACCTCATCTCTGTGCAGCAGCATCTACTTGACAATTGTATCAGCACTGAGCTGTGTGTGTGTGTGTGTGTTTGTGTGTGTGCGTTGTGTGCACGTACATTCAGATGTACCCACGTTAGTTTATGCACGTGGCAAATGTGTGCATAGGGTAGTGACAGGCACAGCGCCTAATCTGCATATCAATTTTGCTCCTTTGAATACACCACTTATTGGGTGATGGTGGTGATAATTACCTGTTGTGCAGTGAGTAGGGCACGGGCTCCCACTGGGCTTCTCCTTGTCAGCCTGGGTCACTGAGTCTGTACACAGTACAGTGGAGTACCTTCCACTGGGGACTGGTGAGACATGACAGCACGGCACGAGTCCCAGCATTCCCTTCACCCGCACCAGACAATCCCCGGTATAGCGTGCAAGGGCCGTCATGCAGGAAATGACACGGGGAAAATGTGTCTTAACATCTGGATTATTTTCAGCAGAAAACTTGACAATTTGTGCTAAAAAAAATAAGATGTCTTCCAGAAGCACAATCTGTTCTGTCAAGACAAAAGGTGATGGAGTTTAAAAAGGGCCATGAGATAATGTCACAGCGATACAGCTTTTAAAGGTTTGGGAGCAGCAGGAGGGAAAATATCGCCTGCTTATATTTGACAAAACGCACTGAAGTGACAGCTGTTAGATGACACCATGAAGATTATAGCTGACAGTTTGTGATGTCAGGTGTCAGTGTGATCACCCTCAGACATGGCTGCTTGATTCATCGTGTCTCTTTCAGTCTCTGGCGCTCACAATGTCCTCTGAAGACAATACAAAATGTCAACACTGGCGGCAAAGTTCTCGCAATAACGTGAATTCAGCGCGTTTGTCATTAAAACAGGTGCGTGAAGCAATTTTCTGCATTGCAGAATTCATGAATGAAAAAAGAGAGCTCGAGCTGAGCTCTTTGTGAGCGCAGGAGAGTCTCGCCGGTCCAACCGGTACGTACGAACGCTCCTCGGCCATCGTTCCGCACGGCCGCATCCTGAAGACGCCACTGAACATTAAAAATGAGCCTGCTCGCGCGCCACAGCTGTGTGTCCACTGCCACGTAAACCGAACCTCCGCATACTGGGGTGCAGGGATGTGAAGTGCCCACAAATGGGAACGAACAGGTGTCACTTTAATTATGTGTCCTCTCGCGGAGTCGGTCAGGAGACGGTGGCTCTTTTAATTAACCTTGGAGCTCGACCGGTTTAAAACACAGCGCCGGCGCCACGCTGGCCAACCTGCGAGGTATAGATGGACAATATCAGCCAGCCTGCAGGGCTCCCCGGCTTTTAATTACAAGCACCCAAGGGAGTGTGCTCACTTCTCGACACACGTCTCAGCCGGTCTGCTCTCGATACCGTCGGTTTCACATGTTTCAGTCCACTCGGCTAACGCCACCACCATCAGGCCATGGCTGAGAGGGGCAGATTGCTCCTCCTGTGTCATTTTTACTTGAAATGAGGTCGGTGCACCCAGACAGTATTTTCTGTTATCTTTACATAGATGTCTGGCAGCCTAAAATGAGCCGGCATTGGAACTTTCAATTTTCGAGAGTCCTCTTCTGGCTTCCGAGAGAAGAGGGCCAGCAAAATAGATCAGTTTGCTGCACTCTCCATTCTGGAATTATGTCAAGACCAAGGCCGTTTATGCATATTTCAGGCAATATTTGAATGCCTCTGTAGATTCTCCTCACTTTGAATTTCCTACAGCATGGTTAACGTTTCACACCACCGATTTGATTTACTTCTTCTTTTTTTCTCCCAATTATACTGATAATTATCTGGCAAACTATTGATGCTGCATCTCACATGTTTCCGGCTTCTTTTAACTAGACATCCGTGTGCGGGAAGCTCATAGCAAGATTTAGACTAATTTCATATCATTGCTGTACAGTGTGACACTGTTAATTACTGCTATACTGGCGCAAACCTCTAATAGTCTATAGGTTATGCAGTGATAACAGAGGATACACGTTGACATCTGTCAGAGTCTTTCAAAGAATCTTTAATCTGAATTAACATCCTAGACATGACGTTTTATGAGAAAAGGTTAAGCTACCTATGAAACTGTTGCAGATGTTTCGTGTTTCCAATGTGCAGATGCTTTGTGTGATGTACCTCACCTTTGGGAGGTGTCATGCATCAGTAAACGTAGTTAAGAATAGAGAAAGGTGCAGAGTGTATTAGAAATGAGCTTTCAAGATCGCATAGAAATATGCACCGTTGGAGGAATTTCTTTTGTTCTTCTGCACATGGCCCTTTGACTCACAATACAAACACCCCCATCGAAGATTAATTCAGTAACAGATCAAATTTGAACTGGTCCGGTTTCAATTTGTGTGTTTAATTAGTTTGCATAGTTGCATTTTCTGCATTATCCTTCCGGTCGGGGTGAACACAAGAAGACCGATCATCAGCGACAGCAGCTGCATCCAACTAAACCAGCTTCCAAACTGCAAGCAAACTGGTCTCATGACCATTATGGCATTGTCCAATGTTACTGCGGCCAATGACGCTAAAGGGAAATGTCTTTCTTTTTTTTTTTTTACTTGACATAATGAATTATACTGCCTTGTCGTTAACAATCTCAGGGAGTTGCAGAGCAAGCTCTTCCCCAGTTCATGTGGATGAGGCCCAGTAGGATCGTTTGACATGTCGAGCTCTATCTCGAGTAAATAAACTGTGATGGGGAATCTACTGGTCAATTATAAGGAGGTGTTTGGAATTCAAGTCACCATCTGATCATAATTCATGGATTCACTTTTCATTGATTCCTTCTTTTTTTTGCTGTAAAACGAAGGATACATATTAATTGAGAAATTATGTGTCTGGAAAAATAGACTGACTGTGGCATGTCCGTCAAATGTTTCATAAGGAAGCTTTTTACTCTGACATTTTGACTTCTAGCGCCGTTTTCTGGCTCTCCCAGTCGTCAATCTTCTGTCAGAAATGTCCATTGATGTGGATTTATATAGTAATATACTTAATGGAACACTAATGCTCAACATCTTCTGCTCATTTATCATTGCAATCAAGGCCGCGGCTTGTGATTGATATCCGTACAATGAAAAGGTTCTTGAGAAACCTAAAAACTAAGTTAAACTACTTATTAATTACCACAAATGAATGTCCACAATAAATCAGAGCTTCAATTTGATTAGACTACCTTCTTTGTCTGATTGTGAGTATTGCACAGACCTTCCACCTACCAAATTTCCACAAGAAGCAAATTCATACTTTTTATTTGTCAGTACTTTCTTGTAAAAGGAACAGCCCGCATGGGGGAACCACACACACACACACACGCACACACACACGCACACACACACTAGACTCCAAGACTGTTGCCTTTCCATGTCACGCCCTCATGATTAAGTTGGCGTCTTCCTGCGACTTGGTTTATTCAAGAGTTAAGACAAATGTTGCAGCGGCAATGGAAGACATACAAATGGCTGCCCACACTGACCATCCTGCTATATTGATTCGAACGGGAACACTTTATGGTCCTGAATGGGTATTAGTGTTCTTCAGTTGGAAAAGATGGTGGGTGCTCGAGGACAAAAAGGGCAAGTAGAGGGTTTTTACTGTGGGTGGTACTGAGCAAAAAATGTCAACACAAATTACTGCTCACCAAATGGAAGGAATGCTTCAGAGATATGCCTCAAAAATTAAAAGTGCACCACTTTAAATACCAAGTCTGTAGCCTATTATTTGTTTAGTATGTGGAATTCAATTTTCCTCCGAGCAGGTGCTTTTCACACACTTCAAAAAAAAAAAACGCACTTATTGAATCTCCCCCCAGTCTCGTCCTGTCGGTCTCCACAGATTTCTTTCTCCAATGAATTTCTACTCGGTGCAAAGTACTGCAAACGTTTTTTTTTGGTCAGAAATAGCCCGATCCACCTGTCTGCCTCCTTTTTCTAAAGTTCTTCCAACAGCTTCTAATTCCTTTTTCTTTGGGATTGCGAGGACTCCTCTGGCAGTATTGAGTTTCACACCTTTGGACTAGAAGGGTATCGCTCTCAAACGGCTTGCCTTCTCCTCGCACACACTGCACTCTGGTTTGAATTAGTGGATGCTCTTCAGGTCTCACACTGTCCCGTCTCACAGTAGGTATTGGAATCCCCCCCCCCCACCCCACACCTTCAAAATTCCACCATCTTACCTCTGAGATATAACAGTGGATCGCCTCGGGGCAGCATGTGTGCGTACATGTGTTTGTTTGCGTAATGAAACGCTCGCCATGATATTGCTCACCGTGTCAATGTGCAAATAAAGTCAGGATCTTGGCCCACGCAGAAATCCAATCAATAATGCTGTACTTGATCATGATCCAATTTGCCTGCTGCACTTACCTAACAGTAAACACAACCGCTTTTGAGTTTGCTGGCTCTTGCTTCACTTGTGCATGTGTGGGTTAAATAAAAAAAAAATAAAAAAAATGCAGCTTTGCTTGTCGTGACATAACTCTTCCGTTCTTTCTTGCCGTCCTACAGAACTTCTTGTCCATGAGGCTGCAGCACTAACTCATGTCTGGAAGGTCAGCAGGGCAAAGGCAATCTGTACCACTTCAAACTGCATCCAAGCACCTCAGAATATGTTATCGATTACAAAAAAAATGTCTACATATGTTCGTACTGGCCACTGTTTCTCCAAGTGAGGAGAAATACAGATATTTATGATACCATGTATTTGGCATTATGGTGTTTTTTTTTCTTAATGGATGCTTACACATTGGCACTTTAAAATAAACATGTTCCTCATTTTTTCTTTTCCTTCACATATTGCGCATGGGAGGATATTTTGATCCGCTGTGTTCCCACGCCGTGTTTTAATGCCGTCATCTGCAGGCTGCTTTTTCAGGCTTAATATTTGTGCTTAGTGGTTCTGGCATTGAGGCTGCAAATGTTTCTATTACACTGATTTATGTGAGAACTTTTTTTTATAGCTCACCCACAAAAGAGATCTTTGTCATCTACTCATGGCTGCTGTTTCTCTGACACAACAATGCACAGCACAGGCAACGGCATTGCGCAACTTTTTCTGTATATGCAAGCTTTCTCCTAGACTCATGAAATGCTTGAGATCTGATCATTTAAAGTTCCCGAAGCGGTCAAAATGCTGATAACTTCTGCAGCTCAATAGACTTTCCATGACGTTTTCTGAGAATGCACATTACCTGTTTTACTGCCAGTATATTGTTGAGTACTCTGAGACGCTAACATGGAAACCTGAAAGATATTTTATAGATATTTGCTTATGGTTTACATGTAAATGCTATGTTGTTGAACAGAACATTTCATTTTATTCAGTCGTTTCATAGGGAAATATCAAATTGAACGCTGCAGGTATTGTAGACATGTAATTCTACAAACAGTGATAAAGCTTCATGTCGCTGAGGTGCATATCTATTAATTGTTGTTGGTAATTTGTGTTGCAATATGTTTCTGCCATTGACCCCGACCACAGGAGATTTAAAGTTGAATTCCAATAACAAACTGTTGTTTACCTCAGCTCTCTTGCTGGTCTAACGATGACATTTAAATGAACGCTTCCTCGAATGTGTGCGCACACTACAATCTATTTTTAATCGAGATATTCTCTCTTCTTCTTTTTTTTCCCTTCTTGCACTCAGCTTTCAAAAGTGTTTATCACTTCATTGCACCCCGACTGTTCACCACATGGGATTTTGAGCTAATTAGGACTTTTAATATCACGGGTAAATGAATGTTAATCTTAAGGCGCCCTTTTCCTGAGACACGGCACAAGCAAAGCACGAGCTGCCGGTGAGACACAGCCATGCGCCATCCTAAACCAAACAGTTTGCTTCTGACTTGATGAATAAGATTGATGTGTGCCATACATGACACACTCACAGCACCAAAGAGGAATTAAATGAGAGATAATTAAATAAGTGGCTTCTCGGGTGAAGATTGCTCCTTGTAGTGAAAGCACCTGCGAGGTATTTGAACGACTTCCAGATCAGTTCTCGTCCATACACTTCTAATTAATATCACAGATGGAGGTGTTGTTCAATCACCGCCTTCTGCAGGCTGATTAAGCTTGACATTTCACTCCTGAGTGTCAAACATTTCCCCATAAGTGCAAACGAGTAAAAAACGCCTTCATTATGCAAATACGGCTGCTAACACTATCACACATTCTAATTTTATGTAGTAGCACATGTATGATGATTAGAATAATGACTGTTGTGACAAGATTGGAGAATAAGATTTCGTGGAAAGTGGTTTACATGTCGGTAAAAGTAACCACATTTCTGTGGTTTTCGTTTTATTGAGAGACTATATGAACTGCTGCATAAAAGCAATATGCAGAAATAAAGCGTCGTCTGTTGACAGAGACATGTTGACATAGGTTGTGAACACAGGGGGGCAGTATGGAATCATAATCCCTGAGTGACACCCTCACGCAAATGAGCAGAGTTCATGCTTTCCAACTCTGCCAGTCTTTGATATCGGATCATAAATGTTTGATCTCTGCCACATACTCCAATCTCGCCATTTTCCGCTTGCCTGATATATTCTTGAGCTATTTAGACACTGCATTTGTTATAAACACTGTCATCTTCAACAAAAAAAAATGTAGAAAGAAAGAACAAAGGAAGGAAGGACAATATATATATATATATATATATATAGAATATGAAATTAGATAAATAAATAATACAAAAATCTGCATTTACACTGAATGACATCTTGCGTTATTGTTTTTTTTGCTCTGTTTGCCTAATGAGTAACTTTGAGCTCTCATAATGAGCTTTCATAATGTCATCAAAGAGGTCGTAATGTGAATGGTTTACATCTGACTGACCAAGAGACACTTAGAGGGAATGTTCAGCTCATTAGAGAAATGACTCATTGTTTTTTGTCCTTTCTCCACTCCTTCCTTGACTACAGGCTTGGTCACAACCCCTGGGCCTAAACCCCCCACCCACCCCCACCCCCTCCACCTCCCTCCCTCTGCGCTTGTGTGAATAACTCAATAACTCCCATCCATGGCACAATTAAGGCATTATTACACCCTCCGCTGGACCTCGCGCTTCGGGGGTGAATCGTGGGGGCAGAAGGGGCCTGGCCCGACCCACATTCCCATCCCGGCCCACTGTGAAGCTTTGGCTACTCTTATCCCTGACCCACTTTACACTCCCAATGTGCCCCTTCAACACAGACACACAAGACCCCCCCCCCCCCTCCCTCCCCTCCTACAACCCACCACCCTCAGACCCCCGTTGTTTCCATCCAGCAGGCGGAAACATGGAAACATGGAAACATGGCATCGTGAGTCACGTCAACGCCAGCAGCTGTGCAACGGGCGCCATGTGGGGCACTCGTTCAGCCAAGCAGTGGGTGGGGGTGGGGCCAGCATCGTTAGGGGTTGAAGTGTGTATGTGTGTGTGTGTGTGTGTGTGTGTGGGCACCTCTCCTCTGTCTCTTTCTTTAACCCTGCTCCTCTTGCGGCGCCGCGTGATGGAGGCCATCTGCCCACTGACAGTCATCTAAGGCCGCCAGTGCGTCGATGACACTTGTGCGCGCTTTCCCCACCCACCTCTCCCCCTCACGAGATCGACTGCTGACCGTCTTTGTCTCTCTCACTTTTCTGACACCACTCGGTTATTATTTCCCCCGAAAACGCGTACGCAGCTTTGCAGCTGTTGCCCTCTTTCTCTTCGCCTGAGACGCGCCGCTGTTTGGCCGTTGTTTGGCTGTTTGCGCTTTGGCATTGTCACGACGGATGACTTTCTTCTCGCGCACAAAAGAGAACGTCGGCATTGTTTGTGTCAACCTCTAAAACTAAATTGGCTTTGAATGGACTTTAACAGACTTTGTTTGCAACAGCATCCTCCATTGCATGTGTTGTGTGCGTTATGAAGTGTGCATCAACCCTGAAACTTCAAAAAGCAAGAAAAGTAACTCCCTCCAAAATAGTTTATCTGTGAAATACTCGATGGGCCTTGAGTCAATATTTGTGCAAATAGTTCCATCTCAAACTGATCAAAAGCCAAACAAAAAGTGAATATTTTATTCTTTATCATTGAAGCTACTCAAGCCCCTCTCTCTTGATAACATCAGAGAACAAGGTCTGTAATCTAGCTTTGGGATGGAGTTTAGTTTTTATATTTCAGTGGATTAACGGAAAATAAAGGTCATCACTGTCTTTCATCAAAATGCAATGAGAATGCTTCATAGTGGTTTTTGCAGGAATTAACTGGATAAGCTTGGGTTTCAAAACAGCCACGTCTCAAGCTGCCGAAAACAACTGATCATGTTATTCTCAGAGAAAATATCTCTGTGTCCACTGTCCATGTGTTATTAATATTCATACAAGCTAGCACTTTCTTGTATGCTTCCAGCTCCTGAAGACAAGTCAGACAAATGGACTAGCACTAGAAGAAAGGCTCGCACTCCAAATGTCACGTCTGTTCCATTTGTTTTGAATGCGCTCCAAATGAAAAGCAATTTAAGAGCTCCAACCATTAGAAAGAGCCCTCACCACTGAAGTGCACATAACCTTAATTAGGGAAATGATGATTGTTTTGTGCGCACGTCCAATTTGCTTTACAATTTGGCCACGCTTCTTTTCTTATACCACCCTCTGACAATTTATATACTTCAGCCTGTCGACGTTTGCAAAATGTCAACACGCCAGAGATTAAATTAAAGCAGGTCTCTGTATAGAAGATACATCTATCACGTCATAACTGGCAGGAGATTAACTGGTTGACATTTCTCTCCTCTAAATCGGCACAATAGGACCCCGATCCTGAAGATTCTCTGTCAACAAGCGCTGTCAGACATACGAGTGCGTGATGGAGAATATAATTAAGTCAAATGTTACGCAAGAACTTTAAAAGATGGTCTGTTTACTTTTTTTTGGAACGCTCAAATGTCAAGGACACTGGGCAAATATGTTGCGGAAAACATCCTTTCAACGTGAACAACATGCCTTTCAACAGAAATCCATAAATCAGAAAGTAAGTTCAGACACACACACACACACACACGCGCACACACACAGACATGTCTGCGTACACACTGAGGCGTGTTTAATGATACATGTCCACATCCCATGGCTCACCTGTGATAATGGTGTGCAAATACAGCCAGAATAATTAACAGTCTAATAAGGAAAGCTAATATTTGATCAACTCAAATTGCCCGTAGCGTGAGTGCGGTCAACAGCGCTGGGGAAAAACAAGAGCATGCCTTAACACGAGGAAAGGTCAGGGGATCAATAATTCATTTAAGATGCTCCCCGGGATTGACTCTGCAGTCGCCTTGTAATCAGAGGGGGGAGATTTATTTATCTTAACCAACTTTAAATCCACATTCCTACGGTTAGAAAAAACATTGCGTCACCCCGGTCGATTTTCAGTGCCCTCACAAGGCCACGGGATCTTCTGTTTTATTTACCCCCCAGGAGCTGGCAAGGAGCGGCTCTTTAATAATACTCCGACGGTGGACTAAGCATCTATTACGGGGAGCTTTGTGGGGGGAAAGAGAAAGGGCAAAATTCAAGGATAAAGTATATTTACAGTGGAGGATGTACTTTGCAGGTAATGTTTACAATGTACACCTGCAAGTTTCCAGCGTGACAACGTGCATGACTCTGGAATGGGGTTTATTTATTTTTTTGGATCGAAATCCTCACAGCAAGAGAACAACGTGTGGTAAATCATTTGATCTTCTTCAAACTCGGCTGAAGGAGCAATTTTTTTTTTTTATTATGAAATAACCCCCATGTTGTGATTTATGAGTTCATTATAATTAAATGTCTTTGGAAAAGAAAATACTTTGCGATGTTGGAAAAAAAAACAAAAAAAAACCCAATCATTTTAGAGAGCAGGGCACAGACAGAAGCACCTCCTCTTTAAATAATGCAGCTCCGCCGAGAGCAAGCATCCGGAAGCTCTGTCGGCTCAAATGTTACAAACCTGCCCGGTCTGAAAGATTTACCAAGTCGTCGATCAAAGAGCCAAGTCCAGGTATAAAACCAGACCTCCAAAATGCAATAATGATGCCTCCAGCTACTTTTTGGGTATGTTTTCTTTACACATACTCCACTACGTCTGATGTACAGCCAGTGGATGAAATGTTGTATATATATTCTTATTTTCCGGATCCTCTCACGATTCCACGTTCCTCTGAAAGACAGATGCCGGTTGAGTGAGTTTTCTGCCGAAAAAACAGCTGTCCCTAATAAACAAATGACTATAAAGGACGCATTTCATAGTCAATTGCATCCAGGAAGCAGCAGTGTGGAGTTTTGCTTCAACGTGTCACTCAAATAACTTCCCGGCTCGCGATGAGACCATATGGTTTATAGTTTGGGGACCGTAAACAAGTTTGACTGAAAATCCTATGAGACTGTCACAACAGAGAGATAATTACAGCGTTATTGTACATGTTGGCCAACACACACACACACACACACACAGACAGACACACACACGGCGCCATAATGACCTCGGCAAAAACCGCCGCTTTCTTTTTCGGAGGGATTTTAAAGTCTCCACATGCGTTGTTCAGCCACTCTCTCTCCTCTCGCCATGTAAATACCTGCCTGTAGATAATCTTGTAACAGAGTGCGTCGGCGCACCAAATGCTTAGTCTGCCATTCTCTCTAAATTTGTGCCTTTGTGAAATTGGATTCCAAACGCAATTATCCGCTGAGGTAATTCAGGACGGAGTAGCCGGCCGTTACTACTAATTTGAAAGGACGCGGAGTCATTTATGTATCATTTTGGAACGGCGCTGTATCTCTTGGAAGAAGTGAGGCCCATGGGGAACTCGGCAAGCTCTCTACTTTGTCAGGATACGCAGGAACGAATGATAAGCGCCTTCCAATAACTAGTTCCAATGAGAGCGTTGAAAGCAATATTGTAAGCAAATGTCTGGCCTAGATCTGTTTAGTAATGAGCTGGATCCCTGTGATTAGTCAAATCCATCACAAATGGTGCTGTTTGTATAATGTTTGCACAACACAAGCATTTTTATATTCAGCATGGGGAGCTTTTTCCAGGGAAGTCATGTCGCTAGCAGATGGAGTCTCAATATCCCGATCAGACTGGTTATAGCACTTGCTTTGAGGTAACCTACAGCGAGCGCTTTGTCTGTCTGGGTGCTGGTTTGATGTGTTGCAGTGGAACGCGTACTTATTTTCTTCCAATGCAGGCTGCAAGTGGATTAGTCCAGCAAAAGAGTAATTGCCCTTGCATTCTATCGACTCTATGCATGAGGGAATTCAAATCACTTTAAAGTTTCAGTTCTGTGGGATTGGAGCCGGTGCTCGAGACGAGCTGAGGTGTTTATGCGAGTTCATTTAATTTGGAGAAAGACGGCAATGGTCCTATTAATGGATTAAAAGGACTGCGTGGAAATGTAATTGTGTGAATCTGCTGACGACCTCGAGAAAGAGCAGAGGGAAGAGTGAAGAAACAGCCCCCCTTTCTGGAAAATACTGTAAAAGTACGCTTGAGTCAGGCCCGAAAAAAATCCCCGGAGGAGACGATCAGTGGCCGACAGTACGACGGCGAGGTGGTGACGAGTGAGTCGTGCATGTGACCGCGCGACGGTTTCTATTGTCGGCTGTTGCTGTAAACATTGTTGTTGTTAACCCGACACCCTTTATTTAGCATCCTCTCCCTTTCCTCCTCATTCTTTCGCTCTAATGCGATGTAATTGGTTCACTTCACAGGAAGCTGTTAGGAGATTCATTTAGTCAACATGCCATCAAAACACAACCTACACAAGTCGTCCTCAATTTCTCAGCGGTGCCGATATACAGTTTGACGCTCTCACGTCTCACCGTCGCACGGCACGTGGTTCTTTTTCAATTGATCGGACGGCGCTCACTTTTGAGGACAAATCACAACGCGAGCCATTTGCTTTTTATTCATGACGAGTGAGTTAAACGGAGGAAGGACAATCTGAGAGACAGCATGTAATGAATGTAGCAAACAGACCACGGCAGGTTAATTATGGTTGTAATTGCAAAACTGCTTCTTGGTTTATTTGTGTTTGCAATATAATTATCGTCATGTGCATGATCCAGAAAATCACGTTTCAGTTGACCTCATGTTCAGCCCCAGAGAACGAGCGCCCCCCGGAGCGACCCACGATGTGGAGGTAGGAAGTACTCACCTTTAAGAATACATGAACTACTATTGTCCCAACTTTGTCTTATTTTGAAGAGTTTTTACAATGAAGTCACACAGGTTTAAACTTCCGAGAAAAATTGCGACGAAATATAGATTTCTCAGTCTACAATATCCCGCTCGGCATTGCTGGAAAATAGACATTTTGAGCTTTCCTATGTGAATTTTGCACTGAAACACGCAGCGGCCGCTGTCAACGCGGGATATGAAGCGCTCCTTTGAAATGTCAGACGTCACATGTTACCATCACACCGACACGAATCTATGTTCTTGTCAGTTATTTTGGCCCAACACGTCAGATTGTTGTTACTAAAATGCCTGGAGCCGTTGTAATCCACCATTAAGCCGCAAACATCGTCTGGGATGGGAGACGGCGTGAGATCTTTGTATTCTCCCTTTACCCACCGGTTTACCATTGTGTTTATTTCCATGTTGTGTGTATAGTTATGTTATTTGTAACATGGCTTTATGAAAGTACACAGTTGTTTGATGTAAAATCCTGTAAAAATAACATGGCCAAAACACTGAAACCACCTGAGCATATCTTGATAATCTATACCGTACATGTTGTATTTCAGTGTTTCATTCATCACATTTTACTTAAAGTTGCAGTCAGAGAAGAAAAGATATTCAGTTCCATCATTGTCCATGGGATCTTGGTTGTACTGGTGATAATGCCTCTGAAATCCAGGTTTTATAGGTGAAGATACAATTCTTCATTGCTTCTCCATTTTCTCTAGCATGTTAATATAGTTTATTCTGCGTCCAATAGATTTATATTACTTAGCATATTCACATTCAAAGAGGAGCACAAATGCATTCCAGCCTTTGGTTGTGTATCCATTCCTGATTCATTTTCAGTAAGTTATTGGGCTCTTTTGTATCTGAAGGATAAGGCGAGTGCATCGTATATTTTGTGGTAATATTATTCATGTTTACCAATGTGTTTTTTTTTAATATAAAAGCTGGTCATCACAAACAAAGGCAAATGTGCAGTATACCAGAGTAACACTGGATTTCCAATCTACAAAAGCACCTCTCTTAAAGAGACCCCACGAATCAGAAGTGATTGCGAAGCCTTAGAGTTTGTGAACAAGGCCTTTTAGTCTCCATAAATACCCGACTGCACTTCTGAGGAAATGACTATGTTGATGCATGTAAAAGTCTCCCGTGTGCGTCTCACACTCACATCTTCTCACTCCTTCTTAGTGACAGACAACAGGGCAAAATCCACACAAACTCAAACATCATTTTTATTCTCCAAATATACAGAGCAAAAGCATCATAGATTCACAGACCAGTACAGTTAAAATACAACCATTTTTCTTTTTTTTCTTAGATACAGAGGCCCACTGACTGAAAATAGTGGTTTACCCAGTATAATTTACATGTTGTCTTTTCATTACAGTAACGCTTATGGTTCACTATTTATACAAACTCTCCAAATGACCGTCTACGTTAAGTACTTTTTCAGACCCGGGTCATGTAGTATTTGCAAACGAGTTTGCCTTATCTGGAGTGCAGAACAATTGGACCAATCAGAGAGAGGCATGCTCATTTGACTTCCAAATGCTTCACTGTGATTCTTTCAATCATCTGTGACTTTTCAAGCACTGTATGCTGCACACCAAACCACACAGGCTCCCGGACGTGCCCCGCAGGCTCAAACAAACGCCGAAGATTATTTGCAAATACTATTTAGTCCGGGCCCTTTTTCCTTACAGTTGTATGTTATTAAAGTACTAACAAGGTATTGATTGGTAGAAAAGCAAAGAAGTGCGAGAGCGAAAGAGAGGGACAGAGTGATTGAAAGCATTTGCACAGTAAATAAAGGGTTATTATGATCAACTCAATGTTTCAAATGGCAACTTCCCTAGTAACATGTATCATACAGCACAATGAGAAAGACTTCAAATAGCCTCATGTAAACCACCCTTTGCAGGCGCTGGATGATATATTCGCAGTACTAATACTCAGCATTTCTTCATCCGATTTTTTTCCTCCAGTCCATTCAGACCAAGCAAAACGTTTGGTGCCGTTAACAAATGTCGCCAGTGGGCAGAGAAGCCATTACAAACACCGAGCAACAAGTCTTCACCTCACACTGCTCACACACTCAACATTGTCCGTATCCACTGTTCTGCATGGCGAGTCTTTAGCATCTCTGAATAATACAGACTACCCTGCATCCTCCACCTTGAAAAGGTTACTTTCTTTTATCAGGAAAGGGCAGCAGCCCCTTGTAATTGTCCTGGTCTTTGTTGTTTATCCATCTGTTATGCCCTGGCATCCGTGTGGCGCTCGTAGCCAGGCAAACAGGCGCCGCCAGCCAGCACCAGCCGGAGCGCCGTCCACAGGTGAGCCGGGCCGACTTTTGGGGGCCGCGGTTCCCAAAGACCGACATGGCACTCGCTTTCTGTGGCGCTCACTGCTGCCATTGGAGAGGGGGTGGGAGGAAGGGGGGGGGGAAAGGGGGAGGGAGGGGTGGGACAGAAGGCTGGCCTATCAAATATTTATCTGTTTGCTGTGCAGTGTGCTGATTCTCTGGACTGGGGAAATGCATTATGTTTGGATCAGTGCGGGGGTTGCATCAGATAAGTAAAACTGGAGCGCATGGCAAATGTGTTTTGTTTTGAAGGGGTGGGGGGGGTGGGGGGGTAGACATGCTGCATGTCTGCCTTCTGATATGTTTTGATAGGTGGACATGCTTGAATTTATAAGCTGCGGTTGTAAAATGATGCATAAAATATGCAAATACCCCAAAAAAAAACAACAAAAAAAAAACCATCCTGTCCAGTTCTGTTCAAGCCGCATGGAGCTGTAATTGACTCATGCCGATATCAATGTACGAATGTTATCCTTCACTCGGGGATGCAGAGAAAAATATATAAAGAATCGGCAGAAGCACACTTGACAGTCATCGTGGTGCCGAATGCAATATATTGCTGGGCATCTGGGCATCTCTCAGAAGGGCTGAAGGTATAATAACCTCTTACTGCATCTCACTTCAAAGCTGTCCCAGCTAAGCTCGGCTTCTCATCCTATAGCCTCCCGTGTGCTCGGTGTACAAATTGTGAGTTTTCCCCAGTGAGATGTGGGGGAAGAGAAACTGCTCACACAAGCCTTTCATGGAATTTATGAGAAACAAGTAAGGTTGATTAAATTTTTGGGGACGGGAAACAAAGAGAAAGCGATTGTCTGGCGTGCAGTTTTGTTGCCACGTGGATTGGTGGAGCTCTAATATACTGAAATCTGACCGAGAGAGAAAGAAAAGCCAGGAAAAATTATATACAAGACAACATTAGAGATTTATATACAGTCTGCTAAGTGCCAAACTGGATTATCAGCGTTGAAACAGAGCTTTTTGTCTTAAGCTGTACAATGGGCGCCAATCCATTTGTAAAATTAGAGTCCAAACCACTGCCACTCAAGTGGAAACTCCATTCAAATGCCCTGAATATAATCAAACATAAAGTGCTTCCAGCAACAACTTGCTTTTGTTGGAAATGCCATGCCTTGTTTTTTTGTTCATGGTTGGTTTCTGGCTTACTTCATCACAATTGACTGCTCCGCTATGGGAGATACTGAAAAACTATCTAATTAGATAAGACATATCGTAACCCAGTATACGTTCTGTCACTTTTGAGTTTGATTCGACGAAACAGAAGTGACGCTGACCTTGTGAGCCACTGTTTTCACAAGCAATCTGCTCCTCCTTTTTACCCCTCAAAGAACTGATCGAATAACAAACAAGCTGATTCTATAAAGTATGGCAGGAACAGACCTCGGGAAGACAAATGAGGCTTTTGATGGCTAAAATCAAATGCGATATCGTGTATTATGTAACCGCGGCTGTTACAGAGGATATCTAGGTTCACGTGTTAAAGGGCCTGCTTTGACACAGCCTCAGCTTCCATTTAGTCCACATACAGGTGCAGAACCCAACAAAATGAAAAGGATGCACTTGAAAAGAGTCTGCGTAACACCATCAGCTCCACAGTAGCCAGGAAAAAAAAAAAAAAAAAATCAAAGCAGAAAGTGAAATAGAACACATTTTCTAAATGCTCTACATATCCCTTGATGACCGGCACGATCACAGGTAGGTATACAGTCAGGGGTGCACTAAGCTCCAGTGTCAACAGTGATATTGACAATACCAATTGGATTACCACACAATAAGAAGCTCAGCTAAAGTATAATGTTTACATTTCATTCAACGAGTACCCTCGAGTATTAGCTGATGATCTGCCGGCGTTAGCAGGAGAAACTCACAACAAGTACAACACATGTGGCAGTTTGTGAGCTTTCCCCCCTGCTGCACGCCTCGGAAGTAGTAACACGATGGAGGAAGCCGCTCCCCATCAGCCGAGAAGCTGACACTGTGTGTGTGTGTGTGTGTGTGTGTGTGTGTGTGTGTGTGTGTCTCGCTTAGTCGAAGTTTGTATTGACACAGATCAAACAGACGCTCAAGGCAAAGTAGATATGGACAAGAAGAGGCGCTCATGTCTCATTTAGAGTCCTCCATGAGGGAAATCAGAGTCTGAAATTAGATGCTAGAAAAGAAATTACAGTCACGTATATACACTGATATCTTTTTTTTTTGTGTGTCACAGTAAAATAATGACTCAGGGATTTAAAATGAGATCTCAGCTCCTCTTTATCTGTCCAGCTCTGTGGCCCAGATACTTCTGCAGAGAGGGGAAAAAAAAAAAACACACACACACACACAAGAAAAAAAACAGTTGTTCTTTTAAAACGCTCAATAAGTCTGTGGGCACATGAAGAAAGTTTTCTACCGCCCACGCAGGAGATGGGTTTCAACAAGCCCAGCCTAACACACTGTGTCTGTACGGAGGGTGGGGAGACGGAAGAGTTATTGCTTCAACAACTAAAAACCACATGCACATTAATTGTTGTGCTTCAATCTACAAGAGAGCAGCAGGACGTTGGCTCGCACTCATTATCGGGACGTTCGTGCTGAGTCCCCTCAACAATCTCAGTTTTCCTGAATGACAATCTTCTAAAGGCAAAACATGGTCTTTGCCGGGGGCGCTGATTGTCACACAAGGCCTTTGTTTTTTTTTGTTTTTTAAATAGTATTCCTGCCCTCTGCTCGCAATTCCAGAAACCCAGTACGTATTTGAAGGTTCAAATTCCAAACTTGTGTTGTCTCTGTGTTGGCAAATAACCTCTCTGTGGCACAATTCTGATTATGGGCTGAAAAAAAGGAGGTGCTTGATGAGTGAAATATAAGGCTTCTTGATCCACTTTTTTTGGGGGGGGGGAGGGGTGGGGAGGACATTGAGAAGTCAGAACAAGTCCTACGGCGTATTAAAGCCAACCAGCCCCGGCATCAGGTGTCCGAAGGAGCCAGTAACGTCGTTACTTTCGTGGCTCGAGGGAGCTGATTTTCTTACAGTTTTACAATCCCAGCTGCTTATTTACACCCCGTCCGAGCGCTCCCCCCACCCCCTTTTCCCTCTCCTCTCCCTCTCCTGGTGGTCAGACGTGGGTCTGCATGCGCTTCTGGAGCGGCCGGGTGAGGTCCGAGTTCTGCGAGGAGGACTGGGAATAGTGGGAGGAGGAGGAGGCCGACGCCTTGCTGTCTTTGTCGAACTGCACGTAGCCGTCCGGCTTGCTGTAGCTGCTGACGCTGCTGTCGCACTGCGTGTCGATGAAAGAGCTGGAGTCGCTGAGCGAGCCGCGCTGGAACTCCCGCTCGCACAGCTCGATGGAGCTGCTGCCCATGCCCAGCACGAAGCGCTGGCTGTAGTCGTAGAGGCGGTTGGGGCCGGCTCCCAGGGTGGAGTAGATGTTGGTGAAGGACATGCCCGTCGGCACCCGCTGCTTGCCCAGGGTACCCGTGTTGGTGGGGTTCCTCACCTCGGCGGACTGGGCCCCGGCCATGGTAGGCGTGTGGTGCTCCTGAAAGGTATTGACGCTGTAGTAGCCATTTGTTGGGTCCTAAGGAAAAAACACAGGAAAGAAAGGTTATTATTATCATTAAAATTGTTATAGTTTTTTTTGTTGTTGTTGTTTGAGGCTACGCCAAATAGCAAATTAATGAAGGCCAAAGAGGGGGTAAAGAAAACCATCCCCCTTTTATATATGCATTGACATGTTGTTTTCTCAAAGCGCATCAGGAGCCAAGGTCAAACTGGCAGTAATTACCTTTCCAAATTCTGAATAAATGAGAAAACAGGCAGAGAAAAAAAAAAAAAAGAAAAGTGTCAAAGCTTAGTGCTAGGATTTACTCAACCCCCACGCTAACCTTAAAATCATGTTTCTCGTTAATTAAGCGGGCCTTGATGATTCATAGTTTGGCATCCAACGTGTCACTGCAAAGTTCACGCACACACCAGCTTTAATTGGACCGTAACGAATCGCAGTGTCAATGATTTCATGTTTGCAGTGAAATGACTTCTTAAGGCTACAGCTGTGCTGTTTGTCTGCGAAGCTGCAGGCACCGTGCTGTTGCTAAGGGTCCGTTTAGGGCGTGAGAGTGTGTATGTGTGTGTGCGTGTGTTGTCATGTTCTCTTGTGTACGTATGTGAATGTCAAGCATGGTGAACATGGTGGCAAATACCAAAGGAAGAATGCTCATAATGGGCAAATGAGAGAGAGAACCTGAGAGGATTCTCGTTACGCTCGTCATTATCAGACAGCGAGACGGGGAGATTGTTTGTGCCTGGCCTTCATCTCTTGTTCAGTTCCTCCCCCCCTCTGCTCTCGCCTCCTGCACGCTGTCATTAACTAGGTTCAAAAAAATCCAGCCCTTAGAGGCAGCAGGTAAGCACGCAAACAGAAACACACTCTAGGGAGCCAAGGGACAAAAGGACTAATGAATAGGTCCGAATTCCTTCCCGTGGCACTGATTAGCTCCGGTGTGTCGCAGAGTCTGAACGCACATGTCACCTCAACGCGGGGTCAGAATAGTGGTGTGACCTCGGTTGAATGTACAACTGCAGTGTGAGGAGTAATCGACAGTCCTGCAGGCAACAATGCAGGTCATACGCGGAGTAAACACCCACTGAGAAGAGCCGCTGTGTGCTTGATTTCGAAATGCATTTCCATGAAAAGCACCAAGGGTCTTCTTAAGGGATGGTAAACACTTTCACCACATATTTTATTAACTTTAGCAACAACTTCTACAGAAGTATTTCTCTTGCAAACAACGTGGAGACAGAATGCAGGGAGGCAAGATTTAAGGACAGTATGGATATTGTATGGTGTATAGTATAATGCACTTCTGATTACATTTAATCCAGCTTTTGGTAATATGCCACTGTGACCATGCAGGAGCTGTAGCGAATCTAACATTAGTGAAAGCAGGGTATTCTTTTTTAAGTCATAAAAAACTGTAAACTACTTTTGACAGGGGGATTGACAGTATGAGCAAAGCAACAGCAATATTTAGTTTATGATACATTATGCTAAATGAAACAAAAACACTCGTACTATCCATCATGATGCACTGCAAATGTTATCACATCATCGTTTCTATTCTATCAGACATTTGTGTGAAATGGCCATCACTTTATTTCAATTCTTGAGTTATGGCCGCAAAAGTCTTTTGACAGTCCACAATGATTCTTGGTTCTAATAAGATGATCCTCCAAGTTGTAAAGACATTCCCTTCAGCTGTTCTTTAGATATTGTGTTCAAAAGAATGAGCCAGACAGGCCAACATAAAAACACAAGGCCTGCAGCAATGGCTGACGCCGGCACAAAACATAATGTATATTAGTGTAACAGCTGTGGAAAATGAATAATGGGAAGCACTTTATAATAAGTACGCACTATTTAGCATTAGTAAAGCATGAATAAACACGGAATTCATCATTTTTAAAGCGTTATTCCAACACGAACACTGGTATGCAATTCATAACCCCAGTTATCAATGTTTTATGCTTGATTCATGAGCTTAAGTTTATACACTTTATAAATTATGGATTCCCCATTTGTAATAAAGTATTAAGGACTTATAGATGATGAATAAGATCCTTTGTGAGGTGTTATTAAATGATTAAAAAAAATGCTGCAATTCATGATTAATTTAGTATATCACGACTAACTATAGTGTGAAAACGTAAGCTTATTAATCAATAATGAAACAACTGTGTATAACTGTGTTTATGCATTGCATCCTAATGAGTTACTGATGAGTATCCATGTTGGAAAAATGCTTTAAAAATGATAAATTCAGCATTTATTCATGTTTTACTATGGTAAATAGTATGTACTCATGATAAAGGGCTACTGAATAATGTGCTAATTTGCATAGAACCTTGTGCAGAAGTAATCTATAGTAATGTAAATTGTACAGGTTGCTTATACGTAGACAGAGAAGAGAATGTGTCCTTCAAATGAGTTAAAAGGGGCTTTAAACAGGAACCTGTACAATCTGTTAAATCGTAGTGACGAAGTGCTTTCACGTGCATTGGGAGAACTCATCTGTACAGACTGATCCATTCACTGCCATGTAAATGGCCAGACAGCTATAAATAGCAGTACAGTCCTTTCTATTGTAGCCTATTCATTGGATCCTGGCGTCACTGAAGAAGACCCATTTGGTTGGATCTGACCACCATTTTAGTCTTTTTTTTTTTTCCAACGTAAAGAATCAGTTCGCACTTGGACTCTGAACCGTTTATGCAGCAGGACTATTGACATCAAAGGGTGTAAACACGCAGCGAACAGTTGATGGAGAGCTCATATATCAAGCTTCTGGATATAGCAGTGTCTTTTGTTAGATGCCACCAGAGGGGTCAAAACTGGGCTCTGACTCAAAACGTTGTGGACTCACATATACTCACATACTGATCATGTCTCATGGCTCATGTGTTGGTGCGAGCTGCATACTGTCGCTGGTTACACTGCACCATTGAGATTAAAACAGTGAGCGAAAGGGTTGATAGACACACCTTTCATTGCTTTTCTTCAGGTTAGAAACTAATCAGCTTACCCTCAACTATTTGCTTTTGTTTTTTCTCCTGAGACTCAACTTTCAGTAATCCTGTCAAGACTTCGCAAACAAACCTGTAGCACCTACGGTAATTCTCCACTGAAATTACAGACCCAAAGTAGTTATGTGGATCATTATTAGAGTCGAAGCAAATTGTATTTTCTTGGGTGAGATTTAGAGGCTGTGCTTAATGGACTTCAGGAGTTCAGAAGTTTATCTGCTGGTCTACGTGTTTGGATTTGACAGATAGCACATTAATGGGAGCAGAATGTGTTGAAGAAGATAAGCGTTTTCCAAATTGAGTATGTAATAATAATAGTACATCACTAAAAAGGGAGAGAAATCCTGCTGAGATAATATCAATACCCGAATAAATACCCAACACTTCTCCAAGTCCTTTAAAATATTCCAATCTCCTCTGAATGGTGTAAGGTCGGCCCTTAACAGCTTAAGGGCCTCGGATTTCTTGAACCACCTTTGATGAGAGACAAAGGACTTATTTTGTCTGTGGATTTATCCCTGGAAAATCACACCTAGCAAGAGAGGGATTAATACTTTTCTGCTATTTTGGTCCCAGAGTTGATAAAGACCCAAACTCTCTCTCTCTCTCTCTCTCTCTCTCTCTCTCTCTCTCTCTCTCTCTCTCTCTCTCTCTCTCTCTCTCTCTCTCTCTCTCTCTCTCTCTCTCTGTCTCTCTCTCTCTCTCTCTCTCTTACAACCTTTTACTCCCCGATGCTGTCGTGGCTCACGAGTCTCACCTTAATGTGCTGATACTCCTTCTCTTCCTCTTGTAGCACCTCCAGTTGCTTCAGTACCGACTCCTGCTGGAACTCTCCTCGTTCAACCTGCAGACACATCACAAAAAGTATAAACAAAAGAGTTTGTGTCGTTCCTGAAATCCTTTCCTCTCATTTTGAGAGGGAAGAATTTCCCTTTCATCACTAATTCTTTTTTTTTTTTTTTTTTTTTTTAAAATATCGGTCGACGTCTTTCACCTTCACTCAAGGCTGGCGGAGAGCATTACTAATGCATACGTGAGGATCTTTTATTTATCTGAACAGAATGCAGATTTGTAAGGTAGCAAAGCTCATTTCCCTAGCACGAGCAAGAAGTACCGACTGTCTTAAGTATTTTTGAAAGAAAATGTAAAACCTTGCACTGCAAATAGCCCAGCCCTGGAGCAAGCTGCACGATAATCAAAAACACTGGTACAGTTCCAAAGAGGAAACAGTTCTTCGTGTGTCTTGAAGGCATTTAGATACAGAAGTACACCCACTGTAGGATTACCCATAATGCATCAGCATCTGCACGGTTACAATGTATCGGGGTCTGTTCTGCTCATAGGACATGTGGCATCGCATTGATAATAAATATAGCCCATATGCCTCGACAACATCACACTTACACTCTTAATGCATTTCTGTTCTCCCATTAGTCAAATAAATGAACATAATCAACATCATTATTTATTCCACAGGAAATAGCAATGACAATAGTAATGCGCATCATTATGTTAATGTTATCTTAAGGACAAATATGTATATAAATATATATATATTCAGGAATGAGAAGTGGAAAGTAGTATGTTGTGACACTCACACTCACCATCAGTTGTTTCATGGAGGTGTGTTCTTCGTTTTCCCGTGCTGCATTGTGGTCTTTGTGCACAATCTCCACTCGGATGTCGTTTTTCGCCGACACGACTCCTTTCAGATCTGGCAGAAACAGATGACGCGCATATCTCAATGAGCTGGACAAACACCAATCTGTATTTGTTGACATTATAATTTCCCCTCAGTGCAGTTTGCAGTATTGCAGAATTTAGCAAAGATCCCTGGGTTTGGTTTGTGAGAGCTCCCCCGTTTCCCCGAAAACAATACACAGCATTATTAATCATTTGTTTCCTGCCAACACAAGATTATCTTTTCCTGCATACATTTGCAATCTCACACAGCCTTTCACGGCGGCTCATTCTGTTTGGGACAATGCGGATGATACTGTCATATAACAAGGTCTTACTTTCTGTCTTAATTTTGCTTGCAAGTTCTCTCTGGTGAGCACAGATGGAGACGGGCAGTGAGGGCATAACCAGGTGCGCTTCCTCTGTAGTATACAGACAATAGACATGCTGAAGGGACCAGGAGCACAAATTGGTTCTTGGATAGAGACAGTGGCTGACTGTCTCTAACCTGAGTCACTTGGTACATGGGTGGGTGGCAGTGAACATAGCGCAGGATGTAAATAGCCTCAAAAGCGAATGCAGCCAGACTGAGATTGCATGAAATGAGCCCTTAAAACAATATGGCTATCTCTGCACCACAAAAAGATGTCCATCTCAACAAGTTAATTAAACTTCTATTCAGACGCGATGACACTATGTTCCTGCTATTTATGTGTTGTCAGAATTTCTTGAAGCAGATCAATGAAAACACTATCTACATTTGACTAGATGGACATTTTTTTCTAGTGTGCCTGATCCAGTACTTTTGTATTCATGCTTCAGTGGATGGAACAAGGGGAAGAGGAAACGTACTTCTCTGGGAGCGGGTGCAACAGAATGCTCCAATGGTGCCCATGAGGACAATGAGGGCCACGAAAGCTCCCACCGCAATGCCAATGATCACCGCCACTGGGAGAGATTCTGCAGAGAGAAATGTCCTTCAATGATAAGATACGGCAAACATCTCAAATGTACATTAAATTCAATATCGGGTCATAATGCACAGTGGAGGCACACACATGCACCGCTTCTACTGTTCCGTCTCTGCAACAAACAGGAAGTAAAAGAAGATATGCTGTATTGCATCCCTCTTAGTGACTTTTGACATTATCCCCGAGGCGCACAAGGCTATATGAAATAGAAATACACAGAAACAGAACGACACACTAAACAAAAAAAGTGCTGCACCGCGATCCAAAGGATTGTGTGTGTAAACAATTTCCTCCAATTGTCTCATTATCCCACTGTCTAATAACTTTTAATTTACACTCATTTAGGCTAATAGAAGCCTTTCACCAAGGGCTTTTATTTTCATTGATTAGAGCACACGACTGTGTGCATTAGTTGGAGCATAATCATGTTTGCGTGTTTCTAGGAGGATGTTATAGTGCATTTGCGACTGGCAATAGATTAAACCTGCATCTATATGCTGCTCCAACATTAAAGGTTCTCATTAAAGCACACTTTAATGGCCGGAGTTACCAGCCCACGTTTATGACCTTCTAGCATTTTAAACAAATGCAAAACAACCAAGTGCTCTTCCTACACCATTAAAGCCTGTTTAATGTCTTCATTGATCAATGTCACTTTCACATAAGCGGCTTATAATTTATCAATTGCGATAAGTGGATAGAAAACACGGCCTCCCCGACGGTAGAGGGGAAAAGGTCAACAGATACAAAATATTCATTTTTCAAGCAATAGAAAGAGAGACTGGCTCTCTTCAGGAAGCAGGAGGCCTCTTGTGTTTTATATTCAGAGTGCAGTGTATGCTTAGGGTCACCAGTTCAAATTACCTGGGAGTTGCACTTTGTGTTAACCCAGGAAACTAATTTGTCTGGACTTTATGTCATCATCACATTTACTGTACATCAAATGGTTCAGAGTTTTGTATTATCGTCTTACAGTTCTAAGTTGGCGGAATGACAATTTCAATCAACTTTTATTCCAATAGAATTTGAAAGGTGTACATACCTGCTGCATCAAAGTAAGAAAACAACACATATGTGACCATAGATTATCCCCCCAAAAGAAAACATCGACTCTATATTTGTTGTTTTTACATGTTGCATCCACATTATTCATGATTGTTCATCGTGTAATCCCGCCTCATGCGTATTTGAACACAAAAGCACATCCACACACAAAAAGCACCAACCCATTCACACGCGCTCGATCGGTGCACTCACAACCACGGTGACGCACACACAACGTCTATCGCTATCTACAAAACCACAGTCATGTGATTCGAAGAAGAGTAAGGTGGAACCTGTCGAACCTTGGCTCCCACCTTGTTCCTTAAGGCGTATGATCTCGGTGTCCGAGCCAAAGCTGTTCCACGCCGTGCAGTTGTAGATGGTCTGGAAGTCCGCCGGGACGATGTTACTCATGGTCAGCGTGGAGATCACTCCTTCCTCTGTGGTCACGGTCTCCACGGTGTAGCGGCCGGACGTTCCGGACTCCAACACGGTTTCCTTCCATGACCAGGCCTGAGAAAAGGTGAGAGGGTAGAGAGGTGTTACATATTGTTAGCATTAGCGGCGCCGTAGAGCAGTGTTCCAGGCATATATGCATTGTTGTCACCTCGTCACCTTCTTTCATTCAGCCAGCAGGTGAAGTGTGTAATTTCTTCAAAATATTATGGTTTGAATTTGTTTCTCCCTGTTAGCATCCATATATTAGCATCTAGCTCAAAGCACTGCTGTATAGCTTCACAGAGCTGTTAACATGGCTGCAGACTCTCTTTTGTTAAACAATTAAACGTCCTTTTTGTAAAGTTCCCCACAGTTTAAAGCTTCAGCCCAAAAGCTTTCTACCACATGTTATGGCAGCGACGGAACAAAGGACCTGTAGTGGTGATAAAGTCGAGCAAGAAATCGCATACGTGTGGTTTTTACCCAGTGTTCATCAGTGAATCCTTCTTTCAATGATGAATGCGTGGGTTCATTGGAAGGTGTTAATTGGATGGTGCTAACCTGCAATCATTATACGAGTTCACCAATATGTTCTTGGATGATTCCTGAACCATGTCAGGCAGCTTTGTGTTGCTAACAGTGCAGATCTCCATGGAAACACACGATGGCCATGAGTAGATGAACTTAGCGCTATACAATAATAAAGGGATATTTATATTTTACTCTGAGATGAGTTGGTCGTGGTCACCGCACGGGCATTAAGTCACTTTGGTTGGTGAAGAGTTCAGTGACGGAAGTATTAATCAGTGGGAATACGCTAAAGATATTCAGACTGCATTTGTTTTGGGTGACTATAGCGAGAATTACACGACTTAAATTTGCTGATTTTTATCTGGCAAATGAGGAAATTCATAATGCTGGATGAACAGCGAGACAAAAAAATTCGTACTCGGAGGATAAAGAACACATTTAACTTCAAGCTGGGAGTAATGGGCAGGCAGCTTAATAGAACTGAGAAATACAATGAATGTAACAAATATGCCTGAGTTCAGGTGTTAGCGTGCTGATAATTGACTCGTGGTTAAGAAGACCGTAAAGCCCTCTGTGACACATTTGGAATGTTTGGGCACATAAATTAAATTGACTTGACATAAGTACAGTAGTAAGCTTTCACGTGTGTTATTACTGTAGACAAAAAGCAAAAGAAAGAAGACTGTAAATACATAGTTTGGCAATAACATTTAGGACCCACCAACCAGCCTCTGCAGGCACCCTCCTTTAATAAACCTAATATTAATTATGTGGCTAGTTAATGTTGGACATTAATATAATAAAAGCACACATTGGATGACAAAGTATACCAATTAACATTCATATGCAAACATGCACACACACACACACAAATTAATAATAAGCACAACGTGAGCTCAGAGGCTGTTTATATAAGGGCCATAAATCTTTATGGGATCAGCACTAACAGAGCATAACTGTGCATCAAATGAGAAAAGGGGAGTTCAAACTGTAATATAATGCCCACCTTTTAATATGAGCACAAATTATGGAGCTAATATTGTAAAATACGTCAACTTATCTCGACCCGTGTGTAGTTAACAGATCAATAGTGCAGTCAGGCATTATATCAATAACTCAGTCAGCCATTGTATTCCAGGCACAGATATGAATGAGTGGGCATTATCCTCTCATCTAATTTGCATTATTCATGTACCATTGATCAATAAAATATCATGACTATAGTTGCACACATGTCCTTGCAATAAAACCTGGCAAAGTTGAGACAAGTAGAAGATCTTAAGAAAATAAATAGTGTACTTACGATGCGGTCTGGAGGTGGTGTACTTCGAATGAAACATTTGATTTGCCCTTTTTCTCCATGTAAAGCCTGCTGAGTCTGTGTACTGGAGATAGTAGGGGGGCCTGAAAAAAAGAAAAAAAGAGTACAAAAAAAAGTTAAAAAATGAGTTACAACTCACAAAAATTGAAACATGAATAATTTAATTCACTTTCAGGTCATACGACAATTCTGCAGTTTCTGTGGTACTACATTATATCCTAATTGCTCTCCGGGGCCAAAGCACAAACACCTGAATTGTTCAGACATTTGGGGTGGAAATTGTATTGCAGTGCAATATAAACATGCCTCATCCCTCAGTACAATCTACCCAAGGACACACCAGGCCTGAATGAAGGGCATGAGTAGGGGCCCAGACCTCATTCTGGATCAAGAAATTGTTGATTTATGACGGGCTTGATTTCTCCCATGGAGATAAACGTCACTGGAGAGTGCCACAGCGGTTTTTGGAGCGTAATCAGCACTACACAGATGGGAAGAGAGAAAATGCCATTGTGGGGCGATAACACTTGTCGCCGTGTATCACCTGCTTGAATTTGCTTGCAGCAGATTTAACCCTTGAACCAATAGGTTGACATAAAAAACAGAAGAAAAGAAAAAATCTAAATTAAAGCTGGGATAGCATTCTACGCAATCCAATTAAAAGATAAGATCCATAAAGACATGAGAAACAAATATGGTATTTTTTATTTCACATTATATTTTTACATACGTGGTTCTTAGTTATTCACCGTAAACTCTTACAACCTCAAAACGGTGTTGGGTAAGATTCAGGTTTCTCCCATACTAGGTTTGATTAAATGGAGTGACTTTATTAGAATAAACAATTATTTAAACGGGGTTAGTTCAGTCAGCATGAGCTGCAGCGATGGACTTTGAGCCAGCATCTGTTAAACCTTGATCAGGCTACAAGATCTTGCCTGACAAGGGCAATTCAGCTTAAACGACTGGTCTGCTTACCATCTGGTCCGGAGGCTGTTCACACCAGGTGACAGCTCTAATATGAAGACAAGATGTCACACATGACCCAATTCTGTCTTTCAAGTGTATTTTCCCTTTGGTCCTGAAGAGCTGACTGGAAGTGAAATTAACAGAAACGCAGTGGACGAAAAGCAATGTATTTCATTAATGTTAAATTAGATGCAAAATAACAGTTTTTGATATATACTATTATTTTAATAAGACTGGTATTAAGACAGCTGATTTAAACTACATGAGAATGTACTGTACGTGTGTGGTGTTTTATATTTTGTTCAATGTATTGTTCTGATCTTGATATATATATATATGTATATATATATATATATATATATATATATATATATATATATATATATATATATATATATATATATATGTATATATATATATATATACACAATATTTTGTGTTTATTTACCTTATAATGTTTGTATGTTACTGTACATGTTCTGATATCACCCTCTAGTACCCCCTCGGGTAAACACCGTTAGCTCTCTCAGCACCGTTAGCTGTGAACCAGTGGCTGAGCTGTCACTGTTGAGAGGTATACATAAATGCTATGAATCTTGAGTTGCTCTCATTTGAAAGTTATCAACACTGTAGTAATGGAGTCTAGTGGCTTTCAAGACAGCCTATATTAGTTTAATTTTCAGTTCAACGCTGTCTGACAGCAGGATAAAGCAGGGACACCGATATTTACAATACTCCAAACAGTGGGCGTTCCGACTGGGATGAACTGTCGGTAACGCTTGACTATGGATAAGTACCCAAACCATCCATTGAAGCACATCTCTGGCAATGGTTAAGATTAAAAATGTGGTTTTGAGGGGGTGGCAAGTGACGCAGCTTCTTGATTAGTGAGCCAACTTCCCTCAAATTCCCGCGCTCTGCCATCTCTCTGACGCTACATAATTGCAGTTTATTACCTGTCTCTTATTAAAATGAATTAGCATTTTAATGAGACTTTGCCAGATGGCGTCTTGGTACGCTACTGGAGGGAGCTGGAAGCTACTGCTGCAGAATCAATGCTGTACATTTAAGAAATACATATTAAAAGCCATTCACCTTCTTTTACTGGTTCGTCAACATGGAGTGAGGATGTTTGTATACACGCATGTGCTATAGTGCATGGAAGGACATTTGTGTGTTCATGTGCTAAAGGGATAGTGGGTGTTTTGAAATGGATTAGTATGATCTGACTATCCATCGTGTACGACCTAGTTGACGGCGGTCTGCACGCCTCCAGTTTGGAGAAACGAGCAGTATCGTCACAAGAGCAAAGCAATATACTGCTGTGGGCAGAGGCAGCAGTAATACTTATTTTAGCCACCTATTTAGAATACTTTCACTGCTATGATATGGTACTGGGAACAGCACATGGAATTGATCTCAAATTCAAACGTATTATCTCACTCTCTTCAAAGCCACTGGTGTCCGTTAACCAAACCACATGGATAGGTTTCACTTGCAGTTCAGTTTGGGAAAGAAATTCTAAACATAAACTAAACTTTTTGCCGTCAAAAAACATTTTTTCTGCTGCCCCTGTCCACAGTAGTACATTACTTTGCTGCCATGCTAGTACCCCTGCTTATAAAAAACTGAGGGCATGCCGACCGCTGTCTACTGTTGGAAATACACTGTTGGACAAGTATTTCCTCTTCAAAACACCCAGACTATCCCTTTAACTTGTGACTAGTAGACGTGGCTTGTATGGGCTTGCTTCAGCTATCAACACACAGCGAGATCAATTGCTAACAGGCGGCTAACACTGTGGTAGTGGCTGGGAAGGATCTATTCTATGGATCAGAGCTGCAAATGAGGAATATAATTAGATAGCTTTATCTCCCAGGCTCAGGCTGGGTTGAAAGTATGTGTGAGTTTGTGTGTGAGTACGTTGTTTGCTACGCACACTATGTGATCAGAGCACAAACACATTGGTAGCGGGAAGGTGGGTGGCACTACAACATCAATGTTAGCAGCAGGGGAGGTAATTTAAAATGTTGGGCACAATGTCTCACTCACTCATTTGAGGAGGTGTTAACTCTGGAGTGGACATTGCTATGTGGTTACACAATATCCGTGTGGGTGTCAAAAGGCCAGGGCTTACATTTACTCCAAAAAATGAGGCATCCGCTTGGGGAAAAAAAAAGCTTGACATTTCCTCGCTACCTCATGCCGCTTGTTTTATTTTTCTGTTGTTTTTTTGTGATTAAAGAGAGCATAAAACAGCTACAGGGCAAACTGAAAGCAAACAAAACGTCTGGTTTGGTCCCTGGTGACTGTATTTTCCTCTGGGAGAAACCCAGAGTGAGGAGATTCTGTCTCTGTGTTGAAGCTGCAAACCAGAGACAGCTCTTTAAAAAAAAATATTTGAACAATATCAAATTTAATATACCAACTTCAGCTTTTGGAGTAGTATATTCATTCGAGAGACGTTGATATGTTACTCAGTACTCATAGCCAGATGACTTCCATAAGAGTAATGCAGCAGTGGTGATTTTGAATAAGCTCTATACGTTGATAGACTTTTATTTATTTTTCAGTCTAAACTATACACATATTCACATGGTTAGTGAGTGAGTTGTTATGAAAATGCTTGATATCTACAGCTATATAAACGTATATAAGACCATATCTATACGACTGGAATAATCATTACTGCTTATATTAGACTAATATTCTGCTATTTTAGTTCATCTTTATACATTACCAGTAAGCGAGTCAGAGTGGTTATAAAGTCACAATCGCAAATAATTTCAGCTTCATCTCTAATTGTTCAGCTGAGGCAGTCGTCACGTTTAGCTTCTGCAGGAATACACACTTTCCTACCTCGAACTCTCTGACAGCCTCACCGCATCACCTTTTCTGCATGCATAGTGAGCCATACTGTCACTGTGAAATACATTTACAGTAATAACGCAAAACAGAAGACCAGGAACTAAAACCATGTCGCTCTCCAGCCACAAGTAACACTTTATCTGAATTTGAAACTTTTGAAGGGAGCAACTTTCTCAGTTGGTTGCACCAGCACATGACCACTAGGGGAAGACAAAACTACAAATAGATGCAAAGTTCTTACAGAAGATGTGCAAATATTTCATCCAAAGCCGTTCATGAATTGAAACAGCGCCGTGCCACTGGCTCTGATCGCTCATACT
Source organism: Clinocottus analis (assembly GCF_023055335.1). Taxonomy (NCBI): domain Eukaryota; kingdom Metazoa; phylum Chordata; class Actinopteri; order Perciformes; family Cottidae; genus Clinocottus; species Clinocottus analis. The sequence goes on along the minus strand of NW_027175931.1, from coordinate 5,571,635 downwards.
CGTGTGATCGACACGGCTGCATCCTTTAGTGGGGATTTGGTGGAACTCTGAGAAACTCCATTTGTCATTGGCAGCGAGCGGGCAACTCCCCGTTACATCAAGAGAACGGGATGTTGAGCTGCGACGAGTGCTGCATTATGCACTGTGGGGTGAGCAAATATTCAGTGGGCAAACTCATGCTTATGATTGTCGGAGAGTATCGCCCATAGGGGATGGAGCCTCTGTGAGTTTGGACTAAATATATATATATATATTGAAATTTAGCTGGTCAGATAAAATGTGCTGCATTTTGAATACTGTTGTCTCCTTAAAAAAATTGCATTTTGTCAGTTTTAAAAAGGCTTGAATGCTAATTAACGAGGCACTTAAAGGCTGTCTCGAAAGAGGAACAGCAGAACAAGAAGATCCATAACAACCCGTTGCTCCGTGGGATGTTGAGGGATTTTCCCGGCCCTCCTTCTCTCTTAGTGGTAATGGGCTATCTCTCCCTAGGCCGCCCATATATATATATATATATATATATATATATATATATATATATATATATATACTGCTCTGCCAAACACAAACTGCAGATCTACTCGAGGCTTGTGGATATATTAATGAATATGTTTTGCATGAATATATGGTCCTTAAGTGTACACAAGCTGAAGCCTTTCAACCATGTCAGATAAGTTCTCTCATTTCCAACCTCTGCAGGACTGTAAAATCCATGCATTCTGCATAAATAATCACACGCATGGACGTGCAGCGCCCTCATATGAGGTGGCCACTTGACGGCCACGTGTTAAAATGCTGAGGAGCTTTACCATTCTGGAAATGTTTGACTGGAGTAAGCATTATGTATCCATTAGTGACTTAAACACAAACTGCCTCCGCTGCTGGCTGTTTGATTAAAATTAAATGACATTCTTCCCCAGGGAAAGCTGGAATCCTCATGTCTATGTGGGATGCCACAGTGGGAGCCACTGACACACAATGGCAAAGATGAGAGACCGAGGCAATGACAAATTACAAACACATGTAATTTAAATGATGGCATTAAGGAGTCGGGGGATAACTGCAGGGAAGACAAACAGCAGAGGAACATTTAAATGTGCAGCAGACGCCGTCAAGTCGCGAATGCTCTGAATATGCACAGCGTTGCCCGATATTTGCTGTATCATGGTCGTCCTCCCCAAATGCTCGCCCATCCGTGATGTTGGCTATTCACTGCCAGAGACAATTGAGTTCTGCTGAGTGCCAGTGATGTAGGGTTTATAGGCTGATGAGAGGTATCAGGAGTGCTCACATTCATCTGCAGTTGAGACAGTGGCATAGGACAATCAATGAAGCTCAGGAGAGAGCCCCCCCCCCCCTTACCCACCCGCCACCACTTCAACCGCAGTGTTTGCACTTTCACAAATTTTACAATCTGATTCGCCTCAAGGATCGGGTAAGAAATGACTCAAGATTCCTCATGTGGTTTGGGAAAAAAGAGGGAAAAAAAGGAGATGAATTTCAATTATTCAAAAGGGTAAAAAGGAAGGAGGCTCTTGAATGTCAAATACCAATTCAGGCAGGAAGGTACAAGACGCAAAAGAAATGAGGGATATAAGCAAATGGAAGGGGGAAAAAAAAGACTGGAAGACATCTAGAGCTTGCTTGTTTGAAATCTGCAGACACTAAACATGCCATTTCAGCTTTTGTTGTATGTTTCCCAGTGCTCGGAGTTGTGTTACGGTATAATCTTTATTAAAGCTATCCATCTTCTTTCTCTCATGGCGTCGTTCTGTAGAGCAACACATTCTTTAACGTTACATGAGCAGAACTGAGATGCATCAAAATAAACTGCTCCATTGGATGTTATGTATTCTGTTAAACACATAAAGGATGCAGAAAGGATGCCAGTATAGGTTCAACAGAATGGGAGACAATAGAATTAGTCATGATTTTGTGTTTTTTACGCCTCTCACGCCTGGATTTCTACTGAATTTCTGCTTAAGATGGAGGGGGCCCATTGCAGTTCATAGAAAGTCACGGTTCTGATCTTGTGCTGGAGGGAATACTGGTATCCCATTCCCTCTGATATGCAAAGCTAACGTCGGATGTTGAAAAAAAAAAATCTTTACACACACTGTTTGCTACTTGATGTATCTTTCATCCCCAAATCAGCAGCACTGTTGCTTACAGGCAAACTCCTTTGTATGCTTTCTAAATATGCAATAATACACTGTCAGCATCGACTCGGCATCCTTTCTCCAGCTTCCTAAAACCCTCTCTTGTTTTTGTTTTTGGCCCAGGTTTCTTTCAGATGGACGCCGGGAAAATAAGACACATGTAAATCCCACAACCAAGAACCTCTGCCACATTGAAGCATGCGCCCTGAATATCAAGCGCTTATAATGAAGTCATTTGTTTGAGAGTTGCCAGGTCCCCCACCAAGGCTGGAATTCATTAGGAAGTCTGTGCCTCAGAAAAGGCAGCTTCCCTGTGCCTCATGCAGAATATAATTAGCATTTAAGTACATTTCACCTGTTTATGAAATGTGTGACCGTATCTTGAAAAGACTAAGTCTATATTTATTGCTTTTTCTACTTAGAGGCTTCACCATGATGACAGGTGATGAAATGGCTTTGTTTGGCAGGGAAATTAATTTGCATGTGCACGCTATGTGCCACATCCTCGTGCTGTGTGTGTGTGTGTGTGTGTGTGTGTGAGGTCTTGTGTTGTGTTAGCACGTTCGTCTGGTAAAATGAACCGTGTCTCAAAGACTCCAACTGCGAGACTATAAAAAATACAAACAAATAAATAAAGTACAGGCGAGAAAGAAAGCCGCACATTCTGTTGGAACTTTACAGATGGGAGGCTTTTGAAAACCACGGAGGAGGCAGGAGTCTGACTCTTGTGACAAATTGCTTTCTTTTTGTCGGCGTTGACCCCAGACCTTAAGATTCACGCTTGCGTGTGTATGCATTTGACAACTTTGTAGGTGTGCATCTGAGCCTGTCTGTGTGAAATATATATATCAATAATACAGCTTACCATTGACAGTGAGAGAAACCTCCTTCTCCCCTGCTCCTACACGCGGGACCACGGCACGACAAACATATTTCCCAGCATCCTCCTGTCTCACGGATTTCAGTGTCAGGAGGTTTTCATTGCTAAGAACCTGCGGCAGAAAAAGTCAAAGATGATCTAATGCAGTTAGAGCAAAGGCACCTTTGCATTTGAGATCGCAACAAGGCCGTGTTATGGGGAGAAAGAAAGGCACCATTTAATACCTTAAAGGGCACCTCTCGTCAATTATTAAAATCCAATTTAGGGTCTGAGCTCAGTGGAGTAAAAGCCGTTGGCTTTGGTCTTTGATGTTGACGAAAGGAAAGGTGGAATGAGTCTAAATTTTTGTGGTTCAGATCAACAGATCTCATGTGAGAACGGGTCACCGAGGGGCTGGGACTGTAATGGCCTCCAGATTTTAGGTTTAATAGGCATTTCAGGATATATACCATGGACTCATGGTAGTACATATAAGCCATGGAGGTGCTAGAACCACACCATGTCTCAAACACGCTTTATCAGAGAAACGCAGCCTTGAAACTACTGTGAGGCGCAGTATGTGACTGGATGTGTGGCAGTGCAAGTCAATATACTCACCACTCCAGATCCCCTCTTCATCCACACGATGGTAAGAGAGGGATTTCCAGTCCAGGCACAGTTGAACACAGCGTCAGATCCAAGATCCACTTGCAAGGACTGAGGCTCCGCAGCCATGCGAGGACCGACTGTTGAAATAAACATGATTGACTTTCTACAAAACATCCATAATTAACCATCAGCCGTGGTGGTGCGTGACTGCTCTTGGAGGTCACTCTCCAAACACACAAGAGAGTCAAAATCCATGCATTGTTGCTGGCATTATTGGAAGGTGTGCAATATCGCTCAAGGAGCCACTCACAGTAGACGTCAACATTGCGGCTGATGTTGGTGCTGCCGAGAGGGTTGGTGACCACGCAGGAAACGGGTTCTGTAAAGAAGGAGTGGTCCACAATGACCTCATACGTGTCTCCGAAGACCTCCTTGATGATGCTTCCTCCTTTGGCCCACCTGGTGAGAGGATTAGAAGGCGGAGCGATGCGAGACGGTGAGAAACGGGGGAGGGGGGAGGGGGGAATGAAGGAAAGAGGGGGAAAAGGCATTAAGACAGGTTTTCACACCTCCTTATGTCAATAGCACTCTTTTGTGTGAATAAATCATCATTCTAGGGAAGGTTTTCGGTGCTGGCTTCAGCATATTTTTGTGGCAGCCCTCCATGCTGTGACAAGCTCCCCGGTGACTCGGAGCAGACAGCACGTTCCTCATTACGGCAGGCAGAGAGAGCGGCACAGAGTGCCAGCTAAGAAAAACAAATCACAGAATGACAAATGGGTTGCGCCCCCACCTATGAAGACGTCGGTTGACGCGTACTGTATTACACACAACAGCTGATGTTAATAAATTGACGCGGGATCACATAAAGAACATCTGCTTGTGTTTGTGAGTGATAGCTTCTGCGACGGGGACACAGACACAGAGTACGTGTTTGGGTGAGACTTTTCATGATGTCACGGGCAGCGGTGTCTCGCTCGGCGTGGTGTGGATGGCTCTCCGCTGCTACAACAGACAAGGCCCATTTATAAAAGTGAAGCGATGGCGTCCGCCGATCTCTTTGGGAAATTTAGACACTGCTGTGGGAGATACAATGCATCACGCATCTAAGAGGCTGCCAACCTCCACAATGGAGACGTGGCTGCATGCTGATGTGGCAAATGGAAACAATGACAATGGAACCGGTGCCTCTCTCTCTCTCTCTCTCTCTCTCCCTTTCCGTTTTATATTCCTGCCAGTGCTAGGAGCCGTTTTCGCGGGGTAGGGAACTCATTTGTTTTCCATGACTAAGCTGGTCCCATGCTTGACTGAAATGCTATCATTTAAATGAGAACAGATTACCTCATTCAATCAGTAAGCGAAGTGAAGCAGAATTCTAATTGGCCTTCATGGGATTGTTTTGCGCCTTTTTTCTCTCTCTCCCCCAGCTGTAGATCTTTCCAGGGTTTTGTCCGCGTGGAACTACAGCTGAGAGCTCCGCAACACCTGTGTTTCCAAAAATGTTTCAAAAAAAATAGGGCAGACGTGTGTTTTTGGCCCGTCTGGCCTTTAACATAACCGGTAGTGGTCATGGTGTCGTGTCTGTGTGTCGACGAGCATGAACAGATGCACACCCGAGGTAGCCTCGGAAAAGACTGATCCGATATGAAAGTCTCACTCTCATATCCCCAATAGTCTTGTGTGAGAAACATATTAAAAAGGTTAAACTAATATGGAAAGGATTACGGTAATGATGATGACTGTTGATGTTCATACTTGTGCGTCTGCGGATATGAATGTCATTGTGAACGTCCCTTCGACGATGATGATAAAGATGATGACGATTGCATTAATTATACTGACGGCGGTTGTGGTAATCACGCTGAAGACAATAAGGAGGATTATTGTGATAACGATGATAATGATGATGAGGTAGATCGAAGGGAAGGATGATGTTGACGACGGCGATGACGACAACGACGAAGATGGCGCCGATGATCGCGATGCAAATTACAACCGGTAATGAGTTTCACCGAGTTCAGTCATCAGCAACGAAGCAATCGATCCTTGCGGTGCTATTAGGGGCCGTCGTAGAGTGCTGGTCATACAACATCATCGGATTGAATTATCACAATTTTCAAAGAATTGTCGATGTTTCAATTTCTATTTTGTTCGAAGCTCTTTGAAGACTTTTCTTTCACGTTGGCTTAAAGGTGGAGTTTGAAAGCTCATTCTTGCTCTTGAAAACAGCAGCTGAAAAACAATCTCACCTCTAAGGGTCACTTTAGTGGCCATTCTGAAGCTTTCAATCACATCGCAAATAGCGTGTTCAGAAAAGGCGGAAAAAGGATCGAAAAAAAAAAAAAAGATGTCTGAAGACCGTGTGATAAGATCAAAAGACCCAGAAACCGCTTCGAGAGGCACCTTTAGGACAGTGATTTTCAACCAGTGTGCCGCGGCCACACCAGTGTGCCATGAGAGATAGTCAGGTGTGCCGTGGGAAAATGTCCAATTTCACTTGATCGGTCCAAAATAACATTATTTAGTGGCCGCAAATAATGTGCCATTGTTGAGCGTCTGAGCAATATAGTGGCATGTCTAGTAATTAAATACTCTTTCCTGCCAGTAGGTAGCGCACAAATGACCTACCACATATGCAGTGTTACGCTCCAATGTGACATTTTGTAACTTTTTTTGTCGTTGGTGTGACTCGAGATTTTTTTTTTATCATAGAAACTGTGCCGCGGCTGTAGAAAAGGTTGAGAAACGCTGCTCTAGGAGAACCCGCTCTGTCGTGCACCTGCAATGGCTGTGATGTTCTAACGATTATGATAACGACAACCAGGATGCATATGTATCAGTGAGACACTGTTTCCAGCGACACTCCGCCAGCTCATACACTGTAGGAGTTGCAACGGGGTTGAGGACAGATGTTCGGGCAGCCGGCTGCTCCCGAGATGAGCTTGTGGCTGCCAGGTTTGGGAGCCCTTGACGGTGTTAGAAGGAGCAGAGACAGAATGCTGTCGTCCGCAGGGAGCATGGGAGCTCTGTTGGTGTGCTGGGCCTTGTCCAAGACTCGTGTCTAAACATAGCAGGCCCAGGGTAACACAGACACCTGCATTCCCTTTGGGAGAGGAGAAGGGCCAGCGCAGGCTCACTCAATAGCTGAGTCACTTTACACTGCTTTATCCTATTCAGGGATTTGATTCAGACAAACGGTGCGAACCCTGTACGCTCGACTGTCTCTGGTGTGCGTCTGTGTGTGCAAACGCAGGTGTGTGCAAAGTGTATGTTTTCACATGCACGTGGGTCCGTAAGCTAACACGGTTATACAGATAAACAGGCCGGCCGTTGATGGAAGCAGAGGATGAGGGAGACTTGGAAGAGGAGAGCGGAGGGGGGGGATTTTTTGTATTTGCTGAATGTGATTAAGGCAATAAACCAGCAACAATTCACTTAGGCAGGTATCTGGGCCATCGGCATCAAGAGCCACAGTAAATCAGGCCCCACGGTTATTCCCAGCACGGTTAACAGCCCAGCGCGGTGCCCTTCCATTCTCCCATACATGCATATTGAAAGTAATGACTATTGAAGTCTCAGGTTTAGTTATAACGTGCTGTCAATTTGACATGGACATAAATTACAGAGCTATTTCATGTTTTGCAAAAGGAACTGAAGTACATGTATGAAATTATATGTCTATACTATCTGTCAGACTGTGCCATGTGGACTATATAAATAAAACCTAAGGAGGAAAATAGGAATAACCCCAAAAAGTGCTTCTCATTATAAAGTAACACAAAGGACAGAGGATGTGCGTCAACAATCGCCCAACCAGAACAAGAAGAAGATAACTTTTATTCCCCCTGGTAGCTATATCCCTAGGTATCAAAGAGGATATGAGGTCAGTGGGAAATAAATGCAGTGTTCAAGGACAGTAACTAACACTTGGTCCATTAGCCGCTAAAAGTCGTGAAATTACATCATGCACTAATTTGCATATTGGTGACAGCATCACACATTCATTCCAGTCTGTGGCAGCAGTGAACAGACAGCCTGCGCAGGGGGCAAGAGGAGCAGAAGAGACGTGGACCATAAACACTGAGCAGCATTGAGGATGAATAACAATATGATATATTTACCAGCCACAACAGCATGCGGCCATTTGGTTGTCTTTGTGACAGCAGCGCCGATAACACCGGAGCGAATGATAGTCTTGTCCAAAAAAACAGACAGTGGCATGTATCAATTAGCCACATCCAAGGATGGCAAAGAGGGAAGGTACAGTGATTGTCGTGCCAGACAGAAGCAAACTGACAATCCAGCGGTAATAACAACAACACTGAGAATATTCGCGTGGGGAGGATTGGAATGCTATTTGCTGCCGCGACATGCAAAGGACGGGGTTTTGTTTGTCGCTCTGTGCAGGGTTGCGTGTGCCGACCGGGGACCTGATTTGCTTTGTTTGTTATTCTTCCCCTTCTCTCTGGTGGCTTCTTGTTTGGATCTGAGGAAACCCTCTGTGTCTTCATCAGCCGGGGGTTGAGTGATTGTGATGTCTGCCAGTTAGCCCTCCCACCATTATCAACAGTAATGAAGATGTTCCGACCCACTCGTCTTTCCCTCTCAGAGGGTGTTGATTCCCTGAGTGCCGATGGAAACGCATGCCCATTACTCTTACTTCTTTCACACTTTCAGCACCACTTTCATCTTCTCTTCCAACGACCGCCTCCACTCCAAAGCCTCTCCGATCCCCTGACTTCCTCCCTCTTCACTCACCCCCTTGAGCTGTGTTCTGGCAAAATGTTCAGGTATCTTTTTATTTCCATATTCACGTTCAAAAGTAAGATTGATTGAACCAGTGTGGCAATCACAAGGAGTTGCGGGGTAGCAGAAGGCCCCATGCCTTTGACTAGTGCCCCCCCCGCTATCCTGGGTCTGTGTCTCGAGTGTCCGTTGAATTGGAGGATGGCAAAGTGGCACACTGCACATTGGGAATGGATGACTCTCTCGGGGATGGAAAAGAGGCCATCCGTCTAAGAACTACTCTGTCCTTGTGCCGTATCTGATCTGGGGTAGACAGAGTGTATTAGCACTGAAAAATGGCCCCACACTGCTTGACCAGCTTCCTGTTCTCCTCTGTGATATTGCTCTATAGAGGGGGAATTTGTAGGGGCATTATGAGGGCCAAAAAATCCCCTGCCTGCCATGCCCTGAACTCCAATGGTGCGCGGGAGTCCTGAAGCACTTGTGTAAATTGCAGATAAATCTAAATGGGAGACTATGAAACCGGGGAAGTGGTGGAGAGTATGACCTCGAAGTATCAAAAGTTATCAGTGCGTGTGATATTATTTAATAATCCCACGGTGGATTGTGTCGATGACAGAGAACCAGACAGAATAGAGAAAGGAAGAAATTAGGGAATGGGAAAGTAGCAGTTTTACTCTCCTTTAGCTTCAACCTCCAAGCATTTTTCACTCTGTAGTTTGTCAAGAGAAAAAGTCATCTCAATCGCTATTGCATCTTAGCTCTTGATACCCCGGGGAGAAGTCTGATTCCAGCATTGATCCAGTCTCCTAACAATAGAGGTGAAATCCCTTTGCAGGTGCAATAGACGTCCTGTCTATGCTGTGCACCCACACAATCAAATACAAACCTTGTTTTCCCACAATATCACTGCCCTCCCTCCTCCATTTCTTTTTTTTTTTCAAAAGGGCAGAATCCATCAAAAAGGCAACATATCTGTTTTGCCACCTGTGAGTGTGTTGTACATCCATTTCATTTCCCAGTACCATTACAAGATTCAGAGCCGGCCAATTCTCTTTGCTATCGATTTCTTTCCTTTTATTTATTTTTTGCCAGTTTAAAAAAAACAAAAAACAAACTCCCACACAGAAAATCATCTCTTGACAAATCACTTGAGTATTAGACTTCGAGATGGCCGTGCAAGACTTAATGAAAAATAATTACTGTCCATTCGGTTGTTTCATCACAATTACAGATTGATTCTAAATTGATTCTAACAGCTGAGAATGTGCCTATCACACAGCGTTAATAAACAGAGGAAATGGGGGAGAGGAATTGCAGTTTAGAAACTCCATCTTGATGAGGAACAGGAAATTAAGGCTTTCACTTTTGCAGAGCAGCTGGGACGCAAAGCCGGCAACTTCTTGGGTATTGAGGAGTATTTCTGTGGTCGTCATCAACATTCTGTCTGGTGATACCTTTATACTTTTATATACAGTAAAAAGTCTGTAGTGTTAGCTGGAGTGTGAAATTGGCAGCCATCTGTTGGTGCAAAACTATGAAAGGTGTTTTATTTGTACAATAGCTTCAAAGAATAACAGAATCCCCTTGACATTTTCTCGATTTTCTGCTGTGGCAATTTGAAGTTTAAATGAAATTGCTTGGTTTTGTCCACAACTTTTTCAAAATGGCCAAACGGAAAACATGTTCTAAAGACTGTAATCACATGTAATGAAAATGTTTAAAGAATGGACGAGGCTCCCATGAGGTTATGAAAAGAAATCTCGAAGTTCACGTCATGTTATTTGGAAGCAGGAGCGACGTAATTTGCTCACAGGGAGAAGGGCCTGTGTTCGACTCCCGGGCCAAACGGGCCTTTCTGTGTGAAGCTTGTATGTTCGCCCAGGGCTCCAGCCGCCCCTGCATATTCTATTTAAATATAATGGATGGAAACCTCGCTGGTCTCTTTCTCTTTCCTCTTGGTTTCTGTAATCGCTTGTCTTTAGACTCTAGATTTTGAACTTTAGAAAAAGCAGTGATTATTGTAACCCCGGCTGTGTTTTTCATTAGATTAAAATACATTTTGGAACATTTACATTTTTCTCAGTTAAAGCTCTGCATCTTGGTCATTTTATTTAAATGAGTCAGTTTTGTGAAATTATCCTCAAGATGTGAAATCCCATTTTTGGGGCATTGAAATCGTTAAAAAGAAATTTAAAAAAAAAGCGTGAGCTTGAATTAAAACTTACAGCATTTCACTCCGATCCAACCACTAGTGTAACACACACACATACAAAAACAAGAGCAGACCCCTGGGGGACAACCTGCCATTCGACTGTGTACTATGGAGCACAACCCAATCTCAGAAAAGCTGTACTCTTGACAGCTTCATAAAATGCCATGAACATTACAGTATATTTCCAGTTTGATGGACATTTAATGTTTAAGGGAGGTGATATGACCACAAAGCAAGCAGCTGTGCAACAAAGCCGTGTACACGGTTTCCCGAATGATTTCCTGAGGTGTGCTGCGTTTTCATTATATTTTATCAGCAGGATAGCGTTTCATTGTTTTTGTGCTCTTCATCCCAAACTGTGGGCAGCTCTAATGGTGTCATGACATCATGAGAAAATGCTTGGTCATGATTAATGCTCCACCTAACCCTGATGTGAAAATGCATTATCCACCAGCATAGTTGATCCGAGAACACCTCATTTAAAAGTTAATTGCACCACCAACTTTTGTGCCTTCACTGCATTATCCGTGTGCTCTCGAAACACTTTTTTTTTATGATCTCACCTGTAGAGTGTGACGGGAGGGTTGGCCTTTGCAGAGCAGTGGAATTTGACAATGTTGCCCTCCAGAACAGGCTGAGGCTCCACTGAGAGATTGACAAGTGGGAGATCTACAAAAAAAAAAACATGGAGACACAAAGACAACCAATTAAAGATCTGGCAGCCCACTCAAACATCCTGTAGTGAAGTGAATGCCAGAAACAAACACCATGTTTTTGACATTTTCTGTGGCTTATTAAGGCCCACTGAGAGAGAGAAAACAATATAGCCGACATTTTGCAGAGAAGACAAAATAGACACCTTATAAATAGTTTAGGAAACATGCAACCTCAAAAGAAAACAGCCAAACACACCAACATGCAAAATACATTCTCAGTTGTATTCAGGGACCTACATTCTCCAAATGTGAAAGTCTTTTATGTAGCTGTACCACATACAGTACTGTCGGTAAATATGTTTCACTTAAAACCACAAGGAAGAACTATTTTTATTCGGGTAATTCTACGACACACTACGCCAGCATTTAGAACAGTTGTGGCATCTTATCAGTTTGTGGCAGCATTTTCATCCAAAAAAATAGGCAATTACTCCTGAATAATTTGCTGTCCTATCGTTATCTCCTTTCCACCCACCTAGGAGGTCTAGGCCTAGCTAATGAATAACACTAGTGTATGTCACAGGTGTGGGAGAGAACACGCTATTTTTATTTTCATATATTCATTAAGAGCGTTGTAAGGAGAAAATCAAAGGCAAACTTGACTTGATAATGAGTCTCAGTAAATGGCAATTTGAAAACAGTGAATAGTCCACGGTGCAAGGCACTGCAATTAAAGCGACGAACAACCTTGTTGATACAGTACATTAAACCGTAAAACAGTTCTTAGAATAACAAGCGTTCAGATTATGCAAATATAATAAACAACTTAATTTATCCTAATTGACAAAGGTGGGCTTGTTTTTGAAGATACGTGTTCATTTCCATATCAATCCCATCCCATGTGAAACAAACCGTTATTTACCCCGCAGAATTAATTTCAAGTCTTTTTCTACAAGGGGGCTGGGATCTATTTTGTAGAAACCTTCCAATGAAGTGAGGGATAATTGATCAAACAAACATATAGCTGACCCACAGTTTTTTTTTAAGTGTGTTTTTAATGTGAATAATTTAGGTGGATGGAGTATTTATTGCCTCCAAGAACCAATTATCTTCATAACACAGCTCTCAGCACACATATATATGTGTCTCATGTCATTTTTAGTACAATCAGACGATAGTTTGCAAAGTTATCCATGTGATTTCAGTGTTCATAGCGTCATAGCTGTGTGCCATTTGAGGTACCAGTGGCATACTGGTGAGGCATCATGGGCAATAGATTAATCACATTGGGAAATGGTTGGTTCTGGGTTTGATGCTGGTGCAGCCATCTGCTTCAAAGGTGTACTGAGTCTATCTGCTCTGCTTTCAATAATACTAATGTACTAACTGGGGAATGTGTTTGGATTTGGATGAATAGCAGCGATGGGCACGGAGATCCACACAGAATTAAAGAAGCACACAAACATCGCTGTAATGAAGCCAGAAAAAAGTGTGTATAGTTACGGAGAGTGATTCTCTGTGTGTGTGTGTGTTTGTGTGTGTGTGTGTGTGTGTTTGCGGGGGCATGAAGTGTAGGAAAACTGCTTTTTACCCTGTGGCTGTGCAGATGCTCTGCGCCGGCTCAGCTGCCACAAAGCCCCAGAGACGGGGGTGGTCCAGGTGCCATATTTCTCCCTACTCACACACACCGAATTCCCCATCAGGAGACAGATTTCCCTCCTAGACAGTTATCCCCCCACCCCCTCACCACTGCCAACCACCTCACCACTCTCAAATCCATGAGCTCCACCTGTGCCATCTCTCCCCAGGCCAGTAAAGATAACAACAACATAGTGAATCCTGGAAGACTGCAGGCCACAGTCAACCAGCAGGTCTCTCCAGGTACTGAGCAGCCATCTCTCACTCTCTCTCTCTGTGGGTATTTGCAAGTATTTTAGGGGGGGGGGGGGGGGCTGTGTGCATATGAAAGGGCATGTGGGTGTCAAAATAAAACAGAAAACCTAGCCATGCCTTGAGCAAAAGTAGGTGTTTCCAGCATCGCGACTGGCTAATTGCGTGGACAAAAACGTTTGCAGAAGAAACCTCAGGGGTAAAATGACAGATGTGATGGTGGTAGAGATGGTGATAAAAATCCAGCTAAAAAAAAAAGCTGGCGAGTACAGAGAGAAGCAGATATAAGAAGAGAGCGAGGGAAATCTGGATGTGGCGTCTGTGCTAACAGACATGGTGTTTGCGTGTGTGTGTGTGTGTGTGCTGATAGAAGCTAATTGTAGGGGCTAATTCACAAGCCTTTCACACTAAAAGTGTTCCTATACTATAGTTTTCAATCCTGCCAACCCTTTTCTCTGGTCCCTCCGCCAAGATACTTCTAAGAGCACAAATGCTCATTACTTTCAATCCGGCTTCTAATTAATGTTCCTTTCAAATGACTGAGGCTGAAAAAAAAATACCTCAGTCCCGCTCTACGAGGGCTAATGTCACGATGACTACATCTATTTCTAAGTCAGACTAGCCATTTCTTGGATCGTCGTATCTCCTTGCAAAACCACAACCAAAGACATGGGAGCAACTGTCGAAAGTCCGCCAAAGGCCTTGGGTGGGAATCAAGGGCTGTCTCTTCTTTAACCTTTGACCTTTCAGATATGACAGATACCTACTTCATAAAGAAGTCCATGAGCTGCTGAGCGAGCGCATTTGACGCAACCTTACATCAAAATGCAAGATTGTTAATTCCTCCGATTCGTCAAGAGATGCAGTAACGAGGGGACGAGAGGGGGAGGGACGGATGAGTTGAGGGAAACAGGGATAGTGGAGCTCCAATGAAAACTACACGATGAATAGAAGGGGAGGTATTATAGTTGGCCGACAGCTTTTGATCAGTTAGTTCAAAGTGGAGACCAGATGGTGTTTTTGGAACAATCTTTCAACTTCCCTGCGTTTCCTGGAGATAGTGCCAACATAAATTGTTGTTTCCTCTTTCTTAAAGCTCTGTTTCCAATCTCTCTGGGTCACACTATAGCCAGCTGTTCTCTGGTAGGACCCAACTTCAGGAATGGCGGCTGCCTGTGAAGGATTGGGAAGCTGTTTGCGAGCCATCCGCTCGTGGCTTCTGTAGCGTTAGCAATATGGGCACACTGTCATGTGGCTGGCTGAGTGCAGTACTTCAGGGGAGAACAGGCAGACTGAGAGCCTGAGGTCCAGCATATTGATCACGAGATATTCAACCGTGGCACATCAACACATTCGCTCAGTTTAATGAAGGCAGATGTTCTGCTATCTCCCGTTCAGAGATGTACGAGCCTTTACTGTCACCCATATTCTTCACTCTTTTCCTCCCACTTTCCAATTCTGTCATCTGCCTCGGATTGGATTTACCATCAACTGCTTGATCAAGCAGGGAGAACATGTAGCTGGAACCAAAAACAAATCCTCCCCAGTTGCACATCTGCATGTTCTTCATTAATTAGCCTCAACAAATGGCATTAATTTCCCCCCACATAGCTCAGCTTGTTTGCAACGCAAACACATGGAGGACCTTGGCTTTGCTCGTCCCTAGCGCATTCATTTCCCAGTACGTGTTTGAAAGTGTGTTTTTTTTTCCCATGTGCGGCAATGCTCTGCAGATATGCAGCTGGACTAGAACATATTTGAGGATGGGTAGAATGAAAGTGTGGCATCAGAATCGTATTTTACCGCAGTGGTTTTTGTGCCGGGAGCCAGCCGAGTTTTTAGTGTGCAAAGTCGAAAAGGCAAAATGCAAGTTAAGTCCTGCTGCTGGAGAAAACAGCATCAGGGGGTAGCCACCCGTCAGCTATCCAATAATTACAGTTTGCTAATGGATGGTATGGACAACTGAATCCAGGGGTCTAAATCCCCTCCATTGGCTCTTAATCCCTCTCATTTTGGCAACATCACCTGTACATACTGTATTTAGATGCTAATTTGTCCAACCCTTGGTCAGATAACTCTGTATAAACTTCTGAAGCAAGGAAAATGCTGAAGTGGACGTAAATCATGAGCATTAAAGTGATTATATAAGAAAATACCGGCGTGGAATGCATAGGATTTTAGGCTGGTTTAAGCTACAGCGCTATATGTGCCGGGTTGCGTTTCGAATACTCTCATTTGGATTGCTGTAAGGATGGAGCAGAGAGAGAAAAAAGGTCACCTAGGCTTAGAGGTGAGTGGAATACGAAATGTTGCGGAGGGCAGACAGACTGGGACGATTTTAATTACTTTTGATGCCATTAATATTATCTCACTAATACGGTCAATTTGAACACTCTGGGCAAGAAAATAAATGACTATTAATTTTGAATATTGGGACTTACACACAAAGAGACATGCATTTGGAAATACTAGCATTTATTCAGTGTGTAAATTCTCAGTGTCACAATCATTTGGAGACAGTAACTCATTTTCTTTGTCTCACAGAGAGTTATATCACAGCATCATCATCCATTAAATCTAAATCTTCAAGACAGAGCGAGCAAACACAGTGTCAGAGAAATATTTGCAAGGCACTAACCATGTATTCGTTTGCTGTCGACTCATAATTTCCTACTTATGATTAGGAAAAGGTAAATTAAACGACATTTGAAGGCTCATATAACTCAGCAAGGCAAATCTAATTTAGCCCACTGGACCATAGAGTACTTAAGTCGCACTTTCCACTTTTGACTCCGTACCCCTCACCAAAAATGGTAAAAGCTCTCCCCGAGGATCAAAGGGACTTTCATGTCGCTCAATGAGATGGTAGAAGCACAGGAGTGGTTGTAGTTACTGTATCGGGCCCTCAACAGCGTCCTGTAAGAGTAGCTGTTCACCAGAGGACCATCAATCTCTCCATCTTTCCTGCAGGACTGCTGCATATTGCAGCACCACTAAAACATGGTGCTCGACATGTAAAGGAACGTGAAATGGAAGTTTTTATTTGCTTGAAATTACTATTTTTATATCTGTGAAAAATGTAGTCATCGAGGTCTGGCAACAATCTCCAGCCGAGATAATGAGATTGTGTTTTTTTTCAGTTTGATTTCCTTTGTCAATTAATTATTTTACATTAAACTAAATGTCTATATGTTGATGGAAATTCTTCTTCGTTAGTGTAAGTATATATTAAGAATTAAGATGCACAGAAGCAGCCTCGGACAATCTCTGCATGACAGAAGCCATAATATTATTTGAGGATGTACAACATTACAGGGATCCATTAATTATGAACATATTTAATATCTGGGCTGGCCCGACTAAATATTTTGCGAGAAGCATGCCAACGATTATCAAACAGTGTTAAATTCTGACCTTTAGCTGCTTCTTGCTGTCAAATATAAAGGGGAACACCCAGCATGTAGTGCTAGACATGGAGCACCTGAAGAAACCTTTGCCCTGCAGGGTGAAGGCTTTCACCTTCTCTGAGAAAGGCTCAATAGGAGAGAAGTACAGCGAGGAGACGAAGTAGAGGCTTGTTGTTCTGTTCCTTCTGCTCCAGAGAGCTAATCCATGCTCTCTTCTCTGGTCTTTTTTTTATTTTTATTGCCTGACGATAGATGAACCCATCATGTTTTTAAGGAGTGAGCAACAGTGATGTTGCCACAGATTCTGACGGTTCGATTTTGGTGAAAAATATTCTTTTATCAGGTGTGACAGTGCGGGGCCGTGGTTTTATTTTTGTTTTTCGGATGATGGAATATTTTTTCTTCTAAAATCGGATTTTATTCATTGGAATATTAACATATCAAAATGAAGTCTTACAAGAGAACTGGGCTCTTCATATCCATTGTTTTGGCTGTGGAGTTATCAGGGCAATATAATATTTGGACATGTGTTTGCTTTGTGGATGCCGTGTCGTTGAATGAAGCCAATTAAAGGCAGTAATTGTTCCGCTAGTGGGTCATTTGTTATGCAGCAAGCATGAAAAACATATAAAAAACATAAAACAAACAATACAACATAGAAACATACAGCAGTTGACTAAAAGGTACAACTTCCCATGCTGTGTTGTAGTGTTCAGGTGTACGCTCATTTTACAGCTCACTGTGTATGTCATAACACACCGACAAAGCCTGGCCTGTTCAGGAATCCAAGTAACACACATTTGGAGGACATTTGAAAACAATTCCCTTGAGATACACTTGGAAATTATTAAAAATTCTCAACCGTCTAGATCCTTCATGGTTGCACCCTTTGAAGGATCCAGCCCCTGAATTAGGACACAGCTTTTGTGTGCTGCCTTCTTTGTATGGCAACAGCAGCTTTTTATCAATATTTACCACTTGGTGATCCTACCGCACAGGGGTGGAGCTCAGCCCAAGCATAGCGGGGGGTCTGGACCGTGCTCACCAGAGGAGTTTTATTCCCTATTTTACAGCAGAGGACTGCACTGTTTTCCAAGCCCTTTGAGAAAATAAATCGCCTCAAAAATCCACGTGTAATTTTTAAAAGATATAGTTAGTTGCCAATTTGTTATGTAATTATTCTCAAGCTGTCTTCATCTTTCAGACAACAAATGTTGAGGATGAGTCATTTTCACTCCCGCCACCTCAATGGATTTTGGTTGTGACACTATGCTGAGGTGGAGTTCACATGAATGTGTATGTTCAGAGAGACTGGGGGAGGGGAATGACACAAAGTTGAAGATATTTTAAAAAACCTAAAAGATTCTGGGCTTGAGGCTGGTACTCAGGAAGTTAACCCCCCCCCCCCCTCCCCCTCATTCGACACTGCCCTGTGTGGAGGAGCAATCGCATTGGCCGGACCAATCCAGAACACTGTGGTCTGGTCCTTCAAGAGAAGGAGGTCAAGTTTAATCTGCTACTGTTCTGCCTGCCGGTATTGCATCATTTATTCATCCTGCACCTGTTTGTATTGTCACAGAAAGACTGCCTCGCACTACACTTCTTCTTTGCGATGCGCAATGCATTCATAAGTGGTTTCCAGATTCACACCCTCACAATTATCCATTTCTAACAATTTCAGCCTCGTAAACTTACTTAAAGCTAAAGATAGCCATTGATTTGAGTATTCACGGGAGACTCACCTCTGAATACCTTGAAAAGACTCAACTCGACTCAACTGTACAATTCAGCCTAAATCTGAACTCATGAAGGACATGTCTCTCCAGCGGTCATGTATTTAGTGTTCGCTGCATGAACACTACAGTTCAGTCTTGTGCTCGAGGTGTAAATAAGGTGTGCATCTGAATCATAGTTTATATTCCTTTGTATTTGTTAAATTAACATGCAGCGTTTCGGATGCTGTTGTTGAGCCAAGAACCTTGTAATCGAATAAGGCGGCGTTGAAATTAAGCAAATTGATGGCCAACACGAATGAATCAAAGTTCAATTACAGCACGTTTCATTTCAGGAGAAGCTTAATTTGAAAGTGGTACAAACTCCGGAGGCTCTGCTGAACTGTGCTGAACACTTTACCTGACAAGTCCAAAGGAGGGGGCCGGGAGAGAGAGGAAACGCGAGGCTAAGCCTTGTGGGAGACAACTTGAATCTCGACAATTAGTCTCTGCTGTCGCTCAGTTTGATCTCACACTGTGAAAAAATGTTGTCGGGAGCTGTAATTGTGTAAAGAGCACATTTCGGAATGCTAATTAGAAATCCGCTGCACTCATTTTTCAGGGTTAAATCATACATTCAGAAGCGGGGATGATGCTATGATGGCGAGCATTTATCACAGACACATCATTATACATGGTGACAAATCAGTTTACATGTGGGCAGACTTCGCTCTCTGACTGCATGACAAAAATAAATGACGAGGATAAACTGCAAGCGTTGCAAACACTAGCAACTGTTAATCATTTTCACTCCCGCGCCTGAGTTGGCCTGATCGTGCCGTGCCCGCTCTTGCCATGCTTGCCTCTTGTGGTGCACATAATGAAAAGAATGGAGCCGTCAGTCATATTGCCTCTCTAAATAGCATTTTCTGCTTTATTAGTCATACTTAATGGTGTTGAAGGGGCCGTGAGTGATGCAAAATCCCTTTGTTCAAAGCCCCTCTCTTACTGTGAACGGTTCTTGATCGAAAAAAGATTCCCTGACAATTGAGGCTGAATGTGTTTTACACGCTGGGCTTACTTTGCCTGTTTTAGAAGGGGAATTGTGCATGCTCTCATCAAAAAGATTGATGGCAAGAGCACGGATATAAAAGAAGTGGAGGCAGTGTGCATAGTGCAAACGCAGGCAGGTATAGTTGAACCAAAAAAAAAGACAATCCCATTCACCTTACATGGACAGCACTTTTGATATTCTATCATAGCGAACCAAAAAAAACCAAAAAACGATGCATCATCAATCCATCCACCCACCAACATGGCATAAAAGCAAAATGGAAAGCAATTATACATATCCATCAGAGCCTAAAATGAATCCTAGATGTTTACGGAGTGTTAGTCATGTTATGGCTGGCAGACAGTTTCACGCCTCTACATGTGAGATACACCTCAAATACTGAGGCATGCATCCTATACGCAGACTTTCTTTCCCCCATCTGCACTGATTGCTTCGTGAAGGACTTAAAAAATATATATATATATATAAAAACTTGTGAGAGTGACGGGAGATACACTGACAGCAACAAAGAGAGAGAGAGAGAGATAGACTGAGAGGGAGGAGTGGAAGACTTACGCTGGATGTCAATCGTGACGCTCGTCTCCTTGCCGTTGGGGACGGCCTTGTTGGAGGCCTTACAGATGATCTGCTGACCCGTCTCGATGTTGGAAGGCGATAGGTAGAGCGTGCTCACGGTGCTCTCTCTCCTGCCATCCCGGAGCAAAGTCTGCAGAGAGTGAAGCAGCGTTAAGTAAAGGTGGCAGTGAAGTCGCAGGCAGTTGTGAGGTTGAGATGTTTTTCGGCCTCTAAATCTTTACCATACGGTTGGTTGATTGGTCTCATCGATTGCTGTGCTTAGACCTTGATTTCTTTTCTTCAGAATCAATAAACATAATCTCTAACTATTTCTATTTTGGGCGGTAATCACCAACAAATGCAAAACAAAAACTTTCAAGTCCAATGCATATTGGATTGCATCCTCAATAGCAAATTCAAGTTTTAAAGTGTTTAAAGGATATACAACGGAGACAAGATATGTAACAAACAGTTCACCAGATGCGCTTCTATGGAGAAGGTGTAAAAGTGGGAAAAACAACAACAAAACGGCAGCAAACTCACAAATACACACATGTTGTCCCACAGAACACTCTCGCCTGTAGTTTTACTGCAAAGCTGATAGATATGAAAAAAAAAGGAGATATTTTTTCCGCCTTTTTGTGTGTCTGGAGAGCTGCGCTCTAGTGCATGGCTTGTCATACTCCACAAAGGAAATCAATCTTCTTTTCTGCGCTCATCCTCTGAGCCCGACATTGTAGAAGCCATCTGGAATCGGTTGGTAGCTCTCAGTAGCTCTCGCTCTCCCCAAAACGCTCTGGGGAAAGCGCTGGGAGTCTATGTTAACCAGCGCGGGGCAGAACAAAGTCACTGACTAGAACAAATTGCGTGGGCAACGGGGCACAGTGTGGTCAACCACAAAGTCAAGATGCATTTCCCTGCCACGTCTTTAAAGGAGGCTCAATGCTGCTTTGTGCATTTGAAGAACAAGGCCCTTTGCTATCGTGAAAACGTCAAACGTTTTCTGAAAATAGAAACAGCAGTGCTTTGTTGACCAAGGGGAGCTCATGGGACTTGCTTTACTGCACTGCTACCTTTGGATTAGCCTCACAAATGTATGGATTGCTTCATGGATATTTCCTTTACTTGCAGGAAAAATATTCACATCACGCCTCAACATGTATAGGAAACATTTCAGTGTGCAAGCCAACCTCTGCAAGGTTTGAATACAAGATTAAAGTTCAAGATGAACTAAGTCGAGATACGCAGCAAGGTACATTACTGTTTATGTAAGCCTCTTTACAAAGTTGAAAAAAGCTAAGCAGCATATATTTTTCAAGTACCACAATCAATATCCATTCATCGTTAGAGTCAAATGAGGTTCGTTGCCAATGTACAAAAAAGTGGTAATTATCTCTTCATTTCTCTACTTTAATACAAGGCTGAAATTGTAATCTAACTACGTGTTCCTCTCTTGAGCATACCACATTCAGAATATTATATTTAAAATGTCATTGAACTTGTAAAATCCGGCATCAAGACCCTTCAAAAGAAATCTTTTTATCAAACCACTTTATAGTTTGATACCTAAAGCTACCTCTTAACTTACAGTAAAAAAATCTGTCGTATCGGATTGAGAATAAATAACATTTCTTCTGCGTATTAATAAGCATTTTAGTACGTATGAGGATATTATAGATGCCATCCATGTTCCTGTGAAGTCCATTTGAAAATGAGGGGCTATGTGATAAAATGCATAGTGCGTGAGTCACTTCTAAAGCAGAACGCATTAGCTGTCAGACGTGGGATATGTCAATGTAATATCCTTTCTGACACAATCAGGATTGTTTCCTTCGTCGCTGTGGACCTGTCGGAAGTCATTAATCTTAGAAAGGGGGTTGGCTGGCTGCTGAACAGAATTCAACACCATGCTACATTACAAATTGATAAATTTTCGTATCACTGCATGGAGCCTATGTGAACAATACTCTACACCACGCTGTGCGAGGAATGGAAAAAGTAAGTAAGACTGAGACGGAAATGGTTGTTTTTTTCAATGAATACAGTCGCATCAGGTTAAAATTGGACAAAAACAGGGTAAAGAAACAAAAAACACACGTCAATAAGTCAACCTATTGCTTATCAAGTTGATTCATGTGAGCATTAGCAGACACTGCGCCAAGGACATCCCAGTGGTACTCTCTTTCTGACAACCTGTTAAATGTGGGTTTAATGTTTGCTAGCTTTTAGTCTTGGTCCGGGCGGTGCTGACTCACACCACCTCTCTGCCATTATCAATTTCTTGAATCATGTTGTGGTGCCACACTTTGTTTTGTCACTGTGGCTTTTTTTTTCCGAGACAGATTGTCACAACACAACGATAGCTAAGCTAGCTTTACCTAAAGCTATAACTGGCAAGCTCAACGTTCATTCAACAAGACGGTGACCTGTCAGTAGAAGACCAGACAGTGGCTTCACAAAGCCATCTGGATTATCTACTAATTAAAAAATACGGCTGAACAAAATGGATTATCTACTGGATAACACTTGATGTGTTGCCAGCCAAGCTAATTCTTCGTTAGCCCCAAACGGGCACCGCGTTGGACCTTTATTCCATTCACATATTTGCTTATAACATACGTACCAAAATGACCACAACACTAAATTGTATAGATGTGCTAGAATAAACAAGATTAAGAGTGATGTTTCCTGATATGTGTCTTCTAAAGGCTAAGTTAGACATTGTTTTAGGATGGACTACAATAGGAAGGATATTTTAACTCAACTTTTGGAAACCAAACAATAGGTAATCTAGGATCTGGGTCAGCAGCGGCACTAAAAGCACACAATCTTATTTTTTAATATGTTACTGATTGTCAAATCATGTTTGGTGGCAAGAAACAAGGATTTTGGAGAATTGTTTGTAATTGAGAGTTTAATCTATGTCCAATTGCTCAAGCTAACATTTCACTTTGACAAAAACTTTATTTGCCAACTATACAAAAACCTCATGCACAAATACATGTTGTATATCCACATACATAAACACGCTCCACTGCTAATAGTGAGTTATGGTTCACCACTAGCAAATAACAGGTTAGAAACCTCGCACCATGTATTTACCATATCTGGTAAGCGGTTGTGGATAATAGCGGAGAGAATATTACTACTACTACTCCGCAGTAATATGCATTTGCTTGACGTTTGCTGGAGGTGGTTGTAATGTCTTTAGGATGATAAATCACTGTAAGGAGTGAAATGTTTTGATAAATGTATTTCAGATATTTGCACATGATAAAGTTTAAAAAAATATATAACTATGAATTCTGACCTATGTTTTATGAGATCTGTGGAAACCTCCCCCAGGGGTCGTGCTGAATTTTCCAAGTAAGCAAAAGCTAATCATTCATACATCATGAATATTCTTCTCACCCGTGTAACACGCTTTTGAGTTCATATCAAACGTATCTCTGGGTTATATTTGATTAGCCTTTAAAATTCTGCTTAACACAAGGGTTAGTTCACTAAAACAGCTGATTGCTTTTACACTGTACAATTTGTTGATGCAGAAGTGATTTTTTTTTCTACCGAAGTCACTGAGGTTAAATAGGTTTCTTTTGTTTAACTTAAACCACCTCCGAAGAGCATTTCAAAAGCAGTCAAAAAGCAATTAATTGGAGTGATCTATATTTCATCTCAGACATTTTATTTTGAATTCTGAATGAACAAGGTTAATTAGCTTGCCAAAAATCATTTGAGATCTTTTAAAACTGCCAAAATTAATTATAGTAATGTTGGAAGTAAAAAGCTCACCGACTTAACATTCTCCTTTGGTGCTGCCGTGGAAACCATATAGCGCTCGTAATGAATAACAGTTAACATGTTTAATGCCAACTCAGATTTTATTGAGAAACTTCATTTGTAAGTATTTCCCCATCCTATTACTCAAATGGGTGCGACAAATAAAATATAATAAAGAGCTGAAATAACACAAGGAATAGGGAAAAACAATGAAACTGAGAGATAGAATAAACATCTACTTTGGACATTTGCGAGACAAAGAGGTGGTAAAATAGAGGAAAAACTAGAATGCTATCCATCAACAGTCACAGCTTCATGCAAACTTTTGGAAATGTATCTGATGTTAAACCGCGACGCAATTTCACTGCACAGCCGAGAAGGCATACAATAAAAAAGCACTATTCTGCTCTTTCCAGCAAGAACAGCTCATAAAAATGTCATTATTTATTTATTTATTTTAAACCTCCCAACAGTGAGATAACTCCCCAGTCTCCTGCTCACCTCTCGGCTTGCCACCAGAGCCTTCCAGAAAGTAGAAATGCAGCGGATTGAAGGGAGGGGAAGGCATCAGGTTTGTGGCAAATGATTTGTCGCAACCATTCCAGTGCAAACGTATCATAGAGCAAGTGTGCACACCTCCGAACCACAGCTCAGACCCGGAGGCTGCAAATCGCAAACAGTCCTTTGCTGTTTGCCACTGAGCAGCTCCACTGGAGCAGATGGGAGATATGAGTGTTTGAGGGAAGAGAGAACATTATTCATTAATTTCCTCTGCCCACATTTTCACAGCTAGTCTTCGTATTTGAACCATTCACCCTGCAGTGAAAAGCTTCTGCCCCTTATTTATTTGGAGAGCACCCTACATAATATACTAAAGTTATATCCTTTGCAAGCTACCCTCACTAATGATTAGCTGGGAAATTCAATGACTCTCTCAAATGGTAAAGCCAACACACATTTTTGCTAAGCGATAGCCTTAATCATAGCCTCTCTCCAAACACTGGTCCAGTAAATAGTTTTCTAAGAGGTCATAGAGATGAGCTTGGGCAGGCCTCGGTGGGAAATTATCTTTGGGTCAGAACTATCATTAGATGTGACACCATCAGGAAAAGCCATTTTTGTGAATCCTCCACCACATCTGCTCTCATTAGTCCTCTTGATCTGCGGGATATGAGAAGACCATCAGAGCAGATGATTATGCTTACAAAATGTCCCCATACTGCTGTTTGGAGCCTCAAAAAGAAAAAAAAAAAGACTCATCTTCTTTTGTTCAAACCCATTGCTTTTTAATAGTAGGCAATAGAGATAAGAGGAGAGAGGGACATACTTGGGCTCTGTGCAGACATGTGAGCATCCATCAGCTACCAGCACATAATGTCTTCATATCTGCTTTCGCTCTGGAAGGAATTGAAGACAGGAAACGCGTTCTCCGCCCACCATTAGCGAGCGGCACCTCAAGCAATCGCTTTATTCAAATCGGCCGTGTGCCGTCCCCCAGTCCAATCAATGACATTTATCTGCTCTTTGAAAAAAGCCGATAATGGGATGAGGCAGCGCAGGGAGTGAGGGAAGGCGGGGGAGGTGTTAGTGCTCCAAAGTGCCTGATCTCTTTAGGTCCTTTGTTTAAATAGAAATAGAACACGACAGCGTTGATTGCATGATTAGCCTTAAGGGTGAATGCCAGTCGAGAGTCTTCGGGGTCAGGAGATCACCCCACCAGGCTGGAGTGGCGACTGTGTGCAATGGCGTCACAAGCGGGAACATGATGCGTCGGCGAGAATCAGACATCTCCGTGAAAACGTTCGGACGGATTCCAGCACGGAAAGTGACATCGTAGATTTCATAACAGGTTGGGAACATGTAGAGAGACAAACGCCACTGAAGAAGGAGATCAAAACACTGGAGAGAAACGTGCAGTCACTGATAGTTCCCCGATCTTGCCATCTGCTTGTCTGAGTTGATTTGTTTACTGGGAAAAAAAGGCCAGACATCTTTTTTTGTGTGTGTGTGTGTGTGTGTGTGTGTTTTTGCAATCAAAACACAACCTGGATTTTCAAGGGATTTCATTTCAAAAAGCAGTCTGGATGCCGAGGCAAACGCCCACCAATGACTGAGGCAGTCACTCCGAAACATCTCATGGGTGTTAGGCACTTTTGCAGCAGTTATTTACAGCAAAGGAGGGCATGCAAAAAAAAAAGTAAAGTAACAGGTGTTTTCATTCCGCATCTCAGATACATTTGATAAAAACAGAGTCTATAGAAGGAAAGAACAGTCACCATGTAACCCTCTCCCTTCTTTACACTCTCACTCTGTCCCCAGATGGTCCTCAAAAAAGCTATGACACACACCTCTCTGCTTACCTTGGAGTATGTGGCGCCATTCAGGACCTCTCCGTTGCGTATCCAGATGATTGAGGCTGCCGGCTTGGCGTTGTCAGCGTGGCAGGTCAGATTGAGTGGGTCACCCGCCCTGAGGCTCACCACCGGCCCTCCACTGATGACTGGGTCCTCTGGGGGAACTGACCACACAGACACAGGGAGAGAGAGCGGGCATTAGCCAAATGATAACAATAATGAAGATGAGTGGGTTGTGTGTTGTCAAATTCACATACACTATGTTGACGTTTGTAGATAATAAAGTCTGAGTGCAGATTGATAGCTTATTGGCATGTAATGACCTCACTTTTTTTCTTTTAACACGCAGTTATCAGTCTAACATTTTGCTTTTCCCCAATATTGTGATACAGGAAGTCTGCAACGAACAAGAAAAGACAAGATACAATAGCACCTGCGAGGATTTCCCTGCACGGCACCTAACCTCATCACACAGTCAATTCCCATTTATTAAGCGTGCTCAACAATGGACAACATTTGTTTTGTTCTTTTATACAAATTATTTTTCTACGGAAAAGATAAAAGCCACATCTGCGATTGCTCATTCAGGGAAGGGAATGACTTCACAGTCAGAAACAGATTACTTTGTACCTACTCAGGGAACTAAAGTAGATGGTGCGGTTTGAGGCAGGAAAAAAAGCTTTGCACAAGCCACAGCATGACTCTCTAAATAACAATCAGCGCCGCCATCGCTCAACGCAGATGACAATCCACCACTATACATACAATACACACGGCAATGTCAACATTACATGTGATTCAGTCTATCAATATCCCCCCGCTTAGATGGATTTGCTCCCCTCCCATTTCTTCCCGTCGAGAAGAAAGCATCACAACAGCTATATGCGTCTCTCAATGCAACTGATCAAAGTCATTTTCCTGTTTTACCCATGAGCTGATCTGCTTTTTTTCGTCTTCATTTTTCAAACTGCAGTGAATTATTGATTGACCTGAGTGCTCATTACAATGCAGATCTGGGACAAGACGAAATCAAAGGCTGCAGGCAGCTGCCATATCCCCCTGCAGAAAGCATCATGATTGGAAGGAAGGTTGTAATGGGTTAGATTTACGCTGTCAAACAGCACGGAGATGAATGCAAAGAGAGAAGATGTAATTGGGATACTGTTGATGACAATAAGTATAAAGGGGCTCTTTCATGGTCGATATAAATGAGAGCATAGTGTCACATCTTCCATGTTGCTCACTATTCATATAAATAACTGACAGGAAATCTCGATAACACTTTACATTAGTCAGATTTTGTTTTAATTTGCTCAAAAGGGGTGTTTTTAAATTACCAAGCGAAACCTCTACTCTGATCGCAGAGTTAGAAAACTGCACTTACAATAAAGTTAGAACCCTTCATCACAAAAAAAAAACAACGCTTTATTGATGCTATTTATGGTTGTCATTTTTCAGAAATAGACATTGCTTTTTATATGTACAAGCCCGTGCGCAACTTTAACTTCATTATCTCCTTTTTTTTATTCTGCTCTCCCCACTCTGTCATACTTATTATGTTTTACCTACAACGGACTTAATATGCCATTTTACAGCCACAAATATATTTATCCAAATGCGTTGTTTGCACTGTTGACAGACACCATGTCGCAACCATTTTGACAAAGTAGCTGCTCAAGGAGTGTTTGCTGCAGTATTAAACTGCTATATTTGTTACGATAACTGCTGGTGTCCCCAAATCAACCAGGGACTGAAATCCTGAAGATTGTAACTATCAGATGTAGATTTGAGTCTATTGCACAAACGGTCACGTCTCATGAATCGTGTCGTACAGCGCGAGCCGAGCGGCACATTGAGTCATCTGCTGTAACATCACACAGATGAGATCATCAAGGGCTGTGGTTAATAAGTGCATGGGGGTGGCTGTTTTTTCCCAGTTGCTCTTATGACAAAAATGCAAAAACATACAGACAAAAATAGATATATATATCAGACAGCATACGCATCAGTACAACACATTTACAATGAGCCAGGCCGCAGACTAGTATCTCTCACCAACTGGACGAGTAAATCTGCGATAAAAAAAAAAGTTCCCCCTTCATGACTTCCTATTGTGCACTTGAGTTTGAAACACAGTGTTTATTCTGGCTCCCTTTCATCTGGTCTTCATTAATATGCGGAGGGCTGGGAGAGGTAGAAGAATCTCAGGTCAGCACTTGCAGATCAGACAACACGGTGTGCTGATCCAGGCAACTGAGAAGGAAGCTTTGTGAGAATGTGGTCACCTTCTGGTCCTTTATCAGCAACTGGAAACAAGGTCAAGGAGGTCACGCTCGTTTATTCTTATGTTAAGGCTAAAGCTACTGCATGCCATTCAAATGAGACAGGGAGCATGTGAAAGCATTATGTGCTGGGAATCTCAAGCAGCTCCTCCATTTGTCTCAATGGAAGAAAATTAGGAAAACTTGAGGATCAGTGATGGCACTGTGACAGTTGATTGCAAAGATCCAGTGTTACTGGCATGCTGTCAGTGCTCTCTTGCACACATGACTGAAGCATTAATTAAATGTCAAGGGTATAAGGCGGCCACAAAAGGGATGTTTTTATGGAGAGGGGGAGATTAGAAAGCATAGTCTGACAGTCTGTGACTGATAGGTTTCAGGCTCGACTTGAGGTGATTTTTCTCTTTTGCTTACAAGCGGGCGGCAACCTCCTTCTGCGAATTGAATCCAATGCGGGAGTGCCCGAAACTTGCATTCTTTCTAATGGCCGGCAGGCTCGAATGCTGAAAGGAGTCCGGTTGTTTAGATGTTTATATCGTAAACATGTTTATGGCCTCAATTTCTAGTTTCGAGTCTTCTTCAATACGCCGTCCATTTTTATTTCGTAAAGTGTTGAACAAAAGCAGGGTGTGCTTTAGGGCGGGAACACCTTGTGATTGACAGGTTGCTACCACGGGGTCACCCAGTGTGGGTATTGTCCACATTTTCCACTGTGTTGTCCGTCCATGGAAATGAATTGTTCACCGGAAAGAAAATCGTATTCTGTGCTTCACCCTGTCGTGTCACTTGTGGTTTAATAAAACAAGATGCCACGGAAAAAAACAAGATGGCCGTGACCAAAAAGACGATTTTGTGAACCGCAAACCAATGGGTCGCGTCAATGTGACCATGTCCACTCTTTATCCACAATCTAGAGATAACAGAGGCTTCGTTGCGCCCTTTCAAAGTAAACATTCCCCCTATACACATAATATTACATCCTATAAATAGTTGCTACCCTTTCGAAGGCAACATCACTCATGCACGGGGATGAAAGGTTATACCCTCGCAGACTGTTTCAGTAAGTCGCAGTGCGACCTTTACAGTCTCAGTTGTCTACTGTTATTCACCTGTACGGTTTCCATTCAGGGATGTCAGAGGGGAAGATGCGAGAGGAGTTTATGATTGCGTCCATAGTGGAGCTACATGACAGAGAGCTCACAGGGGGGACCAAACCCGAGCACTGTTACACTTTCAGGTCATGTCCCCTTGGAGGGCTGCCTCTGCCTGCAAGACACTGACGAGGAAGAAGACAGACACGCCCGGCTGCCTCCGTCCAGCATCCATACCTTTGTATCTCTGTCCTCCATTGTGTTTCAGGTCTTACTGTCTGCAGAGGACGACCACTGGGAAGACAGTTTTCTGACAGTCTGGATGGAAATTGTTCCCTGTGTAACTATGTGCAAGGCTCTCAGCTTGTGCTCCCTTGGCATCCTTTTCAAATCATCTTCATTTTAGCACACTTTGCATTTTCTTTATTATTACATTTTCTTAAATGTAATATGTTCTGCTCTGCTATTTTGCTGTATTGTATATATTGAGTATTGTGTCATACTTCATATTTTTATGTTTACTCTGTAACTTTGCTTGCTGCTGCTACAAACACATTTCCTCCTGGGGATGAATAAAGTCGATCCATCTATCTATCTATCTATCTATCTATCTATCTATCTATCTATCTATCTATCTATCTATCTATCCATCCATCCATCCATCCATCCATCCATCCATCCATCCATCCATCCATCCATCCATCCATCCATCCATCCATCCATCCATCCATCCATCCATCCATCCATCCATCCATCTATCCATCCATCTATCCATCTATCGAACATGAAAAAAGCCTCTCATTAAGGCAAAAGGCAGTTAGACATGACTTCACAATAGTCTTTCTGCTCGTGTTCTCGGTAGGTTAAAGCCTTTATGTCTGCTGAAGAAACACGAGGGTTTGACCAATAACCCAACACCCATTTAATACAATTTTTCGACTCGGAAAACATATTTTAAATAGATATTTAGCTCTTTCTCTCCGCTTGAGATCTTTAACTGATTCTGCCTTACGACTGTCAGGTCTGACAGTTATACAGAGGC
The DNA here is from genome assembly GCF_023055335.1 of Clinocottus analis. Classification (NCBI taxonomy): domain Eukaryota; kingdom Metazoa; phylum Chordata; class Actinopteri; order Perciformes; family Cottidae; genus Clinocottus; species Clinocottus analis. The sequence goes on along the minus strand of NW_027175931.1, from coordinate 5,541,203 downwards.
CAAGTCTTGAACTTGAATCAGCCATCATCATTACTGGGCTGTTTGCAAACTCGGCAGTCCCTAATGGTTCTAAATTAGCTCTTTACTGCAGCCATTCGATGGACTTGGCATAAGTAGTGTGGTCAGTGGTACAGATTGATCGCTCCTCTTTAATTACAGGGCTGACTCACTGCAAACCCTGCTCCACTCACTACTTTCTTCTCAGGGATAATAATGTAATCTCTTTCAACACGTTCCCAAATTTGCATTCTCCGTGCTCAGACATGGACTCTCTATTCATGTATACGCACAGACAGCGACATTTCCGTGATTACAGGTTTGATGCAAATCAAAGACAACTGAAAGCAGATCAATCACGTGTGAGTTTGTTCTTTTCGCACGTCTGTATTAATCAAAAACCGTAGGCGTGCAGTTTCAACTCAAGACTTATTAAAGATAGCCCTAAGAAACAGACAGTTCATTACTTTTATCATTGGAAAGTTACTTCGACCCATGACCTCGTCGGATCATAGATGTAATGGTGGAATTTAAGCTGCAAGCTCTAATGTCTTCTTTGTTTGGAGGGAGACATCCTAATAGTCCATTTTAATGAACCCATCCCAGTCCCTAAGATTGGTAATTCCACCAATTCACTTTTTATGGAGGTCCGTTACTCTGAAATAAGATTCATGTATTTCTGCAAATCTACCAATGCTGGACATATTTGACTATAAACCCCACCGTTGGTCACCTGCGTTAAAAAAGACACACTGATGTCAGAAAGCCTGGACTTCAGTGACATCATTTCCTTTTACTGCATAATCAAAGATATCCATAAATGAGACCATATTGATGTGTAATTAACTCAACAGTGCAATGCCTTAAGTACGTCACCTCTGAGACAGGCCTGAATAAACCCTGAGGGGGTCGTAAAGCTGCCTTTTGTCCCTTAACACATATGAATTCCCAAGGTGCCAAACATAAAAGTCCCCAAACATAAACCATAAAACTTGACTTTATGTGAGGGAAGGCGTGGGTGAGAGGTCCTCTTCAGTCTGGTAACACCAGGTGTTGCCTCTGGTGGAGCTGCTGGGCTTTTCCGAGCCAAATCAATATTTGGGGGAACTTCTCAAAAGCAGCCGATGAAATCCTGAGAGCGCCCCGGCTTTCCAGGAGCACGGAGCGAGGGAGAAAAAAAAAGCAATTTGGAGGCGAATGAATGACTGAGGGCTCCTCACGAGGAGGCTGGATGGTGTAGGGGGAGGCGAGGCTGGCAATGTGTAGCCGCCGTAGCGCTGTGCTTCGGCAGACGTGTCCTGAACAACAACGAGCTCCCTGACTTGCCTGTCTATTTCAGAAGGGATGCTTGCGCGGGGCCGCCTGTCACCCCATCGCGACAGCTTGCAGAGTTTGTGATAGATAGACAAAAGGAGGCAAAAAGGGAGAGAAGAGGGATACCTAGCGCAGGTGGATGCTGGAAATATGCGTGGCTCACTGGCCCAAATCACTGGCCCTCTTCAAATGCTGTCACTGTACATCTGTTTGAAAACCAGATGATCCTAAGCCATGTGTGAGCGCACGCACGCACACGCACACACACACGCACACACACACACACACACACACACACACACACACACACACACACACACGAGAAACGAAAGAGGCTCAGAGAATGAATGAAAAAGAAAGTGAGAAATACACAAACCCACTTCCCTGTAACAAACAGGATCACAGATGGCAATCACAAACAGAACGAGAGACAATACAAAATGTATACGCACAAAATGGAAAAAAAAATACAACATATCTGTAGGAATGTGTGTGCTACCACAAGGTGAACAATGATAAACTAGGAAGGTAAATATTGGGAAGGAAGTGGAAGAAAGGGAGGTCGAGAAAGAAAGCAAGAGACGATTCAAAAGCAAGGAGTGCACACGGACCGAGTAGGAATTTAATAAGTCCGGCGTGTCAGCTCCGTATGATGTATGATGATGTATGTACAATGTATGCTCTGCTGACGGCGTGTTGGATCCGCAGCACAAATAAATTGAAACGCGGCACGGATCTAATTGTGCGTACAGTATATCTCATCTCGGCTGCTTTGTTTGTGTTGGTGTCTTGATCCACCAAATAAGCCGTGCCCAAAAAAAAAAAAAAAAAAAAAAAATGGAAGGATGGAAGGATGAAGATGAGCTGAGGAGCGGGAAGAGATGCCGGAGCTGTCAGAAACGTGCAGAGCCTGCTCCTTCACAGCGCAGCCGAGTGCAGCCCGAGAAGCTTCTCTCCACAGATTGGGAGGGTGCTGACATCGCTGCTCACCAACCGGCTGTGCTGCACTATACGGCTATGTGTGTACACTTGTGCTGTGTGTGTGTGTGTGTGAGAGAGAGAGATGGAGGGTGGGTGGTTTAAAAAAAAAAAAAAAACCTGTTAAAAATAACAAAGCACTTATTTCAAGGTTCTGCTTATTATGAGCCCCCGTGGCTCCAGATTTTTCTTAACGCCAATCATTAGTTCGCTAACAACAATTACAGTTGGCTGAAACAAGCCCATTCACCGTGCAGAGTGAATCCAAATCAGCCTGGCACCTGTACACAGTTGTTGTTTTGCGGAGCGCAGATGTATTCGTGTCATTTCTCCTCCTGTCGAAAATTCGGAGAAGATAAAACATCATACGTACAGTCTGTCTACCATAATAGCACACCTGTTCACAGCTTCTCCGATATCATAGGAGCAGATATCATCCCATCTCCTGTTTCTGACGAAATGGTAGAAAAATCAGCGGAATGTACAGTAAGTAATACTTATATTTCCTCTGAAAAGGACATTTAAGACACCTTATCTCTCTCCTATACTCTGACTGAGAGGCTTGGCTGGACCTAAATTAACTTTGGTAAGAGAAATTGGTTACTTAGATGGTTTTTCTTCTTCTTTTTTCTTTTTAAGTGTCATGCAGAGCATACACAATTTCAAAAGCACCACTCAAGAGGGCTTGGGATATGACTTTTTATGACCCTAATAGATGAGATCAAGAAAAGACACGTGCGTCCAACCGCTAGCCATTATAAGTCGTGCAGAGGCAGAGAACAACTCCTCTCCGTGAACAGCAGACTGACGAAACTTACTTCCAGCCCTGCTGAGCTGTCACAACCGCAGCAGAGGCTACCCTGAGACTCAACGCAGATAAAATGCTGCATGCCCCAAAAATAATAATAGCGCAGGTGAATAGACAACAGAGGCGATCACTTCTTTGCATAAGCTTTTTTTTTTCTTCCCCCTCCATCCCAAGAAACAACAAAAACTGCCAAATTACAGTTATTGTCATAGAGTCAGGCCAGCAGTTGCGAATAATGTATCTTATTACAGACCCATCATTTCCCTCTCGCTGTGAAGAGCGTCTCTGGCTCACGAGTGAAACAGCTCGCACACTCTCAGCACCACGGACAGCGCTTCAGACGAAACGCACACGTGTGGAACACATTTTGTGTCTTGTTTTCAGCATGACAACTTCTAATTCCTCAGTAATGTTGCTTCCCCCCCCCTTCCTCTCGCTCCCTCCACCTTGCTCTCAAAGTCCACACACATTACTAATAAGGATGCCAGTGAGATCCTTGAGAAATAATGAATTCAGACGTCGTCACATAAATGGCTGATTCAGCTTTGGCAATTGGAAACGGCAATAACAAAAGATACCCTTGGGCTTTTGTGTATGTGGAATTTGTTGCGTAGGTCCAAAAACATTAACAATGCAGGGGAAGGGAAAACAAATATCTTGCACACAATGGTTCATTCAAATGGCATGCCATCAATTATGTTCATCAGAAGACCAGCGTCATACTGTGTTATGGATGCCTGCGATATGAAAGATCTCGTGGAAGGTCTTTAAGATATCATCCCCTGTGAGGAGTGTACACAGGTCATTGTAATAATACAATGAGCCAGGTATGGGTTCACATGCAAAGCAAACTAAAGAGCATGCCGGGATGACTGGCATCTCACAGCGACAACAATGCTCATAAAGGAAAAAGAAGAACACATATATTACTTCCTACTCGCAAGACACTGCATACAACAGTATTATAAGGAATATTTTTTTTTTTGTGCCCGCTTTCTATAAGTGCGCTTATATGTACTCTTGACATATATGTAAAGTGATAAGTAAGTTGTAATGAACTATAGAAACTTTTGTCATGTCTTCAGACACAATTTAAAAGTACTTTATTACTACTTTATTACTTTTCCTACATGATCTTTTATGAAATAAAAACTACTTCAGTAAATGTAATTGTTGTGAGCTGATGTAAATGTAGCATAATTCAATCTGGGATATTAACAATAAAACATGTATCTTTCCATGAAAATGTCAAGTTTGATGTTTTGCAATCTGTGCCAAACACAAGGAATTTGGCATTTCTTCCTTAACTAGATGTATTATTTTTTATTTTTTTCAAAAACCAGCCAATTTTCTTACATCCCAAAACAAACAATGATCTTGTTATTTGCTCTGTTCCAATATGAAGTAACACCACGAGTGTTGTGGGATGCATTGGACCACATCCGCCTTGGCTGCTTCAGATGGTAACAAAGCCGAGGATTGGAAGATAAGGTTTACATATTCCCAGGCTACTCGCTTCAACTCCAATCTGTGTCTGGATGGAGCGAAATGCTGTATCCACTCAACGCCCCCCAATAAAAGCTGAGGATGTGGTGAGTGGGATACGGTTTGAAAACGAATGTAAGATACTAATTTAGCTTAATCTAGGTCGTAATAATAATTTGATTATACTTGAAAAATGATTTTTTTCAGACACAAAAGATAAGTAGTTTATACAAAGACTAGTTTTGCTTGATAAATAATACTGATGTCAAACTGAATAAAGCAGGTTATTTTTTATCAGTGTGGAATATAACTACATGACATGGCACCACACACCCTGACAGCGAAGAATTATTCCCTCCGTGAAATATTGTCTCAAACACTTCTAAATGTGCTTGAACGATAAGATCCTTTGAAAGTATTTCCCAGCTTATCCCCAAATGACCTTTCTGTCACTCTGGGCAGAGTGGGAACAGAGAGATCAGTAATTATGGAAATGCGTCCGAAAGTAAACAACGCTGATCACCCCCGCTTGTCTTTACACACAGTTTGACAAGTAGCACTTAATCACATCCTGCGCAGGCTTGTCATTATTGAAAGAAAATAATCTCAAATGCTTTGTGACTCAGGGATGAATTGACAAAAGTTAAGCTCAAATGAATAACTTGAGAACGGAGAGAAGTCATCTTCGTCCACTCTGCTGTCTTCGGAGTTTATCGATGGTAAAGTAAATGCCCGATGAGCAATTTTAAAAGTTCAATTTAGATTATATGAGTGTACATAAGTGCATTAATTGTGCCACCTATTAACATGGTCTCTTTTTTTTAAAATGAGGAAACTTTAGTTTCTCAAAGAAAGCCCTCGTCTCTGCATTAACTCGGGATGGTTTGGTGAGTCATCCAGAGCATAAAAGACAAAGTGAGAGAAAGGACGACGGAGACAAGAGAAACAAAAACATCTCAGACACAAACCGATGAGTTAAAATGTCAGCGATGAGTCAATAAATGGCAGCGCATTTCTTTTTGAAGTTATGACACATTTTCCTTTGTCGAAAAAAAGATAAACTCGCTTACGGTTTACAAAAAAAACAAAAAACACACACCACAAAGTAGTTTTTCAGTCAGAGACCTTAATCAAACAACGGTGATTTCTTTTCCCTTTGTTCTACTGGTCCCCAACCTTTGGTAGAAAGATTAGAGCATGGGTCTGGAGCAGTGCCAACTTGCTGCAAGGGATATAATTAGCCTCAGGGGGTCTTTTTGGACCCGAAACCCTCCATTCCCTTCCTTCATGACTAATTCACAAGACCTTGGTTCTCCTTTGGCGTCTGAGGGTAAGCCGGCAAACGCCAGAAAGAGTGAAGTTTCCCAGTCCAGTCTGCTCCCAAAGCCTTTTCTTTAATGAAGGAGCTTCATTACTGTCCATAAATGATAGACGTTGTCAGTGTCTTCCTCTTCAATCGCATCGCTCCTGCACTTGAGGTATTGGCCGAAAACGACCGGAGGCCAACTGTTAGGCTTTCAAGGACGAAATCAGCAAATCAGTGAAAGGGAAAAGGCAGAGTGTGTGTTCTTTGGCAGTGATGAAGGGGATTCTCTATGTGCTAGTAAATATTTATGTTATGTTATTTCCGGGCCTATCAAAGTCAAGAGGAGAGAAGTTCCTCTGGTATGGCACATGGAGGAGTTTGGGCTGATATTGAGTTATGAAAGATGGAGGGGAGAGTTTTAGATTTATTCTGCTGTCAGCTCAAAGAAGGCAGTCAGCGTGTGTGTGTGTGTTTGTGTGTGTGTGCGCGTGTGCACGTAGGTGTGTGGGGCCGTAGCTGTCTTCCAAGTCGATAGACATACTCTGTCACCACTGGCAAGTAATTGACAGCTTGGAGTTTGCAGTGACACAGGCCTTGCATATATTTCCTCCATTACCTTGTGTGTGTGTGCGTGTGTGTGTGTATGTGTGTGTGTGTGTGTGTGTCACCCTGCAGTTCTCCCTGGCAGTGCATTCAGGAGTCAGCTAGCTCAGCAGGGGATTAAACAAACACCTTCTATTTGGGCTCGTAGGGAGAATGATAAACTCCCTCACCCTCAATCAGACAAATAGGTAATAAAGGCCTACCCGTTCTCAACGCCGATTGGTTATTTAAATGGAGTACGGCTAACTGCTGCACTTCCTGCTGCCGTTTGACGCTTGCATTCCAAAGTCAAGCGTTTGCAAACAATTTGTTTCTTTGTTTTAATTACTGTGAGTAGTACGCGTGGGGCTTGCCAAATCACGAAAGCACAGTGTCAAGGGGATTAAAGCAACACGCACACACAAAAAAAAACTGAATTATTTGCATCTGCTGTGTATGACAGCTGTTCCAACATGAAAGAAAGTGGAACGGCAGTTTCGTACATGTAAGAAAACTCCCAAGGATACTTTGAAGCCGAGAGAAATTGGCATTAAATTTCAGTTTCAGTATATTGTTGAAACGTAAAATGTCCTGAATTGGACTCAACGGCGGAATGGATCAAGCACATTAACAACGCCCTGGCTGAAACATGGAAATGACGAACTGAAATAACTTTCCCGTCATGACGATGGAACAAATGGCGACGTTTCTGTGACAAAGACCTCAGAGCCGCTCAACTAAAGAACAAGTAGTGAACCGGCGGGACAGCAGTGGAAGGAAAGAAAGTGCAGTTGAATTTTCAGCTCCAGAAGTATCCATAATTATTCACTCATATCCATTTGCAGGGGGGGGCTTGGCAGCCAGCGCACCGTTATGCTGCAATTTGTCTTCCCCTCTCTCTTTTTACTCCTGCCGCCTGCTACCCTACAAATCGTTAGTTTCACTTTTCATTAGGCTGGATCAATAAGGCGGATCAGTCGCTTGTGGCGGGGATACTGCATGGCAGGCGCCCCTCTCTCCCTCCACTCTTTCTTCTCCTCATTCCTCCTCCCTTGTTCTCCTTTGCTCCGTCATTGACTCGCGCGCGACCATCGTCCCAGCCGTCCTCCAGTGAGGGCGGCTCGCGAGAGGCAGCGGGAGACGGCAAGCGGCGGGAGGCTCGAAAAAACAAAAGAGGGCCCGAGGAAGACTTTAGCCGGCGATCGCACCGGTGTCACCCACACAATAAGGCAGGACTGGCCTCGCTGAATGATAACCCAACGAAGTTTAATTAAGAACCAGTAACCTCTCAAGCTTGTAGTAATACTAGAAAATGGCGGCCACATGCAGAGGAAGGAAATTAAAGTGGAAATGTAAAGGTCTGAAAAGCTTAGTCATATTGACACAGTCTGCCAAATGGAAAACATTAGCACTGATTTAAATCCCTTCCGATGGTTTTAATAGAAAAAATATCTCTTTTGTTCTCCGGCTCTACTGCGGATAGTTGATCATGTTTGGAGTAAGACCGCAGGTGAAGCCCTTTGTTGGAGCGTGTACCTATATTCTCACTTTCAGGCGTAATTTGGAAGTGAACAAGGACACGTGCTGTATACTTTCATTGTTGTGAAGCACCACTTTTGTTACGGCCCCGAGAGCTCCGGTCCTGCTACTGCCCAGTATTTATGGGATGACGCATACCAGCTGAAGCCCCTTAAATCCTCAGAAGCGCTCCAAAACTAACATGAAACACTTAAAAACTAATGAGAGAGTGAGAAGCCAGTGACACCAGTGAAGCCATTTCCGCTGGTTGCTTTGAAACTCAGCGATCGGAGGTAGCGGCTGGCGCTAGAACAGTGGTGTTGTTTGGTGTGTGTGTGTGTGTGTGTGTGTGTGCGTTCAACTCGGACTCACCCAGCACGGTGAGACGGGCGGGACGGGACCTCATGGCAGCCTGGACGGCCTGGCACTCAAACACAGAGTCGTCCATCAGCTCGACACGCTGGATCCGCAAATGATGCTCCCCTGAACCGTGGTCGCCAATCACTGTGTAACGAGGATAGCCTGCGGGGCAAACACATTTGTTCATTTCAAATCACCTTCAAAACTCAAAATAGGGCACAATTAAAAGCTTCGCACACTCATGGCAACAACAAAACACTGCTAAAAGGCACATTGGTGGCCAACGCAAGATAAATACACAATATTGGCTTCAGCGTGCCGGGATTGTGACAGTCAGCAGATGAATATTACAGATGACTTTACAGGTGAGTATGGTTGATTGCTCATTTGCTAATTTACTCACGATGCATTCTTCTCCAAGATTAAAACATGAATCCTATAAAACATGTTTTTATGGCACTCCTGGCAATGTTAATGACCTGCTGTGGAGGTTGCTGCATTCTGCAAAATGATGTTTTACTGCAGCCGTAAACAGGAACAGCTTCACTTTGAGTTGTTTCAGCATTGCTCAGTGAAATGATTTATCGTTTAATAATGGCAGAAAGCAGAGCAATATCCAAGAGACCTGGGCGTTTTACACAAGTCAAGTGAGAAGGATTTTAAAACATATCCCCCTAACTATCGTCGAAATATGCATTGAGCGTATGTTGTGGAGCGCATCCCCACCACCAGGGCGAATAAGCAGCAAGAAGAATGTGTTTGACTGCAAAGCCTTCTGGGTTATTTCTCATGCTTTTAGAATTGCTCGTCTCTGAAGATCCTTATTCTTTTTTTTCTCTCTCACTCCATCGGTCTAATTATCGGCGATAAAGCATGTGGAATGAAAGAAGAATGTCTGTTCATAAAGACATAAAATAAAAAAATGCACTCCATGATATACCACCAATTTCCAGCTGAGAATTGCTTATCCCTCTTGTGGTCCTTCAGTCACTGATTAATGATGAAAACTGGTGGATATTGGCTAATTTTAGAGCAAGACTTAGCCGTGTGCTTTGTAAAAGAAATGCCACACTTTAGACTCAACACACTTGTCATTTCGTTTTCCAGAAAGTCAGTCAGTATCCATCCAACTGTCGGGTCATTGCCAACAAATGTTGGGGAGGAAAATATTGATTTCCCAGTAACAGCTATGACTCATGTTCACTTCAGAGATCCCCAAACACTCCAGTCTTTCACTGTAAAGTTTTTACAGGCTGGTAATACGTTTTAGTGCCCAAAAGGAACAGACTGGGCAGCTTTTAAATCCTTGAATTTGTCTACTGCAAAAACCCATCATATGCTCAAAGTCCAATTACTGAATATTGCTTCATTGAATCCCGTTGCCTGTAATAGAGCGTGAAGTGGGCCTCATTTTATGCTGGTGGGGTGAGTTACAGCCGATTAAGCCACTCTACATTTCATCCTCCTACGTGTAGCCTTTAATCTTACGGGTCTATACTGTGGGAGGACGCAGGACAAAGGAACGCCTTAACATAAACATTCAAACTGAGGAGGAGATAAACAACAAAATGAGTGGCAATTTAAAGAATGAGCACAGGAAGTTGCACCAGAGGATGTTTTGTAGGAAAGCTCCTCAACCCACACAATACAATGTCTCCTCTCTTTGAATTGTACGGTAGTTGCCTCAATGTGTCCTCATTGAGAGGTGGCAGCGCTTGTAACATGTATCATGGTTAACATAAACTTGATGACGACTAAAAGCTTCTATTAATGACATTACTTGGCGGAAAAATAGCTTTTGCACACTCAGGGTAATGCTTAAAATAGAGGATGCATCATAATGTGATCACAAGGTCGCCCGGAGAACCATTTCTCCTTCTGTGTTACGTCCGTTGAGAAGGTTTGAAGCCGTAATGTCATCGCGGATCACGAGGGTAGCGATTATTGCACGTTCTGGATGACGTGACCTTGAGTTGACTCCGGTCCGCCGAACAAGTTTGTCCCCGGCCCCGGAAAACCGAACGCACTTTTGTTTCGCTTGTTTTAATTGTTGCGATACAAGCCATGCAAATTTCTGTTCCACAAACAGATGATCTGGCCAATTACCTCATCTGTGCCTCTGGCAAACTAAGAATAATTTTGCTGTGTGAGGATATGGCTCTGTTCCAGTCCCATCTCTGTGCATTAGCCGGGTCCAAAAGGAAAAGTCATTTGCATTTGCGTCGGATAGTCGTAATAAGACTATCATAATCTCATTTCCGAAACAATAGATATGTATTGTAATGTGTTTGTGTCACCTTATAAGCGCCTCGATCCCACTTTTCGTCAATAGGAGTTAAATTATACTTGCGCACATATGAAGACTGATCACCTCTGCACATGTGATGTGGACCTATAAAGGGCCATTGATCTTAGGCCTCAGCGAATCTCAAAGACACAATGTGTTACCCAAAGCAAACAATGTAAAATAGGCCCATTAAGGAGTAATGAATCCATCAGAGGGGAATGGATTTGTCTTGAGGCGCGATCAATGGCGCGCGTGCGCGTGTGCATGTGAGTACACAGACACCTGAGGCGTGGCCTAATGATGTATTGCGCTCACCTAGGACATGTTTCACACAGTGTAACCGCCAGGGGATGGAAATAGTTTAGCTGCAGCTGTGAACAGGTGACCAGTGTTCAAGCCAAGAGTGAGCCGAGAGTGAGCCGAGAGTGAGCCAGGAGGGAGCCAGGAGTGAGCTAAGGGTGAGCCGAGAGTGAGCCAGGAGTGGCTCGTGCTTGCTGTTGAAGGTCTGTCATCTGGTCTTTTTCAATAACGCATCCTCCTCAGTCTCAAGAGCATGTCATAATGTATACAAACACTTCCCTCCCCGTCTTCACTCGGCGCCCAGGGGGAATCCACTCACAGTTGCTTTGTCTGTGGTCGCCATCATCATCATCATCATCATCATCATCATCATCATCATGCGGAGCGTACATTCTCTCCTCTGCATATTCATGGCATTGACTGGCGTGTTCTGAGTGGTTACGGGGCTACTTTGCTTTTATTTCATTGGAGTGCAAGCGCGTGACACCAGAGGAAGAAAAGGAATTGGAAATCCAGGGACAGATAGGAATCATTGGCTTTTGTGCCGTGATTTCTCTGGCGCTGAATGGTGAAAGAGGGCTCTCAGTTTAATCACCGCTCCCGTGAATGGAAACAGGTCCCGGGCGGAGAACACCGATGCCGACGCAGCTTCTTTTCTATGAGGAGCCGAGCAGACCTACATTATTGAAACGCTCCGTGCGACATTTGATTCGTCGCACTTTTTTTTTCTTTTTTTTTTTATGCGTACAGCTGCCACTTTCCTTTCATTGTGTACATGTTGCGGTGGATGTACCATCACTCTTTTACGACTGCCTGCATTGCTTGTTTATGTAGACAGGAGTGATAAAAAGAACAGCTGTGGAGCTCTTTATATGGAAAAAGTGTCGTTCGTCTCAATAGAAGGCACTCAGCCCCCTGTCCGTATCATACTGTTGATTTTAGAGACCTATCTTCTCCAGGCAGGCAGCTATTCCTCCTCACACAAAACCCAGTGCATCTTTTTTAAACGACTTACGAGAGAAAGATCACTCCGACTCTTCAGCTTGGCCTTGATTATTCAGCCGAATAAGAAGAAGGAAATGGTTTTGGAGAAGGACGACTGCCTCTCGTCCACGACTGCCAAACTCCTCACAGATGTGTAGTAAAAGGTCGATCTCGTGTGGTCCCCTCGGCTATCGTGACCCATAGTTCTCGGCGTTCTCTCTGTTCCATTCCTGCCTCTGTCTTTTTCTTTTGTCGAAATGAGATTTCATCTTGATTGTCTCGTCTTGTTAAAGTGGAAACAGCTAAATCTCGCCTGTTGCCACCTAAAATCAATACAAATCGAAGTAGATAAAACAAAACTCTACATCTCTGCTGCACCGCGGTTCAAAATAACACTGTGCTCTTTCTTCCGTCCTTCCTCTTTCTTTCATTCTATCTCCAGCAATCATAAGTAGTCTCCCTGTCTTCCTCTTTTTCCTTCCAACAGAGACTGGAAGAGTACGGGGGCCATTGTTTACTGCAAACTCGGAGTCTCCCCTGGGCCTGATAAGCACCTGAAGAGGGAATAGGATGGCTTTACTGGGGCTCTGTCAGCCACTGAGGTTTAATTACGGACCACCTCGGCGACTGGGAGAGCTTCCGATTATTAAAGGTCAGAGGGTAGAAGAAATCCCAATCTCACGTGAAATAATCGTTCCTATTTAAGAGGCTTTTGCGTTTTAATAACGGCGGCAGTTCTGTGGCTGTAAATTGCGATTACTCTAGTTTGTTTAGGGTCACGCAGGGGTTATATGTAAGGTAAATTAGAAAGGTCTAAACTAAAGACCATGCTTTTAGAGAATAATGCACCCCGCTGTGCATAGAGCGCCGTGCACAGATTCACATGGATCTCTTTTTCTGGAGAACTTAATGATCAGTTCAGTAAACGATGCATGCCTACTACGCTTTTATGGATTTTTCTATTCAATAGCTCAGTGCTTCAAAGGTTGTAAATGTTTATTTAGAGGAGTGATGTGCTTCCTTGAAATGAATCAAGGTCATGAATATACATAAAGTCTCGATTGGTGGAACAACAGGATACTTAATGACAGTGCAGTAGTCACTTTTACTCCAAATTAAACAATTAAGGCAATTATACATGAGGTGCAGTGTAATTAGAGGATGCCAGCGACTCTTCAAAAAACCATTTAGCAGCCTGAAGCACCAGAGAAAAGACCAGTGCCACTATTGATTTTACATTTCATTCGGATTTTTTGTGCTTCTCTGCCAAAACAAAAAATACAAGAGTTTCCGGTCTGCATCAAACACGGAGAAAGGAACACGTTGTTTTGATTCTGTTTTGTTCATGTTGACTAATTTAATTACTGATGTTTCTCATAACACTTGAAGTGTAATACTTCTGTTGTAACACCCTATTATGAGCCCTCCTGTCTGTGCAGTGATATATTTGGCAGAGGGTAGGATGCTGACATGTGGGGGCTTTAGATAACAGAGAGCGGCCATTGGAATATGACAGTTATAGGAGAAGAGTGTAATTAATAGAGGAAACTGAGGGCGATGGGGGAATGCAGGGTGACGCGCTCAAGGGGATGAATGCCGTTACTTACCGGCGAGGTCTCTGCCAACACCCAGCGCCAGGCCATCTTTGATCCATAGCACGACGCCGTGGTAGCCGGGGATGGTGCATGGCAACGTCACAGGCTGGCCTGCCACCACCACCAGGTCCTGCGGCTGCTGGGAAAACATGGCCGCCGCCCCTTTGTGACAAAAAGAAGAAGAGGGATGGTTAGGCCTCGAGCCATTGGATGATGTCATAGGACGGGACGGGGTTTCAGCACCACCGGGTGAAGGCGGGCATTGGGAATTCAAAGATCAAAGACGGGAACGAGCGCGGCTTTACAAACACCTGCTCTCATCATGTCAAGTGGTGAACGAATCGGAGAATTAAGGAAAAGTGCGCCATGTGCCTATTTCCACCAATTTCCCTCAAAACCTCTTGTCAGACTCATGTTGCGCGCACCCTAAAGGGTGATTCGCAGACGTGGCACATTCTTTTACTATTCATGATGCGGAGACAAGACACTGTACATATATCAGAGGTGTCAGTGCAGCACCACGACTGAAGCGCAGGCTCAGAGACAGCCGTCACAGCTCGGCTTGGTTCATTTATGAAGGATGTCACTGTACAGATGGGCCGGGCTCTTACACACTACAGCGCAGAACACAATCTCGTCTGCCAACACCGCTCTAGTGGCATACATTAACTCCAGCTCACACCCGTGTATTCCGACTGCGCAACCGCCATTAGCGGCACTCCTCCTCCGCGTTGCTCAGGCGTAAAGTGGTGTGTGCGGTGAACTCCATTAGAGGCGCAGGGTGTGTTAACGGGGAGGGGTACTGAGGTGGCGGAGAGGGGGTAGTGTTGTGGATCAGAGTGGAGGGTATACAGAGTGGTACTGATGTGGAGTTAGAAACACTGGCAGGTTGCCTATCAACTAAAGAGCGCGCGCACATTGCGACATGCATTCAGACGGCGATAGAGTGATTCGGGAGCACGGACTGCAGCAGAGGCTTAAAAGTGTCACTTTTACTTTCACACTTCACTGAGACAGTTTTGTTTGAGGTATTTGAATACTTCCGAGTTGTATCAGAATTCTTCTCTTTGTGCGAGCGGCAGCACAAACACAGCCACACAGACAAACTGGAGCATGTATTCCCGTTATGGTGAAACGGGCTCTCGCACACATTTTTCTTTTTCTTTTTTTTTTCCTATCAAGTTAATCATATGCAAATAAAAAGCTGATAGAAGAATAACATGTAGTGAATTACAATAATGAGCAGAGCAAAAACAGAGGAGAGCGTGAAAGCGTGTTTTCATCTAGCAACATCTTTGTATCACATTGCAGTCATCTTGTGGAGTTCTTTGTATGCTTGGTTTCATATTCAAAGGAAATTACTTATCCTTTTGCGGACAAGGAAATTGATTAGCTTTGTTGTACGATTTCAAACCGCACCAGAGAAAAGATTGTTGTCATACAAGAAACTGATTTTAATTTAGTTGGAAAATGCCATTAGAATCCCCACAAGTTTTTTCTTCTTCCCAGCCTTGAACTGAATTCCCTGTGAAGGATCGCTTGTTAGAGATGTAAGCAGAAGTTTTAACATTCATTCATACACGTACCTGCACACGGGCCGAAGCGCACAATCCTACCTCTTTTTTTTATTACATATCTATTACTTCACCAACATCAGAAAAAAAAAAGAAGAAGAAAAAACTGTACCTCAAAGCACATACTGAGCTTTTCATCATGAAGATCCTCAACAGCGTCCGCCTGGCTAACCAGCCCTCTTAAGTTAAGTGCGCGATGCGTATTGTGGACGACGCTCGCTATAGGTGAGACTTCATCTCGCCATATGCATTGCCCTTCAAACCGAGACAGCTTTGTTCAGCCCCGGCTGCGCTCCCGCGTGAGGAGCTTATCGCGGCCGTACTCTGCCACAGAGTCAGCACGCAGATGAAGCACGCTAGCGCGCTGTATGGACAGCTCCTCGACAGATCTCTTGGCATGTTCCGGGAAAAAAAACAATGTAAACGCCAGGGAATCTTGTATCTGCTCAGTCATGACTGATATTATCAAACAGTTCAGCCTGTGCTGAAATTGATTTAACATTGGAGGGGATGTCTCCGTTGGCAGCACGCGTGCCTGCGTACTTCCTTTCAGTCCGCCTGGATCCTCACGCCTGCCCCCGCTTCTCTGGACTCCTCGCATCATGTGGTAGTAAGAAGAAGGAAAATAGATTGCAGATCATTTTTCCAGGGCATCCTGTCATGCTGCTATACGCATCCTATATCTGGCGAGAGCCGCGCAGTGCAAGCGAGAACATTTTTCGGTGTTTTAATACGTTTGAGGACTTTTCGTCCACAGAGGCGTCAATTCCAGTGGGAGTTGGTACTAATTCTGTCACACGTTGCCCGGAAACTGTTGTAAATAAATACATGATTTCTCACACAGCCCCCTTGAACACTTTAATTGAGCGTACCCAACCCGATCGCACGTATCTAACACAAAACGTGTGATGAGCTTTGTAATGAACTGCGTGACTTAAAGAGGCGGATTGGGCTCTGAGAAGAGGTGATGCTTTCCGTGTATCTGTCGGGGGCCTTCCAAAGTCCTGATGATGTCGTAATATATATCTATTTCTTTTATTTCAGACGTGTGAGTCCATATAGTAACAAACAGAACAACAATATATAAAATACAATACAAGGACATGCAGACACTTGTTCCAATGCTTCCAGAGATCTAAGATCTAACACACGACACAATTGGGCTCATCTTGAATTAGGATTTGGTCCGACCTCTGAATAATGTTCTATCTTGGCAACATGTTGCTGAAAATCTGAACTGTTGCCATTTCAAGTGTGATGTCCTAGACGGTTCAAATACACACCGGTGATGGAAAGAATCAAAGCCCTAACTGACACCAGCTTGTGATTGCCACTTGAGCAGTTAAAAAGTGACCTCCTTGATTCAATTTAAAGCCTGGCTGAGTCTGCGTAGGGACACAGCAGTAAAGAAATGAGGTGATGTGTTTGAGAAGGCTGGCGCTCACATCAAGGTGCCATTCATTCATCCATCGCCTCTGCACCGAATAAATCTCTGTCACATCTGCCACATTTATCCTTCACTGGGCATCACAGCGTTGGCATGAAAACCCCCCCCAAAAAACTGTGCCCGTCCCTAATCTATCTCTTCTTTATTCTCTGGAAGGCATGGCATGCAACGGCGTGACGACAGCCCCCGTGCCCTGACTTATTCAGGAACATTTTCCTTCATAACGAAAAGGCCCAATTAAGAATTAACCAGCTCACTTTAAACTCCCTCACTGACAGTAAGAGGAGTGCAGGAGGGTAATTGTGCTCAGGTGGCCGCAGAGCCGGAGATCCACCTTAATAATGCTTTATTAAGAAACCTAATGAGGTTTACCGAAGAGCCGGTTCAAAAAAAAGAAACCAAAAAAAAAAATTAAATAATACAATTATGTCAATTTGATGTGAACCAAATGGGCCAAAGCTTCAGGGGTACGGCTCTGTAAATATGTGGGCACACAACGTTGAAAAAGACACCTTTTGTCTGTCACCAGGGACAACAGCCTCTACAAAACGTGTTCCCGCTTGGTGACAGACACATCTGCACTATGAATAGAACTTCAAATTCTAAGTGAACTACTTAGTTTGTTTCCGCACATTGTCTGGGAAGATTAGCGACAATAACAGAGAAAAGTTTCACTTCAGCACTCTGGCTTTGCTAAATTGAGCGTGTGCTTTTGCTGAAATCCTTCATGGGAGCTAATCCACCCGTTATCTAAAAGACACCTTTTACATAAAGACACATGGAAGGTTTTGACAATGTAATAACATACTTTACAATCAAGGTCAGCGTGTTAGATGATAAAAAAAAAAGAAGACGTTTCCGTTCTTTCTTATCTCAGCACAATGTCCGTGACACAGAGCTAAGACTAGAAATCCTCCACTTTCAAAAGAAGATGCAAAACATAAAAAACATGTTTTCGTCACGGCTATATCTACATACATTTATCTTTTATATATTCAAGTAAGTGTGAACCCCCAGTGTATGCATTTCCCTTATTGACTACATGTGCTGTATGTGCATCAAATCATAGATGCATTTGATGTCCTGCATTTAAAGTGAGGCCAGAGATCTTTAATAAGGACTGTGCAGTTGTTTCAAATGGGGGAGAAAAAAAAAAGCAGGTAGTTGCACACAGCCAAATTCATAATGTGGACCGGCATTTTGCATTGCCTAATGTTGTCATTTCACTTCAGATAATTTGTTTACCATTGGACGGCGGCTGCATTTCCACACACTCCAGCACTATTTTCCCCCTCAGAGCTAACTGCCCCCAATTTCATCGCTCTATGCCAATCAGGCCTGGAAATTACTGTTGCGGACACACATCCAGGCCACTTCAGAGGAATAATCAGCACGCTGTATGTGCGGCATGTGGCCACACAGCAACAAAGCTTAGCCCAGGATCATTATCAAAAACTATTACCCCTCTGGCCTGGACATTTTATACCAGCAATTCAGAAGCACGGGATGGCTTCAGAATATGGAGGAGTGTGTGAGTTAGTCATTGTGTATTGGGCTTTGGTAGTCAATGACCATGGTTTCTTCTTGTTTTTTAATGGTATCAGTTTTCTATAAGTGGAGGTATTGAGGTGAGAAACGAGGGCGTGGGATGTTTTATCTTCTTTGAATGGTGCTTTGCTTTGACAAAGGTGTGATTTTAGAGACTGAATCAAGCTTATTCTTATAGATCCAATTGCAACGGCCACCAGCACCTATGAGTCAAATGCAAACAGCACCCGCTCGCCCTGCTGGAGGCCCTTTGCGTGCCTTTTTCACACATTTTTTAAAGTATTACAAAACAAAGACAAATCTCCTGCAATATGGATTGCCCTATTTTAACTGCAACTGCAACTGTCGCAACGCACAGCCTCTCCATGTCTCCGCCAGAGCTGCTGCTCCTCTGACGCAGTGACACATATTCTTGCCCTCCGTCACCAGACACTGATTACCCATAAGCCCGCAACTCCAGCAATGCATTCTCTCATACTCACCTGCTGGCCATGATTTGTGCAATTAAATTATCTGCAGCATGATCATTAATTTGACACCGTCAGTGAAGCATGCAGCTGTGAGATTCATCAATCCATAAAATACAAAAATTAAAAAAACATGAAACAATAGCTTATGTCTTGCCTGTGGTTATATATGACTCCCATCCATGTTGGTGGAAGTCAGTTTCAGATTGGGGATGAATGCTTTCTGGAAAATTTCTGAAGAATAATTTGGACAAATTGCTGTTGAATGCCTCCATCAAGCATTTTATTCTTGACCTTTGAACTCTGAATTCTCGTAACCTCATCCATGAGCATAGGTGCCACAATTAAAACTATTTCCTCCGGGGGGGGTTCCTGAGATAAGTACAAACAGGTGCACAGACCTGAAAACATGATGCCTCTGAGCACAGCCGGCAAGGAGACAGAAAAAAAGCAAGCGAGCCCAATTTTCTCAGACGTTAAATTACCATCACTGGAAATGTGTGACAGGGAATAAAGTAGGATGAGAGCTAACTAAACACGAGGCACGGCCTCTGAACATTACACTTTCATCAACTATGTTTTTTAGTAAAAAGTATTTAATTAAATGTGATCAATTCAGAAGCAATGGCTCATTCTGGCAGAAAATGCTTTCAGTGTGTTTTCAAAAGAAGAAATGACATGTGACCGAAAAGAAAAAGTGTACCTTCAGACAGATAGAAGGAACTGCATGAATGACTAGGCCTCCATGGTATGCCATGGTATTTACTTTCTGCTTTGGCTGACACATGTATTCACTGTAATAATTACTTTTTTTTTTTGGTCAGATGTCGGCTTTTCAAATTTTCCAACCTGCTTTCCCCAAGGTTTTGCCGCCCTATTTCTCGGCTTTTGTTACATGGGCTTCTTCATAATTATAAAAAATGTAATCCCTCAGATGCAGCTGGCAATGTTACAACAATAGTTATCAATAATGAATATTTCATGAAGCTCTGTCAAGCTCATCAGAGGAGGCCTGTATCACTATCAATCTGTCTTCCTCTTCAGATTGTCCAAACCCTTTTTTTCCTGCCCGTCCACTTGTAAAACAAACACTGTTGTACGTGGACTGATAATCCGTCTATCTATGCTGGTGAGATGGCTGCCATTATTAGTTGTATTTGTCTGTGGGAATGCAAATTCATGGAGCAGGGAAGATAAACATCAGTGTTGCCGGAATACGTTATATTTATGCCCCCTCTCACACTGTGCATTAGTGGAGCATGACAGTTGCCAAGGCATAATCAAGACGGATGGTCTTCGATGATGACTTCTAAAAATTACAAATGGCAACAGCGAGAAGGCCTTG
The DNA here is from genome assembly GCF_023055335.1 of Clinocottus analis. Taxonomy (NCBI): domain Eukaryota; kingdom Metazoa; phylum Chordata; class Actinopteri; order Perciformes; family Cottidae; genus Clinocottus; species Clinocottus analis. The sequence continues at coordinate 5,521,308 of NW_027175931.1, read as the reverse complement.
CAGGCACTCGCTTTTTCATCAGCGACACAGCCAGAAGAAGTGAGATTCCATGGACATAAGAAACTGTAATATCAGAGGCCAGAAAACAGTTTATTAAATCCCTCTATGCTGCATATTTTCTGGCAGTACCGTCGCGTCCAAAGGTCATCAAGACATCATTCATCAGACAAAATAATATGTTTTAACTTAACTTGAGGGTAAATAGAGACGCTTCTCTAATGATATATACAGGTCTTCAAGGTTGTCAGCCTCTAAGAAGTCCGTGTAGAGTGAAATCAAACACACAAAGTAGTCCACTTACATGATGTATGTGAGCTTTGTTCTGGAAATACAAGACCTAGTCTGACCGCTGATTGTAATTACTGTTATAAAGCAGCGACTCCGGTGGGCTGGTTTCCAAGGTAACTACAGTTCAAAGAGAACGGTTCACATATTCTAGTTAGCATAAATGTGACTGAACGCCACATAACCCTCCTCCGCTGGCTGGTATTGATTAAAAAAAAAAAAAAAAAAAAAAAAAGTGTGGGGAAATGGAGCGACTCGCTCTGCAAACCGGACCACTTTTAAATAATAGGAAGCAGGGACATAAAAGAGATGCAAATGAGTGAAGGAGAAGGGAAGACGTTTGATTGAAAAGGAAGGATACCTTCTGTTTCTCTCCTCCATCATTACATCCTCTCTTTTCAACTCTGACCACTTCATCGCGCCTCCTGTCGCGTTGGCGCTGTCTGTCACCGGAGTGTTTGTTCGGATGTTTGTTCACTATTGTGTCTTTGCTGACACGTGGACACTTGAGTGTTTACCGAGTGTATGATTTGAAGACACTTGGTGATTTGCAAAGGGAATATGATCGTGCAGGGAGGGACCTTCAAAGGTGTTCACACTGGGCCTACATTGGGATTGATCATGTTCATTTAGGAGTGATGAGCATTTGAAACAGACTCAGGTGGCTGATTTGATGGATGCGGTGCAGAGAAGGCCCTTTGTCCATAGGGCTTTTTTTTTTTCTTATATTTTGAAAGAGAGTCCCATTTTTCCATTACATGATATGTCACGGGCACAGAAAGTCACATTAAGCTGCCTTTTGTCCAGCCATAACTCATATTTTGTCGGGCTGACAAGATAAAAGTGTACCTTGACTTTCATGACTCGAAGCGGTCTTTCTTTGAGTGAGATTAAATCAAGAGATAGATCAAAGCCCTTGGAAAATAAAGCCAAAAGGATGGATGCTGGGGATGATTTAAGAATAGTGTCCCCCCTCCGGTAAAGGTTTTAATAAGTTGAAAGAAGTTGCTAACAAGTCGTAATGCCTGAAAAGAAAATCAGAGGATGTTTTTATTCATTCAGATTTGAGGTAATAACCCAACTTCACAATAATTTGAGGTAACAACCCAACTTCACAATAATATGTTTTATATATGTAATAATATTTCCCTTCATGCATTTTTCCTCCTCCAGACTTGCACATTTTTATAATAAAAAGTACATCTGGTGATGTCTTGAGCTCGGCAACACTTGTTTATAAAAACAAGAGGAAACCCACAAAGTGAAGTGGAAGATATATAAAATATAGATGCACAGCAGATGGATAGATAGATAGATAGAAGTGGAACATATTGTCACTTTTTTTCAAGGTAAAATCCTCTCTGAGATCACATAAATCAACATATTTCCCAAGTCCTGTTGGCTTCAACGGATTAGAGTAGAACGACTGATACAGAAAGAGGGATGAGAGCCCTGCTCCTACCATTTCTCCGGAGACACAGCAGTTAATACTCACATTTCTTCACTTGAGATGGATTTATAATTATCCACTTCCAGTGATTAATGGTCTTATAATTATCTGTGATGAAATATATCAACACAGACTTGTGTGGCTTCACTCACAATCAAATTCCATGATAACAACAACACGAGGATGAGGGGATAAGCAATGTGTTAATTATTGCAAATCACAGTGCTAATTGGTAACTAAACAGGATATTTTCACAAACGTTGGCTTGGAAACACTCCTTAAAAATTGCATTGTAGCCATAACCCTCCGCCACTTTAAGGATAACTGACATAACCAGTGGCACTGTTCCTTTTCTGAAAGATTGCATACATTAAATCCTGAGTTTTAACAATCGTCGAGTCAAAATTCAAAATGGTCTTCCGGAAAAAGAAAAAAAAAAGGAATGCGGTCTCATTAAAAGCGATGTTCTCGCTGAGCTTTCTCTGACTCGTAAAATATCCATTCGCCACCCTCCATACAGTGGAGACATCCATTTTCCTCTCATCGTCTTCAACTATTTGCCTCCCTTGGAGACGGCCTCATCTCATTCTTCTTCCCCGGCTGCTGTGACATTGAAAGAGACCCCTAATCAAAACATTTGTCTTTCTTTCTGCCTGCGCTCAGACCGGTGAATGAGAGCTGACACCAGAGGGAGATGTATTTGTCCCAATCAGGGCCTCATCTCCGTGTCACCGCCGGGCGAGTGTTTTATCTCGACAGGGCACTGATGAATCCGCCACTTAGCCTTGATTTGGAGGAGCGGCTCGCCACTGCCAAAGTGCCAGGTTAAATCACAACGTCAGTGGCTCAGCCACGGCCATTACAGACATTCTGCCTTTACCATAAATGCTCATAAATGTTGCGATGAGAATCCCTGCCTTCTCTTTTGTCGAGTGCGCCGCAATTACCGATGTTATGCTGTATTAGAAATGAAAATGACTACATTTTCTCGGATTCCCGCTCGTGTTTATGAGTGTCGCGTAAGTGCCAGTTATAGTTGTAGGTCGTCGGGTCTCTTCATTTATTTTATCCTTTAAAAAGTGGCATTAAAATAGGATTAATGGAACTTCTCGGGCTGTCTGGCTTTTGCCGCAGAAAGTGTGAGCATACAGAGTAACACCATGTGTTAGTTGGTGTGAAGCCAAAGTTGTGCTCCGACACTTCTCTTGACAAATAATTTTTTGCTTTCATGCATTCGTCGCATGCTGCCTAATTTAACTAAAAAGTAAAAAAAATAGGCAGCATGTGTCAGAAATACCAGCACACAACAATACACAACTTACTGAGATAGTCAATGCTCAGGAGAAGGTGACAGAAACAGATCAAAGGAAGGGCTCAGACGTTTCCCCTCGACACCCACAATGATTGTGCCACGTTCACATTCCAAAACTCCACAGACTGTAACTAAAAGTAGAAATATTGTAACCAGCGTTCTATGAAAGGAGGATGAGCCCTTTACTGGAATCTACGGGTAATTATTATTATTTTTTTCATTATATTTCACTGACACTTTTATCCAAAGCGACTTACATTTTGCTCTATACAGCAACGGGGAGCAATTCAGGGTCAAGTGTCTTGCTCAAAGACACGACGACGAGGACTAGCGGAGTCGGGGCTTGAACTCCCGATCCTCTGACTGAAAAGATGGGCATGCTAACCACTGAGCCACAGTTGGTATTACCGCCGTCAGACGGTGATATTCTCCTCCAATCACAGTCAAAGGTTCGTTTAACTGAAAATGTGCATGGATGTAGCCGGCCAAATCAAGATGCGCCTTCCCACATATGTTCTAACCGCACAATATTTAAGACATACCGCGGTATATAAGGCAGCCCAGTTGCAAAGCCCGCTTGGTATAGTGCTCCGCTTATGCATATAAAACCAGGGTTATACTATCGTAACCGAAGGCAGCTCGGGAGGCGAACACATGCTCATGATTGGTGTGTTACCCATAGGTAGAGGATGGAGCTATCCCAGGTTTGATTTTCTGATTTAAAATCCTCATAACAGGGCTCTAATGGAACGATGGAGGTTATTTAAGTTAAGCTGTCCGGTTAGCAGGTTATAAGGAGTCAGCAGCTCTACGTAAACGCAGGTGATGAGGATGAGTGTAATACATTTTGGATTTCACCAAATGCATTTCTATCGCTCCGAGCCATTTTTGCTCCATTAGCAAAAAAAAAAAAAAAAAAAGAAGCTTTTTGGAAAAGTGGAAAAAGCATGCGTGTGCGTCTGTGTGTACGTCTGTGTGTGTGTGTGTGTGTGCGTGTGTGTGTGTGTGTGTGTGTGAGGGATGAGAAGCAGACTCCTGCTGGCTACAGTACCTGTCAGACAGAGTGGAACGTTGTTAAAAGACAAGGCAGGAAAAGGAGGCTTTATCAAGGTGTGCAAGGATCCACTGACACGAGATAAGAGGCCTGAGTCAGAACTACATTATGCCACACCTTCACTAAGAGGACTCTGTCAAGACAGGAGTACAGATCCATTTCAGTGTGCGAGCCACCATAATACTTGACTGCAGAAAGCCATTACCTTTCAAGTATACACTCTACCTTTAAGTGCATATAAGGCAATAAGCAGACACTCCATCCTGTAATTTCATTTGTATTCTCAAAACCTTTCTTTGAAATCTACCCTTAAAAGGATCAAAAAAATATATTATTTTCAAAAAGCTGGAGGCAATGTCTTTAAGGTTGTGAAAAATGGTGGAAAGCCGCGGTGCGTTCGGGTCTCGGCTTTTATAAGAGGTGTTGTTTACGTTGAGAACACAAAAGAGATGATGGCCTGCAAAGTCTGTACGTCATGGATGGCACTTGAGTTAGGAGCTCAACGGCGTGTCCTAGAGCGTCCTCTACTTGCCCGCGTGGTTTCTTCAGTCATACATCACCAAGCCCCAAATGGGACCACAAAACATCTCCCCTTGGACTTGCTTTCACACTCGCACCCCACACACAACACCCTTCTCAATCAGAGCTTCATTTGCATTTCAAAGTAGCACTTTACAGCCATGGAGAGGACATAAAATCACACCTGCCATCAAATAAATAAATGGGAATTCATAATGGTGTAAAAAATGATATAAAGCGAGAGCTGGCAGAAAACTAAGCTTATCATATTTTATGTCATTTACAGTACATTAGCAAATGCCATAAAAGTGCACAGCTGTGTGAGATGCAGTAGTCGTAGGATTTAGGGGACTTAAGGCAGTCGTATAAATGGGGGTGGGGTAGTGATGGAAAAAGCTTTGCCAGAAACTCTGTGGGCAAAACGCCTAAAAAGTAATTGAAAATGCTCCCCTTTACTTTTAGCATTTTCTCTTTGGAATCACACCGTATTCTAAACAGATCCATTTATATACAAAGTTTTTTTTTTATCAAGCATGGAAATAAATACACCACACTCAAGAGAAGTGTGGGAACCTTCACCTCAGTCAAACACATTTTCATGAAACGTTCTGCCTTCAACAGATGGTATAAATCGTCCTCATTTTTGTCCATAGACCAAAATATTATACATTTTCAGAGGCAGCAAAGGCTTAAAAGATCAAGATTCGCACTTTGCGACTGGTGCCAGTCACAACCAGTGAGACTGGACTGAGGTGACCGCTTCTGTTGGCCATTGTTGGGGAATCGGTAAGCGAACACAAAAGCCATATAATAGTCTTCAGTGGATCACAAGAGTGGTTTGATGCTGAAGCTCAGGTACCTCTCATCTTAGCTTACTGTCTCTCAGTGCTCCTGGCCTCCCCCGGGGCATTTTGCCACATCCAACTCAGCATCCTGGTTACTTGACTGTGAAGCCCCAAGAAAGTATGTTTTCCCCAGGACTAGTCCTCTCCTCTTTTTTTCCCCCACCTCTTGAACTTTCTTTTGCCGATGGCAATGCCTGGGGCCATAATTCAGCTCCCGGTAGTGAAAGAGCTTTGAACCCCCACACTACTCAAACCGCTAGCTCTAAACTCCCTACAGTTATCTCTACCTTTATAGTCTCTCATTTTTTTCTAATTTGCTATAGCCAAATTTGCAGTTTAATCATTTTGCTGAACAAAAAAAAAGCACCTTCACTTTCCTAAAACTTGGCCTCTTCCACGCTTTCAACTCAGTTGGGTGTTGACTAATGACTCCAACAAGGTTTTTTTTTATAAAAGGTTGCTCACACTATGAAGTGTTGAGCGAGTAAGTGTGTGACTGAATAGTTCCTCTCACACTTTGTATCTCATTAACATTAGAGGAAAAGTCTGGTCACTGCCAATTCCTCTCATCCCATTTTAGCAGGATTAAGTCACAGCATACACAGGAGGGAGTTAGAGAGAGATAGAGGGAAAGAAGCCTGAACACTATGGTTTTTTTGAGTGGGGCTATATCCTGGACTGCCTTTGCCTCTCCGAGAGCTTGTCGGGCATCGTGGCCGTTGCAGACAGACTGCATGATAAGCAGGCGTAAACAACGTACCATCCACTGTAGAGTTCTCTCCAGAGACCAGCTAAACCTCATTATATCAAACAATCTTCCATTTAAACCTGTTCATGATCCAGGGTGGTTCCTCACCCCCTCACCACTTAGCATGCGGGGCTACTGGGTTGTGGACGCATATCTTAAATTACTCTAAGTGGTGATGACACGGGTTCTAAACCAATTAAGGGCCCTCTCAACAAGAAGCAGTCGTGGTCCTCTTCCGTTTTTTTTCTTCCCTCGGCACTTACAGGGCTCTTCTACGCTCCCTTTTTTTTTTTGCCTGGTCACTGAACTGCCTCGTGACTCCAGCACTCATGGAGTTACCCTTGGCCATTACCTTTGGCTACCATTGCCTCGGTTGTCGGAGCCTTTGTCCTATTGCCGGGCAGAATGCCAAACGCAAGAACGTTCTGCCAGCCTCTCACAAAACACACACACGCAGGTACATAAACACAATGAGGTGCACGCACAAAACATACAGGCATATGAATATGGATGTGCCCGCATGCATCAATGGTGTGCTGCTTTTGTCGACACTAATGGAGATAATGTTGCGCTATTGAAGGTCAGGTCGGTGGAGATTAGAGTGGCTGCCCCACACTGACGGTCTGCCCTTTAGAAAGCTGGTCTTCCCAGTGTGACTTCCCTCCTGTTGCCTTGCATGCTTTTTGTGGAAAAGTATTGCTTACACGCCCCCAGAGGCTTCTTTTTCAACGTATGCAATCGTTATCATTCAAAAATATGACCAAGTAGCCAGTCTCAAGGCTTTAAAAAAAGATACAAAGGTCAGTACTAGGAGTCTCCATGGGAGAGGGGTGATATTTTGGAGGCCAGGAATTATAGGCCGTAAACTCCAACCTGCACAGATACCCGACAAAGAACCTCCTCTGCTGTTGGAAAGATGGCTATAAATGAACAGCGGCAGTGGAAGGTGAGGCTGAGAGTACATCTCAGTTAGGGAGTTTGTTGCAATCAGTTGGAGTGAGTTGGACTGGCGATGTGACGTGATGCCCTTTGGGATGATAAACATCAGATTCTGTTATGCCACCGCAGACAGTGCTATTGTGTGCGTGTGCGTGTGTGTGTGTGTGTGTGTGTGTGAAGATGTGTGTTTGTTCGTGTCAGTACCCTTCAGTTGTGAATGAAGAAGAGTGGAGCCATGACTCCCAGGGTGTTTTAGACCCTACAGGATGACAACTCTCTCCCGCACCTGGCTGCAGAGGAGCCATTAACATGTCACAACCTGAACCTTCAGTCCTGAGCTTCCTCTGACTCTGTTTGACTTCCTGTGTCTCAATTTCTTTCTCTCTGCCTCTCTATTTGTAACACACAGTCTTTTCACAGCTTTTCCCCAACTGCTGTCACATGCGCCCCACAGATGACTGGATTGCAACAGGTAATGATGTGGCGGTCGACAGCAGGTGTCATGACTGGTGCCAATTAAAAGAACAGATCTGTGATCAACGGGCGATTGCCTCGCGAGCTCGTGGTTACGACACGGCAAGTGCTGTACTCGAAAAGCTCGGCGTTCAAGCGCTTCTGTCTTGAGAACACAGCTGCCAAGCAGTGGCAGCACGCACGCCGAGAGGCTAACTATTTAGCAAGTGATTGGGTAACGTAACGCAGGAAATGCAAAGACATAATGAGAGAGGGTAAAGATGAGGCCGCTGAGAAAAATCGACATTTGAACTCACCACACACTGCTGCAGGTGCGTGAGAAAATGTAGAAAAAGATGTGATGATGGATGATGAATAGTTCACAAGTCTCAAATCACGAGTCAGAGTTGAGTTTCAACATCTTCAGGATGAGTCTCAAGTAACTGTGTGTGGATCTTATGTGTGAGTCTCAAGTCCCAGATGTGAATCCCCCTCTCCGCTACTGATTAATGGTTGCTCACATGCATATATATGATCAAAGTTGCCCAAAACCATTCATGTTTAGTTATAAGCACTGGACAATTTGCTACTGAACTGCAAATTGCTTCTGCCAAAGCCCCGGTGAATAACACAAAGAATGTATAAACCAAGGGCTGAGCCTCATGCGAAGATTCTTGAGTGCTGTATATAAGTGGGGTTTCTGACAGAAACGAACAGTGCGCATTAACATATATCCCTTGTAGTGACACCATTATGACCACTTTGTTCTTTTATACCTGTATTTAACCTTGGCTGAAATAGTGCTGAATATGAATAATAGGTTGCAGGTCCTAACCTGTGTGCCGTTGTTACCCTGAGTTAAAAATAACTCCAAATACATTACCAGGATGGAGAAGTATGCATAATGCCTGTCCATTAATTTGCAGCCGCATACTTTGTTGAATCCTTATTGCTGGGTATCCTTGTATCTCCCAGGTAATGGAATTGGCATTCAGGGAACAGGCAGGAGGAGAGATGAGAGGGATGGGTGGTGCCAGAAGGATGGAGGATAAGGGTGATAACTTGAGAGAAGATGATTATGGAAAAATAGCAAAGAAGTCAACCACAGCTGAGTTTCACTTCAATTGAAAATAGCTAACAGCGCGATATTCGCAGCACTGGGACAAAAATAAAGAAGAGAAAACAGTCGGTTTTACACTGTGTTACAATGTGTTTCTTTTGGGCCAACACAGCATGGTGTCCTGTACAACTTTTGGAATGATGTGCCTAATGATGCACCAAAGATTTCCAGTGTGGAGCCTGTTGTGGATGTACCCATTGATCAGTATTAATCCTATAAAGCATGCTCTATCTGTGCACACACACACACACACACACACACACACACACACACACACACACAGACACACACACATTTTGAAGTTGTTTGTTTTGCACCAGGGCAGACAGAAACCAAGTTTGAGAAGTAATATGAGTTGAGTGCTCATGAGAATCAGATTAGCATGGGGGAGTCCAGACAGGAAAATATCGCACAGCCACTGTTGCCCGAAGCCAGTGTTTCTGAGAGGAGAAATGCAAACTTAAGGGATATGATTCCAACTGAAACATAAAATATATGAACGGTAACAACGTATATGAAGAGAAAAGGACAGCTGTGAGGTTTACAAACGTTATCCGATCACATATATACTGTGTTCCTGCTTAGCTAATGGCTGCTTGTCTTCGCTCTCACAGTTGGCTCTGAGCGATAGAAATGATTTATATGCATTTTTCATCTATATGGGACACTATCAAACATTGATGTTGATATCCCTTTCGGAAATGTTGATCGAATAGCCTCCTTACCCTCAGTATATCTGCCAGCTGCCTCATCTGTGGGCCGCATGCATCAAAAGCGGGTCTGACATGGTGTGACTTTTCATCTGCGGGCTTCGGAGTCAAACAGGTATAGATTATGTCGTCTCCCGCTTTCTCTCCTCTGCATGGCTGTATTCACCCTCTGCCTCTCTCTTTCCCCAAGCCCAGAAGCATATCATTTGTCATCTGGAGAAATCGTTCCCCTCGCTCTTGCCATGATGGTTGAGGATATGTTTCGTGATCTCCAGGATCAAGGGGTTTTCAATAAAATAAAAAGACTCCGCATCATCCAGTGACCCTGTCTTCACGCTGCGAGGCTCCTAATGAGCCCTCAGCAAACAGGCATATTTTTTCCATACTTGTCTGTGCCAATTGAGCTGTGACCCGGCTAAGGCCTTGCAAATCAAAGACGTATTGAGTCTACTCATTATATACTTGTGACAGCTAGCAGGGAAACATGATTAAAGCAAGCAAACCAAAAGTGAGGGGAGAGGAGGGGAAAGGATGCCGTCGAGATATGCGGATTGTTTTTTTTTCTTTATCAAATGTTTGCTTTGCACCTAAACATAGCTGAAGGTCATGACTGGCAATTAAATTGGAGAAAAATACAACAGCAAAACATTTGCGCAATTAGTCATGCCATCATTCTGTTGGTGTAGTGTGTGTGTGTGTGTGTGTGTGTGTGTGTGTGTGTGTGTGTGTGTGTGTGTGTGTGTGTGTGTGTGTGTGTGTGGACGGAGGAGAGTGATTGCTTTCCTGTGGGTCTATCAGGAAGATGAAAAGATGACATAGCTATGTCTGTGGGACCATCAATCACGACTTGGTGTGCGCATGTCAAAAACCTTGAATGTTTCAAAGAGTCACTTTGTCTGGACGCCGCCACACTGTGTCACATTGCTGAAGAACAGCGATGAGGTCAGCTCACCCTACATGATTCTCATATTCATGGTGTTACGTTGAGGACGGTCATTACCTTGGCGAAAGGTTGAAGACATGCGTCACAGACGGACATGTGGCGAATTATAAACTCACAAACAAATACCTCGGCCTTCTGTTTTACAACAGGAATTACCGAGCCCGACATTACTCCACACAACTATAGCATCCTCTTCATTAAAGATGTAAGAGCTTGCTGTGTTTACCTGAGGAGCGAACCGGAGGGTTGCCGCCGGTCGGGGACAGCGGCCGTGTAAACAAATACGGAGAGCGACTTCATTCTCAGCTGATGTAGAAATCCCTTCACCATATCTTTAGATCGCAAATAGTTGTTTGCTGCTTTTTTTAATGCCTCGGATGTCGTATAATCGAGGTCCCTGATGAACAAAACAAATCCGACACGCGGTTCAGTGCTCGTGCACCGCGACAAGAAAGAAGCTGACGGTGGACTTTGTGTTATGAAGGCTTTGCTGCTCGAGCACATGTTGGTACTGACAAAGATGCATTCCAGACACACTTTAACCATTAGAGGGAAGCTCTCAGATGTCAAGGCAACATGTACAAGAGGAAGAGATGGAACGGGCCTTTGGGAGAGAGAGAGAGTGAGAGAGAGAGAGAGAGAGAGAGAGACTGAAGCTCGCTTGTCCCCAGCAATGTGGAGAGGGCTTAATTAGGGCCAGAGCATTTCATTAAGGCAGCCATTAAAGTCAGCTTCGTTTAGTACAACACTGGCATGCCACAATGGGACACTTGAGCCATCACACACTCACACACACATATGCACATGCATGCGAGCATGGCAGCGCTCATAATGCAGCGGGGCGAATCCCTTTCACTGTAATTAATAGGAAGTCTCCAATCCCCCACCCGACGGGTGGAGGATGCGTATTGTATCCTCCACCCGCTTTCTTTACACTCGCAGGGACCATCCGTCATTTTTTTTTTCTTCTCCTTAATGTGTTTAGTTGCACCACACAAGGACGAGGGATTTTGAATGAAATCATAAAGGACACTTAGATTGCCGTTACATGGGAGAGGGGATCCCATATATCACACCCCAGTGTGTGTTCATTTCCAGGAAATGACTTGGGCCTTCTGCTGGAATAAATGGGTGATCCCTCCCTCCATCTCTTCGTCTCCACCTCATAACCACATCAAATAAAGAAAGATGGTAGCGGGCAGTAATGTTGTTACTGTATTGTGTTACTGATTGGGATGCATTTCATATGGAAAATATTCATTTTGTATTGCTTTGCTTCCCCAATCATGAACAAAACATATTGTGTCCTATTTCCAAAAATGCATAATCCTCACTAAATGCAAGGGGAAAATGGTGTACAATGTGATTCTGCTTCGTGTCAGTTTAAGCCGAGCCATTGACTCGCTTTCCGCCAGCCTGCTTTCCATTCTTTCCAGTCAACTGATCTCTAAACCGTTTGTTAGCCTCCGTATGCAGGGACTGCACAAGTCATCCCATGAAGGGATTGGGAAGATGTGAAGACAGCCAAAAAAAAAGAGAGGAAAAAGAAAAGGGAGGTTGGGGTAGGTGGGGGGGGGAGGGGGCAAAAGTGAGTGAGAGAGAGATAAACTCATCTCTGATCTTAAGTGACAATTTGACTTGGCATTTTGCCAAGAGGACGCCATACTGATGAAAGAGTGCATAAATAAAGGATGCAAAGAAGATGTCAGCCGGCTATGGAGGAGTGGAAGAGACAGAGAGGTAGAGCGAAGGGAGGAGGGACAGAGAAGGAGAGTGAGCCGTTTGGACACTTCTGGCTGGATTCCCTTGCCCATTACAGAGTCTGGATCTGACTTCACATGCCATTAGAGACAGTGTAAGTCAGCAATTAGGTGCACAAATGAAGAAATGTCAGCTATTACCTGGAGCACAACAGGATGACAGACCTCGCCATGGAGCGTTCCATCACAGCCAGGATCCCTCGTCACACACACACACACACACACACACACACACACACACACACACAGGCACACACACAAAGGCACACAGGTCCCCACTCACACTTCAATCGAGCAGTTCCTGGCTGGGTTTGGCAAAAGGATGGCAATGAGCTGCGCGGCTCAATTAGACATGTTGTTGTAGTTTACAGTATGACAAATGCTCTCTGTGGAACTGTCACAATCTATTCCTGCCTCAAAAAGCCCAAACAGATGACGGGAAAAGCAAGAAGAAGTAAATACAGATGATACCGGCACCTCCCCCGGTTCATTCAGGAAGGTTTTAGTTCCACGGTAATGTGGTAGGGCCCATAAAGTGGAAGCACAGCGCAGAGGGGGAAGATGAAAAAGCAGGCCACTTTGCAGCACTGTCAACAGAGTTGTCCTAATTATGCAGCCACCCAAACAGAGGCCCCTCTAATCCGCGGGCACACTGGCCTGTCAGATGTCCTGCGAAGATCAAGAACACACACACACACACGCATACACCAACACACACACACGCACACAGAATCCACGCGTAAACTTCGTCTGCAACACTCACCTCGCGCCCTGAGCCAACGAAGGCATAACTTTACACAGCATTGAAGGAAATTTACGCGAGTGTGATAAGATCGAACATGAGCACACGGTGCCCTAGATTTACACCACGTCCAAGTGTCGGCTTGCCAGTGCGAGGGATTGGGTGCTGGGGACCTGGGGAGATGGAAGCGCTAGACTTCATCTCAGAGCACCGCCCTCCAGGGATGTGCTTACTCTAATGCAAGTTATTAAAGCAAACAGCTGCATTAGCCGTAGGGAGCCCTTTGCGCGAGTGCGCGCTACACATGTGGGGTGTGTGCGGCGCGGAGATGTACAATGGTGACACTAACACTCAGTTTTGATGGAGGCAGATATCGCACGCAGCGGAATAGTCTGGCTTTGACCGCCGACTTTTGCAGCGTTCACCAAAGCCTTTGGAAACAGCCCTCAGCCTCCTTGACGATTAGCCTGGTAATTAGATATATTCCCAGTTCTATGCTACCGCTGAATGTCATTATACACCTCACATGGCTACTTCCTCTGAGCGAGGTAACACATTATAATGGAGGCCTTTTTTTTTTCTTTTTTTCTATTCCCACAGTACTCTCAAACAACAGCATAACACATGCAACTCCTCTTGCCCTCACAGCGCTCGGTGCAAACTGACATTTAAAGTTTGAGGGCGGGATCACACCAGATGCTACGTGGTCAAATTAAAGTGACACCAATTCACTCGGACGTTGACGGCGGGTTACGGGTGCAGCCGTCTGGCGTGGAAAAGTGTTACTTGCACTTATGTTAAACAGTATCCTTGAAAGGTATTGGCTTTATTGGCCCGAGTTGACCAATTGGCATGAGGGGCTCCAGTAAACAAGAGGGGTGTGTGTCTGTGTGTGTGTGTGTCGGGGGGGAAGGGATATATTAAGTCTGACATGAAATCTACGTTGGAATTTGGAGGACATCCAAACTGAATTTCAAATATTCTGCCAAATTTCTTTCGGCCTTCCATAATTGTGTGTTTTAGTGTGTGTGTGGGTGCTGTCTTGTAACTCGTCACGGTTAGGGAGGCGAGACGGAGGGAAAGTGAATAGCTTGTCGACTGAATGCCTTCCCCTGACATTGTAGATGCTTCCCATTTAGGTAGCGGAAAGCTGGAAGGGCTTGAAGATGCTGGAGATACTTGGAAGGATGAAGAAACACAACATCCATGCTTGCTTGAGGCAGCACCTCCCTGCATAGAGATGCCTTTTTTTTTCAGGCTAAGCCTGGCAGCAAGTTTACACTGCAGCCCCCGAGCGCATGACAGGCGTGGCATACGAAAAAAAAAAAAAGAAAAAAAAAAGAGCACCATCTCCCAGATGGAATAGGAGGAGATGCCTGTTATGAGAGGCGTGGAATGATTTCCCAAAAATAAAACCGCCCATCTAAGCAGAGTTTATATTCTTGCTGCATCTCTCTTTCCCTCTCCGTCTCTCTCTCTCTCTCTCTCTCTCTCTCTCTCTCTCTCTCTCTCTCTCTCTCTCTCTCTCTCTCTCTCTCTCTCACACTCACATACACACAAACTCAGCTGAGTAAGCACAGATGCCTGAATGACTTTTTACCTTTGCCCAACTTCTATATTCCCTTGCCAAATGCGGTTTGTCTCCGACCCTCTTTCTCTTAGTATCGGGGGCCATCTGAGCAACTCTGCGGTAGAATTGTGCTCTGCAGGGTTTAGAGCGGTGTGTGGGAGGGATTAATGGGACAGAGCCTCCAAAACATGCCACGAAACCATCATCTTTAGCCCTGGCAGCAGGAAACGCACACAAAAGGGGTTAGTAAGATGAGCTAACTGGCTGGCTGCTATCTACCACAACCCCCCCCACACACACACACACTAAAACAGGGCTTTGTATGCTAATGAAACCCCACAGACAGCAGGGAGGAGAGAAAAAACGAGAGAGGCATTAAATCATGCCTCTGCTAGCATTAAAGAATAATAATAATGGGGAACATCGAGCCGTCTCTGGTTATTGATGTGTCTTTCATGACATGCTTCTATTGAAGAGAGTTTGACACTAATGTCTGCCCTGTGGCAGGCAGAGAAGGAGCATCAGAGACAGCGGCCACTGTTCATTTATTTGCATAAGGAAAAAAATAACGCTGTGTCAAAAGCATGTAGAATAATAATTTCAAATTCAATTTGGTCTTTCTCACGAGACTTGGGAGTGCATATTAACAATAACACCCGCATTTACACACAATACAGGGTTATCATTTCACTTCTTTCTTTTTCTTTTTTCTTTTTTTATAGATGTCTGTGCAAATGGTTTTGGGGATTGGGAGAGATGAAATACTTATCAAGTCGGCCGGAGGGAGGAGAAAGCTTATATTGCAGCAGTTTCTCTTCAGCGCACCCGTGGCCTGATTGGAGCAGAGTTTAGTATGGGGAGACCCCCCTCCTACCCCCCTCAGGTGCCACCTTTTGACAGTTGGGCGCAGATGGATCCAAACCACCATTTGCACCATTGGCAGCACTTCACTGCTTCCATATGCTTCGAACTATGAAGGCAACGTGGGACGCTCAGCTGGCTGCATGGAGTGGGTCAGCGGGACAGAGTCCTTTGCCAAAGGCTAGCTGTCTAGGGATCGTCTGTCTCTTTGTTGCGCATGATGGCTTTGAGAGCATTCCGGCAACTCACTGACGCTCATATAGGCCAACAATGAAGCAACATACTGGAGAGGCGCAGAACATCTCTGACCGAGAGGAAAACAAGGAACCCAGATGGCAGCACCGGGAGTACGTTGTACCACAATAACTTCATATTCTAATAGTATCGTAAAATACAGTCACATACTGTATCTTTAGGTAGCCGACTGTTTTATGTTCAGAGGTATGCAGTATTTTCATTTTAACTGGAGCTACATGCAACCATCATTGAGTCATTGTTCATCCTGGAGTCAAACAAAACCATTATTAATATCATGTTGGGAAGATGAAATTAAATGTGTGACTATGGGTTTAACTCTTGATTACATTACACTGTTAAGGCTGAGGCTATACTTGCCTTATATACTGGCAAACATAAACTAACAGTGTATTGTGCGGCCATACTGGAGGAGATGTGTTCCTCCCTTTCAGAGGAATTGGCCAATTATTGTAAAGTGTGGTGTACTTTATTTCAGCCTTGCATCTGAGACCCATTTCAGTCAGAGAATCTGAAGTTGCTGAAAGTAATATTGACATCACTCGTTCGCAACCTCTGTTTTAGATGCAAGTTAGATTTCCATTGATGTTCTGTGACAGGGTGTGCACTTATTATGCTGTGGTTATTGGATATATTTTGTGTTGAAATATATATTTTTTATTTTGTACAATGCTTCCTTTTAATACGTGTTCTGTTTCATAAAGCTGGGACTCATCAGTAGTGTGTTGTAACACACCGTCTGTACTGTCACATACAGTTCAAACCATTAATTCAGATTGCAATAGCCACACTATCAAAATGCAGTGTATTTCCAGCAAGTTATCTTCAGTGGTACACTGTAGTGTAAAATATCACAATGGTAACATACTTCTGAATTAAATTATGGTATTGCCAATGTGAAATAACTGTTGGATACTGTCAACCACTGCTGCCATTAGTTTACTGTGAATATATGGGGCTATGTGATAAGTGATCCAGTGAAGATGAGCCGTTTAAAATTGGCATTCAAGAAAAAGCGCTGTTCACTTAGTTTTAGTCTGATTATTGTTGATGATTTAAGTGGTTCTGTTGGCAAATGTCCTTGCCATGCACAATATGTTCAATGTGGTTCCATGAAAATGATGATAAACGACTTAGTTTTTGCAAATGAAGAAGGAGCATTTTTTTTTTTTCTTCATTGATTTAATTATCTTATTAAAACAAACAAAAACAATTAGCCAATTCATTCCCCCTTCTCCAAATCCACCGCTTGGAGAGAAGCTACTTGCCTCTCTAAAAACGGATTTCCGTACTAACACCACAATCACCTCCCCTCCCGCTTGGTCATACAATACCACAGACAGCCATATGACAGAAGTAAAATATGTGTTGTACACACACACACACACATCCTTGGTCTATCCTGATTATTCATTTTCTACATTCCCCAGCAGTGCATCCTGACATTGAGGTCATTTAACAGCCGGAGTTTTGGTTCTATTTCGGCTTCCAATCTTTTTCATCTCTCCGTGCATTTGCACTGAACCTAAATTTCAAGGGCTCCACCTGTATGACCCTGCCCAGCACCTTGGGCCTGACAAGACACCCCCAGCAGATCTCAACATGCGGTGCAGCTTCATCAAATGTGTTTGTGTGTTCCTCGGAGGAGGGGAGGGAGGGGGGTTAATGGAACAGTGTCTTCCTGGGGCGAAGGCTGAGCGCAGAGATGGTAGAGAGCATCGTTAAAAGCATATGAGCATGCTCATATGAGCGAGAGGCCAGGCTGCTCAGGAAAGGGCAAGCTTTTATAGGGACAACCTTTGGCGATCGGTGCAAGCAATCAACATCTTTTCTTTGTCCAAGGCTCTCAGAAGCCCGGATTTTTTCTTTCTTACTGAGCTGTGGGTGTCCTTCTGAAGTTTGTTGATTTGTTCCATCTGTGTTTGAGTCACTCTCTCTCTCTCTCACACACACACACACACACACACACAGTCTTTCTCAACAGTGTTGTCGTCACACGGCCGTGACAATGTGTTGAACCAGTAGGTCAAAAGTCCCTAATAGGTTGTTGGTTCTCAGACACAATAATGGCGCTGATTCACTTTCTTTAAAACGCCGCAGTGTTAATGGAGGTCCAAGGGTGACAGTAACACCATATGAAAATAATGGTGTTTGCCATGTACCGGCTTGTTGATTTGCTGCTTGATGGATTTTTAATATTCACTGCCCGGTCGTTCCGGATGGTCGGTTGTGGCCATTTAGCAGCTCAATGCTTCTGGACAGGAGCTGTGCAGCCACCACAGAGAGGTGGCAGGGGTCGGGGAAAGACAGAAAGGGTAGACACTTCAAATTAATGACGGTCTGCGGCAAGTCTGCTCCGGCCTTGGCCGGTCTAAGAAGAGAAGATGTATGTTCAACGACTAAAAGGTTTGTTCTAATTAACAGAAGTGACTGTGTCTGGACGGAGGGCCAATAATCAGGTTTGGAAGGACGAGGAGGAGATTAGGGACACGGTGACCTGTGAGGGGAGAGCGGCGAGCAAACAGAGAGACGAAGGGAAAGCAATGCCGACTCGGTTAACTGACTGAGACGTTCAAAGTGCCCTCCAAAGGCCTTGTAGCAACAACCTTGGAGGCACTCATTGATGTCAACACACCTTCACTGCAGAGCCATATATTTGTCTTTGATAGGACAGTGAATTATTCCCATCCAGAAGGGCACGTTCCACCATTTTCCGGTGGAGAACTGCCTCAGACTTTGAGGTACCGACTCTCATCCCAACCGCTTCGTGATCGGCTGCGATGCGTCGCCCGTGCTGTGGATCTGACGATGCTAACAGAATCACATTGTCTGCAAAGAGTAGACGCAAATCTGAGGCTTCCCAACAGTACAGTACTCCATCCCCACAGCTGTGCCCTGAGAGTCTGTCCATGCAAATCACTGTTGAATTGGTGACAAAGGACAAAACTGGTGGAAGCCAACACCCACTGTGTTTGACATTGTGCCGAATATACGGACACAGCTCTCACTTTGGTGACACAAGGAACAGATGGCTTGTAGCAAGGATAGCCTTGTACGACTCCCCTGGGGACACGGTTGTAAGCTTGTGGTTTCCAAGAAACAGACTTGACAAAAGATATCATACAGTACAATGTGTATTTGAATAGAAACTTTTTTTATGTGACAAATGGATGACTGACTCTTTAAGGAACTTCAGGAAACAAATGAATAGATGAAGAGTGTTCAGCTACTATCGACCAGAGCAACAGATGTGGATCACAGAAGCACAAAATGAATTCTACAAAAGACACGTGACACATTGCAACTGCATCAGCTGAAGAAAGGTGATGAATAAATCATCCACAGCCCAAATACATTTACTTAAGTCTTAAAGTTAACACATTTTAGAGGAATCATGGTTTCCCACAATGCCCTAAAAAACTTAGAAAAAAACTCACTTTATTGTAAATTCCCCAAAATTCACTAACCATTGAAAGCATTTCTCAGTGTGCAGTCCCTGTCTCCGAAAAGGTATCTTCCCAGACAACAAAACTGCATTGTAAAATCATATTTTTAAGGCTATGTATTTTGCTGTAGATAATGTTTACCTTTGACCTATCACAAATCCATTTCAAATTAGTCCCTGAACGTCTGCAATGGGTATGTTGTGGTGTTATGAGAGAAAACATTCAAGGCTTTCACCCTGAGCGTGTTGTCCGTGTCCCATGTGAACCAAAACACATTGTTGCCTGAACATGTCCTACTTTTGTTGCATTTTTGTTTTAAGTCATTTAAAAATATTCATTGAAACACAACACCTTTCTCACTAAGCGTTCATTTCACTAAACTATCTGCAAATAGTATTCTACTTATATAAATGAATAGTTCAAGTCCGATCTGCAACTACTCTTAAAGCTTACAGAATCCTTTCAGCACAGGCACTGTGTTATGAATTCCCCTGCATTTGTAGGTAGGCCTAATTTGACACCTGCCTCATCATTTACAATTAGGCATTATGGGATGTAATTGGCCATCTGCCTCTACCATCTTGTGTTCCTGGAGAGGGGCCATGTTTGTTTCCTGCTGTTCAGAGAGCCAACACACACGGAGATGCTGTTGCTCTGAACGTGACCCCTTCGTTCTTTAAGCTTAAGCAAGAGCAGTGGGGGAAGAAACTGCAATTCGTCATTGCATTTTTACATGCAGCACCAAGGGTATATACAAAAATAGTCCACATACCATATGGGTGAACCTTTTTTTAATCAAAGTACGTTAACCACTCACGATACATGTTGACGGAAAACTTACTAGAGCGAAATCTACTATTTTAAGAGCTTAGTTCTAGGATGAACAGTGGAATTGATTTTAAGTTGGTGTTAAATTAGGCAATTAAGATGGGTAATGCACCTCGTAAAAGGCACCTGAGCAAGACTGAGAGTCACTGTTAAGTCATTGTTGAGCATAACTGAAGTTTTTTTTGGGGGGGGGGGCTTTTAAAATGTAGAGCCACGGAGACAATGAGTGGCAAGTGAATATTGGACAAAAACATGCCGAGATTGAAATGGAAAGATTTAAGGGAATAGAGACACTTTGATTATCCTCACCCCTTGTGAACTCAAACTCCTTGGCAGGTACTGTAATTGCTCTGTTCGTCCTGTCAGTCATGGCTAACGCTCTCCGTTGCTGCACCCACTTTTAGCTCCACCTGTGACCCGTCATCTGCTTGATGTGATGATGACAAGCGCCACATTTCTGATGACAGGCAAGAAAATCTTGAGTGACAGTGGCTTTCTTTCCTTCATCCCCTGTCACTCACGCGGCCTGGCCACTGGGAACAAGTGTTTCAACTTAGCTCGTTGACTCCGCACTGCAAGTGCTTAGCATTGACAGTCAAGAATTATACCCATGCGCATTTCTCGGAAAGGTTGATGCTGGCATTAGAAGCCACTATGCAATAAGTAAATGACCTCATGCAGGTTGCAACGATCAAAAGAGCCTGTGGCAGGTTGAAAATTACTACTCTTCCTCTCTTAAAATGGGTTATTTTTAGTCCCCTATCAAAACACAGGGGCCAGAGTCTGTGTGGGACTTACAGTGTTTACTTGCTGGCGTACTGCACAAACAATAGCTCAGGCTCTCCAAAATGCAGATTGATTGCTTGCGGCAACAAGAGTGCTGCAGTTTTTTTTTTTTTTTTGTGGTCTGTTGGTGTGTAATTATGTCCAAATTAAGATTTTATTTTTTTTCACCAATATGGATTTTTTTTTCTCCAAAATTCTGACTAGTTAAAACATAATATTCACTGTAGGGCTCTTAACTCAAAATAAAGAATGTAATTCATGACAAATAAATCCATCAAATAGTACTACAAGAAAAAAAAGTCGGAACAACAAAATAATCACAAACCAAAAAGATGCCCTGGAACAAAAACAATATTCAAAAAAGGACATAACGTCAGGGACTGTCTAGTAGATTTGAGCCCTGAGATGTGTGTCTAAAGTATGTCAAAAGCCCTTAATACATTATTTGTGTGTGTGTGTGTGTGTGTTTGTGTGTGTCTTATGGGAAAATATAGTCGGTAATGCCAGAAAAGCTAAGGTGTTAGTTTCCAAATAATTTACTCAAAACTTTCCAATTTCAGATCCAGTTCTTGTATGGGTCTTATGTAATGCATGTCCAAAACAAAAGCCTAGTCAACATCTGAGAAAAACAACACACACGCACATAAACTCTTCTTTGGGCACTTGTTTATTGCTTCGTGCCTTAAGTTCATCTTGGACTGTGGGTGCTCAAGGGTAAACGGAGGCCCTGGTGAACATAACACCAGCAGCGCTCGCCGGCAGACATCTAACCGATTTGTTTCACTTTTCTCGGATAGATCTAATCAATTCTTGTTGTCATCAATACCGGCGGAGCAACTTGAGATGAAAGTGAATCAAAGCCAATATTCTCGCACAGGGTGTTAGATAAGAGCAGCTTCGGATGGGGGAGAAGGCTTTGAACTACTCGCCTGGTTGTTGTTTTTTCTCTCTCATACTTTTGTTTATCGTATAGATTCCCAGATATTACTGTTGCCGTTTTATCTTGTGGACGTAAACGTGGGGATAGGGCACTTTTTTTTTTGCAGTAATTAGACAACATGACAGAGAAGAAGGACCAACGCTAACTGTTCAGATTGAGGAAGCTGTAAAGTTAGGTGGTATGAGTCAGACCACTGGGCCGGCAGGATGGCCAATATTGGAACAGTTAAGGCTGTGGGTACATACGCAGCATGTAAATGATGCAATACGGGGGTGTATTTATGCAAGTGTTTGCAAGGCTGTTGTATATGTTTTTTTATTATTATTTCAGCTTGTATACATGCTATTCTGCTCCTTTCAGCCTCTCTGCCATTTTGCTCTTTGTTCTCTTGATGCATGAATCTCCTTGATATTGCACAATGCAAAAGTTCCACCGCCGCATTTCCACCTGTGCCTGTCGCTCGTCTTTGCACATGTTGTCATGCACAAAGATCTCCAGTGTGATATAGTATACCCTGTCACAGAGGTGGGAGTCGGCTGGTTGCTGTGTCGCGATGACAAAACATGACAGATGTGTTTAGGCAGCGGAGTGCCGGACCTGCCACACAGCATTAGGCTGACACAGTCAGAGAGGAGAGCGCCGGGTATTCCCACACAGGGAGTCCAATCATAGACATAATAATGGTTTGTCCACAGGATCGGATGTCTGAGCCGGCCTGAGAGACGGCTGCGGAGCAGGAGAGGTGTAACTTGAAATCTTCCTGGATATCAGCGACTCACAGGTGGGTCTGTTGACGTGGAAGTTTTCGGAGGGACATTTAATGAATCTTGCGAGCTAACAGGGAATTTCCATCGATGAATTCGACATGACTCGCTGCAAGTGATTCACGTGTGCCGAATGAAAAAAATCCTCAAAGACGGTCTCATTATTCTTCCGTGATTCACATCACAGACTTTTTTTTTTCTTTTTTTTTTCAAAATGCTGATTAATCATTAATTCATCATGAGGAGGGCCATGCACACACTGTTTGGGGAATTGAGAGATTTGACAGGCATCCTGATGCAGCTTCTCATGTTCATAGCTCATCTGCTGCTCACCCTGTCTGGGAACCAACGGGTGAACTGCAAGGCAGCCGATTGCCCATAAAAATCGAAGCTGATGACAGATGCCTCTTGAAAAATTCATTTTTTTTGGGGGGGGGGATGAATTATGGAATCGCATAATGGAAGTAGTGGAGGGCAGTCTCATAGAGGATCCTGGTCAAACGAGTCCACCCACTCTATGAAAAAGCTGACTTGGAAAGATAATGAATATAGCCTTTTGTCCCCCATTATCGGCTGACCTGTGAGCAGTTTTACTGTACTGAACAATGGCAATTACTCCGGATCCCCTGATAGCAACTTCAACTCAGTTTAGTGCCCAAAAAGAGTACAAAAGACGCGACTTTGTGACTAACCTTGGGAAAAAAAGGAGTCGTGATTACCATACAATTAACTGCCGGATTCATTACATAATACGATGTACATAAAAAGGGATCCTTAGCTCTGGACCGCGAGGGGTACTTATATAATATGATTACCCAAGGCTAAATCACCATGAAGGAATTTGCCAACACGTGAGGACAATGACACTGTGGGTGTATTTGTTTACAGCATACGTTTGCACATGAGGCTCCTCTTTACCAATTACGATGTCCATATAACCTGGAAGATGTTGAGGTGTTCATTTTAAATAAAACACACACACACACACACACTTTGAGCCAGACTCACAGGTTGGCTGACTGACTTTGAGGACAATTTACACAAGTCTGACCTTGAGTACTTCACCAACACACTGGCCAATTAGTGATATCACTTCAGCAGAAGATAACACAAACATGCACATTAGCGACGCAGCTAAAATAAGCACATGCTATTTCCCTTCCCATGTAAAAGGTGGATACAAAATCCCAAAGAGCAAATTAACTTGGACATGCATGTCCAAGTTAGTTGTTGTTTTTTTCTCACTGCGTACATATCTTCCCCTTTTTTTTTCTTCTGTTGCTCAGGTTTCCAGAGGTGGGTGGACCTGCAGGTGTGAAAAGGCGTCTGTGCGAGCGAGGCTCTGTTTGTCTCGGCCTTTGTAAGCACAGAGCGATACGCCACGCGCTCTTGTTTCAGGGCTGCACTCTGTAAGTCTTTCTATAGTGGGGGTCTCATTGCTGAAGAAAAGTGGACACATCAGGCACCCGGGGGTGGCGGAGAGTGGGCGGGGGGGGAGTGTGTGTGAAGTGCAGCTGCTGTCAACACGACTGTGGTCACAGCAGAGGTCAGTGGTAGTCTGACCCTCGGGCTAAAAAAAAAAAAAACAGGTCCCCTCATTAAATACCATGAACAGTCTCGGTTTCACTCTTACTTACATGCTAGCGTGGTGCACTTCCACCACACTTCCCAGAGTCACAACGTGAACGCGCAGTTTAGGGTCCAGTAGATGTCGCGGCCTCATAAACATCTGCTCGCCTGCATGTGATAGAACTGCTAAATTACCAAATTAATGAGTCAGCCGCTGACACTCGAGGGCCCCCTCAGGTTTCACTGAATGACCACTCAGTCCGACAAAGTGTCCCTCCGCGATGAAACAACAGCGAGCTAGGATAAACAAAAATCAGCACAAGCACCGTGAGCCATATGAGTGCCTGCAAAAAAAAATAAAAAAAATACACTGTATGTCACAAGCCCGCCTCCCGCTCCCCATCCTGAGTCATGCGACTGTCGCCATGGCAATTGAGTTTCCTGATGAAAGCCGTCCAACCAATGAGATACCGACGTCACTCTATTCGGTCAGACGGGCTGTTCATGCTCACGGCGGAGCATCTACCCACTAATTTGTCAGCCGTAAGGCTTCAGAATATGCACATTTCCCTTCTTTTTTTTTTTTTTTCCCTCCCCACTACAGGCACAAGAGATCCTAATGAGATTGCACATGTTCAGCTCTAGACCGAGAGTCGTTTTGACTTTATACCTTAAGCTAGGACTGAATTCAACACTTGATGTTGCGGTGCGGGTGTGACATTTCCCAGGCAAGGGCATATTCACACACCTTTCACAAGCCTCTGCTCTGGGGCAGAGGCTAAAAATAATCGGAGGATGTTGAAGTGAATCTGTTTCACAATAAAACCTCTCCGGAAAAGCCTCGGTCTTTTACCGCTCCCTAATTGGCTACAGGACCTTCTCACCTACTTTATTGGATGTTATGACAGTGTGGCGGCCAAAATACTGCCAACAGCCTCGCAACGTGTTCATTTCACCGTGGAGTCCCATTTTGTCCTCACGTGTCGAAACAAGAAGCTGAAGAGATGCGGTCATTAGGCGAGATCTGTATGTTTCGATCCTGTTCCTTCTGGGAATATCATCAGTTTCTTTTCATCCTGAGATCACGTCACACATAATGTTTCCATGGGTACATCCACCTTACAAATATCTCAAGTATAGGTGAAATATTTGGAACAGTGCATAGTGCACTTTATTAAGTTTATTGTAATTCTGTAAGGAAGACCTAGCGAAATAAGCTGAAACTTCCACCATCCAAAACAAGGACAAAACATCCAGCGCCCATCTTGGCTCACATTGTGGGATCTCAAAATATGTGTTTAAACATGACATGCATCTTAAATGACTTATGGGATTATAAGTGGGCTCTTAGTGGAGTTTATGAGAGACAAAAGGCAGATGTGAGTAGATGAGTCACTGGAGCCCGATGCATGTAAAGAAGATCATATCCTGGTTGCAGGTGTGTGTAAAAAAAAACAAAAAAACTATACATCTCTCTCAAGCAGTTGGCTGCCAGTGTCCTGGATCCACGTGTCAGTGGACAGTGTATCGCAGCCGTCGAACGGACTGAGCGGGCCACAATCCCCGGCTATCGAGGATAACGTAGTCGACGCTTTAAAGATTTGATCCCAGGTTTCAGTGGAGTCATACAATACCCCCAAAAAGAAAGAGATCACGGCAACAACGCGATGTGCCGGTGCCGCTCACATCCCGTACAGAGTGGGCTATGTTCCATTAGATGGCCTCGACTGCCACCGAGTAGCGGGAGGATTAAAAACAATGCCTGTCGAGTTTCATTATTCGGCATCAGGGTGCCGTGCCGGGTCCAGCGGTCATGCTCGGCTGCTCCCCAGCTCCCTCGGAGCATTTGAACCCTAATTGACTGAAGTCTTAAGTCCACTATCCTGAAGCTGCTGAGGAGAGGGGCAGAGTGAGGGAGAGACGCGTGGAGATATTGCATATATACAGTAGAATCAGTGAGGATGTAACCCCAAGACTCCCTCGTAACTAATGTGTTCCAGTCTTTTTTTTTTTTTTTCGCAAATGAATTACCATCAACAATAACACAAATTTGAAATGATTTCTAAATGAAATCCCAGCTCAGTGGATTCGGTGGGAAATGCAAAAAGCCACAGCCGAGCGGGGTGGAATATTACAAATAAATGTTCTCTTACTCCTTATCGCAGTGACTTAATTGGGACAATGGACCCTACTTCATTGTCTCCCGACTCCCGAGGAGGCACTGCTGCGCATTTACCGCTGAACAAGTTGACTCATAAGCTGTGTAACCACCCCCACTGCTCCCCTTTCCTCTCTCCCCCTTGCCGTTAAATGCTAAACCGAGCGAGCCATGCTAATCGGTGGGAAGAGGCGACTAAAGCTACTGCTAATCCATTCTGGAATTACGGAGGAGAACAAATTAAGAAACTTCAACTCATTAGCTGAGCTTTAATTCACCGCCCCTCCTGGAGTAATCCCTAAACTCAGCCTCTCCAGTTAATTATACTGAGGCCCTGGATGAGAGGCCTGCCATTGTGTTTGCTGTTGTTGTTGTTGTTGTTGTTGTTGTTGTTGTGCTGTGTTGAGTTTCTGAGGTGTGTGTGTGTGTGTTTGCCTTGGTGGTTTCAACTCAAAAAGGCAGGCTAAGAAACATCAATATCACAGCGGTATCTTACAGTGAGAATCACCTCCTGCTAAATATTCTTCAGTCGGTGAGATAACTGCAAACCTTTGACAATTCCAATGATTTATTTATTTGAAGGTTCAGGCTGTGAGATAGATGAAGGGGTGCATGTGCGTGTGTGTGTGTGTGTGTGTGTGTGTGTGTGTGTGAGAGAGTGTGTGTAGATGCACTTTGCCGTGCGGGGCATGAAAGTAAACTACATTAAAATATAAACATCTTCGATCAGAAGATCAGAAATATGCACCGATTGCATTTCTTTGCGCAGCTTTAAGGGGGTGTTGGGAGCCCTCGTGTGCATGAGGGGAAATAGTACTGGGATGAAAAGAGTCCCGATCAAGGAAGAAATCACCTGCGCCGAGCTACAATATAAATGATTTAGAGGCTTTTGGCATTTTATCTCAGTGTTGATACACATAAACATATGATGCTGGGCCCTTTTTCAGCAGGAAGCAAACAAAAAAAAAAAAGAGTAAATGAGATTTGGCAACTCTGTGAAAGTGCCTTCCGTTTATTTTGACTGTTTGAGCGTCTGAGTACCGATTGATGCAGCCTAAATATGTTGTACGGACATTGCGTGTTTCGGTATTCCAGCACTTTCATTTGAATTGTTGAAAGGTATTTCACGTTTACATGGTAAAGTCTTTCGCAACTATTTTCTGTTATTGGACATTTTTGCAACGCTTCATGCTTGGCCCTATCACTCTTAGCTGTGTGCAGAGGAGAGAACAAGTATTACCATCCACAGTTAATAAATGCCGTAGCCACATAGACACACAGAACATTGTGCCAACTCAACATGCGGGATCTCAATTTGCTGTATCTGAAAAAAAAACAACATCAGTCAGTCCTCTCTAAAATGCGTGTTACACAATAGATGTGGCTCTCTATTCGTAAAAGTGTTGAACTCATTTTCAATCTCCAGCCACACAATTTCATTCCCCTTTTTTTTTTTTATTTTAGACCCAGGTACTTTTGTGAGTTGACAGTAGTTGCCTTGGCCACCAGCACCTCTTAGAGTGGATTTCAATGGCTTGCTGAGCTGTGCGGATGGATTCACATTTGAACTTTGTCATTACATGGGCGATAAGCCACCCATAAGAGAGGCTTTTGTAATTCCAAATATGGATAAGTGGCCGACGAGGCTCAAGCAGGAGCGGTGGATGGACACATGGATGAAGGGATAGCTGTGCATGCCTGTGCTTTAAAACCACTCCATGTGCCTCACTTATGTTGCCCAGAGACACATGCGGTGATTGTTGTAATCAGACGAAAGCCCTCTGGGAGGCCTAATATGGAAGCAGTGCAATACCTGTTTCCAATTTGCTTTTGTTTACGCTCCATTTGCACAAGTGGCCCGGGCGTTTGCAATCACCGCCTCAATAATTGACCCCGAGTATTGTGGACCAGGAGATAGGATGGATGCTCATGTCGCTCTCTCCCTCCCACACCCTGCTGTGAGCACATTGATTTGTGGACGGCGGGAGGTTAGTGCGGGGGCCGCATGCTATGGATCCCTCATCAGGCTAATGAGGCCCGCCACGACAGCTTCGGTGACTGGGTGAACAAGGGGACGCAGCTTGTGACTGCGCTGTCACTGAGCAGCACACACGGGCGCCAATCGCCCCTCAGTGCGGCGTTGTTATCCGGCCATAGGGCAACTTTTAAAGGCAAAAATTCGGATACGCATTTGAATGTTTGTGTTCCAGGAAAGAGCACAGAGGTCCCTCCATCGCAGCGGGGGTGATATATTTGTGGAATCAATTAGGAAATCAGGCTCTCCAGGCCATAAACAGATACTCTGTATTTGGAGAAAAATAAGCAGAAGAACGGACTTAGCATCAGTGTGTCTGGTCACATAAAAGGAGACACTTTGACAAATCCAATTGATTTTTTTCTTTTTCTTTTCGAGAAGCATCTACAGACACAAAGTCTGAAAGAAAAGAAGTGAAAAGAAAACCTTGATCCTTTCTACTGTTCTTGATTAGTTTTGCTGCACATGGAAAATAAGCTTTTGTTCTCTGCGGCACACCATTGTTCTGCGGCGCGATAATAGTCATTGTGGCTCAGATCTCAAGGCATAATAAATGTTACTGAACGCAAACGCAGAAACACTGGCATTTCAGCATGATGGAATTGACACGTGAATCCCCTCACACCATCACTAATGTTCACACACACACACACACACACACACAAGCACACACCTCATCCCTGGATTCCATCTTTCCTAAAGGCTCAATCTGACGCCAGATCGGATCTCATCTGATGCAATACGAGACCGCATATCCACATGGCTGCTTTTTTTGCCAGCAGCTATAGACTGAGAAGAAATATAATCTGTCTTTAATACCTGAACCTAATTAGCTTTGAAATCTGAGGTTAATTAAACAAAAGAAGGTTAAATTAAGTGACTGGTATTTAAGTGGCGACACACCGGATTAAAAGCACCCCCCATCCCCCTTTTTCTCTGAATCACTCATCCCCGCTTTCCACACAAATCCTCTTCTCTCCTTGACGTCCCACATTTTTAAGGCACTTGGACCCATGTAAAGGGGTCTATACTGCTTCGAAACATAAAGACAAGTGATTATCATAGTCATCCGACCGCAGTGTATTCATTTGCGCCTCCCTAATGGATGGCGCGACAGTAGAGATAATTAGAAAAGCTGTCACATACTTCATCTAATCGGCGAACAGTGAGAAAAAATGACATCCAGGTTTCCCACATACAGATGGAGGCCGGCCACAAAAGAGATCACAGTGCCCTAATGAATGCCTAATTGACATATCAACCAATGGTCATCACAAAACCTCCTGAGTGGTCTCACGGCTCCGGACGATTAAAGTTTTGTCTCACCATAATCAAATTTCATCTATAATAGCGCACCGTCAGCGGGCTCTGAGGTTATGGATTATTTTCTTTCTTTTTTGAATCATCGTTTGAGGACGGGTATGAATTTGTACTGGTGTTCCTGACCAGAAATATGAAGAAAGGAGGTTTAAGTTTTACTGACTATGAATGGAATTATGAGTCCTGTTGAACTGAAAAAAAAAAAGATTTTGTGTTAATTCATTTGCAGGTCTTTGCCCAATCCTCACATTCAGGATCGCTTAAAACAAAGCACTCTCATCCTCCCTCTCTGCAATGTAGACAGAGCTGTGTTGTGTTTCAAGCACGAACATACCAGAAATACACACGCACACAACTCCAAATGATGTTGTATTAAATTAGTTGTGCAAGCTTGCAAGCTTGAGGCAACTTGAGCATTTAAATTGCAGGGTACACATTTACCTAGCAAGAAGCATCTGTATTACCGCCAAGGCCATCTAAGAGAAAAACCTGCCACATTTTGTTTGAAAGTGCTGCCTCTCTGCAAATGACCTTTCATGGGCGTAGAGGGGAAGAAAAAAAAAAAAACCCATAGCAGGTTGGCCATTCGGTCCACTTTTTTGTTCTTTTTTTGGGACGGGGGTGACATGATGATAACCCAGCTGTCACTGGCAGTTGGAAGCCCGGTTCTCTTCATGCTGCCGCCACGCTGTTTGTTGCACAGGTTGGTCTGCGCTCAGCCTCTCACTGACGGTTACGTTCCCTCTGCAGCTCGCTAATGACTATCGCCGTAAGGCTTGCAGGGAGAAGAAAACAGCTCTCGATGAAAGACCAGTTACCCAAACCTATCAATAATGCCTCTCCCTAACTATAGCATACCACTGTAAACAACATTAAAAGAAAAAAAACAACAATTCTGAGGCAAGGTTTCTACCTCTAATGGGCCCTGACGCAACCTGTTGCCTCGCTGTTTTCTTCCACATGGTTGTGTCAAACATGATGAAGGCAACTTTTGGAGCATTTATAGCGTTATTTTCACATGGGTGCGAGTGGGCAGTGTGCTAAAATGCTATTAGTGAGTCGCTGTACAAAGAGAGGTGAACAAGCTGCTAAAAACGGGCAACGGAGGGAATCTATTCCCGGATG
This sequence comes from Clinocottus analis, assembly GCF_023055335.1. Classification (NCBI taxonomy): domain Eukaryota; kingdom Metazoa; phylum Chordata; class Actinopteri; order Perciformes; family Cottidae; genus Clinocottus; species Clinocottus analis. Next base: position 5,490,771 of record NW_027175931.1, on the reverse strand, counting down.
TATCCCTGTAATCATTGATTTCCTGTGTAGGTATAGAGCCCTTAGTTTAACCACCTTTCTCTCGCTGCCCCAATGTCCATCATTATCAGGTAGAGAGTTCAGCATGTCTCCACCTCTGGGAGAGTGTCCACACGGCGTGGCGGGCAAGGTAACCTTATTGCATCTCTCTCTGTCTTCACCCTTTTCTCGTCTCACAAAAAAAACAAAAAAAAAAAACACATGAAAAGCGATGGGCCTTAGGGGGGTCATTTGTATCTGCTGCCCCTGTTCCTTGTCTTAGTTGTCCAGCCTGCGGGCCAGCTAGTCACATGGAACCAGGTGTCAAAAGGAGTAATGGCACAGATCGATGTCAAAGGATGCACTGGTAACAGGGACGCTTCCTTTCTCCCACATTCTCTCTCTCTTTTTCCCCGCTGAATCGAGAGAGAGAAAAAAAAACACACACCGATGGGGAATGGCCGGCTTCGCAAGTTGCCGGCGAGGAGGTGTGCTGAGCGGTCAGCGGGGTGACGTATCAACATTTTGTCCCAGTCTTACTGTGCCCGTCATGTCATGCCCTGCAGGCAGAACAGACTTCAATAACGTGAAGGTTTCGACCGGGGCTGGTTTTTTTTAGTCAATTTTTGTAGCCGTGGACCTTCCTCGAGCACGACATGCTGATCGTGTCTCATTTAGAGCTGCGTGGCATCCGAAAGAGCCGTCACCGCAACCCCCGTTGCGGTAAAATAAATGACTAAACATTTCTGTATTCACTCGTGGTTAGATAACACAAGTTGCGCCACGAGGAGAAAAATAAGCGTTTACAGGTATTGACATCTATTTCCCCGACACCACCGACACTAAACCATACCGTCCACTGCAGACTGATCTACAGACCAAACTTTGGACGAGATTACCAGAGTAATCATCAAAATGTGGTTCCTCCAGGAATCAGTTATGAGAATGAATGGATTACATGAAAGTAATTCCAAGCTCAATATCAGAAGCCATCCCAAAGCCAAGAAAACAGATTCTGATCTCATTCTGCTGCCGTGTCCTCTGGCTCTCTGCAGCGGTCTAAGTACCTATGAGACTCTCCAGTGCATAAACCACATTCGGTTTATAGCACCGTCAAGGTCACAAGTTCACATGGATATTTTTGCGAGTCTCTTTCTACACGCTCGCTCATGTCACCCCCCCCCCTTCTCGAATATTTGTGAATCTGAGTTTACACAGCACATGCATACATACATTGGAAATCATATATAATGAGAAAGACATGTAAAATGTGATTCTAGGATCCTCAAATTGTGTTGGGAGAAAAAAATAATTTTCCACCCAGTGTTTCCTCTTGCAGTAATGATATGGGTGTGCATCTGTCACTCTCTGCCCGTGGCAAGACCCCATCTCCTGGGAGAGAAGGTAACAGGCGGCTAATCAGCTCCCTCTGACATCTTCATTGCAAACAGCGACACGCAAACACACACGCGCGGCCGCTCGGTCGCACACACACACGCACACGCGCGCGCGAACACACCGATGCACGAACAGACACAAAGACTCGCAAACACAGCGCAGACAGATAGAAAGGATTAGGGTCTAACAGGCCAGCAGACAACAGGACAGAGGAAGGACATGCCGTGTGTGTGTGTGTGTGTGTGTGTGTGTGTGTGTGTGTGTGTGTGTGTGAACTCCAGCTTTCCCTCTCTATCTGTGCGTGCTGGATTATGTCTGTCTCTCTTACCTTACATACACAAACCCGCCTGACACACAGTCCAATCTCTCCCCGCTAAACACACCGCTCCCCCGCCCGGCCTCGATCACTCCTCTGTGATTAACAGACGAGTAACGTCAAATTGCTTATTGACTTGAACAGAGGTTATTTATAACATCAATGTCTAATTCCCCTCGGGCCTCCACATGCAACATCTTTGTGACAGGTTTATGCTTCGGCTTGTGCACAGGTTTTGGCAACAAAAGAAAGCATTTACTACCCCGTGCCTGATTTCATTATTTCCTATTAAGCATATGCGCGGTGCGCTGCACACAATGGCGCGGCAATAAGAATAGACGCGTGCATTTTTTATGACAGTAAATGCAACAGGGTTCGAATTACAATTGAATTCGAGGCATTTAGGCGACGCGTGTATCCGCCGCAGCCACAATGAGCTAAGAATTTGAATAAGCTTCAATTATGCTGTGCCAACATTGCTCCAAACAAGTTGCGGTGGAAAACACAGCAACGGCCAGGGCCGCTGTGATGTGTTCGTGTCGCAGGGTTTGTTCTCAAAGGAGAACGCCGACGGCGCCGCATGTAATCTACCATTGTGTTACAACGTAGCAAAATGCCCATTACCGTCATGTGACGTTAGCGTGGCGGTACATCTTACCGACAGGAAAGGTTCCTGACAGAGGCCATTAGACCTGGCTCCTCGCAGTGATCACAGGGCTTTTAGAAAATGTCGCATGGCCCCCGTGATCCCGACCATCCCCGCTGTGCTGAGCGTGCAGCCGTGGCAAATGAACATACATTTTTGAAGTCGTGGATACAAGTTTGAACAGAAAAGGCAAAACAGCAGGACTCACACTCCAAACACACACACACACATCTTTCTTTAGTGAGGTAAGATCCCTTTTGGACCAATTTGCAAAAACAACAAGAAAGTGTCTGCAATATTGTGATAGCATTACTCACAGTCTGAGAGAAGTAGATCAATTATTTTGTGGTGGAAACGGTTTAATTAGTTATACCCCTTTTACAAACGATTTAAGGAGGTGATAAAGTTTGGCTCACGCAGTTTATTGACATTGATTATTTAGCCAGAGATAAAATGGTCTAAATAGACGAATACAGACTTAAACACATCACTGCTCCTTCTGTTCTGTGATCTCACGGAGTCGCCTGTGTTGTCGGTTACAACGTGTTAAACTGCAATAACAACAGGGATTGCGTCACTTGAAGTGTCACAGACAAAACACGATTGGAGCCTGAAAGGAATCCAGAGCCACACAGCTGAATAGGCAACCAGTATACCACCATGGTGAAGGTATTAAGTATTTAACTAAACGTGACCGAGATTACCTAAACAAAAAAAAAAAAATGTTTTAAACTCAATTATCTTACAGCTTCTACAATGAAATCCCTTAGAAAAATGAGAATCCCTGTTGTTGACACACTCAAACAGAATGTAGAAACACCAAGGCTCACATCCAATTCACTCTCAACATAAGACAGAATGATGAAATGCAACTGTTTTCCCAGTCCGATTCATATTTTATTGCACTCTCTGCCCCGTCAAATGGCCCTTTTGTACCCTTTGCGAATATTTAATGAAGGAGGAGTCTTCTGTCCAGAGACAAGCGTCTGCGTTAGGCCTCGTATCCTTCTTGTGAGTGAATTTATACCCCAGCAGACCAAAAAAAAAGACACACAACATCCCCTGGTATTCTTTAAAATGTCAAAGATAAAGAGAACATTGCCCACACATGGTAACCACAAAAGAGCTTTTAAAATTGGAATTTGTGAAATTACTTTATGGCCTTCATTTAGTTTGGAGTGCATGCTTGAATGCTTTTTCTTATTATTCCTCATTTGGACACAATAAACTTTCATTCAAACATCAAACGTTTCATCTTAATTACGATGTAGTACTTTGATCATTCATACTTTCAAAAAATGTGCATTCAAACGAACGGATGAATGGAACCAAATTGAAGCATTCTGGGTATTATTTAACTTTTAAATCCACCAAACACTTTTTTTAAAACGTTCAATGATTTTTGAACCAGAGTTCAGATTTCTCATTTCCATAACTTACACTCTTCTTGCATAATTTAGTTTATACATTACATGACAAAAATATCTTGAGGAACTGAGAAAACACTCTTTTTTTTTGGAAGAAATCAAACTGTAACAGCTTTCCAATTGCTCAGCAGACATTAAAACGTCTAATTTTAGAAAATCCACTCACACATTGAACTATTCCACATCTTTCATACATTAGATACATAGTTTTCAGCATACAATACTCCACAACTTGTATACACCATTGCTATTCTTCAGTTTTTAAAGCAAGTTTTGCAGTCACACCACAATTTCTTTAAAAAAAAAATTGCCTTCACTCGCTACATACTGCTCTTACCCCTTGAGCATACCAAGTGAATTAATCCATCCAATTTAATAATTTAAAATGAAAACTCCAAGACAGCTGGATAATTGGAATAAACATCTGACAAATCGGCCGAGGGTGAACACTACCTCTGCACCCGTCTGGAAAGCTGCCTCCGCACACCTGCTGCCAACTTGGGTGTGATCAACATTAGCCTGACATTAGCCCGGCCTCGGCAACCTAATCCCTGGGCAGAGGGCAAACCGTTGGCTATTTTTTTTTTTTACTCAAAGCAGATTCAGAAATGATGCCCGAGGCAGAGAGGAAGAAGGAAAGCCGCGAGGTTAAAAAACCCATCGCTCTTCTTTGACGTTGTATCTCCCACAGCCCTTTCTGCCCGTTGCTTACCTCTCACCTCCTTCCCACTCTGCAGCGATGCTCGACTGCCTCTCTGCCTTCTTCACTCATGCATAAAAATATCTGTGCTTGCACGTCACACACACACACACGCACACACACACACACACATAGTTCAACACTGACAACCAGTGGGCTAAACCTAGCATTTACCTCAGCAGCTGGGTTCACCACCAGCTACAATTACAACCATTAGCATGCTTAATTAACAGATTTGCTGGCAGCTCATGCAGGCTGAGCATAGTTCCCCCTCTCTGCCAAAACCACCAGGCCTCCAGAGATCCAACTCCCACACTGGCGTCTCACAAGGTGAGCAATTTGTGGGAAGGCTGAGAGTGTACCATTGTGCCGCTTAGCCCCGTAGGAGACAGATAATCTAAAACATGTTGTTTCTGTTTGGCCCTCTCTGTCCTGTTTGACCTAGGCTGTCCGTGTTTGATGCAGACTGTCGCAGCAGTGTCTTTTTTTTTTTTACATGATGTGCACACCCAAAAAGTCCACGTGCAAAGAAAATCTGTGGGAATAAAAATATCAAAGCTGTGTGGCTCACTTGGGTGAGAGACATCGGCTGCAGCGTCAAACTCTGGCACTTGTCCGAGACACTTGAATGCTGCTGAGTGGTACCAATAAAGACCCACTCTCTGAGAAGGTCAATCCACCTCAGGTACTAAGAAAATGAGAAAACATTTCTTCTAGTTGAAAGGGACTGTCGAACATCAAATATGCATTTTATGTCCACAGTAAGAAACTGCTGCTAAAAACACTTTTTGTTAAAGCCACACCTCACCGACTTCTACATGAGTGTGTGAGGGAAGGACAATATTATCTTCAAATAGCAGCCCAGATTTTTGTTTGCCGCGGAAATACAGCAAATGCCATCAGCGTGCTATTCACACAGTCATCACTGGAGGTCCGTGGCACTCTATTGCACTGGAAATATCTCCACAAAGACTTCCGTCACAATACCATTCAAGCATACAGTGCCTTTACTATCAAAACCGGCATAATGATGGCACCAATGGCACGAATGACTAACTGGAAGTGGTGAGAAGGTCACACACTGTAGTGTGTGTCTCTTGCTAGGTGATGTCATCCCAACTTCACAGAAAAAGGAATAGAAACACAATATGTGAAGTAGAGCGATGGAGGAAAAAAAAAAGAGAAAAGTGTCATGGCTGGACAATCCTCAGTAAAGTACTTGGGGATATGGATATATAACTTTATACCACAACAATGTAATGCTACAATGATGCTGGAGGAAGGGAAAACCCAATTAGATGTGGGCACTGGTGCACAGTCCTCCGGAGAGGCCGACCGGCTCTGCTAAAAATGTATCATAGTGCTCAGCTTATTAAGATGTCATCTGTGCAAGCACTGCAGGTTCAGGGTAAATACCCTCACGGCGTATTCTTCTGTGTGCACGTCGATCCACCCTGTCGCCACTTCACAGTCGAGGACTCTTTAGTGGCTGTCTTCGGCTGCCGAGAATGCTTCATAAACATTTTGTGGTTTTTGACCTAATTAGGCTGGAGGGATTTCGCTAAAACACAGGCGAGGGGGGCTTTCCACTCGCATCAGCAATACTAAAGGAACCTCCCGGCATAAATTGCCACCCGGTCCCTACCCCCCCCAGTGCTTTTCCCCTCCCCTCCGCTTACCTTTCTCAGCTCTCATACTTAAAAATGTCATGTCCTTGCTTTTATTATATTTTTTTTTTATGGCAGGTGAATTTAAAAGGGGGCCATGGGGGCCAATGTGCTAAAAAGTTGTATCTTTCAAAACAATCCATGCAAATTGCACAGCGTTCCTGGCTTTCATCAGCACAATGAGCACCATGTGAGTGTAATGAGCACCATGTATGGCAGTAGCATTCGCTGAGCTTCACCATCTTTCCTGTTCACATTGCATTGATATAAATTATGAATACAAATATTGCCAGACTTCATGTTTATAAATCTCTCAATATCTCTTATCCACTAAACGCAACAACAATTTACCATCCAATTAGATTCCTGGCAGAGAAAAGGCTCGCCTGATGCAGTTATAACATTTGTTGACTGACTTGCTCTGTATCTGGTTTCTGCCAACATTTCCACACACACACACACAAACAAAGATACACGTACATGCAGTTACGCACACATTCATGAGCACGCAACACACACACACACACACACACACACACACACTGTGTAGACATGAGAACGAGACATCTCCATAGCCGGACCAGCTGACCTGAGACTTGCAGAGCTGCTGGTGACTCCAGGGAGAAGGATAATAGAATTTCTCCTGCCGCCTTTCTGTTAATTACAACAGACCTTGGCTCTGAATACATATTTATTCAGAGGGTACATCCATCTGCAAGCATATTGTACACAGGCAAGCCCTGGCCAGCCAGAACAATGGTTGGATACGCAGCAAATAAACAACATCAGGAGGAAAAAAAAACAAAAAAAACATTTACATTCCATTTTATTAACGGAGATGTGTGGGTAGAGTATTGCAGTGCTTTTAATTACCACAACCCCACAAATGCTACGCACAGATGCGGTAAGGGACTCATTGTATGTGCTTAGTTGTTCAGTAGAACCTTATGCAGCAAAAAATGGGTCAAGCACACATTTTGGACCAAGAATAGAAGTTCTTTTCATTATGTCTGTGTTGACCAACGTTACGGCGGGTTGAAATGTGCAAATAACAAAAGTATTGCCCGTGTGCTCCATGTCCTATGTTCACGGAGCGCAGATGAGGACTCACACGGCAAACACACCGCTGAGTTCAAGAAGTTGTTGACAGACGGAGAAGGAATAACTCCGAATCTTTGTCTGCTGTGTTCGCTGCAAGAACCACCGAACAGTTGTCTCTGACATGTTGAAGCAACCTAAAGAAGGAACGATGGGATCCAACGCCATACGCAGGGGATCGAGAGGAGAAGAAGCAGATCAACATTTCACTGTCCTGAACTGATTCATCTATATACTGTATGCATCTACATTGTTAGACTTGGAATGCACACGGAACGCACACACACACACGCACACACACACACGCACACGCGCACCCTTTTGCTCTGTGGGTTAGGCAACAGCTGTGTTTGGTACAAGTGGAAGAGCAGCTAATGAACCAAACAGAACGCTTGACAATTCACATCTGCTGACACTCTCCAGCTGCTGCCAGCAGGCTGGCCCTCACAGGCCTCCCCGGACCCAGACCTAACGCCAGGGTAGAGACCCGGGAGAGACACCGCGGACACTCACGGAAACCCCACGCACGTGCACCCGCGACGCAAACTCACGCGCGCGCGCGCGCACAGACTCCTGAACATCAGCCTTTGAGAGCGTGGTCTCGGGAAGAAGCTCGAGAAGGGTCGCAGAATAAGCGAGGTCGCCGGGGTGTGATGCGGAGGCGGGAGCGAGCTGAATCCATTTGACCACAGTTAACATAAAATTAATGCGCAAACCGTCGCAAATGAATGGCCACACACCACCTCCCGTCTGCGGTTGCACAAATGACTCGATGCCTTTCTGCCACACGCAGCGCTCCCCCGTTGTACCCCTGAGTTTATCGTCTCCAGCGGCAACATGCTGCTCGTACCGCTATCTGTGACGCTGCGCTGTGTATTTCACTTCCTCTTCCTCTAACAGGTCGCTTACCTATTGTGCTACGGAAATCTTTACATGACGGGACTGGAGGGTCATGGACAAGGGCATGCATATGCATATATATATATATATATATATAGATGCTCCATCTGTCGTGCTAACACGAAGACATGATGGAGGCATGGCTGGGACCACTGGTGCGTGAAAGCAGCCAGTGTCAGGATATGCTAAGATGAAAAGTGCTCCCCCGGGTGCTTGTCACTGCCTTACTCTGTGACTTCATTTAGTGGGAAATGTCTCACCTGTCCAGTGAAACAGGTAACACACACGTATTATTTTTAAAAAAAAAAACATACTCCTCTGTCCGAATGCTGCGTTTCATGAGCCCGTTTCCTTTGCATTCGCTCACCCATTTCGTTCTCGCCCCCTTCTGTCATCCTCTCCCTCTCCCAACGACATCCACAACTCGCCCAGGATCCTAATGCGGTGAAAAATGGCCGGTCTTTTCTGATTGCGTTTGATAACAATTTTGTCAAGGCTCCTCTGGCAGCCGTTGAGGAGCGGTCCCATCAGCAGCTGTAGGTAATTAGCCACTATCGCTAGCTCTTTTGGCTCAACCGCCGCTGCTTCCCTTGGCCCAGTCGCTTCTAAGTATAAATTATTGGATTGTCGAGATAAACGAGGGCTGGCAAATAAGTGAGCAAGAGAAGGAGAGAGATGATAATGGCTTCAAGGAGGAAGCATGGAGAGGAGAAAATGAAAACTATCCCCGCTCATGACCAAATATATTTGTGCTTACTATTTACCACTTTTTTTAATAAGTTTGTGTTGACCTTGTTCGAATTGATTCAATTCACTCGCACCATCGATAGCGTGTGACCTTTTCCTCACCAAACATGCCTTTATTTGGTGCAATTATGAAGTTTTTCTGTTAACTTCCGAGATATAGATTGGTCAAATGTGATGTGTTAAGTTGTTTTCCCACAGTTCATGCATTTTTTAGATTGATTAAGCAGCACCCAATAGCACACACAGCCACCCTTGATTGGCTGCGCACCAATAAGGTGTCAATAGTTGCTGACCATACAGGGGAAACTGTGACTGAATAGCTGTGATAAAAAATAAATAAAGTGGCCTCACGGAAACACAAGACAATCACAGAGAACAGAAAGCCTCGTCAAGGACATGCGGTGAGCGATAACACATGGAACAGTCTTTTGTCCCCCATTGATTAATTCCAGGTCCTCTGCACTGTACACTGGATACAGTGTCATCAGCATCCTCTATGTTAATGGGACTTTCGACGGGGTTGTACGAATCTGGCCCGAATAGCGAGTCATTGGATTGCGAGATGAGATTAACTTCTTGTCCATGAAATGCATTTCTTTGCTGCTTTTCGTCCTTCCTTCTGCCCAAGATTATCGCATCCATGGGACGTTGCATATCTTGAAAGCCAAGACGAACGACGGCCACGCGATGGGCTGACCCGGCGTCCTCCGAATTACAATATCACTATTAAAAAAGGGCCCGTCCTTTGGATTGCCACGGCCCCCGTGAACTGTGTGTTGAAAGTTATGGCGTATAATCAGATTCAGGAATGTCTTTCGTCAATGTAAAAAGGGAGCGAGACAGAACGGGGACATACTTCAGCCAGTCACCAAATTAAGTGGTCTCACATCGACGGTCAGAGGACAGTTCACTTAAGGCATGGAAATAAATCCTGCTTTTGTGGGCTGATGGTTCTTGAGAAGACTTGAGAAGACTTGCCTCGCAGCCACGAAACAATAGTTATACGCTGTGAAATACTTTGGTTACACGCGTTTATCAAACTGCAGGGTCCGCTTGAAAGCAGCGGAAATTAATACCGTGGGGAAAAAAAATAGGAATAAAGGAGATTCAAATGGCATCATGTTGCATTGCAAAGTGTGGCACATGCGTGCGTACAGGAAACTGTATGCCATTTTGGATGCAAAACTAAAAAGTGGATTCGAACAACTCGCCGCGTTAGCCGTTCGTCGTGTAAGCCGGCCGCGTCGTTAAGAGTCGTGTGCGGTCACGTGTGTCGTCACACTCAACATCCTCCGTTTTCTTTTTTGGGTCCGCAGCGCGAGAAGGCGTTCCATTTAAATCATGTTGCGGCTCATCTGTTGCAGCTCAAACTCTGCCTCCAAATCGTTTTGAGCATTACTGGCAGCATCTGATTTGTATTATGGCCCTCCGCTGGCTAATGAAAGCATACAGCAGAAGGGAACAGAAACCATATTACATTCCCATGTCGCTAAAGTGTCAACAAGACCTGATCTATTCTGAACATCTTTATGTGATGTCTGTGCCAGCGTTCCAGCGATTGATTTCATCCGGGTCCACATCTTTCATCCTATCGAGTTTTGTTTTTGTTTTCCGCTTTGGGAGAAGGCGAACGCAAAAGAGCCTGATCAACCTTCAGGCTTTCCGAAGCGCACGTTCCACCGTCCTACATGAATCATGCCTCCGCTCTCCCGTTGAATTAAGGAGCCGTTTTACCTCAGAGCTTCAAAGTAATCCAGCAATGATACGGCGCTCACTTTGACTGCTTCTTGCTGCAGACGTCCCAGCAACAGTTCCCAGTCCCCGTTAGATAAAGCGCCGTCCTGGATGTTCGGATCACATGGGCGGCAACGGGCGCTGCTTTCCTGAGCGCCAAGTAAAATACACTGCAAGTAATGACGATATCAATAGAATGCAAGCTGACGTGCTGATTTGTCCAGGGTGTAACGATTGCCGTCTCCGGTACGTCCTCTTTTTTTTCAACAGGAGTGCTTATTGTTAGACTGCAGCGAAATGCAAAGTGACTGGATGCCTCCTCTCGTAGATGTCACAGGAAGGGGATGAACCATATGCTGCAGCGACGTATTTATGGAGACAGGAAGCTAACATTCAACAAAGTCTTCAGCAGGTTTGCCGACAGGTGTTTTGGTGCTTATTGAATTGAATATGCTAGCGGGCTCATTGGTGTCACAACCAAACAATCCCCCCGGTGCCTGTGATTTAGTCAAGGTGAGTATTAAATTGTGTTCGAGAGGATGACATTTTGGTTCTACCAGAGTCCTTGTAACGCACACGCACACGCACACACACACACACACACGCACCAATCTTTTGCCCCATCTGAGCTGGAAAGTGTTTTTCTGTGTGCTCTCTCACAGGAAGCTTTTTTTTTTTTTAATTTCTTTTAGCAGAAGATAAAAGAAAGCAAACAAAGAAGTTACTGGCAGCTCTCAAAAGCTGCTAACCAGTGTGTGATTTGCAATTCTTGTATTGACCTTCACATGTCAAATAGGCATTCATCAGAGAGAATAACATTCTTGCGCTTGCACTGTGTGTGTGTTTGTCAGAGGCTGAGAGAATTTATGGTGTTTATTTTTCTTAGGTTGCAGCTGTCATTGACTATTAAACATATACTGACAACAAAAAAAAAAAGAGTGTGATCGGAGAGCGAGAGCAGGAAATAAAACAGTATTTTGCCTTTTAAATGAGAACTATTTCTTAAGTGATGAAATAGTAACGTGGATTGGATCATCACTCGATTCATTTAAAATCCGTGCGTTCCACCTTGCCCTTCATCTCCGACAGCATTAAAAAGTATTGATTTGTGCTCCCCCCCGTCCACAATCCGGAACTTTCCCTCTATAAATACCCGGTGTTCCTGTTCTCTGTTTGGTCTCCCGTGCGCTGCCACCTCAGATTCCACGGATGAACCGAATAGCGGATGCTGGTGAATGACCAAGTGGCCCTCCGAAGAAATTCTTCATAAATCACAGGAATAAGGGAGTGCACCCCCGTGACACACTTGACAGGTAAGAGGAATCTGTCGAATGAGGTATCCCATTAGGTGGAGGGTACAGTTATTCAAATCAATAACGCCGTCCTGTCAATTGTAAAAGGAATCAACCTCCTTCCCTTGAGGTCCAGACCTGTCAGCTAGTGACACTTCTATTTGTTTACATTGTCACTTTCTAGTCTTCCATTCACTTGCTATGGACTCTTCACTGCACAGTGCATTATGATATATATATATATATATATATATATATATATATATATATATATATATATATATATATATATATATATGTATATATATATCTTAATTTGCCTTAATCATTGCAGTTTTTGTAAATTAGATGGCTCACGCTGGTTTACGCTGCAATCTAGTTGATTGACAGAAATTTAGAAATAATACATTAACAAATCAATTGAGCATTTTAGTACGACACTTTTTTCTGTTTTTTTTTTCTATCATGAGAACAGCATGTTCTGCCATTTTATGGACAACAATTAATTAAGCTGAATTGATTATAAAAAAAAATATGAATTTAGAAAGGTGCCAAATATTTCTGATATAACGTTTTTTTTTTAGGAAACCAGGCCGAGCTCATGACAAGAAACGCATTACGGGTTGAACACTGGGGCTGAGCACTTGAATTGTAAGCTTAATTCGTCATCAGTGACCGGCCATGACAGTGTTAATCTGGTCATCTCGATGTAAAATACTCAAAAGAGGTGGCTGACTGCACCAGAGGCCAAGATGCTTACCACTGCAAAAGCCTCATTATCTTGAACAAATGGTCTCACGAGTTGATAAATGGGCTAAAGCATGACATTTAGAATCGCAAATTTGTCTTCATGTTGGAAAAAAAAAAAAAAAAAACACATGCGAGTCCAAAGGAAGCAATCCTGCTGTGCTCGGATCTTGTGAAGCGGTTGAAGTACAAAGACTAGAGGGGGAGAAAAAACAACAACAACATGAAATCAGAGTGGGTTGTGACTGATTGTTTTTGAGTAATAGCTCCACACACTGTGTTAGATCCTCCAGGCCCGCTACACTGCATCTGGCCAAAGACAAAGCTAATCGTGGAGGACGGTGATGTGAGGGATTGCAGTGGATGGGCCCACCGCAGGGCAGCCAGGCTCACGCTGGGGTGTGATGTTTGTGTGTGTGTGTGTGTGTGTGTGTAAACGTGCGTGTGTGCCGCTTCGATCATGAGCTCAGTGTGGGGGTCAATGCACAAACATCACAGGGGCTTACCTCAAACTCTGTATCTTCTGTGTGTGGCTTGTTTTTTTCTTTGTGTGTGTGTAAGTGGGCTGGATGCTTTGGTGTCTGCAAGCTTTGCTTTAAAAGCAAAGACCACCCAAAGCTGCGATTGCTTTGCCAGGCATAAAAGATACTTTTGCCAATTTTCTGTGGCCGACTGTTTATAAGACAAACAACATTAGTCATCCTCGACAGTTGCCGCTATCACTGGAGTTTAATGTTATTCCAAATAAAGTGGCCAACGTTGTCTCATCTTTTTATAAGACGTATATTTGTTTGCGAACATCCATTATGCGAGTTGACAAGATGACTAGTTCATCGCACGCTGTGTTTCGCGAGGAGGGCTAAACTCCAGCTTCCGACGGGCCTCGTCTGAATTGCACAGCTCTGAAATTGGAAGAGACCCAAGTTATTTTAATTCAATCATGTCTCTTTTTCTTCTTCTCTTCCCCTCTTCCTTTTCCGCCACCCTGCTTCTCTTGTACTTCAGCATCAATATGTATTTCATTTCTCAGGAAGTGTGTGAATTTTTTCAGAGAGCTCTCGGGATAATGGCTGAGGATTCAATTCACTCTGGGCTCATTTAGCACAGTAAGAGCTAAAGAAGCTTGACACATTTTTTTTTTTACCTACACGGGATAGAGGTGGTAAGAGGGCTCTGCGTGGACTTAAGCCTATGATATCACCGACTCCACGCTGAAGGATAGAGACAAAAGCTTCCAAGCATCTCCGCTGAGCGAATGCTGAGCCAGCTTGCACCGCTGCGGACCGCCACAGATTTAGAAGAATGGGATTGGTGTGGCTGGGGGAAGGGGGGGTAGGCGGGTGAGGGGGAGAGGGGGTTAGTCATTTGCCAACTTTGACACCACAGGGAGGCTTTGTCAAACAAGAGTGAGAATATTGAATATGTGTAGGTGAGAGCGAAAGTGAAAAAAAAAAAGAGCAGCCTGCTGGGTCCGCTGTACTCAGGAAAAACAGGAAAAGTAGTGGAGGTGGTGAATAACAAATTAATTAGAAATGGGAGCAAGATAGCGATGGATGAGAGACTCGACGGACAGGGTCTGGGGGAAGAAAAAAAAAAAAAAAAAAAGCCAATCACGGAGCAGTGGGCTGTGAGCCCCATCTATTATGTGGGGACTGACAAGTTACCAGCAGTCAGAGCAGGAGCTGCACTTAATAAATCAAAGCTGACAACTCCTCCTTGGCCCTATCTCAAGTACAGCTTTCCCACTTCCCCTTCCCCAGCTTCCATTAAGCTTCACCTTCTGTGGATAGCAGGTCCACCGCTGCCCACCTTCCAAGGGCTTTGCAAGCACATGATGCGTTATTCCCCTGGTTGTTCCCCAAACTATGCATTCTATGCTGGATGACACGGTGACAGTGACAGTCACAGGGTGTCAAGTTTTGGGCAAAAAGAAAGTAGATGAACCATGTGACCTGTAAGGTTGGGCAAATCACAGAAAAGAAACTTCTCCTATATTCATGCTGTGAGCCAATAAGCTTCACAGTAGCACGATATAATAACTACACACTGTTTAGCATTAGTTAAGCACCAGCAAACACTTCATTCATCATTCATAAAGCATTGTTTCAACATTAGTAACTCATTAGTATGTAGTTCAAAAATGGTTATAAATGTTTTATTACAAAATATCACCAATAACTTCACTAATATGTAACTAACCACTAGTAACTACCTTAATTCATCATGAGTTGCAGTATTAAGACACGTTTCTAAAGCACATGTTAACAATTAGTGCATCATCTATATGTCCGTAATAATTGCTTTGCAAGATATATTATTTAATTTACAATAGGGGAATCCATAATTTGTAAAGTATGAAAACCCAATCATAAAACACATACTAGTCAAGCGTATAAATCAATAATAAAACATGTATAACTGTTTATGAATTGCATACTAATGAGTTACTAATGAGTGTTCATGTTGGAACAATGCTTTATAAGGGATGAATTCAGCGTTTACTCATGCTTAACTAATGATAAATAGTGTGTAGTTACTATATGGTGCTCCCAGCTTTTCTTTTGTTACCCATGGTAGAATACAATAAAAAGGGTGTTTGCTCCATTGTTTAAAACAATTCATTTAAGAACAATGACAGACATACATGATGATTCAGTCAGTCCATTTTTTCTTTTATTGACCACTTACAGCACCACACGCAATAATCTTTATGTAATAATTGGGTGAAACTGCGAGAAGGAGAGAGTCTGGGCATTTCTATAGCATCTATCAGACTTTACTCCCACCGGGTTCAATGTGTGCCGGTCAAATTGCCTGTTAATGAGTTAGAAAAGAACCATTGATGCGTCAGCTAAACAAATGGATTGGATGCCATTAGGTAGCGCTTGTAATTTAGCACCATTTGGTTTTAATGAAGGCAGAGCTCCAGAAAAGTTACATTTTAATCAAAAGAGGTGTGTGCTTCCAACAGGAACAATATTTTATTCCTTTCTTTGTTGATGTCAAGTCAAAAATCATTCAACGGGTGATCAATTAGCACCTGCCAGAGAGGCAGAATGTCTTAACAAGTCCTGTGCGGAGCAGCACAACATTTCCAGCAATTAAGACTCTTGCTTGCACTAAGTGGAAAGGGCTCTTTGGGGAACAGTTACACAAACACATACACAGAGGAGGGAAACAATCACCGGTGCAGATGTTTCAACTGTAGAGCTTTCTGGGATCAATTCTAATCAAGTGGGTGAAGATTGGATGTAAGCCTTGGCTTTCCCTTGATTTCACTCCATCTTCTGGTCCCAATAAGAGGGCTTTGTTGTTGCTTATCTTTGTGAGCAATCACACACCGTCGAGTCACCCTCTTGGCTAAAATATATAGGAAGAAAAATAATCAGAAGGGGTTTTTTTTTAGTATGATTTCAGTGTCACTGGTTCAGACTGTAAAAAAAAGGGGGAAACTGGGAAAGTGAACTAAGCAGTAAACTCTTAACTCACACATCTTTCTATTTCACGATTGTGTTGAACAGGTATAAATGTGAGGTGTTCTTTCAAATAGAATGCTCACTGAGCAGGAAATACACACTTTATCTGCTCCGACAATAAAACAATACACATCTTGGTTTTGTTTGCTCCGCTAATTGAGTATTGCACAAGTGTTATGTTCAATGATGAATCCGTGACAAAGGTCAGTTTCCGTGTGATGATCATGAAAATGCTATTTTCTCGCAGCAGATTATTTAATGCCTGCTTTTCAGATCCTTTATCTCTATCCACATGTGGCAGATTCAGTTATGAGACACCTTTTCTTCAAGGTAATGGAAAGGTCAGTTGCCTTTAAACAAACGCTATGATGCTGCGGCAATAGTAGCTGAAGGCTGAGAGCGGGCACGTCCTGCAGAAACACTGGATAATTGCAGAAAACACATTGTTTTCACCCCTGAGCATTTAGAGACTCTGGCCTGTGCTGACACAGAGTCTGAACTGTATACCTGCAGTTTCCTGATAAAAGGAAGAGAGATTTCAGAAATATACTGAACACAACAGCCCCAAGAGTGATAATGGAAGTAAAGAGGCGAAGCTACTGTTTTTTCCCACTATCACAACAGAGGCTGCTGGGGTGATATGAGCGGAGGCATAATCTGGATATCGTGTTTGATTTGATAAGTCAAATACAAACAAACAACAAAAAATAGAAGAAGTATTGAAATGAGGCTGTTGAAGGGCGACATCGGAAAAGATATGCATTTCTGACGGGAACTTTTGAAGAGTTATTTTAATAGATAGCACGTGTTTAGTTTACAGAGGTAAATAAGCAAACATCCACGTGCAATCATGCTAAGTTATAAAGTCACGCATAAAAACAATATGTGTCTTTCTCCGTCTCTTCCGAACACACACACACACACACACACACACACAGGCCAAAATGAACCTTGTGAGTCCCCTGGTCCTCTCCGCTGTCAATGATTACACAACATGCACACAAGACGTCCATTCTCCATAGCAGTGTCCAAACATAAAGACTTACTAATACATGTATTATCCTGATTATAATATTACAAGCCCGGCGCACTGTGAGTGGTATTGTGAGGCCATCGAAATAACCCCGAGGAAATAATGAAGCCTGTCCCTTTGGTTTGATCTCGTAGTCGGTGAACTCTCCAAAAGTCTGATTGTGCCCTCATAGCCGTGTCTCTGAGCAGATTGGTGCTCTGATTTAGCCGTGACCTCTCTGGCAGTATAATTCGGCAGCATGCGGCGACGTGCCTACCAGACCATTTTAACCCATTTATTTGGGGGGGGGGAGGTTCAGTTTAAGCCTAATACGACACGATGGAAAAGTGTGCATTTGAGAAATAATTGCGGGTTCTTAGCGCATTACAAACCGTCCGTCGAAATGTGCCTTTAGGATTCATTTTTTTTCACACACTGCACAAGTGAAACGAGCGATTTGGCTGAGGACCGAATGCAAACGCAGGTGTCTTCCTCTCACACACACCCGGATCCAAGTGGTTTCTATTGTGAGACAAAAACAACAACAACAAATGATTCCCCTAAAAGGACAAAGTAATTACCAGAGTCAGAGCCCCAAAATAGCCTCCTCCTAATTTGCAGCTTTGGGTTCGTACACAAGTGGGTGGTGTATGCCTTCGCTTCCCGAAGCAGTGCTCCCCACCGGCATTCAGCGTCTCCGTGGCTCATCCCTACCCAGTATTCTGGCCCCGTTCTCTCGAGGCCCCACTTGCTATGCATTTGCTCTTGAGCGAAGAAGTATTTGAAGATGGGACCTTCCCCATGTGTGTTTGTCAATCCGCTACATATGGCATTAGCTTCTTCCCTGGTTTAAGTAATTGGTGTTCCTGTCCCTCAGCCCAGAAGGCTCCGGGTTAGGATGGAGGTTGGGGTGGGGGGGTGGGGGGGTGGGGGGGGGGGTGCTCAAAAGGCTGGTGAAGGAATGGAGGGTAACGGTTCACCGGCAGCAGGTATGCCTTCACAGAGCCTTTCTGATGAGGTCCCATGAGCTCTGTGCATCTGGTGCTTTAGATAAGCATACCTCAGATGCCACTGGGAAAAGTAAAAGGAGGGGGTGGGGTGGGGGGGGGGGGGGGGTAGAAAGATGGATCTTCTCCTCATCTTTCCCTATTTCAGAATGAAATGAAGAGAGAGTTTCTCCCAGAGTAATACATGGAAATCCACAGCCAGTCTTTCCCATGTGAGCCGGACTCATGGATGTTGTGGTCATTTGAGACCAGACGGAGGGAGAGAGCGGGACCGGCGCCTCCTTTAATCCCATGCACAATTTATCTTCCGGGAGGCTCGCATCGCCTCCCCTTCTGAATTCAACTTCCGGCATTATTTCTCGGCGAATCTCAGTCGCAAATAGTATAAGAGTGGTTGGGAATCTTAGATAAATTGTTCTCAGTCAACAATCCAGCGTTGCTGTGTAATTCTCAGGTGATAAACAAGCGCGAGTGAGCCGACTCTCACAGATCTGAATTGGAATCCAGAAAAAGTAACAATCCGTCTTTGTCTGGTTTGATTCTTCCCTCCCGAGGCCGTGTGACAGACAGATGGCTGCTGAGATTATACTAGTTGGATGTGCTGCCTGCTTCCTCCCTTAAGTCGCTCCGTTTGATGTTGCAAGGCCAACACTTCCAAAATAATAACAGGCCCACAGTCGAGCTCATGCATTATGAAGACAGGAAAGAAACAGCTGCAGAACATCAGAAACAATAATAACATTAGCTCAGGCAAGAAAAACAACACAGTGACAGTAGCCTTGGTTTAGTGTTTAACTTTGCATACTGGAGCCTTTTCTAGTATTCCCTTTTAAGCTCGCAGCCCACCAGATTCAGCCCGCTGCATCTCAGCCATGAGCTACCGTCAAGATGACACGTTGACCCCTGAGAATGCCTGAGTGCCAGCACAACAGCCATCACACATGCTGTTAAGTAAAGTTACGCCGTTTATTATTTAAAGAGCTTCCTTCACTTGTTTGAGGGAAAAGATCATTGGAGGTTGTTCTTTCGTGGTCTGGTTTTACTCAAATCAACCTCATATTTAATCGCTTGCCCACGAAATAATCGCAAACTAATGCATTTCAGATTATTTGAGATATGGAAACCCAGCTGTAATCCTGCTCTGAATTATCTCTGGCGTTCCCTGTCTGTCCACGGCTCATCTTGCATACTGCCTTCCCCATCAGTCGAATATTGTATTGTGCTTATTTTTAAATGTATGCTTAAGGATCTTTCTTGTTTTTTTTTTAGATATTTAAATCACAGCGGTTTAATATCGTCATTGCTTCAGTTTTAATCCAATTTCTCGGAGGATTTTTGTAAATGTATTGTTTAATGGCGTCTGGAGGACCAGCGTTGCTCGGCGCGTACACATGCACACACACACACACACACACACACACACACACACTTTTGTGACTTTGTTGGCAAATTTTCGGTTGATGTTGCCCAGTTGGACATTTTTTACATATTGCTGTAACCCTTCGCGCAAAATCCATCGACCCCACTTCATGAAGAAGTCTGTGGTCACACAACAGTGAAATGTGATTTTCTCTGCTCTTTCCTTTTTAAAATAGCACAAATAATGTGGTGGAAGCAGCTGCTTAAATGTCCATTGAGTCATCAAAGATCCATCAGTTTGCATCAGTCAGCCATGTTTTTTTTATTTACATTTGGGGCCTGTGAGCCTCGACTGCGTCCAATTGGGAAAATTACAATTTCTGAGTGGCCTTGAACACAGCGTAAACATACAGTACGGCCCGACTGTTCAGAGGAAGCGTTGCGCAGTGAACTGCAGTTTAGTTGCGCGGAGACAGTGCAGACAGCTGCGCAGATTAAAAGGAGAGTGGATCTGTTGTGTGGGACGTGCGGGTGTTAAAAAGCATCTGAAAGGCTCGCAGTCTAGACAGGGGGCTATTGTGGTTTATATTCATTCAATCAAACGTTACAGCAGTGGTCGTTGCAGACACACCTGGCGGAGATCTATCCTCTCCTCAGAGGCACTTTCCTAGTTATCTTCGCAGCTGGCCCGTTATGTGTACGAAGGCTTAAACTGTATACGCCTGCGTTTGTGTGCAGATGTGTGGCTCTCAGCATACGTAATGCGGCAGTGACAGCGTGGATCTCTGTCCCAGATATGGCTACAATGGCCGCAGGTGGATTTGCTCCCTTCTCCCTGCTTCTCCAACCGGCCCCATTTTTCACAGCTATTTTATGGACAAAGAAAACACTAACTGTCTGAGAAAGGCAACGGAACACAGCACCAATTAAACAGTTAATATTGATTTTGAAACTTTCCTACATACTGTATTCTTGTTACGCGTGCTGAATTCCCATCCTTGCGTGAACAAAAACAGATTTCTTTCGGATAAAATACGTTCTGTAAGTGGGTCTGACACAGAAACACAAATACGACACGTTTCAACATGAATTACGGCGCTCGGCTCAGGGAATTTGAATCATTCAGCAAGACAAACTAGGAAAAGGTCAACATCCTCATCCCTCCACGTCCCATTCCCCTCTCCGTGACTTCGCCACTGTTCCTGAGTAAATGTCTGCCTTAATTAAAACGCGGCTCAGACGTCTCTGATGTGAACACCTGTACGATCGTAAATCTAGCCAATCTCTATTGGCACGGTGAGCGCAAGGGGAACCAAGGAGAGGAAGGTGTGTGCGTCTGTGTGTGTGTGTGTGTGTGTGTCAGTGAGGGGGTGTTCTTAAGGGGACTATTTTCATTCTTCTACCGCCACCTCTGAGCGGCAACACCCTTGACCCGCTTGTCACCAATCCGTCATTGTGGCTGAGTGACGGCCCCAGCGCATCTCTTAACCTTCTTTTAATCAACCTGTCCCTCTGCATCACCTTAAACATAAGAAGCGGCAGACGGGGGACAGGGGGCATTTGTCTTTGCATTACGGGCGGACGGCCTCCCCTTGAGAAGCTCACCAGATTCATCAGTGTGATAAAGCGGTGTGTGTGTACTCCTTAAAGGAAGCCTTGGGAGGGGAAAGATAGAGGGAGAGGGAGATGGAGAGACGAGAGTCAGAGGAGCGGTGACAGGAGGAGAGGAACAGACACAACAAAAATGATATGGGAGGCATAAAGGAGCCGGCTACGAGTGGTGAATACATGCGAGCGCGTGTCAGGGAGTGTGCAAACGCGTCTGTCTTGAACCTTAAATCTCAAACTTTTTTTGTATAGGGAGCATCCAATTAATATTGCAGTGAATGAATACATGCTCGGCAAAAGTATGCGTGAGCTCAGGCATTACTTCTTGTCTGCAGATTAATTGTATAAGTATATTGAAAATGTTTTGGCTAAAAATGAAGAAAAAAAAGCAATCCAAAAAAACGATCCTGTATAAAGCAATCGTATAATGTTTGTTCGTATAATGTTTGTCAGTTTTGACTGGGCCCTCCATTGGCCCTCCCTTGGCTCCATCTTGGCCTCCTACTTACGTCTCCATACTGGGAGCATGCTGACCGACGTATACTGTAGCTAATACACTTACTATGGATAAGTACGTCCTACAACACTACTTCAATGAATCCAAGCTATCCCTTTAAGTTCAAAATGTCAAGGTTTGAACCAATGTATATGTCATTGGCCACAAGGTCCATTTGTGAAAAAAAAAAAACACTCTGAACGAACCTGGTCAATACCCATCACCCCAAATGCTGTTACACCTCTCAACAGGCTCCCCATTTTATCTGTATGATTTCAGACAGCAACAGGCTGCTTCCGTCTTGAAGCCTCCACCTACCTGTCATCTCCGATTGACTCGAGCAGTGCCTTTTTTTTACCTCCTGCCAAACCTGAATCTTTGTGACTCACCCTGAGCTTCCTCCTCCTCCAAGCTTTGTACCAAACGCACACACACACACACCATTATGCATGCCAACTAATGTTTAGACTTGACTATGAACACTGGCGAATCTTTTACTCATCCCACCCACTCAAGAGGAGGCAGCCATGGGCATATGCTTTGTTGTCCCAAAAGAGTACTCGGATCCTTTACAGGTTGAAGGTCGATGCTCCACCAAACAGGCTTTGTGGTCACCAGGGACGCCCATTTCCTCAATCAAAGGGCATGCTTTAATCCTGCAGAAAAGCTGAAGTACGTTACCCTAAAATCTTTTTAGAGACACGCCAGAGACTCATTAAGAGAGGGACTGTCAAGGGGAGAAACATAAAAAAAGAAGAAGAAAAAAAACAATCACATGGTTAAAAAAAGTCTTTCCACACAAGGTGGAAAAAGGTGTTTGTTCGATAAGGCTTGACACATCCAATTATCAGACTCTGATAACGTAGTTAGTTAATTAACACAGCACCGGAACGTTCATCCTTCTCCAAGATCCTTTTGCCCGTTTCCTGCATTCCCTAAACCCTGGGCAGAGACAAACACAACCCCGTCTGTGTGTTAACAATCTAAAAACCACCTAAGGCATTTTTTTTTTCCCTCCCCGTGTCCTTCCAGTGACTTCAAGGACGAATCCCATCACAACAACATGCCTGCTCCCCGCGCACAACGAGAAAGTTACCGACCAACACTTCACGCCTCGATTCACCTCACATACCCAAGGGACTCGGGCAGCCGAGAAATCATTAAAAACAATATTTCATACAATTCATACCACCGCGGTGTTATTCACCTTTTGCCTGTGTTAATCTAAGTAGCAGCTAATTGATTACCTGCTGGAATCTAAAAGGATTGAAAAGGTCAAGGTATGGCACCATGCAAAGGACAAACACCACAGGCAGCAGGGAAAGGTCACAGCCCCTTTGGCTTTTTGAAGAAAGGAGCTGTGGATGAGCTAACAGGAGTCCCAGGGGAGCCACAGCATGAGTAATTTTGGGGCAGACGGCAGTCTTGTCTAAATATAAGCACTCAAGCTGTGCAGGCTGGCACATGCTGAAGACCCAGTCTTGAGACAATGTTGAAATTCAGGTCAGAGGGAGACAACTTTGCTTTGAGCTTTAAGCTGTTCCGAGCACTATTTAACGAGGCGTGGTGCTGCTGTAAGGTGTTTGATATGTACATACCAAAATATGCTGAATAAAAAGAGACTTTTTTACCCCCACCCCCACCCCCCCCTTCTGTGGGCCCACCACCCGCAGGGATAGGAAATGGGGCCGGGTGAAGTGTGAGCCGGGCGGAAGGCAAAGGCGGGGACCTTGGAGTGACGACCTCAGGCATCGCAGACATGCTCTAGAGACCTTCTGGCGGGGAAGGAATCTGATCTGCTGCACAAGGTGTAGGTATCAACTAGATATAGTTGAGCTCTCCTCCAGATGTAGCGCTTGTTCTGGTACAAAAATACCGGAGAGGGGCTGGACTCTTTCCTTTTTCCACAGGCCTGTTTTTGAGTCTTATGTGTCCGTCATTGTCAATTACCAACACCCTCAATGGTCAGCTTTGCGCTTGTATCATCAGATCTGCAGCCGTATGTCTTGGACACTTGGTTTTAAAGAGAGGCGCAGAGCTGTCAACTGATCACCACCCAAGTGAGCTTTCTCTGCAGGGGGAAAGAGCTGGAAAATGTGGCTGTCGAGAGGGACGTCTGTAATGCCCCGCTAAACCTGCTTCCCATCGCGACACAGCCCCGGATTATTGGAAAGTATATGATGCACGGACGGATGGATTTGTGATTTTTTTTTTCCGTGGCAAGGTGTAGCACTACTTTTTAAGGTGACCAACATCTTTTTTTTTTTCCTGTCGCTGTCATTAAATCATTAAAAAACGATCTGAAGGTGTTTTTGGATTGATGAATTTTGATATGAGCGCTGACAATCGGTTCTAATAGCTCGCGGCATTTCTCTCTCGCTAGCAAGCTCGGCTGCACAGCAGACATTTACATTCCTCATCTCGAGGGTCAAAGTAGTCTCCGTTACAAGAGAATTGTATTTACATCGTAGTGTCGGAATAAAATAGGAAAATGTCTAAAATGTCACGGTTTAGATTAAATCTATGTAATGTCCACTGAACCCCTCGGTGTCTTTAAGTCTCAAATACTGTATAATACCGACTGAAGGCAATTATTTTTTAGAAGAGATATTGTGAGAACAGTACTGAAGTTACTTGAGAAATTAATTTGACAATATGTAATACATAGAACACAACTGAAGCGCTACATTTTTTAGAACAAAATGTCTCATGCTTTTCTGCAAATTCCAAAATGTTTGCCACATGTATTTTTTTCAAAGATTTACATATGCACACACACACACACGCATAGACACACACACACACACACACTTAAATCCATTATCGCAACACATTGTCTTTATCCTCAAGAGTCCTTACTAAGGTGTTTGATTTGGAAGGCTATGTTATGAAAAAAACAAAAAAAACAGCGCTTCCATTTACTTGTCACCAAGCTGCTTTTAGCTGATGTCTCACGACGACGCTATAACTCTGGCCTTTTATCCACCCCTACCCAAAAGACGCAATGAAGTGAAATGGTGTTGACAGCCACATCCTTGCCAGTGCAGGCCAGACATTGCTTGTTAACACACCGAGAATAAAACAAGACTAATGTACACTTCAAGGGCAAAGAAAGAAAAAGAAAAAGGTTGAATAATTGAAAGCCCCATTCTCGCTAGGACTACGCGTTAAAGGAGCCCGGCGATCACATCGCATTGCTTTCACTTTTCCAGTCGGTTTCCGCTCTACTGCCGGGCAGCCCTTGTTGGCACAAAGGCATTAGGTATTCTTCCACGTAAGGTCTGTTTCTCCCATGAGTGCCTGAGCTCTATTCAAGGTACAAAGGGGAGATAGTGTTTGCAGTCTTTGATTTACCGATGTGGGCCCGTAAGATAAAAGGAGCTTGGGAGTCAAACTGCACCAAATACTGGGCTTAGTACACCGCAGTTAACCGACAAGGCTCCCTCAGGACCTGCGGGGTCCTACTTGTCAGTTTGACATACTTCATGTTGCCATTTGCACTTTTTACCAAGGGGGGTTTTCCTCCCTCTGGAGCCACCAGAGGGACTCTCCTCTTAGACACAAGCATAGTGGAGTAAGAATCCAATGATTGTTGCGGGCTTTCACTGGAATACAAATGCGGGAGAGAAGGGTCAACTGAACCGGAGCTGAAGCCAAATCTCAAGCCGTCAAACACACAAAGACACCATGTCAGAGTCACACGTGCATGGAAGCAGGTGCAGGGAGCACACAGAAACATCAGGAGTTGCCACTAAATTAGCTCGGCTGACTGTAGCATAATCTGACACCGTCTGCCAGACTTGCAACTCTTAGCCTTTTTTTTTTATTGTTTGCTTCATGGTTTTATAAAGATATTTTAGGAGAGCTTTGGGAGCGGCATACACTGCATTTGCTGACACATGTATATTTCACAAAGTGTCAGGGTTGCAGATCAAGGTGTGAAGAAAGAGAGAAGGGGGGGGGGGGGTGTACTACCAGTAACCACAACATATAATATTAGTCTTGACATTAGGCGTCTGTTTGTATGAAACTAGCTCTTCATAGACTCGTAGCGAGAAGTTGATGTCAGAGCTCTGCAGATTAAGCAACTCACTGACACTATATGATCATTCACTGCCACGACCCATCAATCAGATCCGAGATGTCGGGAGATACAGGCTTCTTGATTGATACGGTGTCATTGTGCTGTGAACAGAATTCGATTTAGGCGCTGACTGAGAGCCTCTGGGAAGTTAGTCAATATGTTGCTTGCCAAACTATAATTAGCCCAGTGGGTCCTTTGTGCTGGGGCGAGGTAACATTGCGAGTCAATTGTCAACTCTAATATGTACGTCAGTTGTGTAAAGTTATGGTGGGACGAAGGTGTCATGTGTATGTCTAGATATGTTACAGAAAATAATATATTCTACTTGAAGACATTATGACATGTTACATGTTGTGTTTCACTCAAGTCGTTGTGATCGTTACTTTGGTTTTATTTTGAAAAAACTGGCTCTAGCAAAGCCATGAAAACATCCCACATGAGTTCACGTCACAACGTACGGACTTAATCCATAAACTGTTGGCACAGTTACTCCAGAAGCAATCTATTAATACACTTTAATGCAGATAGTTTTTTTCTTTCCAACCAAACTGTTGGAGACATAGAATGTAATGAACAAGCTTCTTCACAGTTTCTTCACAGCTCGGTTCAAGATTCAAAGGGCATCACACCCAATTTGCATTGTTACCATGCCAAAACATATATATATATATATATATATATATATATATATATATATATATATATATATATATATATATATATATTAGGACTTTCTGAGTGGGTTCTGAGAGATGTGGTATGACGATCGGCAAAGTGCATTTCCAAATGAGATGTGCTGCTGTTCAACTCATTAATGGCCGGGGAGGAACGAGAGGGACAGAGATCATATTTATGGGATGAAACATGCAGATTAATGTGTGTGTGTGTGCGCGCGCACACACACACTCAACAAAGTGCACTCTTTCCAGACAGTAGAGTGATGGCATGTAATTATTTCCTCAATGGCCGACCATGTGTTTATCAAAATGTTAATGTATGCATAATAACAGGCTCCACAACGCCTGCAAGAATGTCAAGGCTGCCAGCACGTCAATCAAGCCTCAAAATAGAATGGCAAATAAGTATGCACCGCTGTCTCGCTAAATGACAGACAGAGCCCCCTCACAGCCCTTAAGCTGACAAATAACAGGCCGGTGCACGAGGTGGAATTATTGTATCAGGGAGCACGGTGAGCGGGTGGTCATTTGGCCACAGGCGAACCAGCACCTGAGTGTCGGGAGCACTGAGCTGAGGAGCCAGACATGAGTAGACAGACAGAGAATGAGAGGGTGGGTGTGTGTGGGGGGGGGGGGGATGATACAGACACAATGCTGGACAGAGCGAGGAGAGACATAAAAAGAAGAGGATCAGCAGAGATATTCATCATATGGTGCGAGAGATAAAAGAAGACGGAGCAGACAGAGCATCAACGGGCTACCCACTTGTAGCTTCTATTGATTATCTGTGAATCCTCTGTAAGACCCCCCCCCCCCCTCTCCCTCCCACCCACCCAATACCCCCCTCCCCTTCTCTCTCTCTTTCTTTGCCCACTGTTAAAAAAAAAGGAACAATGGAACAAAATGTGGGTTGAATTTTACGCAGACTGTGCAAGCAATCCTTTATGTCAGAACCGAAAGCCTAAAGTGCCGAAGAAACTTCAACTCAAATGTTAATATTTCTGCTGGATTTTGTTTGACGGCATTCAAATGTGCAAAGTCAGTGTACATGCAACGGGGCACTGAGGTAAAAGTGCCCAGTTTGTGATATCCCTGGCTAGAGATGACCCTTTGCTATGTTCACTCATTAGTTCCTGGCATGCCATTCAATCAGAATGTTAAAAACAACATCCACTAGGAGTATCTATACTCTTATAGTAATGAGAGAGCATCCATCTGCTTTGAATTCTGAGAGAGTAGAACCTGATTATCATCCTGTTCAGGAAAGCTTTTCTTCAGATTAGTTCTAAGACGGCTAAGAGAGGCTGTGTTGGATGAGGACACGGGGACAGAGGCAGGAGAGGGATACCGGTGAGGCTCCCTGGATGGATCTCAGTGTGTGTCCATAAAACCCAAAGACTTATCTGAAGATTTTAGCCCCTGTCTGGACCACATGTTGTGCAGGATTACGCACGAGGTGTGATTATGATCTGTGTCCAACAGACATATGTGCTGAGGCACACAGACACGTCGTCGCACACACACACACACACACACACACACACAGAGTCGAGAAGAGCATTTATGTTGAGGACTTTCTGGGCTGCACTGCCAGAGATAGACGGACACTGGATCTACCTTAGCCAGGCGAAGTTTAGCTTTAATTCTTTGGGGGGGGGGGGGGGGAGGGGCGTTGCATTGATTGCAGTCATCCATCACATCAGAGGCATCTGCATTATTGAGTCATTCTGAGCTCGAGCCACAATCGTGAGGGAGGAACCACAAGTCATCAAAGATAAAACAGCTTTGTCCCGAAAATGCTACTTGAGAGAACGCGTCTGTCCTACCTGTCACTGCCTGGCTGCCTGCCGCCACACTGCAGTGCATCTAAGCGAACACATCCGCAATTGAAGAAGAGACGGATGAGAGCCCGCATGGCTGATTCCTCTGATCTCCATACGTAACGGCGACAGCGAGCTTTGGCTGTCGCACGTGAGCCGCGAGGCTCACATTGGCAAGGACACTGGGAGCAAACGTCTCACCAGTGTAAATCTTTAAACGCTGAGGTCACCTGCACAGATTTAAGAGAATTAATGGCATGGCCCGGGGGACAGGATGGCGCGTTAGTCTGTGTGAGCGAATGCCACTGAATCGAGTTAACCAAGCAGAATCGTCTTTCAATAATCAATTCTTAATTTCATGCCGAGTGCCTCAGATTAATCTGCGCCGCGAGGAGAAGTGGATGAGCTTTGATTTTGGGCTGTGTTGCCATGCGGCTCGTTCCAAGCAAAAAAGACACAGAGGTGGTGGAAGTGGAACATGATGGGTGGGACTTCTTTATCTCATTCAGGTATAAGCAAAACCCCAGCCATATGCGTATAGGAGTTATTATGTTGAAAACCATTGCAATGATAGCCAATAGACCAATAATGGATACCCATTACTGTAGAGAAAATAGGAGCATTTTATCTGGCAGAATTAGAAAAATGCATTCTCCTATCCTCGTCTTGGTGACTCTAAATTAGAAAAGCAATAACATGTGGTTGCAGCAATTGTGGAAATTGCACAATGTATCGCCCCCATTGAGAGGCTGCAAATCTTTTTTGTATCCTATATGTTTAGCAGTCGCTCCCGCCATGCATTTAAATGACCTCATCTCGTAGACCAATGAAAGATTTATGAGATGTTTCAGTGTATAATCAGCAATATCCAAGTCAGATCAGTATGCCGCATGTAAACAGTTTATTGAATCAAAACCGGCAGATTTCCCGTTAATGACAGTGTTCATAGGCAACGCTGACAGCATCAGTGGGAGAGATACTGATATGTTACATATCGTCTTATACAAGTCTAATCAGGCTCTCCTTCAACGCGACCTTGATCAGAGCATCCTTCAAACTGACGAAAACGCACACACACACACACACACACACACACACACACACACAAATACACCCGGGCCCGGGACACACCGTCTAATCACTGGGGCCAATCTGGTGAAAACAATCACCCCAGTTAATTGAGAGCAGTTTAGTAGATGAGTGTATCAAACACACGCACACACACGCGCACGCACACACATACATACACACGCACGCACATACATATACACGCACACACACACACACACACAGGAAGACAGCTTAGAGGGACATCTTAGTTATTTACGGAGTAATTTCTCTTATCACTTAGGCTTTGTAAACAGCCAATGGGGAGGTAATGCAATCTCCGGTGCTGCTCACTTAAGTCTCAGATCGGTGCAGGAAAAAAAGAAGAAAAAGAAGAAAAAAGAAGAAGAAGAAGAAGAAGAAGAAAAGAGAGCGAGAGAAAAGCACACCTTCCTACCACCAGTCCGTGTCGTTGATATATATATATATATATATATATATATATATATATATATATATATATATATATATATATATATATAAAAATTCCTTTCTATATTTATGACATCTGTATGCATTTTCTTTTTTTTTTAATGGTGATTCAGATGCGGAGCGGATATTAAAATTATAGCTCTGTACATGTTGAGTGGTACCCCTCAGTCAATAGCCTGACACAGAACTGTGCCTGTCAAAGATTGATTTAGTCACTGACCTTGTGTAATTGAATCGTAACTAATTGTAATTAGCAATCAGAGGGTGGAACCACCCACCTTGTAGAGAGCAGTGTATGTCTACCGCCAGGGAGGCTTCACCACCCTGCTGTCACTTTTAGAGCGTGTCAGCGAGGCCCAGCCTCACACGGAATACGAATCAATCATCTTGTTCATATAGTGGAATTAATGAGGCATACAGTAACTTATTGCTTGAGGAACAAAGACGTAAAATTAACGGCGATGTGTGATTGAAGCCCAATCGTAAGACAATGCATCAGCTGCTGTTCCCTGTGACTGGAATCTACCTTAAATGTGTGGGTTTTTTTTTTTTTTACCCTCTTCATTTCAAAAAAGAAATATGTTCTGGCATGTTCAACACCACAGTTGTTACAAAGACAAATCTCTTGCTCTGGGTGGTGCCACAGCGGTGGCTTGATTGCTTTCAAGTGAAGAGGTGGCAAAAAAAAGAAAAAGAAAAGTGGAATAATTGATGAAATGTAAAGTAGATGATTTAATGGCATTGTCTGAAGCAAAAGCTCACATTTCTGGTAAGTTTCATGTCCACGCGGATAGCAACAGCTAGCGCGTAACTTTTAGGGAAACCATCCCAAATTAGCGGTCTGAAAGTGGCAAAGTGGGTCGTATATCTCTCTCCTCGCCGCCCCCTTCCAACCGACAGCCAAAACGTCCCCCGTCCACCGCCCCCTCATTCCACCGCACACACTGCGCACAGAGAAAATGCCTTCTTTTCACATAATACAAAGATAAGCGGGCTATCTCATGCCAGTATCTGTCAAGTGCCATTAGTTTCCCAGCTATTCCATTTCGCTCTGTGGATCCATACTCTGTGCCTGGTAATGATAAAGTCACTTAAATGGATGGCTCTCGGGCTTGATAATCTCCACCGAAGAACAGTCATCGGCGTTCCACTACTTCAATTGCTCACCTTGACTTTGTAACAATCGTGTAATGCATGTAGCCCAGCACTGTAAATATAAAAGTCAATTCATGAAACAAGGGCTTTTTTTTTGTCCACTGCATCTCTGAGCGTCGATGATGAATAGTCTGGCTTTTCTGTTGGCGAACATGACAAGAAAATGAAATGTTTCTGCATTTCGTTTGGATGAAAATGTGTTCAAATGCAGCTTTTGTAGCTTCAGTTAGAAGCAAGCATCAGAGCAGTAAGTCCCTTGACTATTAACTGGGTTTACTTTTTTTTTTTTTTAAATAGGGAAATAATCAGTTTGTATTTTAAATGTTAAATATGTGAGTCACATCAGTTTAGTGGTAAGTAGCTACGTGGTAGGTAAATGATCACACAAATGCGAGCAATAAAAATGATAATGTCCAACACCCGTCTAACACAGCTTAAAAATGGAGGGAGGCTCAATCTTGCATAAAGATACAATCTCTGCATCTGCAAAGCTAGTCGAGCACAGCACATATTAGTCATCTTTATTCCGCCCCACATTGAATTCCCCCAACATGCCAACTTCGCTTATTACCATAGCAACTTACACTAAGTACTCCCAACCTACAGTGAAGATTCGGTGTCTACACAGTCTCTAAGTACAGGCTTTTAGACTTCATATCCTCTCGACAAGCACATGACAATCCACTGCAGATGCAGATGCGAAGACTCTGCAAAATTGACCTTCAAGCTGCATAAGATATAAAACCACATCTAACTTAGCTTGCAATAACTACTAAGTATATAAGTTATTGTTGCAGGAAATGTCTGCTTGTGAATGTCCTCTCTATTCATTCCACAGTTAGACGAGATAGGACATTTATGGTCGTTTTCTTAAAAAGTTATAGAGCTTAAAAACCGGCGCTGTCGTGCAGCATTTAGGGTATTTCAAGGGCTAATCCGCCACAGTTGTTGGCAGCTGCTGTTTGTTTACATATGGAGCAGATGTTGCAGATGGTATTTGGGGTTTCACTTCACGACAGACTTTTAAATGAAAAATGCACATTGAATGATCAAACGCAGAGCTGACATGCTGCGGGGACAAACTGACAAAAGATACCAGGTAGCTTGGGTTTCCTATCTCAGGTTAGCGCCGCCGAACTCACAGCTGTGAAGCGAACAAACAGATAGAATTGGGCAAATCCACACACACACAAAAAAAAAGGATGATGTGGGACGTTTTTGATGAATGGGAGCATTTCATATTGCCGACGATGCAACAATCTACAACGTGACAAGACAAAGACTGTTCATAAATATTGTGACAAAGCCTTGTCTTTGCAGGCTCACATTAAAGGAGATCCAGTCATCACAGATTCATCCCTGCCACTACCGAGGCTCAGATCAGAATATCTCTAAATTAATACGTATCAAGCTTCACAATCTGTTAAGTCCGTGTTATTTCTATGGCTTCTCGACCTTTGTTGATAAGGGCCCATGGTGAATGACAAAAACTTGATATTTCAATATGATACCAAGTACGGTATTTGCTAAAACAGAAATGGAAACCCTCTGCCGCAATTTGAGTTTGTTTTAAAAGATCAACTACTCAACTTATCATTTTTTACGGTGAAGCCACACTCACATCAACAAATGTGACTATTCTGTAGTCTAATCCTTCTTAATTACAATGCTCTTGGGATACTTTTGTTGGAAAGGAAAGCAGAGGTGTTTGCCAGTTTCTTTGAGACTCCACTGCCTCAAAAGAAGACGTGGAGAATATAAGCTCCCTTCAATGAGACGGTCAGTCCTTTTGTATGGCAAGGACGAATACTCATCTCGCTCCCATAGGTTTAGCTTAGCTGTGTGTATTTAAAATTAAGTTCAATAAGCAAGGCAATAAATCAAATGAAGCTGTACACAACTGTTTATCTGTGTTAATGAACCCCAAGGAGAGAGAGGCAAGTTGTGCAAGCCGATCAAAAACTCACTCTTTCATACAAGAGGACATTTTTTAGAGGTTAGCAGTTATTTTCTTGTGGATGACCACTGAATTGTGATATAGCCAAAACATAATAGTTGGGTATTAACTATTTTTTGAAGGATTTAAATCAACAGCGACCAATTTGATATAATCTGTCGCAAGACACTGGCCCTCATTTGGAGTCATAATTGTGAGTAAAATCATGGTTTAAAAAAAAAAAGACTTAAAAAAAACTATGACAAATCTCTGGAATACAACAGCAAAAATGTTTTTTAAAGTCTTGCATTTGTCTTGGTCCCATGCCTGGTTGGATTAAGTTGTTCCTGGCTGCTGATTTGGGATCGGCTGTACAGAACGTTGCCCGATTCTACCAACAAAAGTGTTTCCTCTATATGCGTTCAACAGACGCTTAGTGCCACTGCTATAAATATCCCTGAACACAATTTTAAGAGAGTGAAACGGTGACCGGACGTTTTGTAACATGACAATGTATGTCCCCACCGAGTATGCATCACAAGGAATAAGATAATAATACAAGAAATGCATGTGTAATAGTCTACTACAGCCTCTACCCCTGGAAGAATGGTGAAAACACGTTTTCAACACTGATTTTAACATTAGCAATTAATGGTTGTTCAACTTGGTCTTACTTCCTGCGTCCATGCACTAAATATACACATTTCAACAAAGTAGAAGAAAGTAAAAACAAGTGAAATGGAGACTCTCCCTGTGCGTGGGCATACTTGTGTTGGTCCTGGGGTAGAACCCTCATGCTATACGTGGATTAGTTTGACAATCGAAGAAGATACAACAAATATTATCTACGGCTAGATTATTTCTGTCCATCCTAAATCCTTGATCACTTAATTAGCATTGGAAGGACAGTATTGCCTGTTATGATCTTGAACAGAAC
The DNA here is from genome assembly GCF_023055335.1 of Clinocottus analis. Lineage (NCBI taxonomy): Eukaryota > Metazoa > Chordata > Actinopteri > Perciformes > Cottidae > Clinocottus > Clinocottus analis. The sequence continues at coordinate 5,456,996 of NW_027175931.1, read as the reverse complement.
TCAATTAGCTCTCAATTGGATTTGACTAGACTTGATTAAGTTCATCATGAAGCCCTGTTTAGTATTAGAACATGCACACGAAAACATATATAGTTCATAGCAGACACAAAGATTAATCCTCCTTTTCTGAAAGTGACAGTCTTAAAGAGCTTCTTGTCCATATGCCTCCATGTTCCTTTGAAAGAAGATGTATCGAGTATGGTGGAATAAATCCCTCCCTTGCCACAGCATGTATATGGACAGAGACCTTCACATAGCCCCAGGAGGTTACATGCAGCAGCCTGCCTATGTTTAATGGGCACATATATCCAACTTAAACAGATAGCAGCATAAGCTTGAGCAAAGAAAAAGCATGAGAAGGGTTTTGTTAAGTGTCAATCTGTATTTATATATTTTTGTATTAACTGTTTGATACTGTGCAAAGACAGACTATCCTTGCTTATGTACATACATGCTTCACCTGGCTGTCCGGGCAAATCTGCTTCATTTAATCCAGTAATTTAACTTTTAAACACTTTTTGTCTCAACGTTCAAGAGGAAAACATTGGTGGCTGACCTCTTTGACGGTCACAACAAATCACGAACAGGGGGATTCCAGGCAATAATTGGTGCCGGGGTTGAGGTTCGCAGCCGGGTGGATTCATCACGAAAAGTCAAGGTACATTTCATTCATCAAGATTTCTCATCCTATCAAACTCAACAGTGACCCAATTGGTATTTCGGGCCCCTGAAATTGCCCATTAATCTGAAGGCTGGGACCCTTTGTTTCCAACAGCCCACAAGCAACACATCCGCTCTTTGATGCAATATTGTTGCTTGTACTTTGTCTGTTACTGGTAAACAAAATATATATTTTAGTAATCCCGTGCATTCCTGTTATTCTGGTGGCAATATGTACTTGAATCACACCATCCAAAAAGCTCACATCTTTTCATAAACCTAACATATTCCACCCACATCAGGCTTGCTGTCAAGGCATCTCCACATAATCAGTAAGTCCCCTTTTGCATTTCCGCCATGCATTGCTGCTATTTAAATTGAAATTCCAGTTGTTGTTGAATAAATAGATGCTTCAGTCTAAAACTAACTGGGTGTTTTGTTCCCTTCTTCCTGCACTTCATGTATCAGTGACAGCGTAGACACATTGGACTACATAAAATGACACAGCTGCTTGCTTTAAGAGGAGGCCGTCAAACAGCAATGGATCGGTTATGCGGAGTACAAAAATTGCCACATCCCGGTAAAGGGCCAAATTTGGTTTAAAGAGGGAGAAAAGGGTTTAGAGGATTGCGTACCTTCCTGTCCAGTTATGCGGGCATGCAAGGTGGATTAACAGAGGTCCTAAACTGAGTGCTGCAGATTGTCAGGATTTAGGGATTTGGTGGGGAGAGATTGACGGTAGTGCGTGTATATCGGCGTGGAGATTCAGAGCAGATTGCTGTGATTTGGGCATGATTATCCTGCCGGTATTGACACTGATCTCCATCATCCCGTTTCATTTTCTCGGGAAGTGCAGCTCATCTCAGACAGATATTCCAACTGCCCCAATCCCACGCATTGGACAGGGGTAATGGGGAGGATTAAAAGGTACCTCTTCCCATGTTTTTTGCGTCGGTATCTCTTGTGACCCGATTGGGACCATCTTTGGTCCAAACGTCATCATGTATGCCAACATTATAAAACATTTGACTTGCAAGCCTCTTGACTGAATTTACTTGTATTCTTTGGGCTACTCATACCGACACACACGCAGTGCAAAAAGTGTCAACTGTCGGCGAGAGCTTTTAGATTGTTCCTGGTTAGGCACGTGAGATCAGATCAAATCCCAACATTAGATTATTGTCATTCTGAGAATGGCAAAATAAAAAAAAAACCTGCTTCAAGGAAGGTCTGCCAAGGGACAGGGGCCAAAACAACTTGCCAATAGCAGGAAATTAATTTGAAGCAAAAGCAAGTAGTGAGTGTTGGAAGGCAAACGATATTAATCTCAAACATGAGCATATGTCGTCCGGGTGTTTCTTGGCACTGTGAAGTCCATTAACAGCCAGTTTCTATCAAGTGCGATGGTTTGTCCAAAGCCTAGGTCACAGGAAGGTCAAACAATCTTTTCTCAAATGGCACATTTAAAACAAGGTTAATCCTGGTGCTGTCTCTGCCTTATAGAGGGCACACTAATCTGAGTGCTCCATTAATAGCCTCAGGAAGGTTAACGCTGAAGCTTTACAGAAGATACAAATGCCCACTTTGAACGACATACCTCTACACACACACACACACACACACACACACCTCATCCAATCAACAGTTCAGCATTCAGGGATACAAAGATCGGACTGTGAGACTTTTTTTTTTCCCAATCTTATCCTTGATGGTTAACATCTCAGCGTTAATGTATGTTCTTGCAACTCTGATTTCCACTGAGGAAAAAACACAGCCAGTTCCATTCATTTTTACACTTTATTACCTCTAATTACTTCAACCTGAAATTGAATAGCAACATGACTTTGGAGTAAATCAATTTAACTCATTAACGGTTTTGCCCGAGTCTTTTTTAACACTTTTCATGGTAAAAACCCAAGATAATTCCATCAGCAATCACAGGCAAGCTAGAGAAGAAAAAAAAAAAACAGATGCTCGATTTTATGACCACTGGCAGGTTCATTATTAGATTTCCTTGAATTAAATTAAAGAAATAATAATTACATGAACATTTTCAGTGAAAGATAAGGTTCAATTAAAAAATGAAAATGAAGGGAGGGGCGGTACCACGAAAAGCATCACACAGAACACCATTACCCATGTCACCTTGCCTTGCCTGCAGTTCCACTCACACAAAGCTGTTTTGGCAGAGTGACACCTCGTCTCACTTTTGATCTCTGCCCCAATCTTTGTGACGGGAACTTCTGCGAGAAATTAGCTGTCGGCGCAATTTACACCAGTGTGTGGTGTGAGTGAGACTTCCACCACCACAAACCATTAACAATCCCTCCCCTCCCCCCCACCCACCCCGCCTGCACCCTCACCCACACACACACACACATCACATTTCCTGCCCATGCTTCGTCTGGGTGATTGGAGCTGTGTGTGTGTGTGTGTGTGTGTTGGGGTGATATACAAGACCCAGGGCAGGTCTAAATTTGGAGTTGGCAGCACCTTAATAATGAGAGTGAGAGGAAACCACAGAGCTTCTAGCAGGCAAGATTACAAACCCGGCACTATGGCCGCCTGTGCTACATGGACTCAGTGCCACTTGGGTCAAACAAAAGTGATCGCGTTTCAACTCAAGGTTTGCCATTGCTACAGCGTCCTCCAGTTGTTGAGACTTGCTTTCTTCTGTGCGCTTTTCCCTCCTCTTCCCTCCTTTCCGCCAGTCACATGGGAAACAGGAAGTTTTTCATAGTTGTTTGACTCCACTGTCGCGTTGTCAGACAACTGTTTAGCTACGTGTCAGGACAGATTATTTCTAATGCTTCAGCCAACTGTTTCAATGTCAGCGCACGCAGCAAACAACGCGACTCATTTTGCGCAAACTTACAACTTTCAGTGAGAATTATGTGTTCTAAAAGTCTGAAATCTCCTCTGTTGTCTTGATTTATTACAGGACCTGTAATCTGCATGCTCAGCTTTTTTTTAAATTTTCCACTTCTACGAGACTCCGAGGAGCGCTGTAGGTATCATGCAAATTCAGATGAGAAGAAAAGGAAGGGACGCAGGTCCTTACAGAGAGTCTCTGCTAGGTGCTAAAAACACGAGATAGGGTATTTACTCATGATATTGAGATATTTTAAGTAGGGGTTAACATGTCTTTTTCCTGGGGGTTACACAACTCTAAAGTAATATATGATACGGCGTGGAGGGACAGTGATATTAAAGCTCCGGGCTGTTTTTGCCGGTTTTCAACCTTGGGAAGGCACTCGTAACTATGCTATAGGAACAGAAGCATTATGCTAATGAGAGCTTGCCCTGTGAAGAATACATTTGCTGTTGGAAAACATTTTGGCTTCCGCCTTGGGAGCTAATTGAGTACTCTGACAATGCAGTGCTTGGCTGGTTCACGTACACACAGGGGTGGAAAATTCAATTTCGCAGCAGGTTCAGAGCGCTCTGCAAGGAGAAGCGAAGGAAAAAGGGGTGCCTGGATTAAAGAGTCGCGCTGGCTCTGTGTCTGGCTCAGTGGGCATATTCTTTTCATTTTCCAGGCAACGACTAGTAATGTTATTCCGCTGGATTTTCTTCTTCTTCTTCTTCTTCTTCTTCTTCTTCTTCTTCTTCTTCTTCTTCTTCTTCTTCTCTGAATTGTTCTGTCTGTTTGTCCATGGAAACCACAATATATCTTAACAACTACTGGCAAGATTGGTGCTTTTGGTGTTCCCCTGGACTTTTCATCCACCATAGGGCATAATTTCAACACTGCAAGATAATGGACTGCAAAAACCGAACAGGCACATTTCCACCATCCATGCTTGAAAAGGGGAAAACCATTTTGTCGTCTGTTTGCGGTTCGATTCATTCAATGCATTGTGTGTTTTATTGAATATCACAGCCTCTAAAGGCTGGCGGCTCACACTCACTTTCTCTCGTAAACAGATTAAAGCTTTCCATGATCGGTGCCTCTGAATTCGAGATGATTTAGGTGTTAAAATGTTTTTGTTGTCGCTTATTTTTTTTGCATTGCAATTCTGCCTCCCGTGACGAAAGCCGAGTACCCGAGAACCTATATCTTTACATTTGAGGATCCACCAATTTGCACGCTCTTAGAGCCTAATGGGAGTCTTAATTAAAGGCTTATTTAAGGCAAGCGCATTGGAAAGGTTCCTAATTAAGCTTCTATATGTTCAAACCACGAGACTCAATCGTAAAACACCGATACACATTATCTGCCTAATTAGAGTGACCGGGCTATTGTTCGTTAGAGGTGATTTCCAATTAAATACAAAGTCAAGAGCGAGCCAGCGAGCGTGCGAGAGAGAGAGAGAGAGATCAGGGAACTCTGCGATATAATCAAAGTGGTCTACAAGTGTCCGTCCCTACGAGCCCCACAAGCTGTCTGCAGTTGTATGATGCTATCAAGCATGTATTGCAAGTGGCAGAGGGACCCAGCTGGTGTCTCTGGCCCAGACCTTGACCCAGCCGCGGCATTGGGGTCGGTCCCAGACCAGTCACACCACGTTGCTCTTTATGCTTGTCTCGCTGATACAGATGAGACAGAGGGCACAATAAAGCGTCATTGGATGGCCTTAAGAAAACTGGAGATGGACCAGAAAGAGGAATTGGCCTCTCACGCCGATCACATGTCCACGAAAAACACACATCCAGGCGTGGACAGATATCGGAAACGACACCGTGCAGACCGAGCGACGGCGTCACAGTTATCGCGTTGTACTATTACTTTAGCGATACGTATATAGACTTGATTTAATAACGCGTTTGAACACTTCATACATAATCAAGTTGCTTGTTTGTGTCTGTTTCCATTGCAAGTTAAACAAAATATGTTGTCAAAATGTGTAATACGCCGTTTGAGTGCTTTGTTGGTCTTGCTGACTGATCTCGACAAATAAAAAAGATCCAGCCGACAGTGAAGGAAGCAGCGAGGAGAGAGGATGCTGGGGAGGAAAAACAAGTGTACTTTGAAGGTAGGGTTACAACACTCTTGGGACAGCCTGCAGATTTCTCATTGTCATCAACATGCCCTTGATCAAAAGCGCACACTGCCCCCATTGTTTACACCAGTGTGTGTGTGTGTGTGTGTGTGTGTGTGTGTGTGAGTGTGGGGAGGAAACTTCCTGCCATGGTCCTCAATGCTGCGAAATCTTATCCGTTTCAATTTCCTTTGAACGCAACACAGCTGAATCAAGTTCTTGTCTAACAAATTAAAATCCGTGCAAAGACCAAAGCGCTGTTTAGTACACATTGATTTTGCCACACTCGCTCACAAAAGGTAGTTTTCCCTCTTTTCTTGTTTGACGGAATACTTTGAACCTATTAACTGTGCTGTGTTTTGTTCTGCCGTAACAACTACTCGTGGAGCCGAGCACAGGTTTGAATTTGCATCACAATGTGTCGAGAGCCCGTTTTCATTTTTTTTCGCGCCGCACTTTTCAGAGGCAGGGAAATGGGGCTCGTAGGCAACGCAGCGCTGTGCCGAACTCAGTGTCTCGCTAAATGACTCTTAATTCAGGGAGCCCTTTTCTCTCCTCGAATACCGAGCAATTAGTCGCTGATGCTAGAGGTGCTATAGATTGTGCTTTGGCACAGCAGTGGGACTGTAGAGACTGTGGAGGAGAGGACGAGTGATGTTAATTCCTGCATGGGGGTGGCCAGTCGTGGGAGGACTAAGTAGAGATGGCAGCCCTTTTTTCTTTTTCTATTTTTTTTGTGAGCAATATGCACCTCGTACCTACCTGGCTTTACTGAGGGCATTACCGGAAGCCATTCCACATCTCTTGTCTCATTTGCACTTCATGCCACAAGTTTTCCACGCGGGCAGCCTTCAGCATTGTTAATGATGCTGCCCTTCTGCTATATACCAACAAGTCTGCAGCGCTCCTTAGCGTGGCAGAGAGTGACGGATAGAGAGCGATGGAGCCCATGTAGGGCATCTCCGAGCAGCCGGGGTCCCCTGAACAAATAACGAGAGTTCAGTCCGTCTGGTGGATGATTCGACTACGTGGCGTAATAGACTGACATTCTTTCTTCAGGGCAGCAAGGTCCTTGGCATTTCTGCCACAGACAGCAGCAGTGACAGGCCTGCGAGTGGGCTGGCTTTATGTTTATATTTCAGAAGCATAGAATAGATATATAGGGATAGAACCAAACATTCTCAAGTTCAACATCCAACCTTTGACACATTTCTTTTTTGTATGTCCACAAAAGACACGTAATGCAAAGCAAACGTACCGGAGAGGAAGCGAACGATACATTCAGTCTTAGTTATACTGCATTTTCTCCCTTTCCCTGACAAAAAAACATGTCTGCCATCAGTCATCTATTTGCTTCACTGTCACACAGGCATATGTTAGAGATGTCCTGTCATGTTGCATTTTGTGAACTTTAAGATGCCCCTGACCTGCTTTATGTCGCCTGAGGGTGAGGAAGCTGCGGGGTGGGATGTGATGGGATGCACGCTGGTGTACAGTGTCCCAGCATGAGTCTCCGGGGTCAGGTAGAAGGAAGTGCACATGTGACATGAAATCATGTGAATACTTACATGTGGCTATTTCTTTATTGCGTCGCTGTCATGCTATTCTCCCCTTCGCATGCTCTGGTTCAGTTTCCCCCCAACTCTTACTGCAGCCGTGTGACTTAATCAGTCTGACAGACTCGAGGTGCCTGGGGAAAGTCTCTCTCTCTCTCCGCAGTCCCTTTCTCCTCAGGTTTACGCTCTCTGTGACAAACTCATTGTGGCACCTTTCGAAATGCAGTGCTCTCTGTTGGATGGCCCTCTGTGGTCTCTTCACACTCACACACACACACACACACACACACAAATCCGCACGAAAGACTAAGTGCACACACTCCGCGGAGCACACGCCCACACACAGGTACGTGCAGGGACACACACAAACATGAGAATATGCGAGGACAGAAATACACACAAAATGTGGGCTTGAGAAGTAGGATGTACAGTGTCCCCCAGGCACACACACACACACACACATTACGCCTCACACCTCTCTCCCCTAGACACCCCACTGGCTCCACTATAAGTGCTTACCCAAACAGCTCCCGTGCATGAAGAGGAAGCAGTTCTGCTTATTGGTTTATTGTTATTGAGTGACATTCTCAATTAGTTTTCATCAGAGTCTCGTGGTGTCTGACCTCTCCAGTTCTTTTCCTGAGCTCATTATAAAAGCGATGGGATTCTACGTCCGTGGTGCCGGCTAACCTTGGCTCAGGTCCAATGCATTCTGGCTAACAAAGTGGTCTGGAGAAAACTTCAGCCACGGTTAAGGACCTCCCCGCAGGGCTCAGATCCCTCACTCTTTAATTCAGCATCTTCATCCACTCCACTGAGAACAAAACATCTTCTTTTTTTTCTTTTTTTTTTTGTTCTTCTTCTGGAAAAGCCAAATGGCAATTCCCCCGACCGCTGTCTCTCTTCTTTTGGGACCTGATTAAACTTGGACAGAGAGCCTTCTCCACAAGAGCGGATATCATAGCCTACGACGTGGAGGGCTTTTGTGAAATCACAACTAACTTCAATCTGAAGGACTACAATTCAATGAATTCAAAATCATGTTTTTTTTTTGTTTTTTTTAAATTCATTATGAAGAGAAATTATTGGATTTAGGAAACCTGTATTTAATGTCACAAGATAATCTATGATTGGCCTAAACTCCCGGTGACACGTTATTAAACTCACCTTGGAGGGCTTTAATTAGCTTTACATGTATTTTATCAAATGGATGTGACTCACAGGCAGTGTGTTCACTCTGCCAAGCTGAGAGCTTTCATTCTTTCAAATCAGGTTTAACAACACTTACTGTGCACCTGGCAGTTCGTGTTTCCGAAGGGGCTCTCATTTTTTAATATTGGCTGGTTGCACTTCCTCCTTTTTTGACATATTTTTTGTTTCATTTTTCTGCCCCAAGAAAAAGTCACAAAGTTCGACTGGTCCATTTGGACTCTTTTCTGACCTGCCTTTTTTCCAGAGGTGTCTAAATGGAGGGCTTTCAAACTGATAGCACCTGACAATTGCTTCCCCGGACATACCACTTCACCCTACTCCCATCTCGTCTTGTCCTCTTCCACATGTCTAAGCATTTTAACGACATATGCTTCCAGGCATTCTCTGGCCTGGCTGAATTGATGGAGTAAGGGTCCTACAGAGCAGAACAATCTGCAGATTTCGGGGTTTTTTTCCCTGCGTTCTGGAAGAGAAAACCAAGAGAGGGGGAGGAAAACCACAGAAGGGCAAAATTCGGAGGACTTGTGATATCTGCTCAAGGATTCTCTCATTATTCTCTATTTTCAACAGAAGCCACAATGAGTACCAAACATTTCCTATCTCTCAAAGTGGCAATTTGCCCATTTAATGCTTGTGTTATGCAGGCCTGACATCCTTTCATCCACCCTCTTTGCACTAATCTAATTCTTTTTTTTTTTGGCCTTTTATATCTTGGCTGATAATTCACACTTTATTTCCATTAAGCTTTGTTTGTTCACAGCGATCTGTTGCTGTAATTTATTAGAGCCGTCAGCTGTAACTGATGTGGCATGCCGACACGGCCAAGCAAATGGGGGCTCCCCCCCACCCACCCACCCTTTCCCCGTCTCCTTTTATGGAAAGCTGCCCTAGTTTTTTTAACAGGGCGGGAGAGGGAGACATTACAATTAAGGTGGCGACATCGACCCCCTGGTGGCCATGCTCAGGGACCAGATGTCCTGTCAGAGAGATGCCGGCCCTCACCTCCAGGGAGCTCTTGGTTGAAATCTAGTTCATGTCTCAGTGGGGGAACACCACTGCTCCTGTTCCATCATTAATTCAAGGATAACAGATTCCCGGAGTATGAGCCTTTTTTTTTCCCCTTCTTTTTCTCCATTGTTGCCAATTGTTTCTCTTTAATTCCCTCCCTGCGTTATGGTCAGGATGTGTATTCCTCATATCGATCTGAGCATCGGCATCTTCAAAGCATGAGAACCGCATGTATGCTGAGACAGAGGAGGGATATTGTGGCTCTTGGTGGGAAAACAAAGCGCTAAATCAAATTAGAGACAGATTGCAAGAGCATTTGTATGTCTGCGAGAGTCATTCTGCGTTACCTGTTCCGTGCATGCGGCACATTTTTGGTTTGTCACCTCATTAACGATGGAAGGAATTAGACTTTTCGGAAAGCAAACACTCCGCTTGGCTTGCTAAGTTGCCTATTTTTGTTTTTTGTTGTTTTTTTATCACCCTACTCCAGGTTCAGGATGTTTGACAGATGCCCGCCTATCAATGCTGTATGAAGTACATGTCATTTCCCTCACAGGAGGCTTTAGAGGAAAATGTGATCACAAAGAGACCCCACAATCTTCACTATTTCATTTCCCAGCCCTGGATACTGCCTCTCTCTCTCCCTCTCATTTTGTCCTGTTCTTCTTTTGTACAAGGCAGCTGCTGGTTTTCAAGATGAAAGACACTTGTTTGGCAGCCTTCAAAGAGTTAGAGAACTCTGAAAGTCACTTGTGTTGCGGAGCCGTTCATTCTCCATTTTATATCCAATATGGAGGTGCTGATCAAAAGGATCAGAGCTGAGGGAGAAGCTAAAAGATGTCTGCTTTGGAGTAAACAACAACAGCAATACCAATCCCCAGACCCACAGAAGGTTCCCTTTAAAGGTTCTCTTCAGCTAATGCCAGAGAGGAGACATATCACAGTTTTTTTGTATTTGAAGTGCCTTTGGTGTTGATGAATCTAAAGGGTCAGAACACACATTACTTGCAGCTGCATTTATGTTTTTTTTTGCAATGTTATAAAGTAATGTGGACAGATTGCATAGTTTTGTACCAGTCTAATGTATTGAATTGACGACAAGCCATGAACTCTCTACTTAATGTGCAGGAGATCCAACATAAACGGATGAGATAGTTTCTCCGTGTTTTAAATGAGTCTGTGTTTGGGGTTTCTGCTGAGTCTGCGCAAATTGCATTTTTTAATGAAAGCCTTGTTAATAATTCACGCTCACAACCTGGGGAAAGTTTAGAGGGGCCAGGAGGTGTAGGACTGGATTTTTATTTTATTTTTTGGTGTGAGGGGGATCGGTGACACCCCTGAACATTCGATATATTACCTTGCTATTCTAATACCCTAAAAAAGCAGTTTTCAGAGTGTTTCCCTTGAAAAGCGGTTAAGAAGTAGTGTGAACCAAATCTGTTTAGACTAAGATAGCCAAACAATATGAAGTAATAAAATTAACATACAATGAAAGTGAGGAATAATCGCATTTTGTGCTTCTTTGCACATGTGCGCAAATATTATAGCGAGAGAACAAACGTACTGGCATTAAGGATTACGGCTGCAAGACGCAGATATGTTCAATTTGTTACCAGAGTGCTCTCCCTTTAGAGATTTCTATTTTCCTTTCCTGTCCTGTCTTTGTCGTTCTTTCTTCTCCTAACTTTCATTGCCGAGCGCTGGATATATTTGTTTACCTTGGAAGGCATTGTGTTGTCATTACCATCATCCGTCTACTGTGAGATAGCGTTGGGTTTCTGCTGGGAGGAAATCCTCTAGTCATCCAGAAAAAATTGGATCAAATTTTACCTAAATGCTTTGCTTTCCCCCCCACCGACGACACCATGAAATCCCTCAGATGTGCTTTCTATTTTCCTCTTTTTTCTCACTGTGCATCAGTAGTGACCATCTTACATTCCCCTCGATGAAGAATTTTGCACATATATATATATATAGAGAGAGAGAGAGAGAGAGAGAGAGAGAGAGAGAGAGAGAGAGAGAGAGAGAGAGAGAGAGAGTGCATGGTCACACACAGATTTCATATATCACAAACCAAACCACCGCAGAGTTCAGTGCTTTCGGAGAGACCACAAATCTCGACAATGCTTCCATTTCCCCCAAAACGCCTCATGGGTATCAGTGATGAAATGGGACCTAGATTGCAGTGAACCCGAGCACCGAGCCTCTCGAAACTAGACCCACCTGTGATGAGGACACTTGCAGGGTAACCAGGATGCCAGCAACTGACAGTCCATTTGATTGCAACTATCCTACCGTGGCAGATCTGCCTATCCACCATACCCATCAGTTCTTTACAGGGCGCATTCCACTTATCAGTCATTACACAGGCCTGTCTCTAGTAACATTATCGCTTTCGATAAGGCTTCAATAAACCCTGCATGGCTTTTAGGGCTCTCTCTCTTGCCACTCTAATCCAATTTCTGATGAGGAGTCTGTTCATCATCGTGCACCGCAGGCATTTTCTGTGTCGCTGTGCTCCTGGTTGCACAGGAAGTAATGGATGGCCTTGCCCTCGGTTCACCCCGAGGCCTTCTGCTTCCTTGACTGTTGGTCTTCGGGTTGTCTCAAATGGGTCTGCGCCGTGGTATTTTGATTTGATTAAATCAGGTTTAAAAGGTTAGAGACCGAGGGAGGCGAGAGGGTTGCCCTGCCCAGTATTGCGAGCCAGTTCCTATGCCATTTAGCATTGGGCGGCGGCCAAAGGAAAGTGGAAAACTGAAATGACTTCTGCGCTCCTTTGTGATTTGCACTAATGTCCCCCAGGGATTGAGCAATGACCACTGTGAATTCCCCCCAGGACGCCAGCCAGATTGAAACCCCTGCCAACAGATTTGAAAGGATAGCAAATCATTTAAATTCCGCAATGTCCATTAGCATTTTTTCAGTCCCTGGGCCAGCCTCCACAATATTAAATTGCACTTGATAAAATAAAATAAAAATCAGAGAGTGCGACAAGAGCTCTTCAACCTCCAAATCAGCAAAGTGAATATTGGAGTGGCCTCTAAAAATTAAATACAGGACACTTCAATTCACTTTGTTTATTTTATCAGGTTTCTGACATCAGTTTCGAAAGACCCGGCTGGAAAGCAGTGAAAGGTGCAGCGTTGCAGGGACCCAGAGCATTGGAATATATCTAAAGGATTGCCTTTCGCTGATCCTGCTTGTGGCACCACATTATTATTGCGTATAAAAATAGGCTGCACATTAAAGTGGGCAGAGTGAATCCCAGCAGTACCATATTAAAGAAACATCAGACTCACAGGCTTGCAATCAATACAGCTATTTTCTTATATAAGGATATATTAATGTTGGAGGATCAATACAAACCCTAATTTGTAGCATGCTATAGAAGCAACCAATACTGCTCAGCCCTCACACACTTAAGGGTTTCTTATCCGTTATTGTGCTCTGGCAGATTGCTCTTTGGTAATGCGAGTGAAGTATAGAACGTGTGTGTATGTGTGTGTGTGTGTGTGTGTGCGCCTTTCAATGCATATCTTCTTGTGGGATGGCTGTGCCAGAAGAAGCTTTGCCTCGTAAACAACTGTTATGACACAGAGCCACAGGGCTCACACTGAATTCATCTGGGTCCAATAGAGGGATTTTCTATCAACATGCAAACCAAGCACCCAGTGTCACAGTTTTCCTACGACTGGTGATACATTCGCCCAACAAACGCACAGATAGGAGAGGCGCCGGCACCGTGCCAAGATCAGTGGTGTTGAAAGAGTGTTTTTGTCGGGGGAGAGGTGGGGGTCGTACGCAGGGCGGTATCTGGCGCCTATTGCTAACATTGCGAACTTCACTAGTGAATGGTCCTTTCTTCCCAATTGCCCAATTGTCTTAGTGGGACAGGCAGGTGGCTCAAAGCCTCATTTGGCATCTGGTGAAAAGGAGGGGAGGGAGTGGTGGGGGGTGTGGGGGGGGGGGGGGGAGAAAGCATGCACATCTACATAGTGTGTGGGAGAGTTGGGGGAGGGTGGCAGACTTTTTTTTTTTTTTTCAATTTTCAAAGCTTCACATTTCCCCCCTTTGCGTATTTCAAAAGTTTTGGCTTCAATCAAGAGCAGAGTTTGTGCTGCTATTGTGTCTGATGTGCTTCCCTGAATAAAACATTGTTTGGTTTCAGTGCCAGATCAAATACCCTTTCAAAGAGCCATGCCTCTCACTAGTGGCGTCTGGTACCATAGTGGGAACTTTTTTTCTTCTGCTTTTATAAAATAGTAGCTATCGAACCCTTCCATTTAGCAGTGCTGAGCACAATTTAGATGCATCTACTGAAAATGAAAGCACCCTCGTGGGGAGGAGGTATGTGCTAAAAGGCACATCGGTACGGACTGGCAAACGTACCAATGTCTTACAGCTCTTCCCCGAGATTGGACTTTATAATACTTGAGACCAGGCACACGCAACAGCCTCAACAAATATCGATCCTGTACACGCTATCTATCGACACCGTCGTATTCAGAACATGCGCTGAAGTTGTAATGCCGGGCAGAGACACATCCGCATTCATTCACAGGTGAGAAGCTTCTCCCTCCCCTGATTCTGCTCGTACACGTTAAAAGCCTGATTTGCATTTATATTGCCATTCAGGGCTTGCAGCTGTAATTATCGTGGCGCAGCGGCACACGGACTCACATGCGTACGCACACGGCAAATGCATGTGAAGTGTGCGGCACCAGGCACCGCCATGAGCCTTTTCCAGCGTGAGAACGTTGGGACAGTGAGGAGCAGAGGAAGTGATGGGGAGAAAACGGGGGCAGAGGAGAGATGGGCGAGTTTACCCAGGTGTAATATTGAGCTGTCCCAGAAACTTCCCGCCAAACACCAGGAAGTCGTTATCAGAGCAGCAACCCAATTCCTCAAGTGCCTCCTGTGCTGAAGCACCACATGCATCTTCTCGCGCTCCTTCCTAACAGCCCTTCACAGTCATGTCGATGCATTGGCTCGCTGGTTTACTCACAGATGTTTGGAGTAATAGCGGGGACACCCAACGGGACACAGGTCGCAGCACCGTGCATGTGATTTACTGCACAGATAGCACTCTCCCAGAGACCGGCACAAGTCGAATTATACGTCGATGTTTTGCACATGCTACACATACTAACAGCCGAGCACGGCGGGCAGGTTTGTCTGCGTGGGATGCATGTACATTGCTCGCCATTCTTCCGCCTCTTAGGATGTTAAAACGTACATAAGTGGCCGTATTTCAAAATGAGGTGGTATGTGCTCAGCGTCGAGAGCGACAACACTAATCAGACACAAGTTATGAAGTTTGACCTCCAGACTTAAAGCGGCACTGACCCGGGTGTCAAATTTCCATATGAGGCATATTTTCAATTCATTCTGTGTGACTACCACGCTGAGTAATTCCATTAAAATATTGTAATCATTAGTGAAACCGTGGTTCGCTCAAGATAATACATATTTCACTGTATTATCTTCCTATTTAAACTCAAACAATATTAGCGAGATCATAAGGCATGGATTTGATAAGCTGCTTCAATGAAGATATGTTTCATCACAGATGACAATAAAGCTGCATGTTAATAAACAATAAACCATAGTTTGTGTTGGTAGTTGTAAGATATATACGTTTCTGAAGCATTGGCAATATGTTTTTTGGATAGGTATGTTTTGTATTTGCAAAACAAAGTATATCATGTTAATGGTGTTTTGTATTTCATGTTGTAAAATCTATTGTTTGTTTGTGAGGTTTGAGAAGAAAATTAGCTCCATATAATCCTTGTTTGCATATAATAAAATCAACGCAAAGCTGTGGGGTGAACTTTTACTCTGGATAAAAAAAAACAGATATGTGAGGGCTGAAAGTGAGAGAAAATGAACATTTTCTCAGCGTGAACATCTAGTACAAAAGTCGTATAAATGCCTCATCTTTGCAATGCAGGGTTTTGACACGAAAAGGAACAAACGTTGTATTGTTCCACGGCTTGAACCCACCTTGTTCAACAGATCCCAGAAGCGAGTTAAAAATTATATCTATCAAATCCTCGGCTAGGTAGGAATGGGATTCGCCGAAAATAGACACAGTCGAGCTAAAAACACCAGCATTTTTTTTTTTTTTTCTTTAAGCCCGCTGTGCCGATGCTTTATCCTCTCCAAGGAAAAATAAGTATGATCCACCTCTATTCACAGCACCCCCACAACTTAACACAAACACAGCCCTGCGGAGCCGACTTTAGTCGCTCTGCTTGTTGTTTCATGTGCATTAAACTGCAATTTAGAAGCCATTAATCCATCCCGTAATCTGTTACCAAATAAAATCCTGACTACGGTTCGAAAGGGCTTCCGCACAATATCCTCCATTTAACGTCACTTTAAAAGTTTCTTTTAAAAAAAAAAAAATCATCGCGGTCCAACTATCTCTCTTCCGGCCGTCCGAGGGGGACGTCTCAGTGGACGGAGGTTGTGTCAATCAAGAATGCCGAAGTGCAGCTGCTCGCCCCCGTCTTTGCAGGTGACCCCCGTGATCACAACAGCATCTGGTTGAATTACTTAACACTGCCGTCCCAGCGAACATGTAATCCGGGATAATGCCCTTTTGCTGAGTGCTCCAATCTGGATAAATTCATCCCTGAGGAATGAGATCCAGCAGCAGGGTCTCAGGGAGCGAGGGGATGAGGCGCTCGGGGGGTTGATTGGTTGGTACTGAAGAAAACTGTTGGGGCTGGTAAGAGTGTCTTGGAGATGGATAATGAAGCCCGACCGTAAACAGCTTGATTTTGTTGACTGGCTGCATGAGAGGAAGAAGATCATTGCCTGGTTTTCCAAGAACACTCCAAACTAATCATATTCCCTTCCCTGGCTGACCTGAATCCTGACAGACTCGAAATGAGGCTTTCATCCAGTACTGCAGTCACCGGATATGCCGCACGGACTCAAATTCAGAATTTTTAACTTGGCACTGCCTGCAACTGAAACATTTGGAAGGTTGCGCTCTTCCATGAACACATGCCAGTCTCTTTGTTTATTGATATATTTATCTAGTGTAATAAAACTCTCCGCCAAAACACATTTTTTTTCCTTGGAAATAGCGTAACTCGTTGTTGCGACAACCACTGCCAAACATTGGGACTTACAAGTTGAAGCTGTCCAGCAGCAGCGGCCTCTTAGATTATTTATTCATATGTTTACTTATTACCATAAATATCCAACAGGGCGCCCGGCTCAGAGGGATTACAGGGGGCTTAATCTATCGTGGCACAGAAATGAGCAGGGGTCACAGCGGCTGAGGTGACTTAAGCTGGCGAGCCTTGATGGGACATGAAGCACAAACAAGAAAACAAACTGCCTGCCACTGGGCCCCATCAGGAATTGATGGCATCATCTGTCAATCGCGGTGTTTGTATGGCATAATCCAGACAGGATTAACAATGCTCGGACTAACTGCCATGTATGGTGAGGGCGAGTCAGAAGGACGGGAAAGGACACTTGTGTTTCTTACCAGACTCCTGTCTGGATATAGACATATTTAATCTGTGGTCTATAGTTTTAAATCATCTCACTTGGGTTGGGAATATGACAACATGCCAGACATCGTGCGTTGGTTTTAGCTTTCTGATAGAATGAGGATACATCAATTGAATGCTTCTGAGTTATCATGATCAAAAGATCAATGTTCATAAGACCGCAGTGTGTCCTGCTTCCAGATAACTATCTATAATAATGAGGCTGAAGATTGGTATGTATGTTTGGGTAGCGTGGGGCAACGTAATGGGGCTGTTTCTCTTTTTTTGTTCTTTCCCTTTTGGAGAAGTGAGAATGATTTCTCCGACTATTAAAAAAAAAAAAAAAACCCACACATCCAGACATGACATTGGAAAGACATTTAATTATACTTTGCTTGAGAAATATGTATCAAAGCCGGGCGCCCATGAAAAGCGGATTTAGAGTCGTCAGTCAGCAGTTAATAGACAGCAGTAAATGAAATAGGGGCTGCTGGGGGTGCTAAGACAAGCTTTCCAGGACTAAGAAACAGCTTAGTCTGGCTGGGTGGTGAATTTTCGGGGTTCTGACATGAGGCGCTGGAATTTAATGCAGGCGATTAGGCAGGGTGGGGGTGGGGGGGGGGCATTTTTTTTTAGGAAGATTGTGATCTCCTTCCTGTGCAGCAGCACTGCCCCTAGTGGGCAAAGCTGGAGTCGAAGACAGCCCGTCAAGATTTCATTTCCCTGAGACAGTGGACCAAAAGACCCAGTGGCCAAGACAGTTTGTGTATACATTTCACAAGGTGTCATTCAGAGAAGAAGAAAAAAAGCAGAGGAAAGAGAGACAGAGAGGAAAAG
The DNA here is from genome assembly GCF_023055335.1 of Clinocottus analis. Lineage (NCBI taxonomy): Eukaryota > Metazoa > Chordata > Actinopteri > Perciformes > Cottidae > Clinocottus > Clinocottus analis. The sequence continues at coordinate 5,439,227 of NW_027175931.1, read as the reverse complement.
AGGCAGAGGGGGAGACGGACTGAGCCCATACACTTAACAATGACAATGTGTGACTTTTCTCAAGCACATTTTCTTCAGAGCCTGGCACATCCAGGACAAGACTATTCTTAAACTGCCCCTCCTCCACTGGGACATCGTGCTCTCACATAAATTACCCTTTCCCCCGAAGACCGAGGCTGGGGTTCTCATTCACAGTGCATCTCAAGAGGGGCAGGACATTTGTATTTGTTTGAAACAAATCTAAAAAAAAAAAAAAGATCAGATGGCAGAAGGAAATGTGTGAGAGGCGGTGCAAGGAGATGGACGAGGTCCGGGATACGTTTGGCCTGAGGTGAATGTGTCCCTGGAGACGGGTCTCCTAGATCTCCCGCTGACTGGTGCTGTGTCATCTGTCACATGGCAGGAAAAAGTGATGGCGAACGGCAAAAAAAGAAAAAAAAAGAAAAAGGTGCCCGAGATGAGGTAACAGGAAAAGCGAGCGTCTCGCAGCAACATCCCTTCAGCTTGGTCTCCCTCTCTCTCCCTCTCTCTCTCTCTCTCTCTCTCTCTCTCTCTCTCTCTCTCTCTCTCTCTCTCTCTTTTTCTTTTGTGTAGTCCAGACCAAAGTTGAAGAGAAGAAAAGTGCCCCGGTGCCTCTGCATATGCATCGACTCTCGCTCATTATCTCATTCATCCCCGGCTTTTCTCACGCTCTCGCACAGGATAACTGCGTCTGAGTGTGTGACTGCTTTGGCCACAGATCCCCCCCCCCTTCCTCACCCCACCTATGTTCATAAAAACAAAATTGTTTTCCGCGCAGCTTTTTGCTGACGCCGACTCGGCACATAAACAGCCCCGTAATTTGTTCAACGACAGTAAACTACGGGGAAGCACTTCTCCTCAGAGGTACGCATAGAGAAGGTAGGTTGTTATCCGCTGTTTACCTGGCGGGGAAAGAAGTATTTTATTTTATGGTAATAACTAACTGCTGAAATACACAGCAATCCCTTCTCATTCCAGCTGCTGCCACCGCAGATACGGCGTTGGTTGTTCCTCCTAACCGGAGCTAAGCCTGACTGAAAATGGGATTGTCACAGAATAAAAGTCAGAAACAATGTGCGCATGCCAACCCATCAAACTCCCTCGGTCGTTTTATTGAGTTTGTTATGTATAATGTAACCAGGACGTGATTCATAGAGTAAACTTGCAAGAAATGGGAGAGAGAGAGAGAGAAAAAAAAAACCTGGGCAATTCAGCAGAAGTAAGTTGCGGCTACGAAAGTCAACAGATGCCTCACCGAGTGGAGGAGAAGAGACTAATGACTGATCGTGTATATCTGCGTCACAGTACGCACAGATGGTACAGAAATACTTGACGATGGGAAAAAAAAGAAAGAGAGGAGAGCAAAGCAGCAACACCAGCAATCACAGCCTCGGTACCGGGATGTACTGTAACCGCCCAGTGACGAAGGCCGTGACCTCGACTGTCCGGTCTCTGTGGGAGGAGGGAGGGGGGGGGGGGCAGCTCGCACAACCGTCACAGGCCAGACACTGACCTGTCACGGATGACACCATCTCTGGAAGAGATCTACCACTATTAAAAGCACGGGACAACCAAAGAGACAATGAGAAGCGTCATCATTCGCCCGTGCCGATATTATCAATCTCACATGAAAACTGAGCCAGCAGAAAAGGACCATCAGAGCAAAATGTAGTGTTTGATGAATAGTGTTTTGAGAGGGATGTCAAATCAACATGTGAAACAGGCTTCAATGCCGCGGGAAGATGTTCTTGTTTCTTTTGCTGTCGCTGACTTTGAGCTGTGCATTTCAACACGTCAACAGACTGAGATCTCATACTCTGAGATTTTGCCTTAATCTGTGAGAAAGGTTACAACTCCCTCTGGGATACAGCTAAACAAGCACACACACACACACAGACACAAAGACACACATCCATTCATGCAGTGCCCTCCTTAGAATGTAGTGTGACGCCACGGGGTCACACTTTGAAAAAGAGGTGGCCGCTGTGTCGTTGACCTCGACCCCGCGGAGCGTAAAGCAGGGCGCTCGCCGCGGGCCCGGCATGATGCTCGGAGCTGACAAACACACACTGTCTGGTTCTGCCTGGTGTGTGCGTGTGTGTGTGTTTGTGTCCGTTTCATCCACATCCCACAGACACCACAGAGGTAGAGTTCACTTTACTCAACCTCTATTGTCTTCCAAAGACAACCACCTGGTGGCAAGCTGGGGAAACAGCTAATCCATCCTCATTCTGTCCACAAGCAACCTGTCTAGGAATAGAACTAACAGCGGGTACACTGTCCAGAAAGGGCTGGAGTTGTTGCCAAGCTCTCCTCACGAGTCTGCCTTCTCTAAAGCGCTTCACATTGAACTTTTTCTTCTCTCTTTGCTTCTGCCCAGACCCCTTGGAGTCGGACTCAACGGGGAAGGGCTGTCATTTCAAAACAATGCGACTCAGGAGCGAACGCTTGACTGAGCTGATCGAGGGTTAAAGGGCTCCATTTGTGTGTGTGTGTGTGTGTGGGGGGGGGGGGGGGGGTAGGAATAAAAAGCCCGCATGGGAAGTGTTTAACTTGTCTGGTCTGAAGCCGAAGATGAGCTGCCGATGGGAACGAGTGCAGCAGCGCACAACTATCTAACCCTAACCCTAACCCACGGAGACTTTCCCTTCTAATTTCCTAATGTTCTCATTTGGCATCAGACCCGACAGTGCACGCGGGGGATGCGCGACACCACCGGCGCGTGAACCCAACGGCGGGCAGGATAAACTCAGGCACAACAGCAAGACGAGCGTCGGAGACGCACCGTTCCCAGCCTTAGCAAGTCGGTGACACAGCGAGCACGCGAGATGGAGCGGAATAAAAAGCAACTTAATCTGGAAAACTTACCATGTCCGAAGATCCACAGGAGCAGAAGGACCCGAGGGATCATGACTGTGGAGTGGAGAGGGCAAAACCTACGAAAAACAGTGGGCGAGTGTGAAATTGAAGTTGGCAGGCACAAACACATGCACGAGATGAGACAGTGCTCCTCTGTGCTGCTCGGTGGGGGGGGGGGACGGATGCTACAGTCCCTCAGTGGTGTCTCCTTTTACCAGGCTGGACGTCTGTCTTCAGTCCGTCTCTTCTTCTTCTTCCTCCTCTTCTTCTTCTTCTTCTCACTCCCCACGAGTCTCCTTCCTCTTTCTGTGTCACTCTTCTTCAGGAGTTGTCGGTGGTCTGCGCCGCCTTCCGCGCTCCCTTGTTGACGTGCGCGCCCGTGGACTTTCTGCGTCTCCGCTGCTGACTCTGAGCACACTCGCGCTCACTCTTCCTCTCTCGCTCACACGGTTTCTCGTTGCCCATCCATTCTCGGTCTCTTCAGCCCCCACTTGCCTCCCTCCCTCCTCCTCCTCTCCCCCTTACTGCTCTCTCATGCTCTCTCTCTCTCTCTCTCTCTCTCTCTCTCTCTCTCTCTCTCTCTCTCTCTCTCTCTCTCTCCACCACTCACATCACAGACACAGTCAGTGGATGGAGCTCCAGAGCTAGACTCCTCCCACACACACACACAGCTCTCTCTCTCTCTCTCTCTCTCTCTCTCTCTCTCTCTCTCTCTCTCTCTCTCTCTCTCTCTCTCTCTCTCTCTCTCCTCCGTGTCTGTCTGGGTGGCTGTGGCTGAGTGAGAGGCTGGGAGACTCGGGTCCTCTCTCTGGGAACGAGAGCTGCCGTGGGGGAAACAGAGAGGGTGCAATTAGAATGAGAATAGGAGCGACTTGGCCTCTATAGCTACAAACAACACAGGCATCCACAAAACAAAAAGTGTAGTGTCTCTCACCCTTCCTTTCTGTTTTGACCCCCCCCCCCCCCCCCTGCCCTTTTCTGGATTATGGATTGCATATAATTTAACTGTGAGCTGTCATCCCTGAGAATGGACAAGACCCCCATTAGCATTCAAAACCAGAGCTGTGGTATTAAATAGTCTTTTTCTTCATTTTATTATGGGTGAATTAGAGTCACTCACTCAAGGAGCCACGATGCAAGACATCATAAAATGCTAAAGTGCATTGCATGCTTACAAACAACTCCTGCTGGTTATGCTTGTTAATTATTTAAAAAGAGGCATATGTTCCAGGCCAGTCCACGAATAAAAGAGCGCCCTACATGTCTTGTACTATAAAACACCATGCTCTACTGTAAACCCAGGGCACTACAGAGTTTTAATGAAATAAAGTTACCATTCAATCTCATTCTTTATGCACAAAAACTTAATGTAATCATTTGAATTTGAATTCCTATTCATGTGTAACTAAAATGAAAGAGTTGTGTTGAATTCGCTCTCTCAAATAAGTTAAGATAAATATGTCATCTCCAGATCAATAGTATGGAAATACTGAAGCGTGGGTAAATTAAGTCTCCGGTTGTCATGGCGACAGGTGGATCTCCTTAATTGTTTGTGTCGCTGCCTCATTGTGCGTGGACGCTATATTTGAGTGATATTATTTTACGCAGAGCAAACTTTCAGTTTCATAAGGAACTTTTGAGGATACAAATATTAATATTATTATTTTTAATCATGGCAGTTTTTGACAGTTTTTTTTTTATATCTTATATGTATATTCAGGAGATGAATCCTAGTGACTTTGGTGAACCCTCATTCCTCAGCGCTCAAATTTCAACTTCAAATTCCTTGTTTTACTTTTCTTTTTTTTGAATTGCATTGCAATGTAGCTCATATTTTTGCTCCCCTCAGGGTGAATTGTAATAACTTTGCCTCCGCTGCCTCACCACTGCTGAAAGGACGAGTCCATGAGAGCGTTTGAGGGGGGGAGAGGGGGAAGCTAACGATATCCAACGACCTCACGTCTCAGTCGCGTGAAAGAAAAGCCCCAAACGGCGCACATGGCTGTCGTTAGCATTCGCAGCTATCAAGCTTAGCGCGTGAGTACAGAACTATTGTGTCGGCGTAGCCTCGCTGGAGACTCCGGGCATGTGCAGCGAGTCCACTGGCAGAAGGCATGAAGGTCGGCAGGCAGAATGTAGCATTTGTAGCAAAACCATCCAAAAATAATGCGCCGTGAATGACGCCTCATAAAAGTCAACGTTGATTTCTTTGTCACATAACTTGCGTACTTAAAAAAAAATAGATGCGTAGTTATTTGAACCCAAACGAGCCTTTTCTGAAGCTAGCTAACTCAATATTTTTCTTACCCTAACGAACTAGTTACGTCGCCTAAACTGAGTCGTTTGCTGTGAAGACATAAGTTTATTTTGAAAAGACTGAAGAGAATTTCAACATAATGGGCTTCTAAAGTAAACAACATTTAAATTGGCCTCGGCTTTACTTTATGCTCAGTGCTTATTATCAAGACACTGCATTGTGAGCGTGTTAGCACGCTGACGTTAGCATTTAGCTTAAAGCACCATGCGTTGTGCCTGCAGCCTGACAGACCCGCTAGCGTGACTGTCGACTCTTGTTTGATTATTATCACCATTGCCGATGATATTAACCATATTATTGATGGAATTGTTGTTGTTTTTTTATCATTTATTCTTTTAATTTAAGCAAATCTTAGCTCATCCCTTTCTCTTGTATATTCTGGATGAAATAAAGCCTCTTAAAATACTGGTGAAATAGCTTAAGTTCACCCCTGACTTTCTCCTCCTTCTCGACATCCTTGGACCTCAATGACGTCACAACCAGAATCTGGAAGCAAAAATAGATGAACCCCTTTCTTATAAAAAATGATTGACATTCACATCTGGACTAGAGGGACATACCCTCAATTAATATAAGATGTACAGTAAAGCCCAGAGCCCGAGATGAGAGCTCTGATGAAGACACTGTGAGCACTGCATGGGGGCCAAGTCTGCGTCATATCAATTTAATCCATCCCTCTGACTTCCTAATCTAATCAAAGGGCCAGAGGATGGCAGGTGGTCTTTTCATCAGTGCAACTAACAGCTACACACAAAAACAACCCCACTGCGGCCCAACCAGAGGATAACAGATTTGCATTCTGCCTAAGAACATGATGAGTAGGGGCAACGAATAACAATGCAGCTTATGTGCTTGAAGGTTGAGTAATGAGGGTGAACAAGGTAAACAGGCAGACAAATGTTTATGTCCACAACCCACAATCCTCGACTTGGTACAATAAACCCTCATCCTGGATTACATGTTTCACTTTAATATCTGAAATATTGGGACACGTTCGGAGATGATGAGCTGAACGGAAGTCATCTTGTTTGTGTGCTCATCAATATTAAATTAGATCTAAATCCGAAGATAAAGAGGTTCATTCGAACTGGAATAATTTCAAGTTGGAACGTGGAGAGAGGGCCTGATTCTCGTTTTGACATCTTCGCGTACAGATTACTGCAAAAACACCGTTTTTTTGGGGTTTTTTTTACTGTTCACAGCCTAAAGTGCAAGCGCGAGATTACTCAACTAGTCAAAGAAACGGAACGCAGGAAAGGAAAAAATGACATTTAAAAAAAAAAAAAAAAGTGTAAAAAATGACATCAACGACATGCTTTGTATTATAATGCCCTTACACAGGCAGAGGGGAAACATTAGTAGATGTGAAGTCTAGAAAAGGGCTCATACACTGATAAACCCACAGTGCACCCACAGGGGGCATAATCTTAAATGACTACGCAGACAGGGAACTCCTCGTCGCAGAGTTTAAAAGCCTTTTTATACCAGCTACGGCTGTAATCCACAGTTAAAAAGGAGAATGTCAAAGTGAGTTTAAACAATGTGAAGATATCACATGAACTGTGTTGCCTGTGAATCACCTGTACGCTCAACTGCAGACGTCCATGGTCAGTCTGACCTAAAGTTATAATTCAACAAAGTTTATGTCTGTCTCATATGAATTTATAAGAAAATCTACGAGGAATATATCACACCATACTTACAACTGTGCCATAACTGAGCCAGTATACTCCATCTCATTTTAAATGGTACATGGACCTGCACTTTTCTGGTCTTCCAACCACTCAAAGCGCTTCAACACTATGTCATCATTCACCCATTCATATCAGGGTCCACCATGCAAGGAGCCTATCCAACCATTCATACAAAAGGAACAATTCGGGTTGAGGTGTCTTGCCCGAGGACACAGCGATATAGACGAGCGGAGCCGGGTATCGAACCGCCGTACCTCTGATTGAAGGACGACCTTGCACGACCACTGATCCACAGTCTCCTCTGAATCATTTGGAAAATTAGTTTTGCTTATCATTGATCTTCCATCAGCTGGAATTCAATCACCCCGTGTGTTAACTTAGTAAAGTACACACACACACACACACACACACACACATTGATACATTTCAATGTTGATAATATTCAGCAGATACAAAATGCTCGTATGTCTTCCCACGTACACTCGTCCCTTCGGTGTAGATGGCAAACCTTAAACAAGTCAGGATATGTTAAATATATTGGTGAGGGTTAATGTTTCATGACCTCGTTGTTGATCTGCAAGCCGTTGAAAAACAACTGAAACGCCAAACACTGAATGAACAAAAGATATGTGGCTGAATCACTGCTGCTTGCTTTGTGCAGATACGGTGAAATGCAGATATCCATCTTGTATATCTTTGCTTTTTTTGGAGGGTTTAACATGGCTCAGAGCCACAGATATATTAACAGGCTTTTGACACCTCCAAGCCAGATTGTATCATATAATATAACTATGCAACAAAGAAATACCCCTCTATTTAAATATTAATACTCTTAGTGTGTTGCAGAGTGTTGGAACAGGAGGGCTATTTGTTTCACGTTGGCCAACACAACATAGGGTGAAGCAGGGCAGCGAGCCCTTTCTCTGAAAGGGAGGAATGGTAATACGTTGGATTTACTTTCTTTCTCAAGCCTGTATGCCAAAGCTCAAGGAGAACATCTTGCAGCGCACAGCAAAACAGGCGCTCCTAACTCATTTAATTAATCAGGTTGGGTCACAAAGTGACCTCTGGAACTTTTGAAGCTTAAAAATGACCAAGAACAGATCCAGAATCCATCCAACACTCAGAGTGCAGGGGGAAAAATGCCTGGTAAATTGTTTATGGAGAAAATAAAATCCTCGGCGTGGAGAAAAATAAACAAAGTATAGTATTATGGTGTAACAATATGGTTTCAATGGGGACAAAACAGATAGTTTTGAAGTGTCAAAGCTGAACTGCTTGCCTTTTTTTTTTATCACACGCCATCCGTGAAATATTTGTGCCTCCCCGCCATTTCCTCACCGGATGAAACGCAAAATCTCATCCTCGTACTCAAAAAGTGACACATTAATATGATGGACAGGCACTCTGTCTTTGAGCTAAATAGAAAGTGACATATCTGTTTATTTCTCTTGGGCCTGCATATCCGCCGTTGAGGCACAGAAACGTCTGAAACACTGCTGTCCGTGGACGTGTGTGTGTCCTCGTGTGCGTGTGTGTGCTATGTGTGTGTGTGTGTGTGTGCGTTACCGTCAATTTGTATTTTGAAATTAGCAAATCAGCCAGTTGTCTTTCAAGGAAGGACATCCACTCAATCTTTGTCAGTCAGATAATTCCCCAGAGATGCTCCATCTCCAGCCCTGATGCCTCATATTCTCACTCTAATCAATTCTGGGAAGTGGCGGAGGAGAGGATCGGAATGAATGGAATTAAACCGTATGCCGAGGTGCTGGAAGGAGGCCGGTGCAATGACGTCATTTCATCTTCATCCAAAAGGCGATAACCTGGGAAAACAGGTGCTGGCGTTGCATTTAACGACCAATGTGAATGTATTTGTTGTCATTTTTGTCACATTACATTTAAATAATCACTATATTGTACTGATGAACATTCATATTTCAAATGAGCCCTACGTCCTTCTTTAGATATGAGCCTGCGCTTAGTAATTAGCTTAGCAGTGCCAATGCTCTCATTGATAGTAAAATAAATATAGGGATAAAGTGGCCACTTTATCACATAGTATTATTTTCCTTGATGCCATTGTCAAGACCTCAGGGATCACTTGCTGGCTTCACTGTGCTCACCTATACATGCATGCAAAGACCGCTTGGCCCCCTTTTGACGGCACTCGGCTGACTTTGCTGAAATAAACATAAGACATAATTATGCTTCGAAAAAGGAGTCAAATTCAAGCTGCACAGCGAGGGAATCTACAGGTCTCTAAAATGGGAGTGAGAGCACAAACTGAGAAAGCCGCGGACTTCATTATGAACTATTCATCAAATGAATGTGGCTGCTGAATACTAATATATATATATATATATTTATATTTCAGCTCTATTAATCAGCCCCCTAGTTCCTAAATACAACGCTGCACATTTTTGCCCTTTCTTTCTGTGTGGCAATAAGGTTATATTGTGGTCTGCTTGTTGCAGGTTTGTACAGTTTGTTGCGTATTCCGGCAACTAACACGCTTGTGGGCATGAATACACTCAAAACAATGTCCAGCTAATGATACGGTGATGCACAATCAACAATATTCCATACTACATGTTGACTTGTGATCACAAACTGCGAGCGAGAACCCAATCCTGTTCAACTCCAGACGACATGCTTGCAAAGAAACGCTGTATTGACTTTGTTCGTGTAAACGTAGCAAACTATAATTCCATTCCGAGTATACAGCCTCCTTCAGCGTGGAGCTCTGCTATGACTAAGTAAGGTTCACACTGCTGCAGGGTGGCCCGGCCATTTGACTCCCCATTTGAATTGCATCTTCATTGCACCGAGGAATTGAGCTTTTTTTACATGCTATGCAAACCAGTTGCACGGATTGTTTTTGCCGCGCTCTTTTGGAGATAGGTAAAGAGCAATGATCAGCATTATGCACGGCGAGGAAACTTGTCAGGGGTCAGAGGGCTCTGCATAAGTCAAGCCGGATTCCTTTCTTGAAAGGGAAATGTGTACGTGTTGTTTTACATCTGACGCACCGACCATCGGCGTCTTCATCGCGCGCAAGTTGCCCCCGCTGCTTCTCCTCCCTGACCTGGTGCGCTGTAAATAAAAGCAATGTGTTGAACTATGGATTTGCCCTTCGGCTTGAAGAGGACTCTCCGTATGTCAATGGGAGAGAAGTGAATACATCAGCGAAAGGGAAAATGTCAGCAGAAGAACATATTTATGTTAGTCCAAACACATTTTTAGGCTAGTTTGTCTGTCAATCGATAGGAAATCTCATCACAATAAGGAAACATGGATTTGAATACAAGAAAAAGCAGGTAATATCAATGTATCACATTACCTCACATAATTAAATTCTCTTTAGAATTTTTTTCCTTTTAACAGGGCATTGCTTGTTTTCCCAGACTAACTTACAAAATAAGTGTTTTTCCATCATTTTTCTTTTAATTACAGAAAGGCATTTAAAGTGCTTTGGGGTAAATCTCTAAGGGAAGCATCCCCATGGAGGATACGTTGCGCTGAATTGGGATAGCATAAACATGGGAATGGTCCATTTCTTCAAAAAAAAGAAGGAAAATGCTGATGTTATGCAAAAAAAAAAAAAAAGAATAAAATGCTGATTCTGCCTATTATTAATATTCGGTTAACCTGTAAATGTTTTGCCAGTGGTATTAACTGCAAGTACAGAATGAGCCACTTAATCTGAGCATACCAGATGCCCAAAGCAAAGGCTTTCACCATCATCCACAAATTGCTCAAAAGAAAGCGTGAAACCTATGAGAAAATGATACAGTACACAGAGAATATTGCTTGAAATTGCTGTATTCAACTAGCCATCCGCCAGTCTGTGGTGGTAATTGCTACTGTGTTGTGGTCTTGAATGGACTGTGATTCCCTTTCCATTATACTATGTATTACTAGCAACATTTGGGAATGTTTAGAATAGTTACAATGTCCATCACTGAAGCTTACAGAGCCGTATTGAACAAATCAAATCATCAGATATTGTCCCGATCATAGCCGTAACAACACACTGGCTTCCACATTTACTCTTTAGAGATCAGATAGTATTTGTATTCATGGATGTAAAGATAACACCATTCACAGCTTTTTTTTTTTAAGTTGCAATATTTAATTCATGAATGCAAATTCTATATATTGTGGACACCAAATGAATTGAATACAACAGCACATTGCTAAATAGCAAAGATTTGCTCCTGAGCATACTAGCCGGCTTTCTCTGGGGCCTCTGCCCCCAACAGTTGTGTCAAAAGCTCTTGGTGTTGTCAATTACCACTCACATAAGGTCATTGTGCAGCTCAGTTAGGCCCATCTCATTAAATCCCAAATTCACACAATAAATGCTCATGAGCGTAGAGCTAAAGCAGTACAATGAACACTCGACAACCATGCATTATGTACGAGATAATTCAAGTCCAAACTCACAAGTCTTAAGCTGCGCGGATGTGTTCAAGGCATGCACACAGCAGTAATGTAACACCAGTTCACTGGAAGTCAACAACAACAATTAAAAGCTGACAGCTTAGAAGTGTTAAATATACATTTTTAATGACAAACTGTGAATAGGGTTGAGGATGCACTATCGCAGACAAGAAAACGCAAATGTGATGTACACGTACGAGTAGACCGATTTAGATTACAACAAACTAGCTTGGACAATGTGTGTTTCTCAAAGACAATATATATGTATATATACATATATGTATATGGCCTTATCCCGGTTTTGGAAACTAGTATATGATATTAACCTGCACCAACTTAACTAAAAGAATCTTGAGCCTGGGGTTTCTATGGTACAACCCAAGAAATATAACACCGGTTTTCCACTGAGGTCTCTTGAGGTGTTGTTAAAGATCAGAATCATAATCATAATCAGCTTTAATGGTCATGTACATTTTCACATAAATGGAATTTGACGCCGGATTCTGCGCTTCGTATTTCTTTTCTTATGCAAGAGCTCGATAATAAAAAAGATAAATATAAAAGAAAGACCAAAAATAATAAGACATTAAGGAAACAGACAACAGTAAGCAGTAAAACAGTAAACAGTAGTCCAGAAAGTGCAGCTAGTGCATGAAGCTAGATGTATTTCATCTCATTTAATTCAAAGTTATATTAGTTTAATAAATGTTAAAATAAAAAAAAGCTTAATTGCAAGACAAGAGACGACGGAGAGATTAGCAGAGAAGTTTAACAATGCGATGCTAGGATAAAGTTTGCTAACACTACCAGCTAGTCCAACAATTGGAGTGACTCTCACTCCACCTGTACTCAGCCTGGTTGTGCAGAATCTAGCTGATCAAGAAGAAGAGTGCACGAGTGAAGGAGTTGCAAAGGTGATGGCCTCATCGAGAGGACCGGACCGCACAGAATGCAGTCAGCAGGCCTCAGCTGCTGATGGTCTCAGAGAATACAATGACTTCAACATCGAAGCTAAATGTGTTCCTCTAACTACAAGGTCTCAATTTCTTTATATGTTAAATATGAACATTGCAGTGTGTAAATAAGGCTTCTGGAGGCTTTGATGGCCCTCAGCTAGCGGTTTCCCAATGCCTTTGACCCGAAGCTAAGCTCAAATGTCCAGGAGCTATTTCTCCGTGGAGATTAATCCCAGAGGAAAGAGGCATCTGGTGGGCTTTTTAATGAAATGATGATATTTATATATGTTTTTCATATACCGTTGGTCGGAGTCAGACATTGATTATACTGTGGGAGGCTTTTGCATTATGACCCTAATGCAAGATTAGATCTATCGGTCTGCAGACAATTTACTCCAGGAAACTATGCAAAATGTTATATGAAACATCTGAAAGTCATGTGCTGCTCACAGTAATAAAAATTAAACAAAAATACCCCCTCGCCCCCCACCCTATGGTTGTTTGCAACTTTACAGATTCTGAATAGATAGCCCTTTTATTATTCACATATTTGACCATGCTACTATAGTAGTACACTCAATATGCAGTTAAAAAAAACTTCAATGCTCCTATTGTTCGGGTTTAATCTTTGTTGACGCTGTGACTGTGATAATCATATTTTCAAGTCAAGGCATTCTCTCCAGTCTGAAGGATGCCCAAGGTTTCTTTGGCAGGTGTGAACAATCCTGTTACCGATGGTGTTGATGTCACACCTTAACCTCCTTTTCCACTAAATCTATCTTTTGTTTGCAAGTTTCCCAGTTTGAGGCTTTTCCCCAAAGGATATTTAAATATAGAGGTATGAGAAAAGGGCAATCTGCTACTCTTGACGACATACACCTTTTACTTTGTTTGAAGAAATTAAATTAACGCCCATGTTACAGCGTATATTCATTTTCCTTGCTTTTTTACTTTAGAATAATTTCCTCTGTATAAGTGTTAGAGTGGAATTTCGCTGTTTAACTCACCAAATTCAAAAAGGTATGTGAGAGGACACACAAAGAAAAATGAATAAAAGCAATTAGTCTTGTAGGAAAATTGTCAATTGCAGAAAAAAAGTAAACCATGTGCAGTAGCGGCACTCATAGGCAGAACTGCAGCTGACCTTTGTAACCAGTTTCAATAAAGCATTTTAAAACACTAATATAATGCTTGAACGTTGTTATAAAATATGCAAGCGCTGAGAAAAGGCGATACTGAAATGGCTGGTCTTTAGAAAGGTACTAAGCTGCACTGAAGGGAGGAAGTTAGCACAGAGGAGAACGAGGCAGCGGCTAATGGCTCTGATTGTAGGCTATTTGTACAATAATCATAGAACCGAAGAAAACGTTGATATTCATTGAAGATTTTCTAGCATTTCAGCAACCACAAATGTGATAATAATGGGCCTCATCGCTGTTTAGAAGACGCAATTTATTTTTAAAAACCCACTCTTGTGTAGTTTCCACGAATATCATGCAATTCACCAGTGTTTTGTTTGTTCTTCGGGAAGAACAGATTCTACGCACATAGTTAGTTATTGTGTTTTCTTGAATGTAACGTTTGTATAATGCCATAAAGAGCATACATGATAATCAATCTCTCGCGTAAATACTGTGAAATAAAGCACTACCACGTTTACATAGTCCGATATAACACATGCACACGTAAACACATAAGCGGGCACGAGGTTTTATACTTGGTATCATCGGCTGTGTGTCACTACATCAGTTACATTTATACAATATTCCTACTCGTAGCATTACATTTTTATCAGTTTTTCTTCATGCAAAATCCTCAGGGTGTTAATGGGGCTATTTTTGTTGAATGGGAGCTTTATGTGGGTCAGACTGTGTTTTCCTTTGACAACCTCTGAACACTGCTGTTCTGCTGCAGTCTTGATTAATGGCCCAGAGACGGTCACACTGACCTGAGATGGAAGGTGTTTATTGTTGTCAGACTGAACAAAGCAGCAGAAACTTTTTGGAGTGCACAGGATGGATGTACAGTAAATATGTTACCTCTGGAAAGAAAGGCTGTGTACTAGTGACTTGTAGCCTTTACATGTTTTTCGCTCGACTTTTTACGGCTATTGATGTTTTGATGACCCACTTCGAACGGCATCTTTAAGCCGCAATAATTACACCAAAAATATATACATGTCTAATAAATATGGATTTTCTCAAGCATCTTGGGTCTTCTCTTATTATGCAGAATAGTTTCACCCTCTGTTCCACTTTACATTATTTATTTTTTTAAAGTGTGCCAAATAATCAATGGTCATTTCTATATTTCAAGTGCCGCTGTCTTATTCAAATACATGGTTCTCCATTCTCAGCAGAAAAGGGGCAAAAAGAAAGACACTTAAGCACTGAGTGACACTTCAATTAGCCTCTTGTCCTCCACGACTAATAATCAGATCGTGAGCCATGTAAAATATAAGGCAAGTCATTAAAATATCCTCAAAAACCCATGAGATTTACTGGAGGCTGTAGATTCCGCTTGTATTTGCTGACAGCCGTAGAGTGCTCTACTCCTCTTGGCCTCCCCAGATGAAATAAAAGCTTTCTTGCTGTAATTGGTAAGGAAAACGGATTCACAAGTGTCTGCAACACTTTATGTGCCCTCTAATTTTGTTCCGCTCGTTCTCCATGTTCCAGTCCCCCCTCACAGGGGCCCTCATCTATTCCATTCAGTGCTCTTCATGCGGACCCACATGACCAAATTACGCAGGCATTATGACAGCGTAATCAGAGAACCAGAGATGTGTGCAAACTATCCAACAATTTATGTCAAATCCAGAAGAAGGAAAAACTCCACAATGAGCTTGTGGTCTACATGCTGCAGCACCATTGTAGGAGCAAATTTAATTCAACCCGTATTCTACCAACATTAACATACAAGACTACCAACTCGGGTCCCTGTGGACGCCAAGAATAAACAACTGTAAGCTACAACCATCAAAGCAAAATGTCAACTGTTTTGTTCGCGAGCCAACGATATATCTACCAGAAGATAAAGAGATCAGTTGTGTGTGCGCACGTGAGTGTGTGCATCTTTGTGTCTGTCCAAGGTGAATCTTGTATACGGCTGCACCAAACTAAAATACATTGGCGTTTGAAATTACTATTTAAAACGTGAAAAGAACAAAACAGAAAACAATGATGTGAAGTAATTAGGAACAGACTGTTGGACAAAGTCATGAAAAACTGGAATGATAAAATAAGGATGAAGGTCAGAGATCCATTGAAAATATAGTGTTCAACTAACATCATGAACAGATAATTAAAGATAACAGGTTGCCATGTGTTTGCACTGCTGTGAGTAAGCGTACAGTTCACAATCAGTTGTAGGAGTTGGTGCTTTGGAGGTCAGGCTTGGATGTAGTGTGTTATTAAACGCAGAGGTCAAGTGTAAATTAATATACATAATATTAGGCCCGTGCTTAATAGGGGTGTAATTCAGGGAGGGAAGGAGGGAGGTAATTCAAACGAGTTTCAATGTTGTTTCGCCAGCATATCAACATCATTTCTCATCAGAAAAAAATGATAGCTTCATAGACTGTTTTGAAAATGAGTACGTTAATTAAATGATGCGTCATGTTGTGGTGACTATTAGAATGGCCAAAATATATTTCCATAGAACAGAATTGGCAACACTGGTTTCAAGCCCACAGAATAATCACTGGTTTTAAGCAGACACATGGCATTAGGCTAGGCTTCTCCTACAAGCTAATTTTCGATTTTTTTTTGATGAGAATAGTAAAAAAAAAAAAAACAGCCAAAAAAATTGCTTATCTGACAATAAATAAACTAATATAATTATCATTAAAAAATTCACAAATGACACATTAGTGAACAAACAACTGCTCACATGTAATGACAGTACATGAATTAAATACTTTAATGTCTTGCAAACTTGATCTAAAATCCATGCTAGAAGTATTAATATCCATGCTTCTTGCGCACTTCAGGAAGTGCTGACATATGATGTATGACAATGCTTCATCTCAGACAGATTTGATGAAGTTAAAGTTGAAATCATACAGAGGAAAACCGTTTGCTGCATCCTTACCTAATATGTAATATTGCTGGTATGTGTTACGTGAGCCGGGGACTCAAAGGATGCAGCCTGCCTGACTAATGTGTGTGTGAAAACACTGGCTAATTTAGATGTGAATGCAAATAGTCTTTCCCCACCTATCAAGCTTCATCTCTGCAATGGCTGGATCATCAAGTAGCAGTAGGGAGTCCTTTAGTGTAAACTCAATTGAGTAAACTGGGGCATGCGTGTTTCTTTGACGCACAGGGAAGTCACAGAGGGGAGCGCCGCGCTTAGACGAGGCTGATTCAATTTGTAGGTGAATCAGACATCAGAACTGTTTTTTATTTTTTATTTGTGAATTCCAAAAACTCTTTTAAAGTGCTTTTGGGCCTCTTTTACATTTCAGAACAAATCGTTCATCAGTCTGACGACGGAAAAGTCTCGGAGGGAAAATTATACTTCTGTGGTGCTGATATAGCCAGCAGATATTCAGGCCAAGACTTCCTTTTCGGTTCCCCTAAGCCTCTGAACAACAATGGCAGTTTACATTCTCGTGAAACAATCCTTGAAGGATTGTTTCACAAGAGGTGCGACCAATGACTGGTCTGTCACAATAACCAAGTGGCAGCAAGAAATGGCTGCTGCATAGACTTCAAGAGTGACATGAAACAGCTTTTTATCCACCCAAACCTGCAACAATCACCTCCCAGAGTGTTACGGTCACCCCCCAGATCTTACGAATGTTTTTTGCTGCATCAAACCTTTGTTGGAAAAAAATATCAATAGGATGTTTTTTCATTCAGAAGTCAGATGAGATTCCAGTACAGTACATCATGATTTACTAGTATGAGTAGCATGCCAATAAATCCCAAATCTAATGCTTTATAGATTTATCTTAATTTGTTAGGGGTCCATTTTAAGTTTGAGATATATCCATTATTGCTCCAACATCTAAAGTTGTGCAGCACAAGAATAAAAAAGAAGAAAAAAAATAGAGACTGATTCAAATTTAAATTGAAAAATCACTATCTTTCTAATAATGATGTGCTCTAATCCACCTTCAACAATCATCTGAGGAGGTTAAATTGTAAAAAAATGTACATGCAATAGTCAGAAGATCTCATTCTTTGAGTGTCTCCCGAGACCTAAACCTTGTTCTTGAAGGCTTCCCTCCCTCTTTGAAGACAGGGGAGAGGGGTAATAGAATTGGGAGGTGTGGCGGGGAGTTCTCACAATCTCTTCTAGGCTCGCCTTCACGTTGCAAGACACAGTGAATTTAATACCTTCTTTTATCTGTTGTGTGTGTGTGTGTGTGTGTGTGTGTGTGTGTGTGTGCAGCAGTGAAGGGGAGGAGTTTAAATGTCAAGTCTTTAAACTCAGGTAGTAGTCACTGAGGTGCCTTCAGGCGCCTGGGTGATTTAAATACAAGTGAGAGGATGTGGATGCTAATTAGAGGGAGGTCTTTTTCAATTTGGATTGATTAGCACATTTAAGTTAACCTGACTCCTGCTGTCCGGTGAATTTAATTTACAACATCAAAATATAACATGAAAAGGCTTTGATAGTGTGTCTTGCGTGTTTAGTATCATATGAAAATATATTCAGTGTGTATTCATTTAGCAAGGAAAACACTGTCAACATGTACATGTATTTTACTGACGACTTAACCCACAGATTGTGCACTTTGCAACGCAATCAAGAAATTAAATCAAGCCTATGTGATATGTATTGTAAAAATAGACACTGTACAAATGAGCATTCATATTGAGGTTATTGCACGTGAAGTGGTTTTGCTGCTTCAGTCTCACATGTTGACAATCAGATGCCAGTGTTTGCTGATGTTGGCCAAATTTGCCGCTGACTGGAGACACCTTTTAGAATACATATCTCTTGTGGACATTTTAAAGGTTTTGAAGTAATAGAAGACATAAACAGATCTGTCTTGAAAGCTCTCTTTGCACGCGGTTTTGGTACTGCTCCAACTGCTTTCTCTCTCCGTTTGCCAGCTGCTGATTTCATTTTAGATACTGATGATCTTGGGAAATGTAGGCACACCACAGAGAACCCCAATGTGCCATCATGCTGTAATTACCTCCTGTGGCCACAGTGGTCACTGTTGAGGCAACTCAATGCTGGTGGCAGTGTCATGGTGGAGTGCTGAAGAGCGACACAATGCAATAATATTAAAAACAAATAAGACAGTAAAGACAGGCTGTAACGTTACAGAAAGAGGTTGTACCCACATTCCTGTGCATGCATTTTAAATTGTAATATTTAGTAAAGCAATGCTCACTGTAAAGCTAAACCAATCAAGGCACTTGCTACAAGTATTTGGTTAAAGAACTGTGCATTGCTGTTTTACCTGGTAAAGAAAAGTGGTTGAGGAAGATGCATTATGACAGACATGGCCAGATGCTTCACTTGATCGCTGGAATATAAAACCCTGTTCTCTGGTGTCAGACTCTGTTGTCACTTAGCTTGACAAAAACATGACAGTAACTGTGCACCAGGGTGTTCCCCTGTCTCTTGCCAAAATCATGCTGGTACAGATTCCAGTCCCGTCTAGTAAAGTGAAATGGAAAAAGAAGAGTATGATGAGAATAATCTGATAAATCAAAAAGTTGATTTTATTTCATTAAGTAAAAATACATATTTAGATTTGAGTGACCCTTATTGGTTTCGTGCAATACATAACTTACCATAAAAGGAACTCTGCCGTTTTTACAACCACAACAACTTACAACTAAATACAGGAGTGATGAACAAGTGTCATATATTGCAAGCTAAATGTGGTCTTAACAAATATCAGGTTGGCAATCTTTTCACATCACTCATGAGCCGTATCTCATGAATCTTACAATTTATTAATATACATCCACACCACCCACCGTTATTCGTATTTTAATCAGCGGCTGAAAACACACACAGCCATCGAAAACATGGTTCTCCGACCGTATTTGGTCAATACAAGGTTCAATAGTCTTGATCCCAGATCTGTGTGCTGCTGCTTCCTACATCCCTTCTCACTAAATACCGTATCTGCCTTACAGTGTAATTAATTAATTTTGCTTCCAAACGACGCGCATAGCTTCTAATACTGTCAAAAGCACACTGACAAGTCATGTTAAGCACGATCAGTGATTCCAATGAGAGGTGTGATCTCTCATGTATAGCCAGCTGCTACAGTGGTGGAGAGTAGGAGGAAGACACCTTTTTGACCTTCTACGAGAAAATTGACTGTGTCAAAACTTTGATTACCCGGCATGTCACATGATGTGTAACAACTTCTCTAAGCCCACTCATGCACCACGAGGATTACCGTCCAAATAGAAACAGACCTCAACGAGCAAAAGCAATTGTTCAAGCTGCAGAATTGTGTCTTGTTATTCTAACCATTGACTTTGCTTGCTTTATTAGGCATAACGTTCCAAGCTGCTGCACACGCACACACACAGCTTAGTTGTATTTTCCACTAATACTGTATTACACTTGGCTAGACAAATGTATGTTTGTAAAATATATATATTTTTATAAATAGTTTAGGTTTTGAATAGCAGATAAAGATATTCCGTTGGATATTCTGAATCCAATGAGCGCCAATAGACAATAGACATTACTGTGTTTCAGACGTATACCATGCAGTTTGAGGACAGTAATGTGTTTTTCATTGTTTTGGCTCTCTTCCACCACGCTGGACTTTAAGTGAAACAATGCCTATGAGGGCAAAGTGCTGACTTTCAGCAGGTGTTCACATCAATTCTGGGTAAACAGAGTCGGAGTCACAGCCCCGTTTTACCCTTGGGGAGTATGTGTGTGTGTGTGTGTGTGTGTGTGTGTGTGTGTGTGTGTGTGTGTGTCTATAGAGGGCAGCATTCTTTCTACATGGTTCATTGATTGTGGATGTAAACAGCCTCAAATCAAACCTGAAAGGCAACAAAATTGCCTGTTCTGGTCTGTAGTGTTCTGGATAGTTCACTGGTGTTATAGCATCACAGGTGTTGCCATGATCAAACATGTTTAGAGCTCATACTGCTTCCAAGATGGCCTCTGTGTGTCCGTTGCACAGCTACAGGGTTGTATTAAATAAATAATGGAAGAAATAGCAAAAGCAAAAAACAACAAACCACTTTTTTTCGGCTCACAAAATATAACCGAAGCTTAAAACCATTTAGCTTCTAGTTAACGCTTCTATTGTTAATTATGAGATGGATTGTCATCAATTTTGATTTAGGCATCCATGATGATGAATCCTACATACTTGATCGGCTGGCCTTTCATCTAGCATACTTTTGAAGAAAAAAATGAAATATTTCAATTCCGATTCTTTGGCTGGTCCGCATGAGATTTATTCACTGAGCCGTGGAGATAGAAGTTCACAACAACGCTGTGGAATTCTCTTTGACCAGAGTGAGTTTGGGTCATAATCATATAGAGGGCAACAGGAAATAACACGATAAACTATGGGGGAGGGCTGGGCATGGCTAATCTTTCAAAAAAAAGGGACATTAAAACTATTAGCATCCAATATTCTGTGTTTGGCTCAGTAAAGGAGGACATCAGGGACCCGAAACATGATCATTATTATCTTGTTGCATTTATAGAAGAATGTCCAATTGTTAGGTGTATATATACATATTCTGAATTATCTAACTGCCATGGTTAGATTACCATATTTAAAACTGATTGCTTGTTTCCAAAATTATTTAAACTGTGTGGATAAAACTAACACAGACTGGATTCATTTCGGGTAATGGTTGAATTCCAGTTTACTGTTGCTCACGCAACGTTAAATCTTCCATTTTTCTGACTCCCTCCATTTTGTTGCGATTTATTTATGAAAATCTATTCCGTTCGCCCTCGTAAATGAATATTGAGCGACGTAATTCCAAGATGAGGAGCGCTAGTTGTGTTGATTTGCTTCCCTGTTTCATCATAGTCCATATCACTGTCACTGTAAACAAAGGAGACTAGAGGGGCACCAGGCTCAATGAACATGCACTCCTAACACTGCTTGTTCGACATTAATCAAAAGAAATCAATGCCAGATGAGGATTGTGGCCTCTGTTGAGCAAATGAAGCCTGGCTCCTGAATAAGATAATAAATCCCTGCCACATTATTTCAGCTTTTGATAAATGGAGCAACATGAGAGCAGGGGGCCTGCCAGTGGGAGCAGGGGGGCACACATCTGACTGTGAACACCTCTAATAAAACATGAGGAAGGTCTTTGATAAACCAACACAACAATTCCGTTGCTATACATCGTGGATCAAACACACTGACATGTCCCTGTCCAAAAATGTTTGTTATTCTGTTACATTAACTTCAAGACTGCAGTGTTGTTGGATCGCATGACGTATTTACAGAGCGCACTCGCAATCACGCCAGCTCATAATTTGCCTCTTTTTGTTGGCGGAGGTTAGACGCATAGGAGACTGAGACGGCCATGTCTTTAATGTTGCTCAGCTATGCATGGCCCAGATGGTCGGAGCTCCAGTCAGGAGTAGGTCACAGAGTGTGTGAGAGGTTTGCTATCAAACACCAGGCAGGTTTTAGCCTCTGACAGATGTGGGATCAGTGTCAGATGTGGGTAATGCCAAAGGGCTGGATTGTTGCAGGAAATGACTTGACTCTCCTGGCCTCAGTATGTCTTTGTACCCTGGCCCTCAGGGCAAGTGATGGCAGGAATACCGAAAGGAAAACTCGACTCTGGCACATGCCACCAACCACCCCTGCATCCACTCCGGCTCTCTGGACCTCTTGATTGCTCTACCCGAGACCATTAGATCACCTTTAGTTCCATCGCGCTCTTTCCCGGCATGCCCTCTCCTTCACCCGACACCACTGCTGTGAATGAATCAGAATCGTATTTCATTTTCATTTGCAAGATCGGGACTACTTTTACATATTATTAAAGTTTTATATCAAACAACACTATTCCAAGGTGATATTGTGCGTATATTCACAATTTCGGAGTGCTCCCATGCGTGTCCCTGTGCACACGCACGTGTGAAAGCAGTGCATGTGCAACGATTGCTCAACATCTTTTAAAGACGCCGCCATAAAAAAAGTTCAATTATGTGCTTTGGTATACATCAATCCATTCACTCATTTTTTCTTTTTCTTGTTAATCATTGCATTGTGCAGATTGCCATGTTATGTGTATTTCTGTGTTGAAAACTACTTATATTTGGAGTAACTTAATAGCCACTAAATTACCATACCCTGCTAGAAAAGTGGGTCAAACTAAGTTACATGCCATTAAAGCCATATTCATGTCTTGGCCACATTGGCCTTTTATACACTGTTTTTGTGCGATATCTTGGTTGGTAAGTTTCAACTTGTAACTGCTGTTGGTTGGTCTTCTACCATCTGAAAGTAACTTTCCACAGTGTTTACAGTATGTTTCCCTGCACTCTATACAATTAGCGGATCTTTGCGAGAGAAGTGAAGTTCAGTCTAAATGTGAAATAAATAGTACATAATTCACATCCAGATCTCAGTGAGTCAGATCCAACGCACCGTCTGCAGGCTGAATTAGTATGCGGGGTTAACACTGCTGAGTTTTTCACTCAAAGCCTCACCACTGTTATCAGCAGTCACTCAATGGGGCCGCCACTGTCAAATTCCGAGAGCTGTGAAATCACTGGAAGTTCACAACAGAAGCAGCTGCCATGTTTATTTCATTGTATCCCCTCGCTCCACCCATCCCTACCCATCTATTCAACATAGCACGGTTTGCCTCAAAGGCATCACTGTTGAAAAGTCTCCTGTTTTTGTTGTCTTTCACTTTGATTTGGGCACTTAGCATTCAGCAGAAGGTTAGGCAAGAGGGGATTGTTGTACCTGGCACAAATATTGACAAGTGCTATTGTAGTTCTATAAGCCTCACGATCTGCATGCACATGGGAGGATATATTACACACGGAGCACAAAGGCATGGATGCCACAATGAATTAATAACAGGGAGAGGTTGACAAGTGATTTAAAGTGCAGCGTTACGAGAGTCAAGAGGTTAAGAAAAAGTAGATGTTTCAATATTGCCATGAAGAAATTGTATTGTATCGTTTCGCAACTGCATGGGCAACAGAATGAGACGAGATTGACATGATTTTTTGTCTTCTTCTAATTACAGCAGCATCATCTACTGTCCAAGTAGCATCACGAGTGCCTCTTCTCCACGCTAGTACTGCCCACTTGAGCCATTGAATAAAGGCCGACACTGTACTATCGTCTTCTTGCGATCACAACATCTTTTGAATACCAAAGAGCTTTCACCCATCATGTTCATTTGCTGTTCCCTCTCCCGCCTCTCATTCCTTGACATCCACCCCCAAATCAACTCCTTCCACCACGCGATCTGCCACCCTTATTCCCCTTGCCTGTCTCCTCCTTCCATTCAAGTCCTAATGGGCCCAAATAGAGAGTGACAACTCTTCCTGTTCCTCTATAAAATTCATGATTAATGTTTCATTAATCATGGATTTTTTTTTTAAACATTCTGCTCCCCGGGGCTTTCTTCTATACGGAAATAAATTAATAAATAAGCCGAGTGCACACAGCCACTGAGAGACTTTGCTTTTTCCATGCCATCCTTTCTTATCGCTCAAATAATGGTCATTGTTTATGGCACCGCTGCACTCAAAGGTGCTTTCAGGGGAAGACTATAAAGTGAGCCAGTGTTCCACTGAGTTTTATGTGTTGTCTAAATGTTGCATCTAGTCTTGTCAAGGAGTAGGGGACAGAACACCTTTGACTACTTTTGTTTTATTATAACTATTTAGAAAAGATTGCATGCCGCACATAACCACAAGATAAAGATATCAGCCTTTTAGACTATGGTACATTAATGTTGAACAAAGCATTATGATGGGCTTAGAGTATTGATGTTCGCGAAAAGAGAAAAGGTTTCCTGAAATAACAGAATAGGAGGCAGATAAATAACACAGATATTATAAATAGTAATAAAAACCTTGCAGTTGGAGGTAAATGCTTTATAATATAGGTTCATACATAACACTGGCAAAAGAATGAAGACGAGACCGAGTTGGTTTGAAGCTCATCTTCCGTCTGACTCCTTGACTTCAAACAGTCGATACGTCTCACTAGGTCATTTTGCATCAGGAGAGGACTTTTAACGCTCTGGAAGGAATAATATTTAGAACTGACTGCCAGACTTGAAGACACCGCATTGTCTCGCGTCCTCACTTGGTAAACAAGCGAGTCTGGCATTTCATCCAACGATCCATCCAGACAAATAAATTGAAGCTTGCAGAATATAGGAGGCATTCAGACACTGTGAATGTTTGTGTTTCATTTGATTGTTGCGGGAGCAGTCTTCAGCATCCCATTGCCACGCCTGTAAAATGTCTCATCTAAGTAACATATCCATCTACAGCTGAAGAGGCCGGCCATAAAGTGATGATCAAGTGTACTAGCTCAACTGTATGAAGCCAATGACCTATGTCCTGATCTTGAGAATTATTGGCCCTACTGGAGTTTGCCAGCTCTGTAATTAACTGTGCAGAACAGGGTGACTTTAAAGGTTAGTCTCAAAATAAATCCACTGAATTTGATTGGTGTGGAACTCCCCCATCTACTGTAGGAAGCGCTTCCAGTTGCTCGTGTTGTATTAAAAGGGAGAAGTCAAAGACGTCATAAAAACGCCTTCTGTCCGCTTATGAGCGCACGACTATGATTCCACATCTGCTACGGTTAAACTCTTAACTATAAATGTGATGGCCAGATTCTGCATGAGTCAAGGTGGACCTATCTGTAGCATGCATGATTTGATTAGCTAAGAAGCCCGTTTTGTATTGTTAGATTATGAATTACCGAGGCTTGCCATTAAACAAACAACACAAATATTGCATTATGATCAAAATAATCCCCATTTTACGATGTCAGTGAGTCCTTAAAGCATTCCTGAAAGCATGTGTGCCGTATAATATCGGCCAAGCACCAAATGCCGACAACAGAGCCCAGTGGGTGATATTTGCTGAGATAGGAACACTAATGCAGAGGGTTAATCATGGCCGAATGTTTATTTCTCCTTCTTCTTTTCAAATCAATGCTATTTGCCAACGGGGTCAATCTTATTAGACTTTGATGCTATTGATCAACACAGCCTTATATAACTGTATTGCTTCTGTTTGTCTTTGTTTTCCACTTCTGTCTCGTGATCACAAAGCCCAGAATGAGAAAAAAAATCCCATATTATTATTAGGTATTGAGGGGAGATGCAGCATGAGCCAGTACTGCAATAAAGGGAGGCATGATGTGGAAAGTAACACTATACATACCACACTCGGATAACACGATACTGCCATGATATTAATCATCTTCACATCATTTTGTATTCCTGCTGGTAGGAATAGATGATACACATGATTGCACATTGGATTTTTGAAGTATTGCATTTTTTAAATATAGTCTTCGTCTCATGAGAAAAGCAGCAATCCCGCTTAAAATATAGTTGTTACTTTACGTTTACATTACAACGCAACCGGAGCCAGATAGATGATTGGCATTTTGTTCTCATTTGAGTGTTTAGAAGTGAGACTTCAGCCAATGAGTGCGGCCTTATTCGATAGAGTTCATAAGACTCCATCAACAGCACAAAAGCATGTATACATATGGAATCTAAGTATTACAATTATTTGAAATTCCAAAAAATGAAGAAGTAACACAATGTGGAGGAGTTTTAGCATGTGACACTTCTCAGAAATGGACGTATTTACCCCGGAGACTCCATTAGAGGCTATGAAGCATTGTTAATGTTTAAAAGCAGATGTCTTCCAATGGCAGAACGTCTCTTAGTGCTCTTGCTGTGCTGAGATGTGGGAGTGTGTCACGGACAAAGGATATCAGTTTGTCTCTGTTTTGCAGCTGTTAACTGGGTTTAACAATGGGCCACACAACAAGCATCCTCGAGAAGTACCACAGTTAATGAACCCTGACTGCATCCACAAGCAGTATCTTCAATGAAAGCTGGAAGCGTGCGTCATCACATCGAAACATGCAGCCCCCCCCCCCCCACCCCCCCACCTTACCCCCCTCCCTTCCTCTGCAAAAATGACTGAATGAATGTTCAATGTTTGATTTTACATGTATTTCCACTCTTAAGAGAAGCACACGTCTGGATTTATTTTCATTGGACTTCCATTGTTGCTATTTGGAGACCGTATCAACAGTTCATAGAGAAGTCAATACAGCTTGTGGGTTGCCCTGGTTATCTGAATGTTGACACAAAGAATACAGAAAGGCTTTTTTGGTAATCAAATAAAGAACTTTCACATCTACACAATCGTGAGAATAACTTCGACAGCATCAATAATGCAAGTGCACAGAAGTTGAAACAGTGGCACGCAGCAATAATAGAGAAACTCATTAGGCTTCTTTGAATGGTTTTAGGGGTACACGTCGTCTTTTGTCAGTGCTGGTGTCATATGAATCTATTTGAAATCAACTCCTCCACTGTATTCTCTGCAGTGACAATTATGTGGTGAAATTATTATTATTTTTTTTTTATCTGTGTGACTGGCACTTAATTATTTTTCTGTGTTAATATTTTCCTTCTCTCTTTCCGTGCTCTCTCATTGAATCTGAATACGTTGCACTGATAATTGGAAAAAGCAGTTCATTGTCACCTTGTCACAATCTGGTGAGGCGACCAATTTATGTGGAACATCCGACACGAGTTGACGAATGAAATATTAACGCTCGGTGTCAGGTTTGATTCGTAATCTGAAATACACGATACAACAGTGATGATTTCACAGTATGTGTATATTGAACAGTCAAGAAAGAAAGCATACCAATGCTGGCAGCACGAGTCTACAGTAGGGCATACAGTAAGTGGAAAATGGAT
The DNA here is from genome assembly GCF_023055335.1 of Clinocottus analis. Classification (NCBI taxonomy): domain Eukaryota; kingdom Metazoa; phylum Chordata; class Actinopteri; order Perciformes; family Cottidae; genus Clinocottus; species Clinocottus analis. The sequence continues at coordinate 5,412,007 of NW_027175931.1, read as the reverse complement.
TCAAATGCTCAAGGTAGATACTGTAGAATGGTGTAAATTCACTGCAGCGGTGTATGAAATTGGTGCAAATTGGATTTTGTGCGACGGACAATGAGATTAAGGGCCAGTTCTACTAAAAGAAGCATGGTAGAGCTTAAATTTACACATATATGCTAACAATAGTCATATTACCAATGCTGGTCACGATAACCATCTGTTTCCATATCTCCTTTTTTTCTGATTTAATATTAAAAAATAAACCACTTAGAGACCGCTGAAAGGGATTGCAGTGAATAGTTTGAAAGAACAAAACCGAGTGAACATGAAAAATATAAGAAATGAACAGTCCTAGCTTTTGTGAAAAGTTAGATATGTGGATAGTGAATACACTTGATTTTGTCTTCACAACTCCAACACAAATATAGTTGTGGATTTCTAAGTAAATGGGTTAATATATGTATTAAGAAATTCCCCTTTGGGGATTAATAATGTATCTATCTGTCTATCTATCTATCTATCTATCTATCTATCTATCTATCTATCTATCTATCTATCTATCTATCTATCTATCTATCTATCTATCTACAGTACTTATACCTATATATACTTTACTTATACGTGTGGCTTTGGCCTATAGACATCTTATTAATACTCAGTCAATCAGAGAGATTTAGATATACAGATCCACCTTAAAATAACAAGTGACAAATCAAATGAAAAACCTGGATGTTTGCAGGAGGAAACACAACAGATGCAGATGTGTAAACAGTGTACCTACCCAGGGCATGAGGGGTTACTGAATGATTCGAGGAGTATGAAATTGAATCATTCATATGCTAAAACCGTCCAGATCTCAGCCTAATTTGTGTAAGATTAGGAAGCGACATGTTCAACAGCTCTTCCATCATAACACCAAATGAGGGAATATGTTTTTTGAAAAATATTATTCCAGGCACCTGAGTTTGAATGAATTGGACACCGTCTCCCAAGGAGTATGGAAGCTGTGCTTGTGGTTGTTGGTGAATCAAGGCCTTACCAAGACATTACCTGATTGCACTTGTACATGAGTAAAATCTTCTCTTTGTGAAAATCTGGATAAGTTGGGTATTTTATGACATTTTTCATTTCAGCTTGGCCAGGTAGCCTTGGGAGTCTGTACAAGCACTCAATACAAATTCAATAGGACTCAAGTCTGGGCTTTGGACAAAAGATCCCAAAGCTGAAAGTCCTTGGCACTCGAGTTTAAGTTCTCCTCATGAATCCACCTGTACCTGACTCTTTTTATTCCATAACTGTTGTTTTCTTATTATTGCTTCAGTTTCTGATCGTCAGAGGCAGGCCTTACATTATTAAATATGTACCACTTCATTTAAAATATTGGCTTGCTTTTCAGTTATTTTAAGATGCTCCATTTTGTCTAATTGGATCCTGGTTTCTTTTCAAAGTCCTTGTTGCAGAGCTCAGTTTAGTCCGATGAAGTATTTTGTAACAGATATTGTGCATTATTAAAACAGCAAATTGTTTCTAAAATATGAAATACTTCCACAAATTGGAATTCCCATTAAAATTCAACATTTGTGTTTCATGTTTTTGTCATTTTCCCACTAAATGTAAAAAGCTTCAGAAAATCCAGACATTGGCGATGCCAATACCTCCCTACAACTAGCCACAAAACTGTTTAAAACCAATATGAATTCATATTCATGGCTTAAGATAATTAAATCTATTATTTTTATTGAGGATACATACCGATATTGGCATCGGGCATCTATGACAGTGGGGCCAATGCATACAATTCAATTTTATGTTCATATAATCACCAACAAGGATTGAACTCAATGGATAACTTGCCACATGTTATGTTGTTTGAACATGTGTCTACTGTAGCTTTTTTTTTTAGCCCATCTAACAGGTTGGGTTTTTAATTTTGTTCACCATTAGTTAAAAATGGTGTTCACATGATTCATTGGGCTCCATAATTAACTTTCGCTATAAGTTGAATCACTGACTACAAATCCTTTCCTTTCCATTTTAATTAACCACGGCTTAAAGCGAGTGGGAAAGTGAGGGAGAGTTGAAATGAGAGTGAAAGAATGAAAGAGATCAGATCTTAAGTAACTGGCAGCCGCTTTGACAGAAAATTTAATTCATTCTCGTTGAGAGCAATCAGTGTGATTTGAACTGATTAGTTGAAGGAAGATTTCGGAGGAAGCATCAGCTGGCATCAAAAGTACTTTGTGTGTACAATAAGATGGGCAGCAAGCCCATATACCCAACCAAATCACAAGAGATGATTCTCTATGTTCCCCATCTGTCATGTGTCCGGATCTTCCATATAAAAGCAACCGTTTCCCTGGACCGCCCCAACATCACACGTTGCGTCGAGTGATCGAAATAGTTCCGTTGTTGATCTTTTAAACTGTGCTTTTGTTAGAGATAGAGCCAGTCTGTACCTTTTTTGGCAGGACCGATGTTATTTTTACTTTAGTCAAGTCAGACGTATTGGAACATCGAACAACAGTTAAAGTCAACAATGAAATCCCTTTATTTGTATTATTATAATACATAATATTCATAGATAAGCAATACGTTCATAGACGTCAGTACCACTGTTCAGTGTTGTGCATGAATGCGCTTTAAGAGCTTTGAATGTGCTCATGTTTTTGATAAAAGGTGACCTGAATGTGTCTGTTTTGCCACTCGACTATGAATGTGAACTCGTTCATTTGAATCCGTGTGAACTGAACTTTGAGCTTGCTCTTATGAGGCGTTAACACGGCAGAACAATCCACCCCAGGTGATCCAGGCGAGTTCTGAAAGACATACGTATTTGCTTCCGTGCAGGTGAGACTGTAACTGAATACAGATGACTGAAAGTTATGATCTTGCACATAATAAAAACGACAACAAAATGAATGACTTAAGCCTAGCATATACCGGCTACGGCGCGTCGTATCACATCAAAGCTAACAACAGCGACGTCACGCAGAGGCTCTGGCTTAGGGGCCCCCTGAGTTCACGGGCCCCTGGGCCTGGGCCCGGTAGGCCCGTTCGTTAATCTATCCTTGCTGGTATGGTCTGACTGAAACATATTGTAGAATGGACTGGGAATTTAAGAGTGACAAGCTGTTGCTTTTCTATATTATGGAAAAGAGATGCATCCCTCTGCTCCTTCCCAGAATTCCCTTGAACCTCAGATCAAGAGGAGCTGGAGGGAGTGGCCGAGGTATGGAACGCCTGATCGGCTTGTCATGTTTTTGTCTTGTGACTACGTCCTGCACAGAAAGCTGATATGCTCACTGCATGTGAACAGAAATGTGGTATTTCACACGTGCACTGTGCACAAATGCCTCAACCAACGTACTGCATTTAAATGCATAGGATTTCATATTTAGGACAAGGTTACACAACACGATACAATGATGAAACTGATAGATACAACACATGTACAGAAATCATAATTGAACAGTTGTTATGTTCACAACTACAGAATAAAGATAAATACATAATTGTATATGCATCTACTGCAGAGACACACAATTAAATTATCAACCCAGGTCACAATTTTAATGAGTATACTGTCGAACAAATAATAGGTTCCAAATGAGTTTCAATTAAAGGGGTATTGATTGAAACCAGTGCAGCGAGTTCAAATAGAAGTTGCGCATGAAATTTTAAAGACTATCTCCATAATTACAACGCACATTTTAACAAGGGAACAAAAAGGAGCAAACAAACTCCTTAAAATACCATAACAAAGTGGATAACAACATTTTGCCTAGCGTCATTGTTCTGCACAAACAGCACCCATTAACAGTGTTGTAACCAATCAATAATTAGCAGGGAGATGTGTATCCCTTGCATCAGAGGCACCACAGAGATTATTTGATTTGCTGTGTATTGAATGATTACGCTCAAATTAGTTGTACATAGATTGCAGATAGTCAAATACAGAACACCAGAGACAACACATTTACATGAATATTGGTTTAATCTTTATTCCAATTAGAGTTTTTTTTCATTTTTGTATTAATTTTTCAATTAGTTATTGTCTTCTGTCAATAACATTGGAATTGCATGCAATGATTCATAATCTAATTTACCACGTCTGTTACACACATTTTATATGATGCACATTATGTGAAAAATATGGATTCTGACAAACTGGATTATGTTACTCCACAAATTAGATTTTTTTGTTTTAATTCAGAACAAAGTGGACACTTGATTTTCCCATTTGTCAAAGATTGCTAGATAACCTATAGCCAAGTTTCCAAGGATACAGTTCATGATGAATTAAAAAAAAAAAAGTTACAGTGGTATTAAACAAAAAGAAACTGCTTAAAGTTTATTTGAAGTACTAAAAAAAAGAAAAAATAATCATTAAACAATTAAGGTGAACTTCTCCATCAGCAATTATGCATGTAATGACTTTCCAGTGATGTTTTTTTTTTAGAGTGGGGGGGAGAACCACTTCACAAGCGGTTGGCCAAAGACCGCTATACACACTTGAATAGTGACACGGAGAGCACTATAAAACACTGCAAAAACGTGAAAACAGAACCACTAAGCACATTATTAATGTTAACACAATTATACTTGCATTAGCTTTGATTAATGTTTAGACTAACTGACCCTTTGTCTCTGTCTTTTTCCAAAGAACCGAATAATAAGCGACCCAATCACTGAGAACCATAATGTTAAACAAATTGCAGTCAAACTGCTAGGAATTAATTTATACGGTTTGAGAGTCATCAACTTCTAATATGTAATTGTTAAGAGGTTTCATTCGTCATTTGTCTTAACTCCAAGCGCCTCAACCCAAATAAAAGGACATTTTTATTATGTGGGTCACACAGACCATTTCTCACCAAACTTCTAATTTATTGTTTTGGGGAATAGCAGCATGCAGAATTGGTCACAGTGACTATATGAAATGGTCCAATAATCTGAGGTGAAAGACAAAGGAGGCGAGAGGAAGACAGAGAGAGAGAGACACAATATTGTACTGTATTGATCTCTTTGAATACTATAGTTGGTCTATTGATTCCCTGTGGTGTATCATATAGGACAGCCAACATTTGGGAAAATGAAAGCCGAGATTCTGCAATGGAAAGCTTGTACACAGACAGATATTGAGCTTGGTCTCTGTGGGTTTGGGTGTGCATGTGCCACGAGGACATGTCTGTGTCCATCTGTATGTGGATTCGAGTGCCCCCAGCATGCACACGTGTGTGTATTGCTAACTCATTTAATAGATACAAAGATATTAAGGATAGCTGCAAGGTAATGAAAAAAAGGGTACAAGGTTCCTGGAAGCATTTAAATAGGAAACAAAGTAAAAAATGTCATTACACTTTAATGTTATGAAATCAAGCAAAGAGACTGCATTGTATGAAATATACGCTTTATTTTACTAATTCATATGGATTTTCCCTTCTTTCTTACATTGCCTATAGCTATTAGATATTCTTACTAATCAGAAATAAGTGCATTGAACAGCAGAGACTGTAATTGATGTGATTTTTCTTTTGCTTTAAATAGACCGTTTCTTGACCTCAACCACATACATGTAGTCTAGTTGCTTAAAGCGACTAGTTGTGAAATGCACTTATTCACCTTCTTCCAAAGAGATAGACAAGAAAATAAATTATTACTAATTCAAATGGATTTTCCCTTCTTTCTTACATTGCCTGTAGCTATTAGATATTCTTACTAATCAGAAATAAGTGCATTGAACAGCAGAGACTGTAATTGATGTGGTTTTTCTCTTTCAACAGTTAATGATGATTTTTCTTTTGCTTTAAATAGACCGTTTCTTGACCTCAACCACATACATGTCGTCTAGTTGCTTAATGGGACTAGTTATGAAATGCACTTATTCACCTTCTTGCAAAGAGATAGACAAGAAACAAATAATAATACATTTTTCATGTGTTTGCGGTAAATGTGAAGAAGGAGCTAGCAGCTTAGCGAACCTAACGTTGTAAAAAGGCTGAATAGAGAAATAGTCCGCTAGTAGGATTACAGATAGGTGTCTTTAAGTTCCAGTTTGTGTTTGGATTGAGCAAATTATATCATTTGGATTTTGGCTACGCTAGCTGACGCACTAGCTGACTCACTAGCTGACTCGCTAGCAGACGCACTAGCTGAAAGTAGCTAGCACTAGCTCCAGCTTGAAGTCCCTCGATGATGTCACATGCTTCATTGTGCATTCAATAGCACTACATCTGTCACTAGTTGCTTTTTTATAAATAAAGAGTGTCTGAAAAGTTTCCAAATCTAACAAGAACATCACAAAATGGTCTCCACTGTGTTGGTGCTCGCTTTATATTTACCACACAGACATGGGAGTGGAATCAGTTTACTAATCTAACTCTCAACAAGAAAGCAGAGTACTTTTCAAAAAGTTCAACTTTTCCCGAGAGTTCAAAATAACCCCCTTCTGCACCGTTTTAAAATGGGTTCTATGGATTGTTTTGGGTGTCACAGAAAAACTGCTATTTTGTCATTAAGCTAAGAGGATCCGTTGGTGTCTCACCCTTTGGCTATTGAGCTCGCCCTGTATTGTCAAATTCGGTGAACTATCTGAAATGACAGTAAATGGACATCGTAAATGTTGCAATCAATTCAGGAGGGCGACTTCACCCTTCGCTCGTCGAAACATTTCATTGTTGAAGGCACATTGATTTTGTCCCAGCTGGCTGTGTTCCAAGTAAATAGATGGGTATGCATGACGGAGCATGCAGATGCAATTCTGCTTCAAGAAAAACTGGTATTTAATATTTTTGGGGAAATTTAAAGGATGTTAACGCACAAGTTCTGTGTTTTGCTAAACAACTTGTTTCCATTGATTTCTTTTGTAGCAGACCCTTTTAACATCTCACCAGCCCTTTTCACTCCAACTCAACCCCTTTCACCTACCCCTCAACCTCTCCCTCTCCCTTTCTCTCAGTGTCAGTGACGGGGTCTGTTACACGAGCAGACTGCCAGCGCGCTCGGTGCCAAATTCTCTCAGCTCTGGGGATGTGGTGAGCAGCCCTTTATCTCCGGGAAACAGACGCGTCCGATCACCTCCTCGGGGGGCTGGTGTGGGCAGGGAGAGTGAGGAACGGGAGGGGACCAGCAGGTTTTTCCTCCTCCTTCCATTCCAAAGTCGGAGTCATCCAAAAATCTGTGGACATACGCGCACACGTACGAACGCGCAGACACACATTGGTCACTCGTCCTGAAGCTCTTGTTCCCCATACTAAGGAATAGTGATAATGTATGATTTATGTATCAATTAGCATACCATATCACTGAGAGCAGCGTTGCTGGTAGTCATAGAATACATCCCTCCTCTTTCCAAGTATTTTTTTTTCTCTCCTTGGCAACGTTTGGAAAAGGAGTCGCAGCCACGCTGACCTGCCTGATATATTTGCTGAAGAAATATCTTTATTTGTTTCAAAATCTGTCTCCTTTCATTCGTGCTCAGTCATTCATCGGCCTGAAATAGGCTCTCCATCTCAAAAGATGATAGAGAAATGTATCTTCGCAGTGGATGACTCCAGTTTGCTTCGGGGCAAGCTCTGTTTGAGTTGTTTTACCAAGCGAGATGAAGCTGCAGTGCATCTACCCACCACCAACACACTGGTCAAAAGGTAAAGATTACTGGCATGTTTACTTACAGAATCTACTGGGGTGTTTCTGTTAGGTTACAGCAGTCATCAAATACACATTAAGTCTTACAAATCCTCAGTATTAATCCAAATCCTGAAACCTGTTGGGAAGGAACGGATGCTTCCTGAGCTGCCTGGCATTTGTTGATCACTATGCAACGTGCATTCGCAGCAGTGTGCTTTATTCAGCCGTCCGCTTAATCATGACCTGAGGCTTCTACTACCTGCTTTTCATTCCAGCATTACCATCTGGCAGCAGTGGCTCTGCTTACAGCATCAATTTCCCCCAGTTAAATGTTGTCAATGGTGTCCAAAGACTTGTCTGCTGTGGTTTTCACACAAAACACTACCAGGTTGAGTGTTTCCCCGAGCCAGTAAAGTAATGAATGCATTAAACACATCTGTTAATCTCTGGAAATGACAGTGCACAGAGGAACGTTCCATTAAGAGACCCACTAAAACCCACTCATCAATATTACAGTGGCAAGGTAGAAATATGGAGGCAATTAAGTTACACCTCTAAATATGCTATATTCCAAAGAAGTGATGCAAGAGTAATGTGCTCAAAATAAAGTTAATAAAATTTCTGCAGGTAATAGTCCAGTGGGGGGGATACAGATTAATAACTCATTCCCTTTTATGAGTGTATCCTTTATGAGTTGTTATTGTATTTGGTGAGGTTGGGATAGAGGTCTTTTCTTTTTACACAGGGTGCCCTTTCCAGATTGAGACAGTTTCTAAAGAGGCATTGCTAACACTGTTCACCTCCGGAGCTATCAGCTAAAAGAGGCTTATAAAACAGTCTGAAGGGCAATATCTCTCCGCCGTGTAGGTTTTTTCGCTCATGGTGCCTATGTCTTATCTGTGTTCAAGGGCTTACAATGGCCAGCAGTGAGCAGAAGACACCTGCCGTGCTTCATTGTGTAGTGGGAGGAAAAAAAACAAGTCTTTAGTTTTGTTGCTTAAGTTGGTCAGAAACTGAGTTATACTGGAATGAAAATGACTCTATAATACCCCTTTACTATCATCTTAGTGCCTGGAAATGTGTATTAATAATGAGAGAATTAGAGCACTGAAAAGCATGACTGTCCAAAGGTAAGTTACTGAGGGGCTACATGTAATACAGTCACATATTGTAAACCAAGTATAATAATTTAGATATTGGCCAAACAATCATCTTATGAAATTGCAACCCTTACATTTCTTATCTAAATTCCTCTAAGTTCTAAAACAAGTAAAATATGACTATCATAATAAAATTACATCTTGATGAATGTAGGACACTTAGTAAAGGTTCAAGGAAGCATAAACAATAGTATAAAATAAAAGCAAATGTGAGATGGGTTGGATCTTGGTTATATGCGTGTGATTTGTATTTTGTGAAAACAAGTCTCTCCAACATTTAGTTTTTCTCTATTAATATATTCTCTGACAAGTTGATGCAGAAATCTGTTCAGGTGACCTAACCTGAGAAAAAGTAGTCTGAGTGCTATGAGGATTATGCCTGCAGATGACTGAATATCAAATATCAAATACAAATAATTAATCACATTAGAGTGTATTTCTACTTAGAATGTGTCTTACATGTGTTCAGTAAAACACAGCACTGGGGCTTTGCCCATTGTCAGGTGAAAATCTACAATCAAACACATTTCGAAACAAACCTGTCAAGCTATCTAGTTTGCGACCTCCTTCGAGGCCTTTAAAGTGCATTAAACTATTAAAGGAGTTGGGGAATTTCAACACTTGCGAGTTACGTTTTAAAAGATTGTGAACAAAGCCAAAGCTGCTGCCACTCACCCCCTAACCCAAACCCAATAGATGACAAAGAAGATAAAAAAATAATAATAAAAACTATCCCAAAGACTCTTTTGAGTACTGTTGACAGGTTATTTCTTGTTTGTATGTGCACGACCCCTGACGTTAACTCCACGCTTGGTTTGTCCATATCACTATGTCAGGACTATAATGTCAAAATGGTCTCGTAGACTTTGCTTGTTCCCAGCGGAGGACTGAGTAACTCCACATCTCAAAGACGCCATTAATATTGTGCCAGTGCAGGTGTTTGGGCCCACAAATTGCTGCCATCATTCATCCAAGTAATGAGTCATACATCATTGTGAGTGTACATCACTTTGAAAATGACCACATGGACATTGCTGGTGAGAGGCTATCTCAGGCATCAGCCGCTGACTTCCATCAGGACAGCTCAAGTCACCTTGATGAAGTTTAGTGTGGGTTTAAATATCAAAAAAACCAGGATCCAAGGAAATTGCCTGAAGTACTGTACTTAATAGCAATAATCGTTAGTTGTTACTTTTAAAAAGGTAACGTTTCCTCTATCTGCATACCATGTGCCTGTACTCCTGAGCTTGTACGTGTGCTATGGTTCAAGAAAGAGCTCATTTCGTAACAGTTTATATAACCACTGAGGGACTTAAACAGTTTATAATGTCATTTTATAATGTCATAACGTTTCTAATTGCGCTTTAAGTAAGTTTTGCTTGACCTTGGATTTACAACTCTTCTCTTAAAAGTATGAATTGAGGCCTTTTATAATAATCGGCCAATGTAATCTCTATTCTGAACAATTAATACGCTGAATGTCAGGATCCATTTAGTGTGTATTGGACAAAAGCAGTTTACGTTGCAGGACACTTTCCCACTCAAAGTGTCAATATTTCATCAGTGAAATAACTGTCACTACGCCAGTTGCTTTTGGCTGCACAAAAGCGTGTTGTTCTATTTCTGTGTCTGTGTGCTGTAATGAGTGTGAGCGGCTCTTCTCAAAGATAAAATCTCTGCCAAGAGGTGCTGACACGCAGGAAATAGAAATTGTTACTGTAAGGGCATATTAATATGGACACTTGAATTACTATGTCAGTGTGTGGCCTCAACAATTACTGGAAAATTAGCATAAGAACAGAAATAGCTTAAATGTGCCCTGTTGGGTGCAGAGTTAAGAATAGTTTTGGCCCAGAAACTCATTTTATACTCTTGAAAAAGGGAAAGACACATTTACATCTAATGAGGATTTTCTTCTTTTTTTCATTGCATTTTAAAAGAGTTGAAACTGGACCCTCGTCCACTTCCCATTTAACAAAATATAATTGTATATTTCACATATTATCAAGTATAAATATGCAAAAAGCAGTGTATCATGTAACACATTAATTTGGCACAGACGTTTAAACAGTAAAGGAGTAAATACACTACATTGTGCTGAGGATGTTATTAAAGAGGGACTCATGAAGTATGCAGTGCAGAAAGAAAACCCTGAGGATGCAATGTTAGATCCCTGTGATTAAGCACTGAGTACCATATGTCCAGAGCCTCCTGACCTGTCATCACTTTATTAACACTGTCCTCTAACCACGCTAGAGGTCAAATCCACAGCCAGACACCTCAAGACGACCGCGGAGCTTAAATACACCACACATAACAAATGATGTCAACAGAAAGCAGACAAACTGTTATTGTTTTGTGAATACTTTAGGCTATTTGACTTTACACGGAGGGAGCGAGCAATCCTTCCACAGGGGAGTAATAATGTGCAGTTATAATAATAATAACAATAATCCCTTATAGAAAGAGCTGCCTAGAAGTGTAAATAAGGAACACTGTAGATGAAACCACTGAGAGACGTGTATATGAGTGCCTGGAGAAACAATAGATTTCCCAATAACCTGTGTGCCTTGAGTCAGGGTTTGTTAGATATGAAGAGGAAGAGAAGGGGATCTCTTGCTGACGGGGTTACTGCAAAGACCAATGCTTTCAGCGTGGGCAATCAACCTCACAATGGCAGAGAGTGATGAGATGTATAGGAGTGGGCAGTCTATTATCAACCCATAGAAATTCATTTTCATACAGTCAGACGGGGAACCACCGAGGCTAAGGAGACCGAGGACCTGCATGCTCAGAGCCCTCGGGGGGTTATGAGCCCACTGAGTCTGAGCGAGAGAAAACATTGGCTGGCAGCACAAAGAGAAGATTGTTTGGAAAATGCAGGAAGAAAGAGCAAGAGTGGGGTGTAGGAGAGGGAGATATGGAGAGATAAATAAAACAAATGGAGAAAGAAAAAAGGGGGAAAAGAGAATGAGAGAGCTGTGTGAGGAGGAAAACATTGCTTTATCTAATTTAAACATCATACATTTGCACATATTCATAATTTGAGAGCAGCTATTAAAGTTAGGCTGGTTATTCTCCTTATCGCCATGCTATCTACCCTGTACACAAACAACCACAATCACAATGTTAAGGGAGGAGGGGGGGGAAATCCTTTGAAATGATCACCAAATTTTCATGATTACATACGGGAATATATTTCCGCTCATTACTTTTGGTTCCTTGAAGTGCGCAGTGAATACATTTTCTAAACATTGTAGTGATTCATGTATTTTTAATCCCGCTACACTGCTTTTCTGTCAAAGTGGAGTCCCTGCAAAACTGGGGGAATCTAAATTCAGACCGGACACAACAAAACCCCGACACAAATGATTGAAAACCCTTGCACTGCTCCTCCATCAATTACATAATCAATGCTGTGGTGTCTTTGGCAGCTCCAGAAATGCCTTAAATCTTGACTGTTTACAGGCTGACTGTTTACATGAAATAGCTTAAAGGCTCTCTCTCTCATTTGCACATGGCAAATGAGTCGCCATCTGCTTTGGAGACTCTATATCTTTCAAATACACAAACAGCCCCTTCCGCACGGATATTCACACGGTCGATAGTTGAGCCACCAAGAGGATTACCCCTTGGGAAAATAGCTAGACATTGGTTCGAGATGTCAGCGCAATATAATGCGCTGGGAACAATCTCGTCATAGTTCCCACCGTACCAGGAGAGAGAGAGAGACTCAATGTAATCGCTCCCCAATGTCGCTTAAAGGAATTCAAGGAGGTTGCATTCCTCTTTTTTTTTTTCTTCGCCTAATGTGAATCTCCCCTGAGCTATCCTGCCGAGCCCTGCGATGATAACCCAAAAAGGTTTACAAGCACTTTGCAAGAGAGGAGCTGTTTTATAGTTTGAGGATGCTGTTTTTTCGGCCATTGATTTTACCTCTTGGATTACTCCCCGTGGAAGATGGTGTTATAAATTCAAGTATGCTTTAATAATGTACACCTCAAGGTGTCCCTGCAGTGTAGACCCAAAGAGCGAGAAGACGGAGAGCAGTGCATTGTCACAATTCACTGTTGTCACCAGCACTTAAATTAGGATCTGTTGACTGTTACTGCGAGGAGGATAAATATTTTCCATTTTATTTTATTTTCTGCAAGTCAGATGTTTTATTCAACATAGTCTACTCATCTAACATTATCTGAGAGGGACCAGCATGTATTTGAAAAGGGTAATTTATGTTGATGTGTAAAAATTCGCCCACATACCCATGGGTATGCTAAGGGTTGAATATCGATAGGATAGCAAGTATAAAGGGATTGAAAGCACTGTTAATAATTCATGTAGGCGCACTCCATTAACTATGCCACAGTATAAGCCGAAGGGCCATTTTAAATTGGGATGGAGGCGAGAGGTTAGCTCACTTCCAGATGAGCCAACTGCTGTGATCCCATGGTTCTCATGGGTGAACACGTACCTGCAATCACGAAAGGAGCTGACGTTTAAGACGTATTGGTGTTTTATTTATGGATGGGAAAATACTTTTGTTCGTGATGTCGAAAATATCTGGGAGGAACTGCACCTACAGCAGCAGGAGCTTCTCATATTGGTAATTTGCTCAACCCATTTATCATGTCCAAACACTAGTTAGTTAGTTTCATGACATATTGATACCCATATTAATGAGGATTTAGGGGAAAAAAACAGGAACTCAACTGTTGGTTTAATTTGCCATTGAAATCCATTCTTATGTTTTAGTATTCCGTCAGTGTTTCAAACACTGTAGGTCATGGGTTTCTTTTATTTCAAAGAGTGCAGAAGAAACAGCTTTAACAATATTGAATATTGCGGTTTTCATTAGATGCCATCAAATACAGCACCAACAACCAATAAACCACACACTAACATCTATACAGTACCTCTCTCATCCGACTGCCTATTTGTCAAAAGACCCAAGTTGGCCTAATTGGCTGGGGTGCCCTGCATCTAGCCAGCTGTATTGATTCATGCCTCCAGCTTCTACTGCACCTCCTCATTTAGAAATTCTAATTTTCGGGCAGAAGGCAGCATCTCACATGCTGTGTTTATGAGCATGTCTCACAGCACCGTGGCAATATGGGGACCCAAAGGCCTGAACAGCCCTCAGTCAGTGGGAAGTGTTTTCTTAGCCGCAGAACACTACAGGCCCCAGAGCAAATGTCGAGAAAATAGCCAGCAGAGACCTCCAGCTCTCCCAAGCTGGAACTCATTGCCCCCTACGCCCTTGGGTGGGTGACTTCTCACGGAACAAAGCTAGCTAGTGGCCGACCTCGACGAGTACTCCATTTCCAGATCTACTGGCCCAGATGATGGCTTTTTCCACATCAATGGGCACAGTCACAAATATAGCAATCCGAAAGGTGGAAGAAGCAGTAGTGGTGGCGGCAGTTAGGATAGGTGGAGTGGAGAGGAAAGGAAAGGACAAAAGATGCAAGTCGTGGCAGTCTGAGGACTGCAGAGGAGTGAGTCACCCTCAGCAAGGGCTCTCCATCTGGTGTGTCCGCTGACTTGCAGCCCATTACATTTCATCTTGTCCTGGTGTAATTATCCATACCATTGTGCAGTTCAGCAAACATTTTCCTATTAATCTTAGAGAAAGAGAATCGGGACTAGATGTATTGAATGCTTACACTGTACTGATCTGTGTGACCCCGCTGGGATAGAAAACCTTGTGTCACTAGAATGGTTCCTCTCCATAGAGTAAGCGACGTTTCATGTACTTCTTGCCAAGAAAGTGTTCAGTTGAAAAAAAAAAAATGAAATGGTATGGCTGCCTGCAGAGTAAACAGTGGCGTTGGATTGGAAACAGCAAAACAACTTTGAAACTGTTGATCTGTAACAGTCAATCACATGACCAAGGAAATACATAGAAAGCACAACATGTTTGCAAAAGAGAAAGGCAGAGAAGAGAAAAGAAAAAGGCAGCCACTTGACTTTTATTATATATTAGTCAGAATAATGAACCCCAGAGGGATAATAACTAAACTTGGCAGTAGTACTTCTTAGTAAAAGACACTTGCATAGACACCAGTATGGAACTCTCGCTCAGCCAGAAATAGATCAGGTAATGATGCATTATTACTGTATTGACTACAGTAATATAGTTAATGGAACACTAATGCTCACCATCTACTGGTCATTTATCATTGCAATCAAGGCTGCGGCTTTGATTCAGTCTATTGATATTCACACAGTAAAAAGGTTCTTGAGAAACCTAAAAACTTAAACTTACTTAAAGTTAAACTACGTATTTATTACCATTAATAAATGTTCCCTTAAATATGTTAATTGCAAACATACTACAGCCATATTCAAGACCACAACACCCATCACCTTGACAGAATTCAAAATGTACAAAAATGACTCTTCTACCGCCTGTTACATCAGAAAGACGACAACATGCACACACGATTGACCCCTGCCCTCATGAATATTATATTGCAAGAAGTTAATATGGATTTCCAAGCATGTGGGAGAACTACGGTGGCCTTCAGATCGGAAGACTTTTCTTGAGGATTTGTGTACAACTAGGAGCTACTCGTGTCAATATGCTGTTTTTTTACATGACTAAATTATTGCTTTTAAAAACATATATAGTAAAAAATAAATTAAGAACAGGATTATAATGTATATTTTAAATATATCTGAATATTGCAAACCCACTATATTTAGGCAATAAGGTACAGGGAGGCAGTACTGTATCGTCAATAATGTACAGTTCAAGGGTGTTAGGCCCGACACGCAGCGGTACAGTAAACCTTTGAACTGTACAGGTTGCACAGTACTTTATGGCTGAATAAACTACACCCCATGACTCACTTCCAACCAATCAGAATGCTTGAAATGATCTACCCGTAATATAAACAGTCAATAATATCTCATTTCAAAACAAATGTAAAATCACACTTCTGAGTGAAGTTTATAAAGCGTTAAGAAGACAGACATCTATCAGTATCAGTTATTCCTCCTGACCTCTGACCTCCTCGCTGCTTTGTCTCAGTCAGCATGTTTTTAAACTAGTCAATTAAATTGGAGATTTATCAGTGTGGTGCTGTACAATATCTGTATTATTAACCAACAAAAATATTATATAAATATATCTATTAATTTCCAAAATCCCTTGTAAAGGGTCTGGATATATCTTGAACTACGTCTGGCTGCTGAATCGCAGTTAGTGCCAACTGTATTTAGCAGCAGCTTAAATTGAATTACATGTGGATGAGTTCATTTCCCTGCCTGAGCCTCCACGATGAACTTCATATGGAAGTCCCTTTGGAGGGGTCCCGGGCAGGAAGCTGGAGGAGATCTAGCGACTACATCTCCCAGTTTCTCCGAGAGCTGCTGAGATTGACACTTTAAGGATTTTGCAGGGGGAATAGGTTAATCTGAACCCAAAAAGAAGCTGTATAGCAATTTGATCTCATCCTCTCACATCTTGGCTCATTAATTTCATGGTGTCATGACTAGTCTTAAAGATCCATCTTACACGGAGGAAACACAGGAACTGATTATGGTCCATGCAGTAGTTATTTTAAGTGTAGTAATTAATTTGATAAGCATCAAATTAATTAAAAGCAAATTCCAAATGAAGGAAATGAAAATCAAAACTGGAATACATATTGAAACACTTTGGTGCCCATCGTGAAGCAAAGCAGAAGCTTTTAAATGTCAGCTATAATATTGCACTCAGTATTGGAATACATATTATATTTCACCATAATGACAATAGCTACTGCATCGATTCAGCACAATGACCTACACGTCTTTTATTGACTGTCATGATTACAAACAAATGTATGATTGCAACCCACACACGCTCTTGTGTGAAGGTTATCTGCCTGGCACTTTCTGTGTCACCATTACAGTGAAAATCAAGTGTTTTATGATCAAACATTATGGATTTAGTGTAATATCTTTTTTACTTGGGGCTCAAGCAACATGATAATTGGTAATGTTGCTAATATAGAAAACAGGGACTGGATCCAAGTGCAGGAGAAGAGGCAATCACATTATTACTAAGTCTCACAGAGTCCAAATGAAGCTGTAGGTCCAGCAGGCGAGACACATGAAAATCTGTATGAAGGAAACAAGATTGAAACAGGAAAATAACTTGTGAAGACATTAAGGAACATTAACGGACAATCTAAACATCAGAAAAACCACAGGAACATTAAAGAAGGATGTAACCAAGAAAAATTGGCAAAGAATGAAGGAACTGGGCTGGCATATATATATACATATATATATATATATATATATATATATATACATATATATATATATATATATATATATATATATATATATATATATATATATATATATATATATATATATCATTTCATAAGTGGATACAACATATGTAGCCTGAAGCAAAGTCTCTGGAGTGAAACTTAGTATGTTGCAGCCCACACACATTATATGTGCATGAAAACCGCTGCCGTCCCAAGTTTTTTCTGGTAGAACAGCCGATTATGAATACAAATATAAATGTATGGAAATACTGGTATGCAGCTACTGAACCAAAACCATATCTGAGTGTCTGGTGAAGAAATGCTAATACGGAGCTAAAGGGGATGGAGAAATGCATTTGTGATATGCTGTATTTGAGAGTTGGAGAAAAGTGGATCCAGTATATAATCTAGAAATTATGTATATCATGTAACTCTGTATAAGTCAACAACAACTCACCCCGCATTCTCCTGTTGTCTTTACATGAACATATTCTATTATTGTGATGAAAAGAAAATGCATTACATTTCATTAAAAAGGCATTCGCTAGCCACTTCTGCAGAGCGACAAGTAATCAATTTACCTGCTGTGTAATTGTTCAGTCGGGATGGACGGAACAGGCCTCATCTTCATTCATTATCAAGAGCAATGCAATGTGGAAACAGTTTATGAAGTCAGTACTACATTTAACAGTATCCTTAAATCTGAATGATGTCAGAAAAGCATCTGTCCTCATTACATGGACATAAGGCACTTAATTGGACCACGCAGACGCGTCTGACCAATATAGCTTATTGTTACTTATCTGATATTGCTATCAGTGAACTGGTGACTTACGGTAAATAAATCAAGCATCCTCTACTGCTTTTAAGTTATGCACATCATGAAGGCTGATATTTAAAAGTTTTAAACTATTCTTGGATCACTGCACCCATTCTCCAGTTCGTGATGGATTAGATTGTCATTGTTTGGCTTCGACGCAGTCTTTCCAAAAAAATGTAAGATAGATAAGAAGATGAATCCAGTATTGTCTGCCAAGAGGAAATTTGTTTTTACAGCCTGCAGTTTACATGGCAATATTAAAGAGCAGTAATATCAGACATTGACAGTTCACAGCACATGGACATGTATACTGCACATATTGAGATGAGTGATGCTACAAAAGACAAGGAGTGACAGAAAGATTGAAATAGAGAGCTGAAGTCTTGCCCCAATTCTGACAGCTTCTCAAGCGCTTGTTGAGGGATTTTTGTATTAAGAGTTTGGACTTTATGAAAACCTAAAAGATCATATCAAGTTACCAGTTAAGACAACCACCTGCACCTAAACGCCTGCGCAAAAGGGTTAATTACATTACTTTTAATTTTTGGGGGTTTGGTTGAAGAGGTTATTTAGAAATGTCATACATACTGTAGAAGAAACGCTGCAGGACCAAATTGATTTCTGAGTTCTTTTGTGCATAAGTGTTGCAGTATAATGCCGATCTGTACAAATCCAAGAGACTTAACGAAACATGAATGGGTTGAATCATCCTGCCAAATCCAGAGAAGGGACTCTACAGGAAGGGGAAAGAGAAAATGAATCACTTGAAGAGGGGGAGAGAGACTATTTCACTAGGCACTGTTTCTCTACCCAGATCTGGCTCTGAGCATTAATATTTGCTGTTTTACATTAATCCCTGCTTGGCAGTCACCTTTGTGGGGCAAGCTTATTTGTTAGCATCTCTAAAAACAGCATTGGCACTCCGAACATCAATACTCTCCAAGGTTCGTATTGAGAGGCGTACATGTAACAGTGCAGAGAGAGAGAGAGAAAGGGGGTTTGGGGAGGGGGAGGGAGAGAGAGGGAGAATCAAAGCCAAGGCGACAGAACAAAAAGGCCTACAATGAAAAATAACTCCAAAACCAACACATCGAGAGGCTTGGCAATCACAACCGTGGTTTTGCAGGCATCACAGACAGCAGATTCGCAAACGAACACTCTGGTCCGGAATAGTGTCGGCCCCATGATTGATTCCCCCAAGCCAACTGATAAGTTTCCTGGGGTAGGCAATCTGTAAAGAAACGAATCAGCTGAGGTGAAAGAAAAACAATGTTTGAACCTGATGCATGGCAGCCAATACTTTGACTAGTAACATTTGCTCAGGGGTCAGTCACCTTGGAAAGGCAATCTGTGGGGAACAACAGTGCTGACTATACTGTAAAGTAACTGCTCTTACCCCAGGGCTTGTTTCTTTGAGTTTGCCAATAAGTTGCCACTGACTGAGATTGTCTTTGTTTGCTTGTGTTATAATCCTTTTTTTTGGAATACCACCATCGTGGCACACAGTCTGATTTCTACTGGCAATTCATCATTTACCTGTTTGTTGATTTCACAAGCCAGAAATGTATTAGATTCCCCAAGATTACTACCATCTCTCAGAACAAATGATTTTGTATCTACTTGCTATTCATTTCACATCCTAAATTGAATCGACAATGTATGAGTCAGCCCGCCTGGTATGACTTCACCGAAAACCAGAAGCTGGCCTACTTTATCTAGCTATGCATGTGAAATATCACTTGTTTATTTCACACGCAGCCCAGACCAGTCAGAGTCTAACTGTTTGAGACTATTATGAGAGAGTGGGCAGGTTTGTGGTCCAATAATCCATCCCCAGCAATATTCATCATCACCTCTAAGAAAGCCGCCGATGCCATGTCGCAAATATCAAATACAGAAGTTTCCTCCTTGCTCCAACGGAAACCAAATTAGTACCAGAATAATTGAGCATGCAGGAGCAAGAGGTACTTTCATTTCTTTATTTATCACTCCAAAACCGGTAGCGATGATGAAAAACTAAGATGCCGCGAAAGCTCCAGAATATCGCTCAGATTTCCAAACACAGCGACGCAATCTCAGCTCCAGGCAGCAGCAACACAAGAAGAGACTTGGATATCACCGTCTTCAAACATGGGAAAGACAGGCTGTCCCACAAACAAATATTCACAATTATCAGACAGGGACTATTGGAAAAGGGGATGTAAGGTGGTCTTGAAGGCTCATTATGTGGCTAAGGTGACAAGGTCAGGTGACGAGCACGACTGCAGAGAGACATAGGGGGATAAATGAACTGAAAAGGGATAGAGGTTGGACCAAGGGATAGGAGGGGGGGCACCAACACTGATTTATTCAGAAGCTCATTAGTGGAGACAGGCCGGGGCACAGGGGAACAGGGAGTTCACCCTCATTGGGGCTCATTACACACTGGCAAGGAACTGACCCAGCCTGGGCCAAAGTGGCACTCATCAGGGTAACACTGACTTTACGCGGAAAGGAACCAGCCCTGGCTTCTGTCCATGCGGTCTGGGAGAAGTCAAGACTTCTCTTTTTCTCTCTCTCACACTGTCACTCTCTCGTCCTTTTTTCCCGATCATTTCCCGTCACTCACCGTTTCTGAGGCTTGACTGACATTCAGTGGGGCACTATGATAACGCTGTGTAAACATCACAGAAGATGAACTTAAAGGCAGTGCTGGCACAGCGGCTGGCATGGGGTCCTAGATCATGTGGAGGATCTACAGGGAGTGAATACATTACCTTTTGCCAAAGAAGGCACATAGGATATTGGCTTAAAAAGGGAGACACTTATTTTTCTCAGTGCATTGTGGTTGCAGTTGGCAGTTATATAGTTGCAGTTCAGGAAACTGGTGGAGAGACTGCCCATGGGCCTTTTGTCCCAGAATTCATGTGCGAGTGATCACCGCATCCATAGCGACACACTGTGTACCTGAACAATAGCATTGGCCGGGTGGCTAAAAGGGAGCCAATTACGACGGGGTTGGGGTATCTTGCTGATGGGAGGCGAGCCAATTAAGCTGACAGAGCTGAGAGTGCTGTGTATGGAGAGAAACTGGCAGGGCGTGCCAGCCTCGGGAGCTACACAGGACCGATGGGGGGGCTTGCGCTCACTTTAGCCCACTCACAGGCCCCGCTGGGGTGTGAAGTGACATCACACTGCTCCAAAGGAGGGCTAGTGCTGGGGGAAAACCAAAATAAATAAATAACAGTTGTTATGCAGTTGCGAGTTTTGCTTCATTCTCCCCGCTTCATATCTGTCAGCTGTCCTTCAGAGTGATTCAAGATCAGCTATGCGCCATTAATTAGTTGGAAATGGAGTCCTGTTAAACAAACGCACCTCGTCTCTTCCCCCTCATAGCACCAACAGAGTTATGAGATATTTTCAGGGATGTCTCACCGTCAGATCTATTATTCATCTGTTTTTTTTTTCTTCCTTTCCTAATGACGCGATAAGGCTCTAGTGAAATAGAAAAATGCTCATTAAACTATTAATTCAAAATAGATCACACCTTAAAGAGCTGGCTATAAAGAATGTGACGTGGGAGTGATGATCAGCAAGGGAGATGGGAGGGAAGTGTGATGGGGGTGTGTGTGTGTGTGTGTGTGTGTGTGTCTCTCTCTGTTATAAGGAGGGTACTTTTTTCGGGAAGTCAAGAAGGGCGAGTGTGCTAACCAAGATAGAATTGCAAGTCGTTTAGGCATTGGTCATAAAACATGAAGCTGGAATTAAAAAGGCACAGTTTTGGAGATTACTGTTCAGTTTCTGCCATACAGCCTTTAATTAAAACCCCTAAAAGCAAGAATAAGGGATTAACCATGATGCACACATGCTTGGCCAGGCTTTCCTACTTCTTCATCTTAGCCTTTCGTGCAAATGCTAATCCTCGACGTCAAAATTCACAGATCGGTCTAAATTAACTCTTTGACTCATGAATGATTAATTCTTCTTCAAGGGTTTGTCAACAGGAAACATCTAATCAATCCCCCGCACTCATTTTCTATTCACATGCTTCCAGGGTTTCCTCGGTTTCTAACCTTAATGTTAGATTAAATGATGAGTTAGTGCACTTTTTCAATTTTGCAAATAGCATATGTAGAAAATCTATAAGATGAATTGAGAAAGCTAGACTTGCAAGTTTGCAGCTCAAGGTCAGACAAATGCTGACTGGTGACTGAAATTAATGACAAGTAATTTGCAGAGTCTGACATCAGATCTCTTGGAGGGATATGTTTCGAATGAGAATGTGTAGGAAATAAATGGACTGATTCCGGCTTATGTGAGTCCATGAGGTGAAGGGGAAAATAAGTTGGGCCTCTAGTTTTCCTTTCCTCTCTCACTGCCATTCTTTCTTCCTCTCGGTCTTGCAGCAGGTGCAGTACGCCTGTGGAGCTTTGGATCAATGTTGGCTAAATAGATGAGTTGGCTTTTCAGTAACTGAAAGGCAGCAAGCAAAGCGTTGCCCCCACTTTCACTCTGGTGAGCTGGTCTCCTTACACAATGTCACACCACCAAACAGCGAAACTGATGGCTTTTAATGGGAGAAAGTTCAGGCCTGAATAGCAGGTTGCCCACAATTAAGACTGTCCATCACGCAACAGTGTTAGCGGGAAGGCTGCAGAACATGCTGCTTTTCCTCCATATCATCGAGAAGGTAGGTAGCATAGCATAGGCCGTCACCTCAAAACACAGGCATCACTTTTCTCCCAGCTCATGGTCCAAAGAGAAGGAAAAAAAGCCTCTATTCTTAGCTAAAATAACCTTTTCCCACTCTGTGGCGGATAGGCATTTGACGTGACTATCTCTCACAGAAAGCAAAGCAAGAACCAAGAAAGTGAGGTGGTCTTTTTGTCCTCAACTGGCTTACTGACTTGGCGGAGCTCCTGCGGCATCAACATGCGGTGACACTATGAATTGCAAGTGACACCCTTACTGATGTGCCACAAATGGAATCATTACACCCAAACAGATATTTAGAAAGAATGACCACCACTTTGACCCTCCCGGCTATGAGTTTTCCTGGCCTCTCAAAGCTGCATGATCGGTCGAGGAATATAAAGCCCTGCTCTGCGGGTCGATCATGGCAACTAATCTGGGTTAGGAAGCTATAGATTTGCCGTCTCATGAATAAACCATCCATGGCTAACTTGTGGAGTGCCGTCTCCGCGAAGAAATGGATTTGAGAAATGGATTGAGCGCGGCCCTTTTATAGCGACAGTGCCAATTGGACGTAAGCAAATGTACAGTGTGTGAATTTGTAAAGACGTGTGGTCAAGCCTATAATGCTCTGTGTGGAGGTAAAGCCTGTGTGAAATAGAACCTATAATAATGCCGGAAGACTTTCTGAATGTGCAGGAGCACTGAGTAATGCCCTGCTCCACTTTCATACTGTTGTGAAGCCTGCGACTGCTCAGTACATCCACAGTCTCTGAGTGTTGGCTGCGGAGCAAGTCCTCTGCAACAGCTGAGAGTTAAGTGCCTTACTTAGGAGCTCTACATATTACTGATTCATGTCACTGCCAACAGTGTCCTGTTCTGTTTAGTACTATTCCAGCTCTGGTCACAAACAAACTAACTTTAGTATTTGCTTCTTTCTTTGGTGGGGGGGGGGGTACCCATCTCGGGCAACCTCCTTTTGTAAAGCACGAGTTATTCTCATTGTGCCTTCAGTACAGATTCACTTCACAGTGCATGCTTGTAACCAAAGAGCTTGGAGCAAGTCAGGCTCCCAAACTGCCAACTGTTGTATCCAACACAAAGCCTGAACTGTCACCCACAATCACATGTGCCACGGGATACCTGCCATAGAGAGATTGAGAGACAATGCACTGAAAGCTGTAGAATCCAGGCACTGTTTATGCCAAACAAGACTTCAAATGCAATTCCATTTGACCTTTGAAAGAAACAAAATCACAAGTACATTTCTAATTCTCCTCCCATTTTTGAGGAGGAGAATTTGTAAGGTGTGGGAACTCAGATAAGCAATCGTGGTGGCTTTCCATTTTGAGGAGGACTGAAACTTGAGGAGCCGTAGAAGAGAGTCGTTTTATCAGAAAATAGAATGACTTCAGTCCTTGCTGGTCTCCCAGTAAAAGATTGTGCTTTTTTCTCTCCAGTGCCTTTATTTGAATTCAGTTTGCTTCAACTTTTTCACTCACCAACTTAATGTATATAAAATATTGAGAGCAGTCCAGCACACCTGACAAAACCATTGTTCTTATATACCATGCGGTTTTCGTCACGCTCAGCATTGCTGTCTTTGCTCTTTATGTTTGCCTTCTTTAAAATAATATAACTGCCACCCACCTGCACAAGTGATGGTTGCCTGAGAAGGCAATAGATCTTGTACTGCTTGCTGTTGCCTGGAGGGAAAATATGTTTTATCAATTAGTGGGTGAAAATGGGTATTACTTTGGTGTTACAAAGTTCAATTGAGTGTTGCAATTTATTTAATTTGAATTCCATTCTTTGGAAGAGTCTGGGGGTGTGGAGGATCAATGGATGATGCCCCAGTGGGACTTGTGTCTCTATGGATCTGGTCTGTGCTCGCTAAGCCCAGTCAACCCAGTCAACCCAGCCCCATTGTAATCGTACAGGAGTGTGGGCTGGAGTAATTACTTAGAGCGCATGCTACAATAAAATCAGAGTAATTACTCAAAAAAGCCCACCATTCAAAACAAAGTGTCATCCACCACGCGGCTCTGATACTGCGGCACTTTCTGAATAGTGAGAAGAAGAAAAAAATTGTGGTTGTTGCAAAAAATAAAAAAAGAGACGGAAAAAAAAGTTTCACACTTCTTTTCCCAAATTTCCCTCAGCAAACTTTGCCCTCGCATTTCTGAGCGTGTAATGTGGTGAATCAGGCCGCGCATTTATAATATTTCCCTCATTTGCGGCAGGGCTGAACACGATTAAATTGAAAGCTAATAAGACATGACTCGGTGTGCAGCCATTACATTCCCACCTATTCATTGTCAAGTCAATTTGCCATCCGCAGTTTGTGTGGCAATTTCTGTCTCACATCCATCACGGGCCCATCCCAGTCATTGGAAACCATCAAGGGACAGTTCTAATTTGCTGCTTTAATTAAAAGATAATGCATGTCAGAATTCACAGATGTCAGTGGAGTTCATGCACACCTTAATCACAAGATGACTACTTTGACGCAGTGGGAGACATTGACGGAGCCTCGAGTTCATTCTCTGCTCGCTGCCCATTAAGGAGCTAAAAAAGCTGCCTGCTCTGATGAACAGTGGGGCTTCGTGTCAAGGAGAAGAACATGGGCTCCACTCACTCGGCTGACTGGCGTTACATTGCAAACACGCGAGAGGGGAAAAAAAGTGAGAGTACACGATAGAGTGGTAAACAATATCAACCATTACAGCGCACGAGAGGCTGTCCAGCCGCCCCGTTTTCCATGGCAACTGTAAGTCTACAAAGTGTTATATACTTTCGAGAACTTTGTGCAGACTTTATTATTATCGTAGCAGTGAATTAACTTATGCAGCTGTCTGCCTCCCACATATTTGCGCTGCTCGACTAATCTGCCGTTCATCGAGACAGACTTAAACAAAAAAAACACCACCAAATGATTCTCCACCTCAATCGGTGTCAACGTGATGAGGCAAATACCTGGTAGTTGCAAACCTTTATGTCACGCGCATATGAACTATGCAGATGGAATTAGGAGCCTGCCCGCACGTTTACATCAACTCCTTCAGCAACTTCTATTGACATACTCCAGTCTTGAATTGCGCTCGACTCCATTTTGATGATGACCAAAAGGGGGTTGACCATTAACCCCGAGGCTGCCTCTCATATTTGTATCGTGTTGCATGAACTTTGCCCAATAACGAGGAAATTGCTTGGAACTGTCACCTATTTCGTGGGCCAGAGTCTCGGACAGAAACGTTCGACAGACGCTGTATGCCATTACGGGCATGTCACAGACATCAGGCCCCACCTCCAGCGGCCTTTTAATAAGCAATCACGCTGTTTTTCCAGGCAGCTGTTGTTGTTTTTGGATAACTCTGTCAGTCATTCAGCCGGCACGAGCCGAGAGGGTTTCCCTCATGCTTCTCTACCTTTGTCGAATTAAATGGAAAGAAAGGCAGCATATTATACACATTATACTTGCGGGGTATAGTCAGACCTGAACTCACACCACCTTCAAGTGTTCTCCGCAGACATACTGTATGTAGCAGGTGCTCAATGTTAACGGTTTTAAGAGCTCACTTGCATAGATATGAAGTGGTTGTCTTTTTGCACGCTTCATAGTTTTGGAAAAAGTCAATGTCGTGTCAGGGAAACCGCATGAGTCTGTACAAGTCTTACACAACACATTCCCCTACCCACTCAAACATTGACTGCATTGAATACAATATTTCATCAGGTCAGCCATTTGTAATTCAAGCTCAGTTTTCGTTCATTCCGCTCTTTTCAAGACAATAAAATATGAAGCACGCTTAAGGAACCGATTATTCTTGTGCCAAAGAGCTATAATAATGTCACTCCAGCAGCAAAATGGAGACAACTCCCACCATGATGAGGATGTTACTGAAGCTTTTCAGCTTTGTTTTCAGCTTTTCACGATTGCACTTTGAGTCTTGCATGCACCCGTGTGTTGAAACTTCAGTATTCAGTTTACTTTCTCATAAAGCATGTCTGATATATTTATTTAATTAAACTATGAAGTGAAATAGAAATATGAAAGTTCAGAGGTACAACAATGTTTTCTAACCAGCATATTTATAGAGGATGGAGACATTTTGAAGGCTGCATTATGATGTTATCCTTTAGTGCTGATCCTTAGATCCTGATGGTCACTCTGAAATTAGCGGCAGGAACGAATTTTGCACTCATTAATAAACAGTCTTATCGCGAGCGAGCAGATCAAGATTAATGAGTTGTAATAATGATACATACCTTTAAAGTGACATTCATTTTAAGGATATTTAATCAAACTCTGTCCTTCTTTGTACTCTGCAAGATTTATAATTGGGACTCAGATTGTCTGGGTTTTTTCCTCATAAAATACATCATGTGTCCCAGAAAAGGAATCATACAAAGTAATGACAGTATGCCAGCAGTAAATATTAATGTGATTTGCATTAATCTCCATTAAATTACTGGGTAAATGATAAGGGGGTTTATATCAGTCAAAATGATCAACCATTAATCCAAAAGCCATTTTGTATTGTATTCAACTAATGTGAAATTGGACAGAAATATTGTAACACTCTTATCATGAATAATCTTATATATATATATATATGTATATATTTATATATATATATATATATATATATATAGTTATAAAGTCACATTTTATCTTGAATAAAAATACATATTAGCTGTCGAACACAGCCAGACGACAACTAAAAGGCAATTAAAAAGCAGCAATATTTTCTACTCAAGCTACATATAATCTATTGATTATATAATAGAGTATATATATCATATAATTAAACTAAAGGGTGGACTGCAACATGATATATGAATGAGGCTACAGGAAAGCATTCAATAATGTAGTGTCAGCAAATCAAAGCCAACAGTTTTAACCATATTTTCACAACATTTCCATCATATTTTCTGGTACCAGACACGGAATCACTGGTATCATCACGGCTGAGCTGCAATCCTCCAGCAAGGTTGGAAAGACCTGTGGATATGTATGGTTGCAACTAGGCGGAGCAGGGAATAGAGCAAATAATCCCATTTGGCATTTGGAAGTAGTCATCAGTTTGTTTACTGTAGATGAGGAGGAATTGATAACAACAACGACATGTATTGGAATGAATGGATCCAATGTGTTTGAGATCTTGGAGCACTGAGTTGAGCTTGTGTTACACTCATTGTTTGATCTCCATCATTGATTTCATGTTGTTGTGGTCAGGATTCTGTAAACAAACCAACATCATTGTTGAAAAATGATGTTTCACATGTCCAAATGTCAACATTTTACAGTAAAATGCTTCAACATAACTTTGTTGTGATGACAGCATTTGAAAAAATACATTTAAAAAATGGCACTAAAGTACAGTTACCTAGGTTGAAATAAAAAGTTTAAAGTTGCGTATAGCTATTATTCTCAGCACTCGGTCCATATATTCTTAATTCAAATTGCACAGCTCTCCCCCGAGATTAACCTTTT
The DNA here is from genome assembly GCF_023055335.1 of Clinocottus analis. Taxonomy (NCBI): domain Eukaryota; kingdom Metazoa; phylum Chordata; class Actinopteri; order Perciformes; family Cottidae; genus Clinocottus; species Clinocottus analis. The sequence goes on along the minus strand of NW_027175931.1, from coordinate 5,383,987 downwards.
TGTTCTCGGTATGAATTTGCTGCCCAATTATTACATGAAATTATATTTCCAGTACATCATCAAATTGGTTAAAAGCTCTTTGCCTGAGAATAATTTCCCAACAGTTAAACTGCATACGGTAAAAGTGGAAATGAAAGGAAAATGCTTAGCCATCAGCTCAGATTGAATTTTAGGGATTACGTTCAGCAGCATAACAGCGAATTAACAGGTAAAAGGTTAAAAAAACAAAAAACACGAGTTAATAGTGTTTTAAGGCGGTAAAAGCTGCTTTGTGTTGGCGCACAGTTCGAGCTCGACTGTCCAGCACTCAGTGAAACATTCGAACATCTCCGTGAGAGCATTGAAGGAAATAACTTTTTTTCAAAAGGAGACATTTCACTGAACAATTGCACACAAACCATCCTCTTCAAATTGCTTACATGTTTCAGCACTGACTGTTTTGCATTGTCTGGAAGGGACTTTGGACCCGTTCCAAAGTAATTAGTCTATTTGGACGACTGACTTGGGTGGGAGTTTCTTTGGGATTGGCTGTAGAAATCCGTCTTGATTTGCGGCAGGCTTTACCTCGACACTGTTCCATGAAGACCACGTGCCTTCAGGGAGACCATCTGCACTGGAATACATCGCCTCAGTGGCGGTTTTAATGTCGGTGTCTTATCTCATGCAGGGTACAGATTATTTTGTTTGTCCATAAACTTGTCCCCAAGTTCCTTTAATGCATTTGTTGCAGTATTTTCACTCTTGAAGACAAATGTTTCCAAATAAGCGACACGCAACTTACACGATACCTTACAATATATGAAGAAAAAAAAAACATTTCATGCAAACGTTTCTGTTGTCATAGAGACATCAATGCAATGGTAATTCATAAAACTTTCATTATGGAGTTTTGTTAAATTGTCTTTTCCTTCAAAATGTTTCTCTAATTTTGTTCAAATTTGATAATGTGGTGAATACTTCCACCACTCCAAGGACCTCCAGGACCAGTGCCAACCTTTTGCTCACATCAGGGCAAGAGAGAACGTGGTGAAGTCTCCCAGAAGCCGATTTTAAATTCAAGGTTGCGCAGAGTTTCCAAGGCAAACTAGGTCCCCGATAATGATTGCACCTGTTTATGCAACAGCCCACATGAGTCAGATCCTCATCTATTGAACCAGAGGAGAGAACACAGCTTTTCTAAACAGGAGCTCTAAGCATTTTAGATGTGTTCCACTCCGCTTTCCCATCCCTACATTGTGGGAGTTTAATCTCATTCCAACTGACATACCCCCAGGCATGGTATTTCAGAAAAGAAAAAAAAAAAGAGAAAAAAACGGAAACAAAAAAATTAGGACAGATTGAAGAAGATTTTTTTCTTTTTTTTTTCTTTGGTGAAGAGCACCATGGCGTTTGGGTATCTCTCTCTCAGTCTCTCTCTGTCATTCTGTCCCTCAGTCCATTTTTACAGAGATTATTTTATCTTATTTGCTGGGGTTCTGGCCGTTCTGGCCATGGGGCTGAGGGGGCTTTTATGGACTAATCCCCGACAAAGCCAGTAATAACCTGTCAGTTCATCCCCAGCCAGCCCTCTTATCCCCACCCCTCCTCCTACCCCCCACCCTCTCCCCCCCACCCCCCTCCACCGAGTCCCGCTAACCATCCATGAAGATACCAGAATGCGGAAGAAAGGCAGGGGGCCAAAAGAGAGAGTAGTGTGGGGGGTAATGCCGGGCTCGAGGCACACGCATGCTAACTGAACCGTGAACCTTCTTCTTCTTCTTCTTCTTTTTTTTCCACAGGAAATGGACAGATATCTTTCCACAATGAACTGTGACGGCAGAGAGCAGGTCTTCAAATGAAGATTCTGTCTGATGTTCGTTTTCGGCCGGCAGTCTGGTGAGACGATAAGAACTCGTGGGAGAGCGAAAAAGGCCAGTGTTTGTTTGTTTCTTTTCGGAAAAAAACACGGGACCACAAATGCAATCGGGAGTTACGAGTTCAAAAGATAGGCGTCGCAGGAAGAAACAGAATCTATTTTACAATGTAGAGAATTTTGTAAATGACCAGATTCAGCCGTTTAGTTTGTAATAAACATTTACTTTCCGATTGAGAACAATAAACCAACAGCATATGCGGGGGGCTTCAGTTAAATCTGATACCATGTGATGAACTATTGTTCTCTTTATCTTATGCTTCTTAAGAGAGAATTCAGTATTTTATTCGACAACAGCTTTGAAAGGCAATAATTGAACTACCAACAAAGACGTCCATAATGACGACTGTCTTTTATCCTTCTCAAAATGACAGATTAGATATTAATCCGGGTTACTTTATGAAAATGCCATTCACACGTCCATCCAACATGATGACATTGTGAGCCGAGTGAAAATAAGAAAAATGAGCTGTGAAAAGTCCAACGTACAGCACTATTAATTCACTGGATTAACAAATGGATTAGCATTTGCTACACATTTCTTGTGTATTTTTTTCCAATAGGCTTAACCGTCAGGATTATGTTTTCATTTGAACCTTATTCTGTCAGAAAAACAAAACAAATCAATAAAGCTTGTTTGTCCATCCGAGGCTGTCGTACAGTTCTGCCTTCGACGGCGGCCTACTGCTGTGCGTGCAGGCTTTCATCTCATCCCGGCCTTGTCTTTCTGCCATACCTCCCCTGTTGGTTATTTTTAACCTGCCTTCCCTTGGTCTCATTTGGGCCAGATGGAGTCTGCCCTGCAGCATGTGTTTGGGGCGAAGCTGCACTCCTGTTAGCCTCTCTCACTAGTGGAATGAGGGCTGTCAGAAGGCATCAGGGTGACTCATCTCAGGAGGATGTGCTAACACATCATTGCCTCAGACTTTTCTGCAAGGGTTGGTCGTCCATGAACAATGTAGTGCCCGTCACAAGCTCGCGCTCGGCCAATTCATCATCTAGCCTTCGACGTGGGGCAGGCACGGACAGGAATACGTTTTAATTCATGAATAGAGAGCTGTTGGGCTTGCGTTTGCCCCCGACAGGGATCGAGTCCAGTTGAAGAACCACGTTTGAGTCCTTTTTTTCTATTTATTGCAACGTTATTGCACGACCTTTCAATGTTTTGCTCATGAAATATATTTCGTTTTTTAAGTATCCTCTTCTTCAGCAAGTCCATGTTTCACGTGGAACACAAAGGCTCAGCCGTATGGTCATGTGGTCTCAGTGGGACATGCACATTCCTGCTGGGGCACTACCTGTGGCATTTGTGATGAATTGTATTCAAGTTTCTGGATCCTCGCCCTGAACCATTTACGCTGACGTGATTGTATTGTGTCCCAGCAGGACTTCTATTCTATCAATTTGGTGCCGGCTGTTGGAAACCAGTGCGGACCCCTGTCATGTTCAAAAGCAGCTCCGCTGAGTCTTCTCCAAATAAATATGAATGTATCAATACTTTTCTTTCCCTGAATCTCCTTTTAAAATTAAGAATGTTAACTCACTATCGCAGTAATCAATGCTTAAACAAACATCTGTCACTTACTTCCAAACAAGGCCCTTAAAAAATAGAAAGCGTCAAAAAAAAAAAAGAGAGATTAAATTGTGAAATGGAACTGTGGAACAGATTAAATTACGCCTGTGACAGATCAAGAGTTTTGGAACAGCCGTAAAAACAACAAAGTGCATGATAAAATCAAGCAAATGAAGTGTTCTTACCGTTGTATTGGTGCAATACAATATGTGTGTGACGCTGTTCCTTCGAGACAACAAGCACACGTTGTGTTTGAATTGTTTTCCGATTTCTGCATTTTAACGGTTGTGCCTCATTCTTGTGCAAATTGAGTTGTATTTATTCTGTACATGACTCTCGGGAATCACGCAGTTGGTTGAGATAAAGCTCATGCAGACCCATTAGGTGAATAGGTAATGTAATTTAGGTTGAAGCATCACAGAAAGGTTGAAGCATCTTTGAAGCATCAGCGGTGTTCATAAGTAGCACCCCCTTGGGTTATGGCAACATCAGTGTTTCTGCTTTTGGAGAAGTAGTTAAATCCTTGTTAAACCACCTTTGTTTTCATTCACTGTCATTAATCACTTCTTCACAGAGGTTGAAGAATTATTATTGAAACAACGTCTCCGAGCTGGGATTTAACAGAACCCCCACAATAATATTGCTTTGCAACTGTTGTGGGCATTTTGTCTGTTAGCGCTATCATTTAGACAACTTTTACTTTCAGTGCAGAAGAGGAAATACATATTTTACCCCAGATGCAACAACTATTGCTCCGAGAAGCATAAATGTATTTGAGGAAACACACACACACACAACACACACTATGCCTTGGAGACATGTTCATGTAATGGAGTGATTATACCAAAATAATCAGCAGCGAGGCTTGCATATGAAATCCATTGCCCGGAGCCATCAATGAAAAATGTACATCTCAACATTTTTTTTTTATTTTTTTTTTACAAATGTGCATCCACACCGAGTCAAGAATGTAACACGGCCTTGGAGTAATTGAAGGGTTGGTTTTAATATCATCTAGTTATTCGTCCCCATTTGTTTCAAATAATATTGCTTCAGAAGAAACCTACACAGACAACCTCACACATGTGAATGGTGCCGATCTCCACGGAAGTCCAAAACGCACGCAGACAGACGGAGGCAGAATGTCCCCGAGCAGGCGGGAGGATTCAGTGTGATGCACTTACGGCGAGACGGGGCTCTACTTTCCCTCCCATTTGCATTGTCAACTTCTTCCTTAGGGAGCAGACGCAAAGTAGTTTGTGGCCGTGATGCTTATCACTACGGAAACTCATATCCTCTCTATTCATTACAAGCAAGACAGAGGCGGAAAGGGGTAAACAGCATAATATATATACAGATCATTTAACTCTGAATAACAAAAAGTTCACGACTTTACTTTGTGTCCGACCATGCAGTTTATAAAGATAGGAAATAAGTGATTCGAGTTAAAAAACCTCCATTCCTACCGTACGAGTATTATTGAGTGCTCTTTATATTTACATGGGAACTTTTGCTGCATTTTCTATAAAAAAGGAGCTGGAGGAAATCTGAATAAATGAAGATTGTGGGTTGCTGTTAGCAGCTAAAACCAGGTACTGTTCACCCATGAGAAGCTAACTGTCAGTTGTTTAGGAATGCTGGGAGCTTGTTGTGTGTCGTAAATGAGCTCGCACATTTACCCATTTGTAACACAATACAAAGATTTACACATGCGATTTGTATAGTTAATATTCCCTAGGAGTAGTCAATAGAATACTTGTTATCTTTTATGTTTGCGATGCATAAATCTTGGCTATCAGAATAAATCACACTATCTCTCTGCTCACAACCGGTAACGCATTTGATTAATTTATCAAAAGTGAAAGATTTTGGCAGTGACACTATGTCTTCTGCGTGGCCTTGGGAAACATTTCTTTTGGGGGGCGGCGAAGAAGGGAAGGAGGAACCTCAGTCTCATCTGCGTATTGCCATCACTCTTCACAGACTAAAATATGAAATGTGCCATGAGGCATTTTTTTAACCCACAGTATTGCTAGCACTTGACATGTGTCTTCACTCACCAAGGAACTGATTTATAAAGCAGCCAAACCAGCCTGAAGGAACAATATCCTGTACTGGCCCTCACTTCTGTCTCCCTCATTAGAGGCGTGATTGGCTCGGACATCCCCGGAGATAACCGCATTAGGGACCAAAATACCAACGGTGCCCTGTCTCAGAGATGACAGCCAGTTGTCAGAGTTTATAATTTCCCAATGATCTCAACCAATATAGTGAATCAAATCACCGCCATTCACCGTTCTCAAAGTCCATCCCTTATGGCATCCACTGTCTGCTCTGCCCTCCAGCTCAGGGAAATGAAAGGAGAAGGGCGGGTAGAAAGAGCTGTTTTTGAGAGGACGGAAAGACAGGAAGACATTGATGCAGACGGAAAGTATTCCTTTTTTTGTTGTTGTGGGGAGCGGGGAATCCTCCCGCTTCATTTCAAACTCACTCTGATGCAACTTTGTCAATCCAGAGACTCTCCGTCAACATTAAACATGTGAGACCAGCCATGTTGGCGTCACCACACGTGAAAATGAAAAACTCAAATTGGTGGATCTCATTAAATATCATCTGTGTTTTGACACATCTGGCCAGCTGTGCACAGATGTGTGCTGAAGCATGCAGGCTAATTGGAAAGTCTGTAGTCCATAAAGGACCCATTAGTTCTAGCGATGCCGATTGGTTGCGGTGCACAGAGCCTCCTCCCCCTGTTGCGCTTGCTGACCCATATCCAAAAGGTCAGATATTGATTCTGATATGCCTCCATTATCCCACTCATTAACCTCATGATGGCCCGTGGAGACTTTGAAAATGTGACTGGTGGCAGAGGGGGAGAGACACAAGCCACAAGCCTCAAAGGAAGCCGCTGTCACTGGGTGGACAGTGGTACAGGAGGCCGAGGAACCAGCCAGCCAGTCAGCTATTGATCTCTGTGGATTAGGAGGCCCTGTCTGTGGGGGCATATCCCTCAGCTGACAGATTATTACAGGCTTTTCTGGGATTTGGGCCTTGAGAAGAGTCCCCGCACAATACCATTGTATGGCAGATACATATCGAATAAGATACCAATAAGAAAGAGAAAGACAGAGAGAGACTAAAAGAGATAAAGAAATAAATGCATGTTTTTTCAGTATGCTTCCAGAAATGGGAGGCAATCTAATTTCTTTCCTCCTCTTCTTCTTGCTTTTTTTTCACCTCCATTTCTCCACTCTAATTCTCCTTTAATTCTGGAATTGCACAATTGGGATTTACAAAACAGATTGACTCCCTTTATTAGTTCAGCATGTCATTATACATGCATAGGCTTTGAAGCCGCGCTGAGTTTTTCTGCTGTATATATATAAATATATATATATATATATATATATATGCTCTGTGCGGGAAATGCAAACGGCCATTACGATGACCTCAGAGACGACCCATCAAGGGCCATGTCCAAACTGCACCCACACTGCATCCAATCCTCAATCTGCACGCAGAGCACACAGCGTCGGCCAAATACAGCAGAAGGAGATGAGAATTCTGTGCCAGGCATGACTTAGTACGTAATTAAGGCCCTGGCTCAGGAATGGCAAATCAACTTGCTTCATTTCCCAAAGGAGTTATGAGAAGTTAGGAAGGATAAAGGCAACCAAGGTACTCATTTCCAGGCGCTCTCTGAAAGCTCGCAGTAGTGAGGTCTTATAAAAAAAAATTTTTTTTAAAAACACTGGAACATGCTGCATGACAGTTAAGAGAGAGTTGTCAAAAAAGTTTGGTGGCAAAAGTTACGATGCAATCGACGGCGGAGCGGGTACGACGGGGTACCGAGGAACTGTAGCCTTTCAGATGTGCTTCGTCAAATCAAACCACTGTGGTCAAAACATGGACGCCTCTTGGAAAAGCTGTGCCTTTTCTCGTACACTGTGTGAAGAGTTCTCTCTTTCATTATTTCTGCTCTCTCTCTCTCTCTCTCTCTCCCTCTCTCTCTCTCTCTTCACCCTCTCTTTTTCCTCATCAGACTTCAGCCTCCACTGATGATGCCCTGAAGGAGAGCCTGTGTGGGATGCATACCAAGCAGCGTAAGGCTGCTTTAAAAGCAAGCAGGCCAAAGAAGTCGAGAGGGGTATCAAACACGCTGCTGAATATGCATATATATAAATGACCTGTTCAGTAATCATGAACAACCACACAGCAGCTTTTCTGGGGGCTGTTTTGACACAGCTGGGCCACAGCCCCATTAGTCCCAAAAATACGTCTTTTCAAAACAGTGGTTTGAAGGCATTTCTGTACATATGCAAAGTAAACTCAGATTGTGTTCAGTGAGCATTCTGCCTTAAACCATGCATAGGCATGAGGTACAGTGTGCATCCTGGAAAAAGGGTCACCAACTCTGATTACAACTTAATATTCTGCCTGTGCGCTAGTTCAGAGCCTATAGCATTTAGCATGCTTTGATTGGTTCCATGATTTAAACAAAAAAAAAAAGTGCTTCTCTATGATATTAGTGTTGCTTTTTAACTGCGTGTAATAAAAGCAGAATGCTTTGGCTAATAAAGCATGATGGTATATACAGTATTCATACAACGTGTGGAAGTATATCTGAAGTATATTGAATTTAAAATGATGGCCAATGGGGAGACTGTGTGTTTCTCTTTGGTGTGCCGCTAAAAAGTAATTGTTTGCAAATGGTTTCATTGAAAGACAACGATACTCAATCTAAAAGCCATTTGCTCTCTCTGTTGACATTATAACCTTTTTTTTTTTTTTGCCATTATGGGGTTTCACCAACAACTCCATATCACTTCCCTTACTTTCTTCTGATAAGTTCTACAAAACCGCTTATATTAAAAACAAAGCTACATAGGTGGTCAAGGGCAAAAACTCATTAAAAAAGAATTGCAGGATATTGGGAATATTTGAGGGTTTTTTTGTTTTTTTTTACTTTCACACTTTTAATATGCAGCATTTTCCTCAAAATCATTGATATTATCTGTGGGTGATGAGTCACCGAGTGTGAAAAATTAAAAGTCGACTCTGAAAATATCTTATCACTTACTTTTCACTGCTGTCTTCTACCAAGGGCATTCAGTGGATTCTCATTTTGGGTATTCATAACTGAAACGCTTGTGAGGGATGTGTTTATCTATATTTTTTTCCCGCGCATACATCGTCACACACCCGGGCCATGTGATACACACACACACACACACACACACCTCTTCATTGTCAGTTTGAAGACGGCCACTTCAAACAGCAGTCCTGGAGGGGATAACACAGCATCTTGTCCGAGATGAGACCCCGGCACTCATGTCACACAGATAATACCTATTTTGCTCGGTTTAGGGAAGAAAAAAGAAGGACACGGGCTCTTGTGGGGGTCGCAGTGGGAGCCGAGTGCAGTCTTAATCTCCACTGCAGAGCCGTGTAAAACACTCTCCTTCACTTGACCACGGTCCCTTCTGCCTTTCATGATGACACACCAGCACTCTCTAAATGCCCTGTTCTGTGGGAGACTTTGTCAGCATCTTCACACGCTCTCACTTTCACCCACTCCCCAGGTGGCCGACGCCGCTCTGCCACCGCTGACAGTCATGCACCGGAAGACCCTCGCAGAGTGCTCTCTCCGTAGGCAGGCTGTTTTGACGCTGATGGATTCTTTTCTCGCTCTCTCTCACTCTGTGTCTTGCTCTCTCTCCCTCTCTCTCTCTCTCTCACTCTCTCTCTGGGTTTTGCTGTATTTAAAACCCAGCAATCTGTTTACTGTAGGATTACTGCTATTGTATGTCTCAAATTTGACAGCTGCTTCATTCAACTCCCCAGTGTGGAGGCTGCACGATAAGGCCGATACGGGCTTCTAATCTTTTCCCTGCCTAAATCCTTTCCAAATCTTCTATTTCTTTCTCCCCTCCCCATCATTTCTAGCTGTAAGATTAGAGCATTTTCCAGCACAACTCTTGGCTTTCGGCGCAGAGCTTCTGGAACACTCCGGTAGGACTGCTAATGAAGGGAGCTGCTCCTTTGACAGCTGTTGCATCTGATGCAAAGGTTCCTGTATAAAGGCCACAATCAAACACCCAGTCTTCCTGTACGTGGGTGTGCGTAGCGCACATTGACAGCAGGCTAAAAATAATTGGGTAATCATCACTTATAGAGGCAAAGTTTGAACTATGAGGGAAACTGTTTTATGGAGGGTTTTTTTTTTTTTTTTGGAGCATATGCTTTATTGAGATATAGCCAAGGCACTACAATGTACTGACAAATGAGAACAGCAATGTTCCTTAATGGGCTTTTTCTGCTTGGGGCCCCTCCTAGCCAAAATAAATGTTCATTCACAGATTGTACCAGCTGATTAATTCAGTGTGGAAGCCGCAGCTTGCCTGTTGTGATTCCTCTGAGGGCCCTCAAAGCCTTGCACTGCATAACACACAATCTCCTGACTAGGATTTCTATTTAGGCTAGGCTTCAGGGAAACTGATGGATTAATATTGGTACAGTGGCAGCATTTAGCAAACACGCATCCATCACAACTTCTACAAAGTATGACTAATGTCTGATTGTACAGGGCATTAGCCACTGCACCAGCTTAGCTCCTGAAGTATTATTCTCTTAATTCCTTGAGGAACCAGCTTCCGATTATGTGAGTATCAACAGACATGACAGTCATCACTAACATGTGTTGTTGATGGCAGCCGTGTTGTCCTTTCACGACTTGCAGATGATGAAATAAGTGAAAGATAATAAGTGGCATCGCGGCACGTTAGATTGATTCATTGCAGGTCACGTCCATCCATATATGCTCGGGAACTCTTCCATTCCACAAGCGCTACACATTGTTAAGGAGCTGATAGAATAATGGGTTTTAGCTCTCCTTTGCTTACCGCCATTCGTCTAGTGTTTGCTCAGATTTGAGGAGTCTAATCTCTCACATACAGGTGTGCTCTTTGAGTGATTCGTCAGCGCATCCCGTGGCTGCGTTGCTGACGCTCTTCAGTCCTTTAGAGACGGCTTCAAAACATGGAGAAGGAACTCCTTCGCAAAAGGAAAATAGATGTTGTCAAGTGCGGGCCTCTAACGAGTGTCAGACATCTCTGCACAAGTGTCATTTGGGTGATTTACAAGCATAACCCGAGGCTAAAGGCTCCTTTGAAGTGGAATAAAGAAATCTATGGATGTCAAAGGAAAGCTGTACCCTCCATACAGGGATTGTGAAGACCAGAGCTGCCGCTCTTATTGTGGGATTTGCGATAGAGGCAAGTCTGCATATTTCAATGGGAAAATAACACTTTGTATTAATATCAATGGCCGTTTATTTTTTTTGTGTCCGCCAAACATATCTCTTGTTTAATAAGCTAGTTAGTGTGAATAGGGTATGGTACATTGTTAGTGGAGGATTATGTGGCAAAGCAGTTACCAACTACAGACAGGTTTAAAGAGTACAGACTGGCAGCTTCAAAAGGGCTGTGAATAAAAGGATCCTCGAACGAGAGAATTTTATGATCACTCAAAGCTCAAATTGGACTTGGATTGATACCGTCACTCTGGGGCGACGGGCGTTTTTAAATCATTGCCACATTTTTTGTACTCGTTTCTATAAAAAGATGAACATGAAGAGGATGCACTTGATTCATACGGGATGAGAAAAGGTAAAGTGAGACACCGATGGGAAGAAAAAAAAGCAAAAGTCTAAATAAATAAATAAATCTACAATCAATTTCAGCTGAGGAATCTGAAACCGCGGATGGGCTCAGGCTGAAAGGGCTCTGTCGGAAAATGCTCTCTGTGCAGGAGCAGTTCAAACCACTGTGGCCAATACCTTAACATCCCATTGGAAGCATTGTAGCGGTTGCATTTTACATGAGAAATGTGTTACAAAGTGGACCGCTAAATCTTTTCAGTGTACACATACGACCCGAGCGTGACAGACGAGCTGATTTACACATTGCCATGACAATCCATAAAGTATTGAGCCTCTTAATCAGCAAAATGGAGCGGCTCTCGAATGCCAATTCAGGACTTTTGGACAACAGATGTGCATTCACCGCTGCAATATCCACAAACCTGTCCGTCCTAAATGTAGCTCCGCTCATCATTTGTCTTGTGGTGCAACTCAATGCAAGTGGAGGAACTCTCCAAGCAAGCGCGCTGAGATTTAATGCTGCGTTGTGGAGCTACTTTTCTCCTTTACTTTGTCCATTTGTTCTTTTTTTTCTCATTACATGTATTGTTTTTCCTTGGAGACCTGTACTTTTATAGTACATCTCTAATCCGTTGAAGTAATATAAACCATACCGCGATGCTTGACACCGTTTGAGCAACTGGCTTTGTCGATATTTGTGTCACTTCTTCGCTCTATATTGAATATATAACTCTGTGATTTATATTATGGTACCTACCTACTGCATAAACTGAATATGGAACTTGCTCATTTCGTATGGTCAACTGGGAAATAAGACCACAGCTCCCGCAACCTAATATTGGAAATAATTTATACAGTATGACCCAAAAGTTTGGACAAACATATTATGATTACATTCATAACAGAACAAATTGCATTAAAAGTTGCTTGCCGGCCTGCGCTTCTTAATATAAAACACGTGGACCTCAGAGAATCTGCAGAAGCTTTCATAATGAGAATCACATTCAAAAGTGAGTCATGTGAATGCAAAGGTATATATCCCGGTGCCAGCGACTGTACCTTTTTTTTTAGTTATAAGCACCTACAGACCGACGTCCTCCTCAGGCCTCGTCCTCAGCCTTTGCCAAAAAAAATGTCGAAATGGATTCAGTCAAGTCCCATTTGCTCAAACTTCATCCCGCTCTACGTCTACAGATCAATTTAAGTGAAGACGAGGCAGCAGCAGCAGTCTGGGAATACAGTGTCACATTGGCCCCGTCTGATTAAATTAATTAGAACCGAGGCTTTTAAGATGGCACTATCATGCTCTAAAAGAAACACTTTGAAGTCATAATATATCGTTTTAGCAAATTAACATCTATCATTTTTTGATCTTTTCTTTAACATACCTTCATGACGGTGCCCAAATTGGCAACAGCGAATGGAACAATTGACATCATGTCAGTGCTTTTATAAATGGCCACTGGAGACAACAGATAGAGAGCCGTATGTAATCCCGTACAGCTCTGCACTTGATTCATAAGGAGATATAAACTTACACGACACTGCACTTATTGAGTGCATTCTTCCCACTCTCCAAAAGAGGATCGCTTCTTTTCTGCGAGTATTTTTAGGCACGGCGTCCAAGCTTCAAGCCTTCTGGCCGGGCGCGTCTTCTCGTGGCAGTGTTTGACTGACATTTGAGAGCTGGTGTTGTTAAAAGGACTCGGCCTCAATTGCTGCGTGCTACTGACTGAAAATTCAAGATATCTGTATTGTCAGATGCACAGATAACAGAGTCACTCTGTACAACGAGAAGCTTGTTTTGCTGGGTCCTCCTAAACAGAATTACAATAAACTTAAGTTGAACCCAATAATGCACAAACATATGATAGCAGTATCGCACGATCATGGCCCTGCACTGCCTATGAACTTTCATTTAAGATGCGTGTTGTTGTTTTTTGCACATTCGACAGGACAGATTGTGAAGTTATGTTTGCATTACACACAGCGGGTCGAAGAAAGACAGTCAACATGACATGCGAGCCAGATCGAATATGTTTCTGTATTTTAAAGCATGCAAAGCCATCAGCCATCAGGGTGTAGCTTGCGTCAGGTGACAGCACATAACCAGATGAACCTCATCCAATCGATGGCCTGTGCTTCTGGTCACAACACAGAGTACCACACATGCTCAGTCGCACACTAACATCTGGAAGGCATGAATCGCATGAGGTGATCTTACAAATTGGGTTTTATCCCTGACGATACAGATATGGCAAAAAAAGAAAAAGTCTTTTAGTCCGAACAAAAAATTCATACTCACTGGAGAACATTTTTGCGCTAAGTGCTATCGCTTCGGAAAAATAAATAAAGCGTACCAATTTCCTCCATTTTTCTTCCTTTCTTCTTCTCATTTGGAGCTGTATCCCTCTCAAGCTGCCCAATAACCCTACTTGATCATGCATTACAATCTGCAGTGTTTTAAAGGTTAATCACTCATCGACAGTGCAATTTTTTAAGAAAATCCACAGTTAAATCTTCCAACCCCACTGGCACTTTTCCATTACATTTGGAGGAGTGAGATTGTAGCGGCGACTGCACTTCTTTCTCTTCTATTTCACCCGCTTGTCTCCTTTTTGCACTCTATCACTTTTACTTCCTGCCAATCTTGCCTCCCTCACCACTAGCACCACCTTCATCGCCTGCCTGCTCACCCCCTCCCCTCCCTTGCGCTCACCCCCCTGCCTCTCATTTGGAATGAAGAGGAAATGCCTCCCTGTGGGCTCACAAGTGGCCCATCCTGAGGGCTGGCTGAGATTGATGCCTGTGATCCAGCTGTGCTGATTTACTCCCCGCACCCACAGGGGAGTGGGAGATTACACTGTGCTCTGCTGGAGAGGACGAGGCAGAGAGGGTTGGAAAAAAAAAAAAAAAACAGGGGGAGAGGGAGGGAGAATTAACAGAAAGGGAGGGGGAGAGAGAGAGAGAGAGAGAGAGAGAGAGAGTTCACCATTGTAAAAAAACAAATCCTATCAACTTGCCTGGTAAATAAAGAGTAATATTCTGGTTTACATGCGGCATATGTGCATATTTGTTCATGTAAATGTGTGTGGACTTGTTCTATGATGCAACCCCCCGCCCCCTCCACCTCCTTTCCCACATATCCAAAATCCTATTGATATCAAAGTTAGAATAATGTTTCAAAGTAGGTGTGTTTCTGACACTCAGGATATTGTCATATTTGCAATAACAGTGAAATATTAGTGTCCACGTAAACACACTCAACAGGGAAACGCATGCCTCAGCTGACTATCCCCCCCCCCTCCGTAGAGCAGGAACACGCTTTAGCTGTAACTTAACATAATCTCCTGGAGGTCATCTGCATTCATCCAACAGGGGCCGCTGTCCTAACTTCACCTCGTCTCGTCGTCGGCTCCTCGGCTCCTCGGCTCCTCGGCCCCTCCCCCGGCCATCGGCCTCAAATTGAACGTGGTGAATGATCACAAGCGTCTGATGGAGTGATGAGACTTGATTGCTGCAGCCGCTGACATCATACCGCCAGTAATCTATTACAGCGTGACTCAGGGACGTCCGCTCACGACACCAGAATCTATCGTAAACCTCTAAATTAAAACCCATAATACGTTCTCCAAAACAGTGGGTCTTTATTTATTGCTTTAGTGTCACCTTGAGAGAAAAAAGAAAAAATTTAACTCGTGAGTTTTAGATCTTATTGCCAAAACAGGACAGTGTAAAGTGTGCCTCCAATATCCCAAGAGGTACTTGTTGTTTGCTTTGCGATGCTAGCATGAATGTTAAACGCAGATTAATCTTTCCATCCTCATAGTACAGGACAGGAAAGAAAGGCTTTGTTTTGAACATTTATTGACACTTTAAATCTCGCTGGCTGCAAAGAAAATGTACTTTTCCCTTTGAGAGTTTTACTCCAGTGAGTTTTATGCACTGAATTTATGGTTTTAGAAAAATGAGCTGACAGCACACTGCCTGCTCTGCCCATTTCACCTTTAACAAGATAGATGCTGGCACTGATATAGTTCCTTGGAGGCAAGGTTGCGCACAAATACTCTGTTGTGTGTTTACTGCATGTGTGTGTGTGTGGGGGTGCAAATGTGTGTGAATGTGCATTCCCATCTGCATGTGTGACCGATGTGAATTTAGAGACTAGCACGTCTGTAGTAAAGGGATGCCTTTGCTCTTTAAATCAGTAAACACAGATCTGTAATGGCTTTCATGACCTTTTAGGAGGAACCCATTGGTTTATCTGTGGCTCAGGGGGCATTGATTACGTGGCAGAAGGAACAAATGACTTGCTGTGTGCAGTCCTTACACAAAGCAAACTGTCTCCCCCTCCGCTTCCTCAGGCCTACAGTTGGTGCCACATCCCGTCCCCCACGCCCCTCCTTCATGCTAAGGTCTGACGAGATGAAGCTGTATCGAACCGTTTGCCCGAGAGAATGCAGCACGTTGGACACCATTTTAGACGAGCATGACGTGATGAAGACGGGATCACGACGTGTGCTGAAGCTGCCCAACTAATTTGGCCACAGTGAGCTCATAAATACACACATTTACTTACATACACACTAATACATGTTTTTTCAGCTTTCCACCGGATGTCCGCAGTTCCCTCCGACACTCGCGCCGACACCCAGCTGACACCCATACCACACATTTGAATTTCCTGCAAGGAACTGACAGAGTCAATGTATTGTTTACTTCCGCACAGTAAGCACAGTTATAGTAAATAAAGATAAATGCAAGGCCGTAATGGTCTCTGAGAAAATAGGATTTGCTGGGTCTCTAAAAGACAGCAGATTGAATTGTTTCACCAGGCTGGCTTTGCTACTATAAACAATTTTCCAATTTCCATGCTAAATTGCACAGGCCAGTCCAAGAAACAGGAACTGACACACATAAACCGCACAGCCGCCACACACTGGTGTTTGCTTTAGATTATAAACTACTGACAACACACCAAATAAATTGCTTTTCACACTTGGTGCAGGCGTGGAGTGTGAATGCTAGGTGCAGGACACGTTCCATGCGTCACCCAAAGGAGCCATGAGTCTGGTGCATGACACCGGAATAACCGGTCACATCCATTCATTCAGTGATTTATTATTAGCAGTTGATGACTTAGCTTCTTCAAAAAATAAGCTTGAATTGATTAATTTGACTTTTTAAATGATTTAAACTATTTAAAAAAAAGACTATTAGTAAAGTCATTAAAATGAACATCATGCATGTCACTTAATAATAGTTTATTTATTCTCTTTTTTAAATTACTTTTTAAAAATGAATCTCCCAAGTGAATTAGAATTAATACAGTATGCCTTTCTGCCAGAATCAATCTGACTAAGAATACGTCTTATCCTCCATTCACAGTTAAAGTGGAAGCAGTTTAAATGTTTTAGCCAATTAACTGATTATAATTAACCAATGATAGTGCATAATTATTTCTGCATGTGGCAAACTTCAGACCAGATTGGCAGGTTATAACACAGTTTGAGCGTTTTGAGAAAGGATTGGTGACATCCGCGGCGCCAGGAGAGGGCATTAGCAGGTCAACGGAGTGGGGACTGAACGCAGCTCACACACTCACTTGAAGGGTTTGCAATATTTGTGTTTACACTAACGCAAGCCACACATGTCTCTGATTCCAAGTCTTACATAACCTGTGGAGTTCAGTTCGGTTCCTGCCTGTATTGTTCTGCGCTGCGTCGCTAACCGTCTTACTTTGGAAAGTGTTTTTGTTGAATAATATATCAAAAAAAGGAAGCTTTTATTTGTTTTACTAATTCATTCTATGTGTATTAAAACAACACAAGCAGAGTAGTCGGATAATTGCACATAAATAATGGAATTCAAAAGTTAACATCCAGTCTATTTTAGCGTACATATAGCGGCGATATTGGTTGAAAGCTTTCCCCATTCACAGAGAGTCCCATTTCATGCAATTACACGTCTTCTGTGAAAGTGCAATCATAACACGTACTGCAGACAGAAAGGCAGGAGGACCCTGTGGAGTTAAAATCAGTATAAAACAGAGATCTATTAGGAGAACTGTAAACATGTCTATTCGTTATGGATTCATTCATATCCACCCATATAACCTTCCCCCAACCCCCTTTCCTGCACATTAATGGACTTCTTGACATGCGGTTTAGGCTGCTTAGCCACTCTTTAATCCGTTTCTGCCACCCCCGGTTTATAGGGTAAGGAAAATCAAATAAACAGATGTTAATCTGAATATAAATTAGAGCACCGGCGTCTCTTCCAAGCACTAAGCGCTGCATTATCCATCACATGTTTGAGTCCATTTTCCCTCATGCCTCATATATATATATATATATATATATATATATATATATATATATGAAGCTCTGTGATGAACACTATTTCACAGCAGTTGCATCATACAAACACCTGACTGTGTGTGCTCATTTGTAATTTAGATTTTTACAATACTCCTACCTGTCCATGAATGTTGATGAAAATGCTTTGTTTTGGCTTAAAGTCCCCCTGCCTTGTACGATGTTATGTCTGGCACTGTATATCTGCGTCTACGTGTCCTCCACGTATTCCGTATCTGTGCGCGTGTGACAGTCGGTGGATGTTTGCTGTTATTTCTGCCAGCGCTCCGAGCAAATATCAGTGCGTCCCAGCTGAGACGGCATTACAGGCTGTTGATCGCAGCGGCTCTCGGGACTCGCAAACCATAATCTGCGTCTGTTCTTAGGTGTGTTGTACAGGTGGCTGTTCTGAAGAGGAAGGCTGGGGAATTTGGTTAATTAAGCAGGGTAAACAGCAGATAACTGCAAGCCATCCTGCTGGGACTGCAAAAGCATTAGACCCTAAACATCATCCAACCACCTGAGCGACGTACCATCTAATCTTTTGTTTTTCATTTGTCTCTTACACTTTGAATATCATCGGCTGAAAAAAAAAATGTGTCGCTGACATGAATCTGCTCCTAAAGTTGAGGAGGTGGTTGTTCTGTTAACTGTAATTATAATACATGCCACGCAGACCGCATAACAAATTATTTCATGCAACAAGCGGGTGGTACTGATTGAGCCAAAAAAAACGGTGCGTCTTTCTTAATTTTGAAATCACAAGTAATCATCCCCTTTTTGTTGTCAAAAATCAAGACGGTGATTGTTTTTGGGATTTCGTTGATTCGTGTGAAGAAGAACAAATATCTGCATGAAAATATCAGAAATGGTCCTCTACGCGCACACGCACAGGACACCGTGTTCTGTTATCAGTGGTTTTGAAGAATAGACCGCACCCCACATGTACACTGACCAAAATCCACATTTGCATGGAGCGTTTCAGGCTGTACAGTGAGCTACAGCTGACTAGCCAATTAGCAACCCAGCCTGCAGTCTGATGACGGCTGTCCACTTTTCCCTGGTGGATCCTTTTTTGGGTAACTTGCTCTGCGAGCCCAAGCTGCAAGCGAAGACATGTGTCTTTGTTTGTTGTTGTTGTTCAAAGACAACATTGAATTAAAAGCTAATATCGGTTGTTGTTGTTGTTCAAAGTAAAGATTCTCGTGCTGTGTTGACGGTTGAGGCCCAAACGTTCATGTTTCTGTTTTTTTCACAATTTGAAATACAACTATTTAATTGGCTCTGTGCAAAGAAGTTATCCATCCAGATACAATGAAACCCTGTGATTTCTACTGCGCTTGAAAGGAAATACCAATATATGATGTAGATTTGTTAACTCTAAGAGACCGACATAGAAGCATCTTTGTCTATTTTTAGGGCGGTGCCAGGGGATCTTTCAAGGAGATAGATCAACAATAGATGCCATAAAGAAGAGTGGCCAGAAAGCTGGGAACCTGCAGCTCAGCATTATGCATGATTTACCAAGGATGATTTGCCAATTATTTTTTGAATTTCTTTTGAATGTTTTTGTTCATTACTACATTTCAGACATGTAATCATGCATTTATGTTTTATCTTATGCATGCATTATTTTTCCTTTGCATTTCAACCCCTTTCTAGTTCTGTATTTCTTTCGTCATACGTTTCTTTTTACACGTCCGCTTTATAATGAGGGAGCTGTCCTTCAAAGTGCGTCATGGGCTCAACTGTTTGCTGCTTGGTTGACCGAGCAAAGATCAACTTTACATGGCTAGCTAACAAGCTAGCTAACGCCCACTGTAGCACTTTGTCCCTGGCTTGGCATAGCGGGCTACCAACACAATGTCATTCCAACTCATCACATCCTGACGCGTTGTGAAGACCCTTGGCATCAGTTAGGTTTAGGAAAACTCATCGTGGTTCGAGTTGGAACGACTACATTTCAAGTTAAAATGAAGTTGAAAACACGATCAGCTGTTGAGAGAGTAAAACTGAACCTCACATTCACAGCTGTTTGGAACACATTGTTGGCTTCATGCGGGAGACTAAAACACCGGCATCTCGGGTGAATGTCCCGTGTTTGTTTGACCCGTCCATCTCCCCTTCCACCCACACTGTGTGGGCCCGTTCTCACATCATAAGCATTTCTAAGTAACCAGCTGTCGCAATTTTAAAACGCTGGATTGAAATCTGGCAAGAAATGCAGATCATAAAGTACCGTTCAAGCTACGTTAGCTAAACTTTATTACCAGTAGCGGGTCTTAAAATGTGTGGTTGTGCTCGTAGCGGCGGGTCTTGGTGCGGTGTAGTGCTAGTGTTCATCCCCAGAAACATGGCGTCAATGCCACCCTTACATCTGCTCAAGTCTACGAGGAGAGAACTGTCTCGGCGGCATCGGCGTGCAGGTTTCACAATCCGATCGAGTTAAATTTCGGGGAGGAGGCGAAATTGTTCAGCTTCAGTCCATTAATCTGCACACCTGTACTTGAAAGAACCAAAGATCTGAGGCAACGGCAGCAGGCCGACAACCCGCTGTACGGAGCTGGGGATGCGGGCTGGAGGTGATAAGCAGGCAGTGTTGGCAAAGCATGGGTTATTGATCTATGATCCCAATCAACCAATTGACAAACAGTTGAGCCCGTGACCCATTTTGAATGGGAGAAGTAAATAAGTTCACGGAAATAAATAGGGGTAAAAATAGAAAGGAAAAATTATGAATACAAAAAATGTAAATATTCATGAAAAATAGATACATGTAGCAATACTGAAATACATAAAAAGTACATTTCAAAGATAAAAAAAAGGAAAATGAAATAGAAGACCAGATAAATATGGGAACAAAGGCAAATAGATAAAGAAATGATCACATTTCTTTTTTTTAATATTATTATTATTATTTGATGTGTTTCATGACGCATACATTTGGCGCTTTCTGTCTCGGTTGTTGCTGTGATGAAGACGTACATGTCAACCACTGTGCAGTGAAAATTCCATTTGTAGCAAAATAAATCACCATAAAATGAAAATAGCCTCTCACCCGGCCATTGTTTATTTGATACTTTTATATCAATTGCTGGATCCTGTGGTAAAGCACTGAAATCTAATCAGCCTATCACACCGTGTAACACCATGCTTTGTGCTATGGTATTTAAATCAAATACATTATCTCCAACAGAAAGGGGCTCCGCACTGTGTTTGTTTAATGGCTGGATTTGTCACATCTGTAACAAGACTGTTGTCTGCTTCAGAAACACCTTGTGCTATTGAATGAGCATATCATAAAATCTCAAGCTATGTCGTAAAAGCAGGGCCTCATATAAAGTAATAGCCTGCCTGCAAGAAAACTCTAGAAAATCTTTAGGTTTATCAAATTGACTCTTTTGTCTCAAACATACGTTGGTATCTAACTCAACGTAATGCGTGTGCCAAAAACAGACTTGAACAGCCAACTTCTTTAAATTACTTCTGCAACTCCGAAACCATTGGAGGCCGAACAAATACAGACATAACCCCTCCCATTACGCCAGTCTAAATAATTGAATCAGTAACCGTTAATCCAGTCATACTCGGCAGTATCTATGCAACGAGTAACTAGCTCTCTAACCCATCAACACTCAATCATCAAACAATGGCAACTATAAAAGCTTTTACGATACATTATAGTGGCCAATGGCTCAGACGAGATGATGGTGACCATCTTATCAGGTGCCAAGGGTGAAGCTGACCCCTTTTTGCTCTCTCTCTCTTCCCATCCTTATCAAGACCACAGTGAATGTGCTCAGCAGGCTGTGAAATGAAAATCATTGATGGCCCCTCTCTCAGCATCAAAGAACAGCCTTCCCTTTCCCCTCCGTGCCCTATTCATAGGCATATTGAAAGCCATAAAATATGACCATTCCGCTATATCATCCACGTTAAACTTCCCCATAATTGCATTAAACCAATCACACTTCTTTTTACTTGGTCTGTTCTTTTTCCTCCCCATGGTGTACATACAGACAGTGATGCATTAGCTCATATTACAGTGGTAAGGAGAGAACCTCCGTCTCCTCTGAGATGACAGAGTGACCCAAATTAACAGGCGAGGGAGGTGTGTGTGTGTGTGTGTGTGTGTATGTGTGTGTTTTTGTTGTGTGAGGGCAGGGTCGCGTTTCTGAAAAGCTTTTCGGCTCGACTTTAGAAACGTAAATGGAAGCATAGATTGGTCGAACCTTCGGCGAAAGTGTTTCCATTTATCGTATTCGTCCATTCAAAAGCCACGGTGCTAACTATGAGACACTGACGTAGCTGCCAAAGCAAGATTTAAAGTGCGGCAGCGGTTTGACTTCATTTGGTTGCATTTCGTGCTCGTGGATACGTGTGGTGGATCTGCAGAGATCTGAGTTTTGTTTTTCCTGGCACAGCAAAGGAACTGGCACCCTTCCAGTGTAATGTGGCCAAGGTTGATAACTGCAACACGGCCCAGGTTACGCTCTGACCGCGCGGTCAGACTGTGAGATTTGGTGGGATTACCAGAGAGGAAACGCTGCTGTGGGGAGAGCAGGGAAGGCCCTGTAAAACATGCGGCAGGAGTTTCATATAGATTAGACATACATGACCACTGTCAGCAGTGCCAAAGCATTTATGAACATTTTGAAAGAGGATTAGAAAGTGAATCCCTTTGCTCACTTTCTGGCGAAGGATTTCTCAGGGAAATTACTTTTCATTCATTTTCTGCTGAACATTACAATGTTGTTCGGGGGACATGGAACTTGTAAACAGGCTTATGAATGGCTTAGGCTGCGCGACTGCTTATTCCATGGTGTTTAAATAGAGGAATTTTGCTGCTGTGATAATACAATATGTGATTATCTGCCTTATATTCATTTACAGTGTGAAACTTTCTTTTTTTGTATGTATCATGCACTGTGCGATGAATAATGTTCATTTATTCAGTGTAATGTTTCAGTGATTTCCTTCGACCTTTCACACATACACTACAATGTGTATATCTGCACACACACAGTATGAGATATGTATAGTGTTAGTTCAGTTTGAAAAGTTCTCTCCACATACATCCTGTCACGTTACTTTTGCAATGAGATGCTTTCATTATTTGAAGCCTATACCTTAACAAGCCACCATAAACATGTTATTTGTCATCTCTGAAGGAAGCGCGCTTTCTTTTCATCACCTTTCGGAATTAGTAAAGTCACACATCCCCGGTTGTTTTTGTCACACATGCCAAAATTGGCTGTGCTAATTTTGTTGTTATGCGATGCACTCTAACAATCATGCCATTATTACATGATTTCTGTTCCACTTGTTCCGGTGGAGTCTAATCAAAAGCAACAAGACACTCGTTTACAGAACAATGCATTTGCACGACTATCTACACAGCGACGGTCTGGGGATCAGAGCTCTCACTCTCGTAACGACTGATAATTGCTTTCACATTAAAAAGTTATGCAGCTATATTGTACTTCCACTGGAAACTATGCTTTTTGTAAATGATTTATTAAAAAAAAAAGATTAGTTGTGTAAAACTACAACTGCTTTTTCCTTGAACACCTCCACATGTTTTACTAGCGCAGAAAGCAGCATCTCGTGTAATTTCTGGCTCTGTTACATGTCTGCAGTGGCATTGCCTCTTCATAATGAGGAAACTTTAAAAAAGTGAATACAAGTTCATGTCCACAGCGAAGTGATTTCAGCAATACATCGTATTAAAAGTCTTGCATGGACATAATGGGCTGTAATGAATCATTGCTATGACTTTTTTTTTCCCTTTTTAATTAACTTGTCAAGATACTATTTTCTTCAAGGAGACAAAACATTTGAATCAAAGAAGCTCACGTCTCGCCAATTAAGGGAAGTGATCTGCTTAGTTTGAATATATTCATAAAAAAAGACATCACCTATTGAGATAACTGCAGTGATGTTGGCATTAAAAAAACTGAAATAAGAACGTTAGAAGTAGGAAGATATTTTAATTGTAAACAACGTTAAATCAAAAGTAGCGTGACACTTAGCATGCACTAAGTGAAGTACACAGAGAAAATAAAACGTGCCATCTGGAACTGAAAATTGTTCTTTTCTTCAGAGTGACGCCATAGAAGAACCATTTCTGGTTCCACAAAGAACCTTTCAAACCAGGGTTCTTTAAAAGAACCATTTCCTGAAATGATTCTTCAAAGAACCTATAAAGGTGCCTCAAATAACATTCAAACAAATGGTTCTTTAAGGCACCATCTCTGGTTCTTTGAAGAACCTAAAGAAAACAAGGTTCAATGAAGAACCCTTGTCAAATGATTTTGCAGCTCAATAATGGTTCTTTAATTCTTTAATCAATTTATGGAAAACACTTTAAACAGCATAACAATTGAGTCAGGGTTCCCACCAATCCTGACCAAACTATTAATAAAGGTATTAAAATATAAACCACAAAGATAAATTTAAAAAAAAAGCAGCATTGTTAATTTGGGCAAATTGTACTGCACTGACGGACCAAAACATACTGCAATATAGTTTAAGTGTCCCAAAAGTAACGCGGGATCGCTGCTCACATCCCACTAAGCCTCCTGTCCAAACAGTCAACATTGGTTTCTTCTAATTATGACTAAATTCATGACTTAATTTTAACTACAGCTGTGGCGGCTGGAGCCTAAATTGCTGTCCATGGTCCAGCACCTTGCAGAGTAGCTCGCTGCCTTGACGGGCAACAGCGGAAAAGTGCTTTCGGATAAAAGCTGCATAAATACAGCCTTTTGCCAAGTAGTTCCAGTTGCCTCAACCAAATCTTTTAAAAAAAGACAAGAAAATCTGTTAAATGTCATGGAAATTGAAGGATTGGGAGCCGACCCTGCCCCACTTTACTTTTTCCTTTGCTGTACCGACACAATGTCCCACTGCACGCTAACTCAAGGTTATGAACGAAATTCACAGAGGAGCGTTAAACCAATATGAAGTTTTACAATTTGTATATTCATGTATAAAATCTGGATTGTCAAAAAGCATATCGTAAATACTCATTTTATGATTAAGGAGATTTGCTTTGGGGTTTCTCTGTGAAATGCCTGTTGGAGTCTTTGAGTATAGTATGTGTTCACAATTATATTTCACACAGCTCTGTTTTGGTAGAAATTAGGGCACAAAACTGCGGCAGGAGCATAATCACAGACAGCAACACCAGATGCTGTGTTATTAGATGGAAAGTGTGGCACGACAAGTTCCAAAACCAATTATGAGAAAAAAACAATTAACAAGGCTTTACTTCCTTTATTATTTACTATTTGATTCTTTCATTATTAATGTGTATTATATTCTAATGCCACCCAGTTGCATATTTTTTTTTTCTTTGCTTCATTACAGATTCTGTACACACAAAATAAAGAACATCATTAGGGTACATGCAAATGTAGACGCAGCAGCTGCTAACAATGCCGGCATTACCAGATGCTAACAAAGATAGGTCAGCTATGAATATTTCTCCCCCTTAAAAAAAAACCCAACATTGAAGACATCTGTGCATCGTGGAAAGTATGCATTTGTGTTACCTTTCAATGAAACAATATGCTAATAGCAACACGTATAGACACGGTACGCGCGTCGACACCTCCCACAGAAAAAGCATTCATTATGCAGACACGCAAACCATGAATGACGGCATACAAGAGGGATGTAAAGGCAACATGGGCCGTGGGTCCCCACTGTAATCTCACGCAGAAACGGCGGCGGTGACAGAATGAGTTTTCTCCCCGTTGAATAGCGAGACGGCTCTTTGTGCCTTTTTGATTTTTCTCTCTTTTCAGATGATGTGTGGGGAAGGAAGGATCCCCTTTGTGTCAAGCCACAAGACTTAAAAGCAAAGTTGGATCTGGATGCATTTGGGTTGTGTGAGGCGGAGCGAGGGAGACGGGATGTGTACACAATGCACAAACTGCCTGGATCCATGTTTTTCTATGATACCCCGCACAAACAATGTTTTCTTGAGAAAAATAGCGTCATTGCGGCGAACTTTGTTGACAGTTTGTTGAAAATATTGAAGAGTGAACAAGAAAATGACAAGACTATTTTTCCCTCTTACTGAGTTTGCTCTGTAGGGGCACGCTCCTTTGCCTGTACATAAACAGCAACCGCTGCTTTCAAACATTGCTTTCATATGGCTGCTGAATGTGCAATTTATTATTTAGCTCCGTGAAATTGCGGAAGTGGGAGCGAGGAAAATCATACCTCAAAGGGCAAACTTTTGCACTCATTTTTGTTTAGTTTCTCAATTACAGAGTCCATTGTCTTTATTTTCTTCCAGGGACAGATGCTAGATTATTAAGAGGAGGGAAAGATAACATACTGAGTTTCACACTGCCACAAATTGACCTACAGTAGCACACAACTTAACTAGAGTACACATTTGCATGTTCACCTTGATTTTTTTTTATTATGAAACTTTGCTTTCCATTGTACGCAGTAAAATGAACAGTTCAGCCTGGATTGAAACACAATGTTGTGACAATAGCATTGAGCAACATTTGGCAAAAATGAACTCCCTTGTCTGGTGGAATCACCAGGGTTTATATGTCTGTCTTTTCTTTTATTAAGCAGATATTTGAGCACAAAAAAGCTAAAACTAAGATGGATTTATTGGTTTATTAAGTTGTAATGGCAAATAATTGCCCACTTATCCACCAGATAGCTTATTTGAGATGTGTGTATGGCAACTTTATGAAAATAGACTTTAACATGTCACTTTTGCACTTAAAAACCATTGATGCGTGTGTTTTATGTGTTATCGAGTTTTTTAAATGTCTCATTTTAAATTAGGATGTCCTGTTTTTTTTTTTTTACATGTTCTTCTACACATTTTTATCTGTTACTGCTGTCCAAACTTTTTGTTGCAAACTTAATTTCATTGTATGTTTCTTTTTTTTACAATGACAATAAATAAATCTTTACCTCCTCCTTACCTTACCTTCGTCAAGTCAATATTCAGCCTCTTGGTTCCTGTTCTCTGTGTATTTGTGCTGTTCAGTAAGCGCCACAGAGTTGCTCTTTTGATTTTATGACACGCTGGCAACTCTGTGAGGCTGTGTTTTGGCACAGCGGGCTCTCAAGATAAATGTTAAAGTCAGCATGGTCGCCTGCTCATAGTGAAAATGCTAATATCTGATGTTAAGCATTATTTGAAAGAGAACTAATGTCTCTTACGCAAGACTTGCTGCAGTTATTTTCTCGCAGATCAATGTAGATTATTATTTAATCCCCAACATGCCCACTGTATATCTCTAGCACAAAACAATCCTTGAACATTTGGCAAAAGATAAAGATTCCGATTTTTTTTTTTACAATATGTCTAGCTCTACATTTTTATTTGCATTGGTATTAGCGTAATAATTAGGTAACAATCATATAATACATTGTGTTCAAATATAACCTCAATAATTGTGGGTTGTTCTACTCCGAAAACTTTTGAATGCCAAATTGCACAGGTCCCAATAAATAGGTCCCCGACTTGCTTAGTTGGATGTATTAACCTCAAACACACAGCAGTGAATCTGAGAAGTTGCTAAATTTGCCAAGTTTCATGTAAATGAACTCCATGGGGAATTTCCCTTGAGTGTGCATGTAGAACAGAGGATGATTATATTTAACAATGGAAAAAAATTTGCCTCTGTGTGAGCCAGTCGTCGCATTCTCTGTGAGCTCCCGGTCGGCTATTGTTCTCCTCTGCCGCGTTTGTTTTATACCTGGATCAGCTTGCCATCCACTGCATCAGTGAACCAGGACTTCAGATGCCTGCAAGTCACCGTTTCCTCTGACTCAGAAGCAAGAGAGTGTAAAGGAAAGAAAGATGCTGGAGTGCAAGGGAGGTAATTGATACCCAGTTTAGCATGCCAGTGACTGTGGCTTTCAGGACATTAAGGAAATGAAAATCCAAGTCTGTGTAGACTTTAACAAATAGGCAACCGAAATAGCACCGCGACAGCGCCGCTGTTCTTTAAGAAAACTTGTTTGCGTCGAGCAACTTGGGATGTGAAGATGTCGGGTTGTTTCTTTGCAAACACACGGTGCAGGTATTGTTATTAAGTGCAGTTTTCATTTTTTTTACCAGAATGGTTATTTTATTTTTTTAACAAAAATATTGAAAGTGTTCACAATACAAAGCCTGACATATTTTCTCACAACACAGATCTAATTCATCATTGCACTTTGCAATGAGAGCAGCATTACTGCATGTTGGGCTGGCGGATCTCTCTGCAAATAAAAGTTTCCCTCGCTCGCGGTCTCAAATTCTCCACATTCTGATTCAGTTCACAAGCCATTTACTCAGAAGCTATGTTTGTTTTGCACATGCTACTTTCAGAGTTGTGCCAGAAAAGCAGGAAAATATGTGAATTAGAATTTGACGCTTAAAGGAAACCTATGCTTTTCATGAAATGTTTTCGTAGCTCTGTACTTAAACCGTAAAGTGGGAGTTTGAATGTATCACTGACGGTCCTCAGCAGACATTTATCGGTACAGAACACAGGCCGTCCCCCATTTCCATGGAGAGGAAATGACACAGACCAAGCAGTTTTCGTCGTCCAAGACACTTTTTAACCTGTAATCTGCTGCTTGTGGAATATATGACCTTTCATATGACCTTTCATTTGGAACCAACTAGTCAAAAGTACATTGGCAAAAAAGTATTAAATGTACACTGTAAGAAACAGTGTACATGGCAGCCATTGACAAGTAACTTACTGTTAAAAAAACACAGTAAATAACTAGGAGCTAACTGACAGTAAATAACTGGCAGCCATTGACAAGTTACTTACTGTAAAAAAAGAAAACGAGTAAATAACGGGGTTCTAAATCACAGTAAATAACTGGCAGCCATTGACAAGAAACTTACTTTGAAACAAAAACACAGTAAACAACTAGGAGCTAACTCACAGTAAATAACTGTAGATTTCACAGCCTTTTTTTTTTTTTTACAGCGTACGCTCTGAAGAGGCATGAGGAGAAACAAGTAAACATTCCCTTACTTTGGAACATTACCAAAGGAAAATTAAAGTCCCAACAGAAACACCTCAGAGCAGAAAGGCTCATATGAATGTTGAATGTATGATCGAGATCAATGACCGCTGACCGTTTGCTTTTGTTGCTTCTATTTTTCAACATGTTACAGCATTCAATTCAAAAATCAAATGTCTATTAGTCGTTTTCGTGTGAAACAAAGATAAACTAAAACCTATAGTTGGTGTGAAACTGTCCCTTTAAAACGACAGCGGTCATCTTCTGTCGTCTCCCGTGCATACAAGCACTTAATGTCAATATGTAATTACTGTACATGTATAATTATCAGTGCTACATCATATTGCTAATCAATTGCTTGTCAATTTTGCTTCAAACTGGTTGGTAAAGTTTTTGCAGACGCTTTCGCTCGATTCAGCTGCTATCGGTGCCGTACTGCTGCAAGCGACTTTCATTGGGAACCAGTTGGCAACACTGGGCTTTCGGATCATTGAAAAACGTCTTGTGTACTTTTGCTAGTTTGTTTAGACTACCGACCAACAGCTTTAATATTATTCACGTCTGTCTCCAACTTGTTCCTCTTCCTCGTCTTGAGAAACGACCTTTATGCACTCTACACTATGACTCAGGACTGCTGAGGTGCTGCCATCTGGGATTCTCCTCAGGGCTCCATGAGTAACACGACGTCTCTGCAAGAATTTGTTGATTTGGTAGTGCGACCAGCCTCTCGCCGATTATGGTGAAACTCGGCTCGACACATTTTCTAACATAATTTCATGTTTTGTCATTTGACAGCAGCTTCCTGGGAATTACAAGTGAGGCAAAAAGATAGTACTCGGGGTTAATATAAGGTGTCTTATTCTTTTTTTTGCCCCACTCTTGTCCACCTCTCTCCCACTTGGAAGCTCCCGAGCAGCAGATGGCTTGGCATCACCCTGGCAGCCCAGTGTCAGCCTGTCTCTTTGGTTTGTCATCCAAAACCAAGACTAGCTGTTAGCCATGAATAAACACAGAAAGTGGCACACCAAAATTAAGCATGAACAATTTGAGGGCACTATTGAAGTGAAAATATGAAAACCGACCAAGATACGCCTCAATCAGGAAACCCGGTTTGCACAGAAGGACTCCCCCACGGGGGACAGGGACCATTAAAATGTGACAGAATAAACAAACACATTTACTTTGCACAGTCGGTGTGGGATGTCTTTATTTATTTTATTTCAGCTCTAGGTGAGCTCTGGGTGTGCAGAGTTTTCTCTGTGATAATTTGGATTTTCTTGCTTAAGAATGCCAAAAGAAAAGCAGCAGGCTGGTGATAAGACTGCCGAGAGCAGCTGCACGATATCAGCCAGTCTCGAGCAGTTTAGTTCTTCTGTTAACTTACAGAGACTCAGATAACCTGCCACACTATTTAGAAAGTCTACAAAAACAACTTATTTATTTAAAAATATACATATAATTCCACCCGCTGTTTAGGATCTTCTTAAAAGACACCACACATGCTGTACTTCATTTTCTTTATAAAAAAAAATACAATAATCTCAAACTGTTTTCCCTCAAAGCAGATTTGGCAAACATGACTTTTGCATCTTATATCCTTCAGACGAGACAAAAGCTGCCCGAGGCCCTGACAGAGACACTTCTGTTCTAGCATATGCTGTGTGCACAGACAGTAGCCATTATCTCTCCCCTGTGCCTCCCAACAGGGTTGCCAGAGTCTGATTTAGGTATGTTCACATGAAGTCACGCTCCCGTGAATTCATCATCTCATTCATTTCTCTAAGACCTTTGGATGACAGAGGAGAAGGGGAAAAAAAGAATGTTTTTAGTGCAATTTTCCAAGTGTGGGAACGAGCGAACGAACGCTTGTGATTGGAGAATTGGAGAGTTAACGTTACCTTTGCTTTTTTTGTCACCAGTATTTACCAGTCCAGTATCGGTGTCCCTTTTTAAATCAGTTTTAAATGTTAAATGGCAAAGGGACTCGACGATATCGACTTCTCAAAACGGGCCCGTTCACCCATTCATGCAGTTAATCATGCGCTGACGGCAAGTACACTTTTGCAAGGTGCCACGTTCTGATCATGGCCATCTAACCATTCATAACCATCCATGGGCCTGACACATCCACAGCGGAGCCGGGGATCGGACCGCCGGTCGCCACATCCGCAGCAGCCGGTGAGCGTTTTAAAAAGCAGTCAATCGCCGGGATGTTTCTTCCTCACAACTTCTACATGCGGGCTCATCTCGAGCGTGGGATTAACTGTCATTTAAGACCGTTAGGAATAGACAGTACAGACACGGCTTTAAAAACAGGTGTGAATTATGTAGATGGATAAAAACATTTAGTAAACATAAGGGATGTGCTGTACAAACTTAAAATCTACTGGATTAATGTATTTTACCTTTTCAGGGTTTCATCTATACAACTGTGCGTAGGATCAACACTAAATGTTTGCGTACGTTCAAAAGGAGGAAACGCATCTAGGTACGCCAGCCGATAAGACTCCGCCCACATTCCACCATATATGGTCAATGCAGAGCACGATATGAACGCGGATGCATAGAAAAGTTGTTCACGGTGAACTACCAAGAGGACGAACACTCTTTCCTCTGTTGATTCTGACTTCATCGTGCAACATAACACATCACGAGTGACACTGTAGTGTTCATGTTTTCGACGATTAATACAGACCACAGGTTGCTTCCAAAGTGATGACAACAATTGGAGACCACCCTGGATATCATTTCAAGGTTCAAGGTTTTTCATTTTAGACCAATAGTCCAGACACATTGGAATTTCTTTTCGCAGGGCTCTCTGAGTCAGTTTTTATTTATTTAAAAAAAAAAAATAGAAACACAATATAATAGTAAGGAGAAAGAATATAAACTATGGAGAAAAACACTATACAAACATACATATGAAAACACTATACATACATATGAAAACACTATACATCGGATATAATGTGCAAAGGGTGGTGGAAAGGTGGATTTAAAAAAAAAAAGAAGTATTAAATAACTAATAAATAGACTATATGACATGATTTCACATACAATATATATATCACACATATTGCACGTGAGTAAAGTGAGGTAGTGTTTGATTAATTTACACATCTTTCATCAGTCTGACTGTGGCAGGAGAGAAGCTGTTGAAGAAGCGTTCGGATGAGGACTGATGGAGAGGATACTGGCTTCATTTTTCCTCAATGCTCATGTGCAGGTGAGGATTTGCCCAGTGCCTGGAGAAAGCAGAGTGAGTGACAGTCACCGCGGTGACTCCTCTGCTCCAGTGAGCTCCCATCGGCTGCTCCCATCGGATAGCCGTTTATAGTTTGTCTCTGTATAGAATATGCTGTATGTGTCACTGTGGAGGAAAAAAAACAAACATGAATTAATAAATAAAATCGTCTTCACTGCAGAGATTTTACTCTGCATTTCCTTAACGCTATTTGAGGTCATCTTCCAGCTGATGATAATTTCATCAGCGGCTCCACAGCTGACCAGGAGTGACGGGAGTTCGGTCTCTCGTCTGCGCTGCGGGGTGCAGACACAATTTCATTCGAGATTTGAATTTGGTTTCTATCTTTTATAATTAAACTGTCCTTCCGGCTATGGCTCAAAAGTACAAGTGCAAATAACACTGCTGGTTTGAGTGTTTATGATGAAGAGTATATACATGCAAGTGCAAAGCAACGTGTGAGATGAAGTGAAATTCAATGTGAGAGGCGTCACTATACCTGGAATGATGACTCTCACATTGAATTTCTACAGTCTGGCTTCAGACTGGGTTTTTTTTCTGCCAGAAAATATTTGCTGACAGAGAATCCAATAATTAACTTTGTAAAATGGTCAAACACTGAACTACGTATGCGAGACAATTGATACAATTACATGTGAGGGGGGATAAGAAATGTTATGTAATGTCCATAGATGGACCGATTGAATGTGATTTTTTCTTCTTTTTTTTTTAAAACAACATTTATTTTCTCTCCCCAGACGGTTTTCGTGAGGCTCTTTTCCTTTTCTCAATGATTGATGACAAATGTTGTGTGAATCAGGCCAGGAATTAAGTGTTCACAGCTTTACATAAGTGCAAATTCAGTAGTGCAATTCATTTAAGATGTTGCAATTAATCTATGTCTACATAAGAACCGGGAAAAAAAGCCTGTCTATTTGGTTTGTATCGTATTTCTATGAATGCAAGCAAATATTGAAGGAAAACTGCCTCAAGGTATTCGGATACTGCCACGAGACATGGAGGCTATTTACATGGGCGAAGTTATGCAATCCATCTAAAATACTTATAATAATATTAAGACCGAAAGCGTACAGTTGAATATTCTCTCAAGCTGCCAACGTCATCGACTACTTACACACTGGAAAGCATCTGCCCACCAAACTGAAGCAAGGAGCACATCACCTAAAAATTTGACATAATTAGCATTTCTGATTAATGTTTTTTTTGTTTTTTTTTCCCCCCCAGATGCACCTTGTGATTACAAGTGCCCTCTAGTTGATTTTGTATATGAATATGTCTCCTTTTATGTTAAAATAATCAAAGTGGTAAAAAAAAAAAAGAAAGTGCCTGCATTACACGGTGTGAGACTAGATTACGTTGCGCAAGCGTCAACAACACTGTGTTTCTCTGCAGAGAAGTTGTGCGTTGTGATTGGAGTAGAACGGATTCCTGATTGATGATCTCCCGGTTCCAGCTTTTCCTGCCCGAAACTGACAAACAACCGACGGTAAAGAGTGCAACAAGGAAGCCGCTGCATGCGAGGCGAAGGGAAATGTGGGCAACGGAGATTAAAAGGAAGGAAGAAAGACGGAGGAGACAGAGAGGGAGGAAGGGGGCGACTGAACAATCATATTAGGGAATTGGGGTGTATCGGTAGTGTTCAGTTAAATGAGATACTCCACCACAGGTTGCTTCCAGGCAGTGGAACGATAGATCAAAAGGAGGAACAACAGTAGTCAATTACAGCAGAGCATGATTAACCTCAAGTAATTAGGACCTCTGGGTAATGCAGGGAAAGGAAACGCTTGCCGTCCCTTCACTTTTACAGTGCGAACTCCCAGCGCAGAGCCTTTGTTCTCCAGTGTCCCAGTCGTCAGCCTCAGCTGAAACGCTGCCATCCCTCCTTCTCTGTCTCTCTGCAACACACAGTATGTTGCAGTCGCGTGGATCCACCGTGCACGTACAGTATCGTCTCGTCTGGTGGCCGGAAAAACCTGCCGGTTTAACCTTTGCATTCCAGAAGAGGCGACGTTCACTAGTACTTATTTAGTGCGGATGACATTTCGCGAAAAATGTCTAACTATGGCATTAATATCACCTCTGTTTCAACGTAATTGTACATAATTGTCCTGGAGATGTGTAGATTTCTTACTTTGGGAAATGAAATACTGTTGAATATCATCTATGTCAGGGTTATTAAATGAAAATTCAACCAGCTCCAGATAGAGAATTTCCTCTTGCATCGTTCCAGAACACAATAACGTCAAACTTGATTTCGTCCCATAAATCATAGAGCTGCTCTATTAACGTTCGTTTATAGTCAACAACTGATCGAATAAAGGAAGTTCAAGTGAATAATATCTTAACAATATGTATTGATAGTGAATTCAACTGGATGAATTATAAATAATGCATACTCACGAACGTTCTCTCATTTCAAGTAAAAGATGGGCGGCATTTAAAAATGAATTACATCACAGAAAGTTTTCCTAAATTTCACAAAATGGATCAAGCTCTGTGTCATCACGTCGATTACATCTCATTTAATGCATTCAAAAAAATCACAAAATTAGTGAAATAGTTAGTCCACCTGTGTGAAATCAAAGTGTCACATGACATGTCACATGACCAAAAGCAGCAACACCAGTACAATATGACACAACAAAAAAATACTCATGGATCAGACGGGAAGGTCATTATCAGAGGCCACAAAGGGAGCATAGATAACTCTAAAGGAGCTTAGTGAAGGAGTCGCCAGAAAAAAAAAGACATTTCTTTGGGGAAATAATAGAGGAAAACCACATTTTTACTTTAACAAAAGGCTTGTGGAAGACTTCAAACTTGTTTTCCTATATATATTTTTTTCAGCCAGTCTGCCATACAGCCAAGCTCTGTGGAGTGTTTGGCTTAGAGTGGTCACATGGACAGCTACTCCAACCTCCTGTGAAGTTTTGTGACTTCTTCTTATGCAGGCAGGGGTTGTGATGTGATCACTGTTACAAAATCTGTCCACAGATATAAACAGTGACATATAAAGAGCTGGGAATGTACTCGGAATCACTAATGTGGCAGTTCCCACTACAGTGGGTGACTCCATGACCACAAGATGACACATGCACACACAGACTCGCAAGGTGGAAACAATACCACAACTGTCGCGGCAAGTAGAGAGAGTGGCTGTGACAATGACACGCAGTTGAACTCCAACACCGCAAAAGCAGAAAAGGATTTGCCCTCTTCCAACTTTGTTCTTTCATGTTGTTTCCCATTTTTAATTCATTGGGAATGCACTACAACACAGAGGCATGTTGTGTGTGTGTGTGTGTGTGTGTGTTTCAAACAAATTGCATAGTGGGGAAGAAGAAACAAAAGGGGAAGCTCCTTTTAAAATCCCCGTCAAACAGTCTGACTAATCTATAAAGCGAGGGAATGAAACGTCCTGCGATGTTAATTGCTCTGCTGCACTTTCACGCAACTCCACCTTGATGACAACTCCTGCTGTGTGCTAGTCAGAGACAGTCAGTGGTTCTTGTCCGTGAGCTCGTTGGAAAGTGCAGTGATGGAGAAAAAAAAAGAAAAAAGAATCCTTTTCTCACTGCTTACTCAATGGATCATGGGACATTAAGAGTCAGACAAGCATCACCATAGACAAATATATTTGCATCAACTGATGCAAAATCACAAAGCGAGGACCACGAGGAGATGCCTGGGAGTTTGCTAATTTGGTAAACAAAGCGTTGCTTAATTATGTTAGTTCTCCGAGAAAATCTGTTCAGTTGATGCTAAAAAGGGTGATTGGCTCCTTTTTGGTTTCTGAGCAATACTTTCCTAAATAATGCTCCAGGGGGGGATGTGGATCAATGCAGGTTGCTCTTTAATCAGGACACATTAATGCATAAACTGTCTTGGAGGTGACCTGGATCCACTCAGCTTTGAAGTTGTCAGTGATCTTAACTACTCATCAATTTGCAAGCGCTCATCATTTGGAAAAACCCTCTACGCTCCATTGCTTTGCATCGTGGGAATTGAAAGAGGCTTTTTTTTCTTACTCCCCTGCCCCCCCCCCCCTGTCTCTGCTTTGGGTATGCATGGTGCTGCTTTTAAGCCTGCAGGAAGCAAAATGCTGACATCAGCCAAGTGTTTGGAATTCCTGAACCTGTTTTTCTCAGTGCATGCACCATATATATATATATATATATATATATATATATATATATATATATATATATATATATATATATATATATATATATAGTACACTCTGAATTATCTCAATTAGCCTATGCCTTCCAGTTGTTGCTGTTTTGATCATTCCCAGTGTCCAAGTCATATGGATAAATTATTCAACATTTTAATTCACAGATGGAGTTGTATGCTTCAGCCCCTTGAAAAGCCAGGCCTCTAGAGACTTTTTTGCGTGAGAATACTTCCATCTCAACCCGAGTTCCTCCTTCAACAGAACTTTTGTCACATTGTAACACAGTTCCTGTCACTCAAAGTACAGTGGGGCGTGACAGGAAATCACCACATCTCCACTAATGATAGGGATTCTCTGACGTTACATTATCTGGCGCTGATTCTCCCGTCGCATGCCGATCCCTCTTTTGACTTTTCCTAATGAACTGGCTTCCCGATTCAGGTGGAGTCCGCTCCAAATGCCACCTTCGCCGGCTGTCTAATGTCACGTCACATTTTCATGTTCAAACATCAGCGGTTCAAATTCACTGCGTACACGGTGATAGTGTCTGAGGACTAATTAATGAGGCCAGATGTCACAACGTATTGTCATGCATGAAGTGGGCTCAACCCGTGATATTAGAATTAGTAAGAATGAGATTGGAATTGAAATAATATACTTTTACATTGACTCAGCAGTAAACCTAATGTTGTGTATCGCGGGCATGTTCCCATGATGGCAAAGAGGTTTTTATTTTATTATGTGCACTTATGAAAACCCCACCGCTAACCACCCATAACGTACTGCCAGCCAGCAATATGGATTCATGTTGAAGGAATACAATAAATTAAAGGTTGTTTCAGTGTTCATTATTAGCATAACCAGAACAATATACCTTTAAGAAACATATTCTCTATGTGTATGTTAAGCAGTCATTATAAAAAGTGAAGGACTATAAAAAAGAATATATGTGGGCTGTTATTGTCTATTAATTATTCTTATATTCAGGATTTTGCAGATTCATATATGTTTGAAGGACATCTGTTTAGTTATGCAGAATAGTATATGATTAAACAATACATGTAGACCTTACAGTTCAAAATTGATCAATTTCTAACTTTTGACACTTATCAAAAAAATCAAACATTTGCACGCTTTTAACTTATTAAAGCCACCTTTTAAATAGCATACATGATTATGATATTTTCAATGATGGCATCACCTTTTTTTATTATTAAGTGCATTTACTCAAATACTCCACCACATTTAAGAGGGAAATGTTTAATCAGCTTCATGAATTTGACAGCTAAAATGACTTTCTAATTAAATTATGATTAATATCAGGATCCATCCAAAAAGTTTTCTCTTTTTAATCTTTAGTGCTTCATCAACTAGATATGATGTTTAGACTTAACTTAAGGAGATTAGTCTTTAAGATAAGGCAGAGAAAGTGCATTACGTAAGGGTTAAACCAGCCGATCTAAAGGCATCTAAGGTTTTTATGCGTTACACCACATTTCTTTTGTCATTCATTCCATTTCTATTGTCATTTCGTTAGCCGAGGGTTGTAAAAATCGTGGTTGCATCTCGTTGAGACCTCCACTAGGTCTCAAATGATGTATGTTTTAGAGGCACAGTGTGTGGTGATGCTGAACAATAAATATTCTAGGGGCTGTGTAGATCAAATCTGGCAACCAGAAGCTCCTGTCACGACCAATTAGAAATGCTTGGTGACTCAAAAACTCGCTCACAGGCATGAGGCAGCTGTACCTGTGGCCATTGTCAGTCAACGGACAAAACTGCACCTGTTAACCCTGTGTGGAAAGAGAGAGGAGGGGGAGGGGGGGGGGTGTCTTGAGTACAACAGTCGTTCGAAAGATGAATTCAATGAATATTTTAGAATGCCTTCATTATGTGTGCATGTAATTACTGCCTTTTCCACAATGCTTGACTAAGCCCAAACGAGTGGAAGTGAAGTGAGCATGGATGGTTTGAATCCCCCCCCCCCCCCCCTCCACACACACACACACCCCTTTCCCCAACAAAAACAAATTACTGTTATGGTTTAAAACTCATTTATGTACTTTGATCGCTAATTGATGCATGTGCTGATGCTTTCTAATTCACTTCTGAGTAAGCACCGCTGCTTTATTAAGCCTCTCGAAAATTCAACCCAGTGAAGTGGTACTGCTGCTCCTTCAAAGTGGAATGTGGAATTGGATTTTTCAGATTCTGTTTTTCTTTGCACTTTAATGAGCTCTAGTTTGCCTGTGACGCGACTACGGGAAAAGGCTTGGGGATTATTTCCTGTGCCCGGGTTGAACCTAAAGAAAGTTTATGGACTTAAGACGAGATAAACAACTCATCACGGCGCGACTGAGGTCCACTTAATGTGACGGACAACGTTTCCTTCACTTCGCCGTCAACGGCTATATTCTATATGCAAATACGTCGAGATGTGAAGCATTCGGGCCCGACTGAATTCCACTGTATGTTGTTGGGATTAAAAGATAATTATTATCCGTCACTTTGTAAACCCCTCGAATGAATTGGATTTCCTTCCATACATTTATCGGTGACTTAAAATGACCATCCAGAGGTGTGGTTTGCAGATTGCAACCATCTGAATCGTAACGATACGGCGCCGTTTCCCTCGCTCAGAGGCCTGCCGTTAACGTAATACCCCTATACCTAAGAAGCAATAGAAGTCAGACAGCAGCAGAGTGGAGCTCTCATTAGAGTCAGTGCTTGGTTTGTCCACTCTGGGCTACTGTAGAAACATGACGGACTGCGCAGAGAGAATCCGCAAAAACACAATGATTTAACAATGATTATGACATTTACAATGAAAACAGTTATCAATCAAATATTCCAACAATGCTATTAGACATCTACAAGTGGTGCATACTGTGCCTTTCAAGATGTGTCAACATTTTTTCTTTCTTGAAGAAAATAATAGGAAATACTTTGTCAAAGAAAATTCTGTCCATTCATTCTAATAACCTCCCGTGCCATACAGATTGTCCCTGTATATAACAGCGCAGCAACAATATGACACGGCAACAGTGAGCGGTACATATATCATCACCATGATGCACCGTACAGCACTTCATGTACAATATCATACATCAAATAGCATAACACAGATACACAACAACACCACAGCCTCAATATTATGTGTAAGTCTTCTATCGGGGAGCAGCAGGTGCTCGGTGAGCTGAGGGATTAACGTGAGGCGTTCAGTGTCTTTATTGCAGGGAGGAGAAAGCCGTTGTCACGGTGGTTTCTCTCGGTGGCCCGTAATTTGTACTGTGGCACCTCCCAAATAATAGCAAAAGATAAACTGACCATCACACCAGCGTCTGTAAGTCCTCGAGGATGCATTATTTTCTACACTACACTACAGTATATTTGATATGAGATCATGTTGTGCGCCCGTGCTTCCTTTGTTATACAACCCACATGTGGTCCATTTGAGTTTTTTTTTTTTGCTTCTCATAATGAAAATGTGCCACGTTGACGTCATCTCTGACACCATAACAGGCTGTCAGATCCAAAAGGACTTTGTTTTTTACTTTGTGAACTGAAGTGCAACTGATTGGCATGGCAGTGGATTGCATTGAATCATTTCTATTCTATTTTTGTTGTGAGAGTGAGTGTGTGTGTGTGTGTGTGTGTGTGTGTGGGGGCACTGCTTTTAGGATCTTGCACTTCCAAACCAAGGTGGGTCCACGTTCCCGCGTCTGGTATTTCTATTCAGTTAATGGTCTCTTCAAGATCAAACACGGCAGAATGCTCCCATCATATCACTTCCAAAAGGATGCAATTAGAAATATTTGGCGAGATTAGTTTTGGAGTGGCCAATAAGCATATCCCTTTAATCTTTTCTGATGGTTCAAAGACTTTAAAAAAAAAAGAATATGCACACAAACATTGCTCTCCAGCATATTCTTAAGATCACGAGGCCCGCAAAAGGTTTTCCAGTTCAACTCTATACAATGGCTGCACTTGTCAT
Source organism: Clinocottus analis (assembly GCF_023055335.1). Lineage (NCBI taxonomy): Eukaryota > Metazoa > Chordata > Actinopteri > Perciformes > Cottidae > Clinocottus > Clinocottus analis. Next base: position 5,344,037 of record NW_027175931.1, on the reverse strand, counting down.
CCACTGATGTCTGATGTGTGTTTTCCAAACAGAGCTCTGTGTCGGTGGCTATTAGCAGAATCTCGACACGAGGCGGCCACATGTTCCACTGAGGTAGCGCATAATAGCTCCATGCACCAACTCAATAGATCAATCAGGCTCTCATTACTAATTTGCAGGTTTCTCTGCAGCACAGCATATTAAAAAAAAAAAAGGAGAAGGAGCGAGCCGCAGACCTACAATAACCTCACCAAATGACATGTGCCGATGTTGGGCCTCGTTCTGTTCCTACGCAGCCTAATGAAGCAACAGCACCTTAAGCAAAAATCAAGAGTTGATCTGTCTCACGAGGTTAATCGGATAATTTAGAACAAGACTGTTGCAGAGCCACCTCTGCTGCACCGCAGCCCAGCTGAGGCAGCAGGTACACACACACACACACACAAACACACGCGTTTGCTGAGTACACACAACACAAAGTTTGGCATGACCCTTATCAGAGTCTGACAGTCTAATTACAGCTCAGGCAGTGGGAGTCCATTGATTTGAAGATAAATGTTAGCACACCTGTGTGCTGAATGCGTTACAATCTTTATCTGGCTCTTTAATGGCTTTGGGAAAATGCTTCATTACGGCTCATTACAATGATGTTAAGCATTAATTAGTTTACCATTGTGAATTGCCAGACTCACTTTCAGACAAAAACAAAATCCTCTGTAGTTCAATAGACGGGGACACAGCACCGCTACTCAAACACACTCTTTGTTCATTTCCTTCCACATGGAGCACCAAATGGATGCCACACACCAGGACAATTCAAATATTGCCAAGCCCAGCAAAATAAATCAGCTTCTAACTATTAAAGTTTTAAATGTATTTTTTTGGGGGGAGGGAGGGTGGCGGGGGGGTTGTCTTCACGTTTGGACGTACGCCAGAGAAGAGCCAAGAATGATTTGCAAATCCCGTGTGACCTAGATCTGCCAGGTAATGCATATCGAGTACCAGCGCTGACACCATCTGAAGGGAACGGTCCTCGGACTATAATGAGCTGTGAAATTACACTATGAATAGAGAAGCCGGGGCTTCAGTCTGCCCAGTTCCTCCTGTTAACTTGGTGAAACTGAGCAGATGACAGAGGATGAGGACAACTTTTCCAACTTAAATTCTGACGACTGAGTCGAGGGGTATGGTGCAGGAGGCTCTCGGAGAGATTTGAACAGAGGGACGCATAATCATGACGGCTGGAATGGTGAATATTATGGAGCACAGTTATTTCAGGAGTGGGAGAGCGGTAATGGCAGGGAATGATTGACATCTTGCGAGGCGCACTCTTGGAAAAAAAAAAAGATTTTTTTTGGTCGATGTGAAATCGACGTGGATTTACATCGCCATCATTATTTTGCCGGGCACGTTTGTAACGGCCGCGGTATAATTTCCGACAACAGCTAGCGTGTATCAAACACGATGATGCAGCAACACCTCTGAAATGTTGATTTGTCTGCATTTGCATAGAAAGACCATCCATGACCTCAGCTGATGGGATGCAGGGCATTTGTGTCTCGCTTTGTCAAATACTTTTCTAGTCATTGAAGTTGTTTGTACGTAGCAGGGAAACACAATGAAATAAATAAGAACATTCTCACATCCACTCATTTGGAGCAGTGTTTTTAATTACATACAATTGAAATGGGATGTAAAAAACTTCAGGGGAAGGACTGCAGTCACCGTAGACAGACAGGAAGTGTGTCGTAGTCCTAATTGGAGTGTTTTTTCTTGTGATAACACCAGCTGTAGCTCCCCTGGTTGCAAACACCTAGTGATGGAACAAGGGGAAAACTGAGAAGAACCGTGAGGAGCAGACCAATCGTGGCGTTGGAAAGAGAGTCTTGATGAAGTTAATTGGGCACAGTTCATGTGTTGTAGCGAAGCCGAGCAGATCCAGCACAGGAAGGGGGCATCCCCGAGCTCGGCGGAGGTTGTGGAGGGAGCGTGCGAGCCGGCGCAGGTGCCGCAGCCACCAGGCATGCGGCACGGGTCACACCTGCAGCCCATCAGGTAATTAGAGCAGGCACATGTTCACCCGGCTCTCTCAGCAGCGGCAACGCAGCGGCAGACAGGCCGAGCAGAAGGACCGGGAGGATCTCCTGAACCGCCGGAGACACGCGGCATTGGAAATGAGGTAGTCGGGAAGAGCGCCCTATCGCTCTCCTCGCTCTCTCGCTTCCACACCGCCGACAGTGGGGGAAGCCTTGTGAGTAGGCTGAAGGCCGACGACCCCGAACGGTAGAAATGACCCCCTCCATGCTCTTTACCCCAACATCTTTATTAAAAAGGGCACTTTTCGTTTGATCCATGCCGCCTCCGAGGTCTCTTTTATTGTGAGTCTTGCCTGCGGCGTTGCCACAGAATCCATTCGCGAGATGGAATCTCAAACCAGAAAGCACTGCCAAATAAACAAAAACATTTAGCATTAGATTGACTTGCAGTATTCTGTTATGGACCAATGTTCTGCCCGTCATGGCATGTTGTGGAGTTGTTCTTGTTATAAATGTCCAAAAAAGTAACAGACCAGTACAGGGAGGGATGTATTTCTAATTGTTTGCCAATGCATGTGAGTGAGTGAGTGAGAGAATGGATGACGGACAGGCAAAATGTAAAGCGCTTTGGATAAAAGAGCTACATGAATGCAGCTTTGTAAAGATAATGTTGGAAAATTGAAAAAAAATTAGGGATGGTTGAAAACTAAAGATATGGGTTTGAAGTTTGTGGCTCATTGTATTTTATATTATTCTCTGTTAAAAAAGCTACTGGCATGACTGCTATTACGAATGAATTTGAATTGTATTTCAAAGAAATACCATTTATGTATTAGGATTGTTTAGAGCACAAAACTTCTGAATGTTGAGAGGAGTCAGAAAAAACGGCATAATGTCGTAAAAAATAAGACATGCTTTGAGAGAGAAAATGTCGGAAGGTTTTAAAAGAAATTTGGAAGGTTTTCAGAATGAAAGTCGGAATGTTGAAAAAAAAAATCGGAATGTTTTGAGAAAAAAAGTCATGTTTTTTTTTTTTAAAGTCGGAAAGTTGAAACAAATTTGGAATATTGAAAAAAAAAATTGAGATTCAGAATGTTTATGTAATTTTATGATTTAATCTGCTAAAATAATTTATTTGCATTTGCTGTTTAGGCGTCTTTTGTTTAATGTGGTATCTGATGAGTTTAGAATATATTATATTTGTAATAATTGCCATATTTGTAAAATAATCTTATGATAAAACAAAAAAAACTGCCACAACAATCCATCAAAAAAGGACAAAGATGTCAAGGTGAAGATACCAAACATTGTGTTTTCTCACCGGTAAAGAGAAAAAGGAAAGGACTCAAAGATTCTGTTTTACACCCAATTGACTTCCTCCTAAAGATAAGACCGAGTGGCGATGTTGTTTTCTGATACTGTTCACAAAACCATCCCACATTCATTCTCCTGCCAAAGCCAAAGTAAATAGCTTAGCCAGCCCGCCGCTAACTGAATCAGGCTCTCACTGAGAACAGGTGGAGACATTGATGCCGATCACATCTCCCCAAAATTCAGGCCATTCCTCGGTTTCCCCCCCCCGTACATTTCATACACGGCACATCTTTTTAAATTTATTTCTGTATCCCCTCCGTCACGGCTCTGGCAGTCACACTCGACCCTCCTTTTAACAACTGTGGCATCTTCAGATCCCTCCTCCCTCCACTCCTCTCTTTGCCTTTAGGCCCGTGGGTGGTTCAAATCATTTGCTTAATTTGTTGCCATTCACTCTCAGGACATGGATCAAAGAACTGTTAAATTGCACTGACGTGGCGGCATCTCGGAGTGACTGAGTGTGGAAGAAGAGAGGGAGTCAGATAGAGAGACAGAGAGAGGTAAGCCCCCCAGCTAAAGGAGGAAACTTCCAACATCCTCAATGCCACCACTGTGTGCATGTGTGTGTGTGTGTGTGTGTGTGTGTGTGTGTGTCAGGGGAAAATGAGGATAAGACACCTACTCTCTCCAACAGCAGGCCAAGTCCTGCTGCTGTGTGGATGCTGCCGATGACGGCTGCAGCCAAGTGAGATCTTATGTCAGTCGACATTCAAGCAGTACTACACTCGACTGTTTATTGGTGATGAACACAGAATGAGTGGTTATTTATATTGGGAATGTTATGGGATTAAAATAAAAAATAGGGTTTAGCCAGGAATGATGTAAACTTTTTGGATCCCAGCCTCATTTCCTGATCCCCTCGCGGTCCCAATACCCTCAACCAAGACAATTGCAATTTCTACACTCTAACTACTGATCAGCACTTTTTTCTTCACTTTGCTGTCCTATTCTTGCTAATTCTAATTAATAAGCGGCACGAAACGTCAACTTACCATAGACTATGATCATGAAAAAGGCCATTTAGAATGATGCAATTAGCCAGAGGACTCCGATGAGAGATACATGCAATCAAAGTGTGAAAAGAGGAAGGGAGGCGATGCAGCAGCGGGATGGGGGAAGGAGGGAGGGGGGGAGGGGGGGGAGAAAAAAAAAGCAGATGCTGCAGAAAAGAAAAAGAAGAAAAAAAAGAAAAAGAAGATCTTCAAAGAGAGAGATGGGGTTGAAAACCCAGGAGAGGGAGCTGCGGGAGCACTTGTCTTCTTGGGCATGAATGTGACAGCGCTCCTCCCGGACCAGGGAAGACATAGAGAAGCAATGAGCAGCAGGGGATGTTCTTCTTTCTTCATTTCTCTCTCCTCCTTTCTCTACTGCCCTTTTACTTCCGATGTCTTAACGTGTGCAAGCGGATGAAACGAGAAGCATCTGTTGTGGTTAACAGGGACAGTGACCTGTCATTATAGGAGGAAGATACATTCACTGTACATAGAAACAGCTACTTATGTTTGACTGCCGGTAGCGGACCAAACTGGTCTATAATTGTACCTATTTTGACCATAAATGCACACGTATATATCACAATATACCATCCATCCGTCAATCCATCTATCCATGGTTTACTCAGTGAGACAGTCAAGCCACAGCTGTCAGGTTGGATGCCTTAATACTCGCCGACACATCAATGTGTGCATTTACAATATGATGCAACCGTACGTGTCAAATCCTGTCTGCAAAGGCTTTCCCCATGCGGACTTCAGCACCATGGACGGAGGCATTTTCCATTTAAAAAAGAGCAGCTTTTCAACACGTTTTCAACTGACCGTGCAGCAAACTCATGAGCTTTTACGGCACATATTACACTCAAGCAATGAGTATGATTAAAACACACTTCAGGTTGAAGGAAATTGAAATCATTCATATTTGCTGTGTGTGGATAGGCAGACAGTGTTAATTACTACGCTATTCCTTTGACATTAAACAAGTGCACATGTGAGGGTTCATCTGGTTTTCAGTTTTGTACTTTGACGCATACTTGCATCGTCCATGCTTTGCATAATATTCAAGCATTGGTGCAGAACAGATTGCATATCGGACAGCAAGTCAAAGATGAAACTGCCTGATGTTTGTAGATGATAAAACTGGCTCTCATCATTGAATAATTAACCGACCCCTCAGAGACTATGCTTGCATGCATGCTCCTATTCCCTCAATATGTCAATTTCAGTGTGCTGATGAGCTCCTGCATGTGAATGCTATTTCTCAAATATCCCAACAATGAGAGGGATGTGAAATGTTGTTTTTGTTCGTTGCAATTACGCGTTAACTATTGTACACGAGGTTTCTTTTCCGGGTTGCGTAGAACACATTGTTTTTGACAATGGTGATTCATTAGAGGAGGTGGACTAAAACTTCTAAAGGATGGTGCGATTTCATCATGCGTCTAAGCAGTCGCTCGCTTCAGTCCCTTTTTCCACATCCTGCACCCGCAGCCTGATGAGTCAACTTGGCAAGTTTGCTGCTTGTTGCTTGTTAATTGCAAAGCTTTGATTTTGAAGATTTTAAAGACTTTAAAAAAAAAAAAAAAGGTGACTCATCTGCATCTGCAAAGTGGGTCGCGCAGGGCGTGTGCGTGCCAGCCTCGGTACCCATGCGTTCACCATGCATTCGTCATGATATTTAAGGGATTTAAATATGGAAAGGATGAAGAAAGGAACTGAAGGCAAAGCAGTGAACAACTGATAACACTTTCTTATGGCTTCATTGTCTTCATTTTTTTTTTTTATATTATTGGTTATTTTGCCATTCTTTCATTCCACCCCTCCCCCCTCCAGCTCTTTTTTATTCTCAGCCTATTTTTTGCTGTCCATCATTCTATTGTGAGCAGTGAGTGTAGTTTCTGTCGTTCTTCCAGAGACTTCCTGCGTGTTCCATACAGCGTTTTTCCAGCACGTGATTTCTTTTACATACATTGTGCAGTTCTTGTTTCAGTTGTATTGTATCCTACAAATCCAGTGAACTATTTTAACATGCACATGATGGTAGCCAAAGCTCTACCCTCTCCTTCAAATTAGTATGAAACACACTATTTTAGTTGATGCTTTCCAACGTTTGACATTTACTAAAAAAATAAATAAATAATTCAAATTAAAATAAAAATGTTTTGGTTCATCAAACTGATAAAAAAAAATACATTACATTGTTTTATATCCTTTAATTAAACACTTCAACAGTTTAAACATGAAATAATGTTCCGATGGACATTCTTACCGGTGTAAGTACACCAATCTATGTGCAATAAATCACAGGATGTGTCCAGGATACTTAAAACCATGCCCTCAGGCCCTGTTCTCTAGCCGAGTGTAGTCCGGGTAGTTGGTTTCTCGCTGCTCTATCCTGGCCACACATATAAACACCGTACTTGAAATAAAACCTCCACTGGGTTATGAGTCAATATCCAGACTTCTGTGGACAGGAAAAAATAGACCTGCTATATTTCCTTAGAGTCAGTGATGCTACCTGAAAACACTTGAAGACAGCCAGCGCTCTACAAGGATGAGTTGGGAATGCTGAATGATGCTCCGGGAGCTGAAACTGAGGATGAATTGATTACTTGCAATAGCTTGTGGTTACTGTAGATAATACAAACAATATTTTTTTTTCGTCTCTGACTGGTCTAATCAATGTCGGTAACCCCACAGCGGTTCCCTTTAGGGTAAACTTCATCGCTTGGAGTTTGTTGGTTATAATAACTTCTAAATGTCAATTGCATTTGTGGTTCTCATTGACTTTATTATAGAGTGTAACATGCAAATTTAGTTGGAATTATCGTACTTAACTATACTATACATTTCATTGCATGGAGGACGGCGACAATATACGACATACAGTGGAATTTTTGCTCAAGATATGCTCTCTTTTCTAAATATGTAAAGATGTTTGAACATGCAACAGTGAACACGTGTGTAGACCGAAGAGAAGCAAGGAATTGTGCACGCTGTCAATCAGTTGTCCTCATAATGTTGAAGACATTCTGTTACTAAATAAGGAGATTTTATGTTTTGTTTGAAGGAACAATTCACACTAAATTCAAGATGTTACGTTACTGCAGGTACCAATAGAGACAAGTGTCACGTGGTAGTGGATGTTCATTTGGGCGCAGTATATGGTATTATTTAAACATAACAACAAGTCCATGGCTGAGAGGGGAGACAATTGGCCGGATGATTTACAAGTCACAGCTTTATGGCTGACAAAAGAAACCGGCGTGACATCTGCGCTGTCAGACGGCACAGGGGAGAGTCTGACTCTTATCCATCCATCTATCGTGTACTACGAAAAATATTCAACACACCTCAGTAATGCAACACCAACTTTTTCAATACGAAAGAGCAACGTCTGTGAAAACGTATTGTCTATGTATTCCCATGATATTTCCACATACAGTCACACAACAGCTGAGTGAATACTAAATAGTGTTTACAGACGCCTACAGCTCCATCCTGGACAGGTTCTACTACCCGCAACGCAGAATGCAGACAATATCCCAGAGCTGAGTGTGCGCAGTCTGCTGCAAAAGCAGACATGAAGAAGCAGAAGTGAGAGGTAAACGCATTGGTAACTCTTTAAAATACAGCATTGTGAGTAGTTACCAAGGACCGAGTGAAGAACGAACCAGGAACAACCTGATGAATAATTAATTGTTCAAAAGTAGCTCCTGAATAACTCAAATCAAGGTCAAAAGCGTAGATAGTGTCTAGTAAACAGAGAACAGACTGAAAGAAAAAACTATGTTAATAAATCATAAGCTTGAGATTAGTTCATATTGGAACCGACAACTTTCCTCGTGAATCAGACACCGCGCGACACGAAACCAGCGAGTCATTACTTCTCCCTTCCGTTACTTGTTCGTGCCGCGGCATTGTGAGCGCCCAGTGAATCGGACCTCGAGACGGGGCGGACCGCGGTTGCAAATGATGCGCGATTAATGGCGCTAAATTATTTGCTGTACTATTTGCACTGGAGTCTCTCTCCTGGCCGCCGCTCTGCCCTCCATCAGACGGCGGTTGCAGATTATAGCGCCTGGTCCAGGCCGGCGGTGTGACGGTGGAAGCGAAGCGGCCACCTTCTGGTTCACCCCCTCTCAAAATAAACGCCGCTAGCTCGTTCAGCGCTGTTGCCTGAAGGTGGCACTGTCCACGCTTGGAGCAACATTAGCTTCTAGCGGTTGAGCGGGGTCCATGTTGAGATCCACGTAGATATGCTCTGAAGGCCATATGGAGCGTCATCAATAGCAAACCAGAAGGATGCTCAAAACATATGTATGATAAACATTCAGATGTGTGGAAAGGCAAGGACGCCAATCACACATTGCTTTCACAAATTGTCCTGAGTTTGAATGCTATCACTATCTGGCAAAATAATAGTCACTGAAAGGACCATGCATCCATTATGTTTACACTCAGATTCTAACCTCCAATGATCAAATCACAATATGCTCTTTAGCGGACTCATAATGGGTGTGCAATGACAGTATCCTCTGAGGAGGGATGGACTCCTGTCACACACACTTTACTGTCCCCTCAAGGCCAGAAGAAATACAGCGTTTATGTTCCAGCACTGCATCGCATCTCTGCTTGCTTTATAGTTGCAGGAGTGCCGAGCAGATAACAGATGACTTAGAGTTACTGTACTCATCCGTGCATCGTGCACATTGCTACTTTAGCAGAGCCTCGTGTAGGTGGTGGTTAACGTTAATGCAGGTTTGCTTTGGCCAGAAAGGCTTGCTCACGTGTGCTTGGCTGCGTTTCACTTTCAGCGGTTCTTGTTGGACATTTAGTGTTCAGCCACGTTCGTGGAGTTGACACTTCAGGCGTCAGAACTAACCCGGAATTGACTGGATTTAAATGAGCTACAAATGATGTGCGTCAGGAGTGGGTGTTTACAATTTGATAAAATGCATGTCCTATTGGCTCGAGGTTGTGCGTGGCGTGTCAGCTGTCGAACAGAATGCCAGAAAAAGGAGGGAAAAAAAGCGATGTCGTTTGTGGCAACAACCACAAACTGCTGCTTTCCAGGCTAACATTTCATTTCCTGGCGTAAGCAAAGGAACGCCACAGTAGTTAACTTTGCAGATCCCAATATGCACTTTGACTTACTATACCAGCGGATTAATAAATGATATATTTTAGGAGTGCACACTTTAGAGACTTTGCATGAACGTTAGCTGAGAAAGGTGAGCAGAAGTTTTCCTGTTGAGAGATGGTGATGAGTCACACATGTCCTATTGTTTGCCTTCATCATCATGTGTTTATTTACAATTTAAAAAAATTCATCCGTGATATAAATTTCTTCTTGTTGTATTAACTTGAATTCCATTGGTGTTGCTAATGAAGCTCTAGAAATGAAAACCCAAGGTATCACGAATAAAAGAAAATGCATTATTTAATGTTATTGCACTGATTAAATTATGTATTACAATAAACCATACTGTGCTTAAATGTTAGAGTAGCATATGTATGTAAAGACATGTGGTCGTGAATATTGATATATATATATATATATATATATATATATATATATATATATATATATATATATATATATATATATATACATATATGTGCTCTAAATATAATGATTCACAGTTAATCAGGAAATATTCTATAATGGTTATTCACAGATATTGATAAACTAATCATTGCCTCAAGATGAATAAATATAGTGTATCCCCTGCTGTCCTCCAGTAACTCACTATATAGACTATTTCTTATTAACAATTGATTAATTAAGAGCTTGTTTGTGATTTGCTCCCCACTCTTTCTATATTTACTCTCAAATGTGTCTTACTGTAACTTTTCATGATTTCTTGAACGTTTTCTTTAATATATAAACTGCTTTCTGTAGAAATCATTATAATGTAGATGTGAAAATGAATCATTGTTGGCTTATCTATTCTGTTAGCTCAGTTAAAATAGTTCCACTGTAGCGTTTCCATTGAGCTTTCCATGCACTCAGCATTTGCCTGAAGATTTGAAGAATCAAGCAAGCACAAAAAAAAAAAAAGTCTGCTGATCCTGTTAAATGCGACCGCCTGTACATAGAGAGGGCATTGCTGGAATAGTCAACGCCGTTTTGAAATAAAGTGAGAAACCCATACGAGTGTATTGATTTAATTCCTTCCTGCCTTTCTGTGCGCCAGATAATTGCCTTTAGGTTGAAAGGAAGAGTGCATCCCTTTCGAAACTTTCACATCATCTGAGAAGAAAAAGAAGGAGAAAAAAAAAGTAGTCCTTGACGCCGCTGAACTCGCGTTCCATTCTTGGGAGAGCTCCTCTGGAAAACATTACTGGTAAAGACACAACAGGGCCCAGTGCCATCGCGAGAAGAGCAATAAACAAGCTGGCAGAGTCCGAGATGGCATGAATCTCGATTGAGATATGATTGCCTCAAGACAGCCTTTCCTCCACAACATTCTTTCAGCCCTGTGAATAATACATTTGGAATGCATTTAGCTGGAGAAAGAGAGACAAACGCAGAGTGCAGGTGGGGCGCAACACATTTACACTCAGTTTTAGATTACTCCGCTTTGCTCCGGTGCTCTTCACTGCCGGGCAGATCACTCCATCTGTGGGTACACCTCAATCCAGAATAGCAGACACTGTAATGACAAGCTGTTCAGGAGCTGAAAACTAGCGTCTCAGAATAACATGCCAAAGACACACGGAAACCGAAAGGTAAGTGTGTTGCACTACCGATGAAAGTATTCAACACACCGCGGTAACGCAACAGATTTAACCTGGAACCAATTTTGTCTCCAGACCTCCTTTTTCCTGTTTAAGTCGTCGTAGGAACCCCAAATTAATTCCAATACTTGTGTTTATTGTATGTATTTGTTCAGCAAAGTCTTGGGGAAAAAAATGTATATTTGCAACAAAAAAGAAATCACTTTTAAAAGTTATTTTGATCGTGACCATGAACATCCAGCGTGATATGAGTCAGATTGCCCAAAAATGCCTCCTGGAGCGGTCAATAAGACACCTTTTTGAAAAGATTAGGACCTAAAGAATCAGAATCTCCAACAAAAATCACAATAAAACAAAGCATTGGCCTGTTACAAAGTACTTTCAGTCAGAAATACTAGTTCAAAAATGGAAAAATTACATATTTTATGCCAAAAGATTGTCTGAATGGGGCATGCTGGGACTTAAAATGGACGCAGGAGGAGTCTCGCACACTGTGTACAAAAGGTTAAAATGAAAAAATATGTATGTTTTGATAGAAATGTAGCGGCCAGCCAGTTCTAGTTTGTGTCATGGGTTCTTTTGTCAGAACAATGACAAAATGTTTTCAGTAAATGCATCTTCCAAGTCACAAAATGTGAACACTGAATGCATTCGCAGTGATGTCATATTTAAATTGTTCTCCCAATCTGTTCTTGCAACACAATAGGTGTTTGTAGCAGCTAAAGCATGACTGGTGTTTTCTAATGGTTATGTTTAGACAGACAAAGCACTTTGTTACAGTCGAGGTTGAGCATGATTATTAAAAGACGTTACATGTTTACTATATTCAAATGTAACCAAACCGAGGTCTTTATCTAATATTAACCAGATTGCTTTGGTTTCCGAAACCTTACCAGACACGAGATTCAGGAAACATCAACCCACTCTGAACCCGCGGTGGCCATCCTTGATATTTCCTGCTAGCGGAACTGATGGTCAATGTGTTGCTCTGACTGAGCGCTCTACTATTAACCTCACCTGTCAAGCTCACTATGTACAGTTCAGGCGAATCCAGCATCTGATCCTGATGTGTCACAACGCAAAACTTGGCATTTCAAAACTTTTGACACCATTCCCATCAGTTCCTGGAACAAAGGAATTGTTTTCAGATTAGAATCATCTCTTAGCGTTAATATGCATACTCATATCTTCATTCAAACCTGTCCCTGTTCGCTTTCCACTACTTTAATAAAAGTGCCATTTATCTCGGCCTCAATGTCATCAGCGCTAGCTGCGGATGACAACGGCTGTCAGGATCTGACACCGCCATTGTGGCGAGTGGGCCAAGTGGGAGAGGCTTTAGATAACAGAGAGCACGGTTGTTTGACGTGAGGAGAGCGACCGGTAGTTAGACGCTCAATCAGCAGGGGACAGAAGGGCTTGCCAATCTCTAAGGGTCACAACCCAGACTCCATCTGTCACTCTGAAGCCCCCAGCTCTCCAACACTCCTCCACATGCAGACAGCGAGACACTGGGATCCACTAAAGGGAGCGGTACCACGCCGAGCCAACGTCGCAGGAAGAGAGCGACTGCTAATGAGGAGAGCGACGCTCTTTTAAGGCTGGTCACAATCAATGACAGACATTAAAAGACAGCCGAGGGAGCCAAAAGGTCGACGGGGAAAAAGCCACAATTAAAATCTTTATCAAAGACGGGGGGGGGGGGGGGGGGGGGGGAGGCTTCTTAAAGCAACTCCGTAGCGTGCTAATCAAAAGCAGAAACACTTGAATCAACAACCTGGAAAATTCAAAAGAGGGATGACCTGTTGAGGTTACGAGCAATGGAGGATAATGGACGGCATTTTATATAGTGCTTTTATCTACATGCTAAGAAAAACGGAACATAATGCAGAGTATACATAGATGTACACATCTCAGTATCTATCTTCTGAAGCCGTTAAATTGAGCCCTCGTTCCATCCCTCAGCATATGGCACGCTGACATTGCCCTCGTCTCGGCAGCTTATACCATAATGCAGAGGGAGAGGCCCGTCTTCCACAAGAAAGCAACGTGTACATAATTTACTGCGCTCAAAACAGGCAAACTTATAAAATAATGATGTGGCGTCTGTTTACGGGAAGGGTCCGTTTTATTATTCTGGCACAAATAAGAAAGAAGAAAGCAATCGGCTCGTGTAAGTGGTACATTTAAACAATTTTGTTTGCTTGTCTGCCGTCATTCAAAATGGGGCTATTTAAGATGAAGGGGGCCTCTCAGAAAAGTCCCTTGAGCCGGAGCCGCTGAACATGAGGACTTGGAGTAGAAGCCCCAGCCTGCACTGTTTACACCGAACACACAGTGCATTAAATTAGGATGCGTTTAGAAACTTGATATGCATATTTGATCTCTGATATTTGCCTACAACAACATCTTCTGTCTATTCAAACACAATTTGTAACTCTAAATTTTAATTGTGCTTCAATGTACACAGTTTTTTTTTTCTCCCCCTCTCCCCCCTCCCCCCACCCTTTCCCAATCTTTTTGTGTGTGTTTGTTTTCGCTTTCTTTCCTTATTGGCTCATCTAAATCAGCCTCTAAATCCAAATCAGCGGAGAGCCCGTTGTATCCTCGCCACAGTCGTAATTATGAATATCTCAATGTCGCATATTTCCTGCTCATGAGAGAGTCCAACAGACGGCACAAAGGGCCAAACGAATGACAGGCGGTGTGGCTGCTGGTGCTGCCACAATGGCACGCGGGGCGCATCCTTGTTGTGATACGCCTTGAGACGCCACATTAAGAGGCCATCTTCGCCCGTCGTCGTCGTCGTCGGAGCTTTAATTGCCACGGCCAGGTGCAAACGGCGTGTAATCTTGTTTGTCAGCTGCACAGTTTTATTTTCTAATTTTGTCCTTTTGACAAGCAATTGGGGAAGGGATTTGGGAGAGCGGGCGGCCGTGAGGTAGCGGGGTGGAGTCGGATTTGGTGAAGCTGTGACAGGAGAAAATAGGGGTGTCGGATGTGTACATTTGTGTGTGTGTGTGTGTTTGTGTAGGGTGGTGCGAGAGTGTGCGCGCGCAGTCCCCTCATCACTCCTGTTCAACCTTGTAATCTATGTGTCTCCCTAGTCCCTTTGTCCTGAGGAATGCCTGGCTCAGTGAGTAGAGAAAATTACCCTCCTGCTCTGTTCCTCAGCCTCATGAATATCTCTCACACACACACACACACACACACACACACACACACACACACACACACACACACACACACACACACACACACACACACATACCTAAGCTCATCTCGTTAAAATTCCAGGGGATACAAAATGGGATCATCCGGTTCCAGTTTTTATTCACGGCCACCCCGCTCTATGCTTTGTCGCTAAACCCACCCGTAACAATACGCGCGGAGTTAAGATGGAAACCGACCAATTGCATCACGAGTGTTGGATGTACGCTACCTCTTCTTTTCATCGACGATTAAACATATCAAGTGCCTCGAACTGCTGTCTTAAGTGCCGGAGTTGACCCCCCCCCCCCCTCCAACTGTGATCAAGTGAGCAAAGCACGGCGGCATTGTCGAAAACCGTCCAAAGTCATTGTTTGCTTGTGTGTTTTTCTGAGTGCGGCTTTTCCGTGTGTGTGTGCGCGTTTGTGTGTGTGGAACATGTCCTGTGTGTCCTTGAATGTGCGCCCGTGTCTGTGTTCATGCCAAAGCAGCTGTGACTAATAAGGCCAAGTGTGTATGTGAGTCATTTGTGCATCTGTGTTTGTGTGTGAGTACGATCTGCCCTCAGGCCAACCTCTCCATTACGTTCATTTTTTCTCTCTTTTAAACAGGGTGAGCTTGTTTACTCAGCCCTTCAGGTTCATGTCCCTCCAGTGCTGCTTCATACGGTTACCTATGGGAGCTGTCTGACCCACCCGTAACCTTTTTTTCCTGTCTTTGTCAAATTTGTGCGGCTGAGGATCCTGGGATGAGTTGTGTTACGACAGGATACCGGGTGAGGAAAAGGGGTTATTTTGTGCATGGAGTGCTTCGGCTATTGTGCTGCCCCTTTCTTCATATTCAATTACTGTGCACAGCCTCGGACCGGGCATGTCAGGGGTCGGTTGCAATAAAAAAGATGTTTTATCAGAGTGTATGCTTATGCGCTTTTACTCCGTAAAGAGATGAGGACTGCGTCCGCACAAGTGTGCGGCCGTCTGAAGGTGGAGAGGTAGAAAAAAAAGAAAGAAAAAAGTGCGACACCTGCAATCGAGATGTCGTACTCCCATATGTCCTCTCCGACAAGACTGAGCAGCTTTCTCTAGAGGACCCCCATCTGCAGCAGAGGAGGACGGAAATTAATTTCTCAATTTCTCTGTTTGAGGGGGGAAAAAAGAAAGAAAAGAAAGAGAAGGAACCAGACTGAGAAAAATGAGCTCGGATTTAAATGTATAATTGTGATAATAAATGCAAAAGTTCACACACCCACACTGGATCCACAGAGGTGGCACATGAATACCCGCGGAAGGAGAGTGTGTCTGTGTGTGTGTGTGTGTGTGTGTGTGTGCGTTCGTGTGTGTGAGAGGCAAAAAGGAAAGAGAGACAGAAAGAAAAAGGGAGAAAATTGTGCCATATTCATTGGAAAACTATGAAATTCTGCAAACGGATGTATAATGAGTTCTATAATTAAGTACCCCACTTTATCCCGTTTCACATAGGCCAAACCACCACTAATACGCTGGTAATTAATTGTTTTGGAAACTTTGCAGTGTCTGGTGATAAAGTTTTAATTGAGCAATGTGGTGTTCTTGCCAAGCCATGTCAGCCAGATATTGAATTATTTAGAGTTTGGTATTGTTTAATGCATTTTGGCAGTCGAGTAGCTGTGACTCGTGTTGCGCTTGTAGCGGCCGAGACAGACACAGCGCTTTATTCCTGATGCATAGGAGGCATGAGAACACTGGGATGGTCACCTCAGGGTAACATGCTATACTTTCGCCTGACTGGAGAGAGAGAGCAGAGGACTGATCGGGACACTGCACAGTGTCGGGGATGAAACATACTTTCCATGTCAGAACGGAAAAAGAAAAATTGCATTTGTCATTTTTGACAAAACCTCAGGTGCATTTTACGGTGAAGCTAAATCCAAAGTCAGTTTTTATTAAAAGACACTGTGCATTATTCAGACCTGTCGCTCCGTCTTAGCCGGAGGTTTGGGTCACTTCACTGTGTATGAAATCATTTCTTCCAAAAAAAAAAAAAAAAAATGTGTGGGTATGTTTTTCATTTCTAAAGCGAGAGAATTTAAAATGATTGAAGTTTTTGCAAAATTGGGCTTTGAGATTAAGGATCGCTCGTCTTTTTTATGGCAAGAGGAGGCAGACAGGTTTTCGTGCCAGCCAACCCTGCCGTCAGTGATGATGTTGAAGATGAAGATGAAGATGTGCCAGACCCTGACTTTGTCCTGACCACCCACGACGAGAACATTAAGTGTGTATTGTGTGCAATTGCTGCTATAATCCTGTAATTTCCACCACTGCGGGACTAATAAAGGATTATCTTAACGTATTTCTTGCATTTTTGAATGTATTTTGTTTTCACTTAACGGGCAAGGAACCATATATATCATTTGGTTTATTTTCTACCTAAAAATATATATTTTTTTTTTTAACGTCACAACAGTAAACAAGTATTATTATGTCCTCCAATAGCACTTGAGAGTTGACAATGAGTGACCTGTAAAGGGTTAAACGTGCTGTATGTTGTCTTCCACCTACAGTTTACTCCTTTGGGCTCACAGTAAACTGCGATGATTATGCCACCTCCAATCCCACTGCTCCTTTCCTTTCCTGCTGATCCCTCAGCTTGCGTTAGGTTTTTAACACGGTGACGGTTATGTTCATCTGGGTTTTGGCTGCGTTCACCACACATTTTAGTCTCTGCTCTGTAACATTCATTGTTTTCACATTACATTACATTTAGCTGACGCTTTTATCCAAAGCGACTAACGTTGGGGCAGCAGCGGGGAGCAATTAGGGGTTAAGTGTCTTGCTCAAGGACGCGTCGAACCACCGATCCTCTGATTGAATAAAGGGCATGCGAACCACTAAACCTCAGTCGGCCCTTGTTGTTCCCGTTCTTCATAGAAGGACACTGTGCTACAAATTGCAGAAGCCTTGGAGGCCAAGGTATAAACAATACAGTTGAACATAATATTTATGTGATAATTCAGCAAATATCATCTTAGGAACTCCATTTATTCCCTTCATGCACAAAGCACTTAGGGTTGCAGAAGGCCAGGATTGTTGTTGCACGACACGAAATACAACTTTGCCTTTCATCTCAGAAGCGGCTTAATAGTTGTGGCATACTCACTTTGGTTGAAAAGAGAGGAACTTTTCCTGGACCCTGCACATTTGGCCTCGAGGCAGTGTGCATCTCTCGCGAAGCTTTTTTTATGTCAGGGGGAGCAAAAAAGCAAAAAAGTCGTAGGGCTGCTTGTGCCCCGATGTACACACATGGTCGTACACACAGAAATACACAACTAAAGGCACAAATCCCTCTGGCCGCCCAGCCTGACTTATTCCCCTGTTGCGCTTGATCAGGCGTCCCCTTTCTTCATCTGCAGAACACAGAGAAATGGCTGGGGTCCCATGTAGCCCTGTTTCCACCCTGCCTTTTCCATTTCTAAGCCACAGACCACCAGTGAAATATGCTCCTTGGTTGTTTTTTTTTTGACAAACTCTTTTAGGTGTCCATCCCACTTGTTAGCCTGTCTGGCCAGCCGCCAGCCGGTCTAGCAGCAATCTCTGGGACTTCTGTCTCTTGTCAGATTCAAGGCTTCACCCTGGAAAGTCGTATTGATGGGGGAACAAGGGGTGTTATGGTTTTGATGGTGGCGAGAGAAGCTGCTGGACGATTTCTAATAAGAATAGGAGGGACAGAATCTGCTCTGTTCCCTTTCTTACATCTCCTCTTGTACACCTTCTTCCTCTAACAACCCCTTAAAAACACCAGAGGAGGAAGAGATGGAGCGATTGATGGAGGGATGAATATACGTGTTGACGAACACTACGCTGAGCCATTGTAGCAAGACCACATTTAAAGCCCAGCTCGTGCCACAGGATGCAGGCACTTTTGTAACTTCAAGTACACGCAAAGACATCTAAATTTGACTTGCAGTTGTTTTGTCTGAGGAGCCGCACAGTAAGTGAACACTGATTGGAGAGGATGAAAGCTGAAAACAGGTCTGTGGGTGTTTGATGTTTGTTAAATGGATTGGGTGAAATATAACTCACGAAAATAAACTCGACAAACGTGTTGCTTTCATGCACTTTGCTCTAATATCAGTGGGAGACCTGCTGTCTCAGAAGAGGATGTCTGCAATGATTCGGTGTGTTTGAACTGTACTGACCTTATTAAGTGGACAGGGTATTGCACTGACATAGAAGATTACTTTTTTTTCATAAATTCTGTTAAAAAAGACCTACATCGGCCTGGTTTTTATCTTTAGTGGTGGTGGTGTTGGGGGGTATATGATTCCATGCTCTATTATGTTTCATAAGGTGACAACATTTAGGGTTGATACCATTTATTCCAATGATGAAGTTTATCACCACTCAGGATTGAGACATACTACAGTAAGACAACGACCTTGTGAAATTCCTCCAAAAAGTAATGCTTCGTTTTAATATGAAAATCCTTAGACGTTTTGAGATTTTTGTGAGAATTACATTTTTTGCTCAGAAATACCCCCCCCCCCCCCTCCCGCTTCCCTCCCTCCCCTGTAATTGTCACGATTCCTAGCAAAGCCATATGTCCTCGGAGCGCCCAAAGTCCTTAGCTTTGATGAAGCTGTGACTATGCTTGAGGTCACAGCTGTTTACTTGGTTTAAATGGTCTCACCGTGTGGCAATGGGGAACAGTATCATTGGGCCACTAGAGTCTCAGCTTTTCAAACCTACCCAAATTATGCAATACTAAAACCATTTAGGGACCCCACTATGCAGAAATATTCAAATACACCATTTTTAGAACAACACATTAACATTGCATGCAAACAACTGCAGGGTTTTTTTTTCCAATGACGGGAGACTGCTGGGTACCCATAGAACTCATTGTTATTCACATATCTTAATGGATGTCTCTTTTTCTGTTTAATATGTCAAGTTCCAATGTACCTTGTCAGTAAGATTACGAGGAGTCGAAGGTGGATCAGTACCAATCACGACCATTCTTCTGCTACAATAATTGGGAGACGAAAAATTCAAAAGGTGTTTTTTCAGTTCAAAAATTTAAAATGGGAGCCCTGAATTTCAGAGAAGACAAACTGAATAATAAATTATACGATAATCACCATTTGCTTTAGCCTAAATATCCCCGCAATTTGGAGCAACACAAACAAACAATTACTTTTCAACAAAGGTTAGATGAACCAAATCGTGAGTGGAGATGGGATAAACTCCTGAAGGATCTAACACACATCAGCTGTTCACTTTCAGTCACTTGAAGGTCTCCCTAATTACAAGTCCTGTAGCAGCGTTGATGCTTCAGATGTTTGTGTGCACACTGACCAGAGGCAAACAATAAAGGTATCTTTCCACTCAGCTGAATCGCCATTTCCATGCCCTTCCCCGGCCGTCTGTCTCTTACCTGCACAGCCCACTGTAGTCCCGGGGCTAAGAGATTATCGTGTTGATCTCAAAGTGTGAATCAATTAAGCTCTCACCACATTTGCAATCAATAAACAGCAAAGCCACTGACAGGCTTTCGCCTCAATCCTTCTCCCATTGTCAAAATGTCCTCTAAAAGCGCCTAAGCCCAAACTCCTGTAAAGACAGCCAGACAAAATGACTATTCCAAGCATGTCTATATCGACAGATACTAAGCAAGGGGACTTGGGGGAACCAGAGGTAACAATAGAAAAGGGGTTTTCAAGAATCAGAGATGGATTTGTGTCATGATTGTCAATGATCTATTCTCTTGCCCTCTCAGTCAGACGGTGAAGCCCAATTTGTGATTCTCTTTTTTTTTTTTTTTGTAGGGGTGTTTTCTTTTTTTTTGGAACTGTCAGGGAGACAGACGTGTGTCCGTGTCTGCTGCCGGGGCAGTCAATGAGCCATTGATTTGGAGAACCGTGCTGATGTCTGAGATGACTATGTGATGGATGGGCCCCATCTTAAACAGAGGGTAAAAACACTGTCATAACAAAACAAGTAGAAGTATGATACATTTAGTTTGGAAACTTCATGGATTGCCCACACAGCCATCTTGTAGTAAATGTGTCCATACCCGTGTTTTACTTTAACAGACCTTAAAAAAAAAAGGGGAAACATATTGTCTCCCAGCTTACAGTTGAAGTTTTAAAACCTCGTTATTCGTGTAACAAACCCAAATTACTTGGTAAGGTTTAGTGAAATGTCATGGTTTTGCCAAAGTTGATGTATTTTAAATGTGTATGTGTATTTGTTTGACCCACCCTTCTACTCGAACCAACTCCCTACGCCCAATTGTGAAGACGAGGATTTATATGTCAAAAAAACAAAGTTATCTTTAAGAAAGGTTTCACTAAAAACAAAATTGGCAATACAGTTGTGTTGTACAGGTATCATAACACAACATGCCTCGTAGCAAGGCATATTGTTTAGTATTGTTCTCTCATATTCATACCTCTTTTTACCTGTTGCCCATCTTCTTCATGCCTTTATCGCCTTCTTAACTAAATAGCCGTACCATTTGCTTCCATCTAAGAACATACAAGCTATGTAGCTTAATTGATTGATCTATTAATATAAATACCACCCTTATCATCCAAATCCTCCAAGACCAATAGCAACCAACAATCACTTCATCTCGATGATTATTCTTTAATCCTTTTTCCCCAATTGGACAACAAAGTTTGACAATCCAAACATGCTACTGGCATGACCGTCTGTCAGTCAGCGTAAAGCAATCGAGTCCAAAGTCTTTATTTTTTTGTGCTTCAGATGAGTCCAGGTTAATTAGATGAATATAGGCTCGAGCTGGTTGAGAAAGCTGTCATTTGAAAGAATGATTCCTAAATGCGCTGTGATGATGTAAACGGCTGGGTTAGCACCCCCAATCCTTCCTCATCGCCCTGTACCACCCACATTAGTCTAAGTGCCTTGATCATCCATGTGCAAACCCTCTGGGAGAATAGCATGGGAGGTGTCGGTGCTGAAGGTGTGGTGGCACATTCCTCCTTGCATAATATGAAACCACCATTTCACGGCTGACTACACCGGTGGAGAGTAATAGGAGGGGCTGGGGAAATGATGAAGTGACATGGCCAATAACTTTCATTATGTGTCTGTAACCTTGTCCCGTTCGCTAATTAATTTTCCACTGGCTGTTATATGCCACTATGTGTTGGGCCACAGAGAAACACCCCAGATTATCTGTTCTGACTGGCTTGGGTTTGGCATGGGTGGTGTTGCCGCGAAGGAGTGGAGAGCAAATATCGCTCATATTCCAGCCTTAGGTGAGGTTTAGACCAATATATCTGTTTGCTTTTGCAGAGTCAGATTTGTCTATCCCTTCCCTCAGCTCCTTTTTATAGATCATAGCCTCTTGCCAGATGCAATCTGTCTTTTTTTCTTTCCTCTCTCCCACATAGCTGTGAGCAGAGTTTTCTTTCTAAAGTTCTGCATCTCTTCGTTCCACCATGTTGTGTAGGATCAGTGTATAAAATAATAGGAGCACCTTCCAACTATTGATCTGAATCCATTTCGGCTACGTCAATATCTCAATCTTGAGGCTTGAAAATGCTGATCCAGCTCGCCTCCGCTTGTTCGTCGCTGAATCCGTCTTAAATGTGGGAAAATCGCCGTTAAGGATCATGAAACAACAACAAAAAAGCTCAAGTTCTCGATGGGTTGTTCTAACGAACACCAAAGTGTGCTACAGTAAAACTGATCAATTAGCTTATTTTATTTAATGATGCTGTGGGTTTATGCAAACCCGCTGCAATGAGAAATATCTGCAGAATGAATAATAGATCACAAGACTCAGTCTGAACACAGGCTACCAGTGCAAAAAAGCTCCCTATCAGATCTCCATAGCACTGGTTCCACAACAGTGGGCTGCTGAGTGTTTAAAATGGAATTTTTGGAGCCCATTATAGCTTTATTGTATTCCCCATGTCATTATGGCTGTTTTTTTTATTCAGAACACAATTAAACCTGGGACTGTAACTCTTGCCGTGTGCCTGCCAAACTCCTTCAACAACAACACAGTCAGCCCCAGTTACAGAGGCCTCGTGGGGGTTGATAAACCAGGGAGGAGGACAGGAGTTCACTACCACCTAGTGGCAGCCTCTGAAACAATGCATCGTTTGTGCAATAGGTTTCAATCGCGTCCCTTAAAGATTCATCACCGTTTGTGTGCGACGAGGGAGCCCAAGCGCGCACTCCCCGCTGTCGTCTCAGAATTTGCACATGGAGGTGTTACTGCTTTTACTTTTGAGAGATCATCATCAGAATCATCACCAGAAAGGGGAATCTGACAGTGTTGGAGAGAGGGAACTATCCGCTTTGCCATTACCCGTTTGTTACTTTCAGCAGCATTAGGGAAACAGCACAATGGCTCATAAGCCAAATGGTGTGGTATGAAACTGTCATTAGAGAAATGATAGCAAGAAAAGCCAATGGGCAAGGAAATGATAACAGAAGAAGATGCTGTATCAAATTTGCTTGATGTGAATTGTATGTCTCCAGGGTACATCATCAAACCAGCGACGTTGCATCCTAATAATGTCTTATTTTTCTTTCAATTATATTTTATACATCCTTAACGACAATTTGAAAGCAAACAAGACTAATCCAGCGCCATTGCTAATGGTACACTTTCTACAACACAAGTCCATCGTTATCGGCTCAGTTTTTAATGAAGTGTCATTTCACAAACGCGCGCACCCACATACACAGACACTTCTATCACTGTTTGCTTTTGTGCTTTTACTTTTTTTTGTTAATGCGTTTTGAATTCCTTTGCTCTAAAAGCCAACCATGAAAATGGCATTGTGTTGAAAAGAGCTGTTCATATTCCACTCCTTCTCCGGTACGCTATTTTTCCATGAATAGATGCAAAGGGCAAAGGCAACAACGTACATGCGCCACCTCGCCCTGGACAGCGCCGGCAGCCAAAGCCAAGTGAAAAGAGACTTCGTAACTATGGAGTTTCATTTTTTTTTTTGGCATTGGGGCTCAGCATACCACAGAGACCAGGGTACACACTGATGATGAAAAAGAATGCCCTAGATTTTCAGAGAAAGAAAGGGGCTGGGCACAGGGAAAAGGAGATTAAAGGATGTGTTTTGACAGTGGTAGCCGGTCCCAGACAAAGTCCTGCACCAACACATTCTGGGTCTATATACCCCTGCTTCCTTTTGCAAACTCAGGTTCAGTCATGGATCTGGATATCAGGGTCACGTGTGAATAGTAGCCATACTGAACGTTGGCTGGTGACCACAGGATGAGGCATCGCTCTTTTCATGTACGCACTACTTAAAATGATCGACCTTTCAAACCAACCAGCCCCCGTTTCTCCACCTCTTCACTCATCCAGTCGACATTATGCTCAACTCATAAGCGCTGCCAGGTCTGTATACACTTATGTGCATGCACGTACAGGCAAGGACGCATGCTGCTCCTCATAAATCCTCTACGTCACCCCCTTTCATTCTTCGTCTCAGTATCCACCCACGCTGCCTCCTCTCCTACCCCCCCCCCCCCCACCTCACCCAAGTGGAGTTTCTCTCCTGTTCTTCCATCGGGAGAAGTATGCCTCTTGCTCTCTGTAATAATAAGGCTTTCAAAGGCTCGTGGTGTCTCTCTGGCTATTCATAATTGCCAGCCCATGGTTCCAGAAAGACCACTTGTTGATGCCCATTATGTGACGAGACAGAGAGAGCGAGGGACAGAAGAAAGTCTCTTTTTTTTTTTCAAAGGTTCTCATGCTGCCGATGGATGTGTCTACGCGCAGTTGTCTTTGCTCAAACCCGTCAACATTACAAAGGGCTTTCGTGGACCCCAATTGTCGATAAAAACGGAGATAGACCCGGGACTAGGGTGCGTATGAGCACTGAGGGAGGATGGTGTATTACATTTTGTAACAAGCTCATCACCCGCAGTCAATCATGATTGTCCCTCTAGCAATATAGCTTTCTCTTCTTCATTCCCTTTGTTTCTTCTGAATCTCTCTCTCTCTCTCATGTGTATTGTCCCTGAAGGCGGGGGCGGGGTGGAAATATGACCATGCCTCAGGTTGGGAAGAAAGGCAAAGAGACAGCAGAAAGCATCCTGCATGTTTGTACATCTGATGTGCTCACATCTGGCATACAGGTGCACCGTTTTAATCACCTAGTATAAAAGTGCTTTCCGTAGGGTGAGCTGTAATAAAATGACCAGCTTTCTGTTTAATTTCTTTTCCTTTTCATTGGTAGTATTTACAATGAAGCAGCATTTCACTGAATTAATCATATGAAATACAAGACTACACAAAACACTGAACAATACATCAAGAATATTGTAACAAGATAAATAGTACTATAAAATACTAAGACGAATATGACCAATTATGAATTCCACCTTAATGTATATGCAGCATTTCGTTTTTTTAAATAAATCATATTCGCAAAATGTTCATAAAATATACTTACAGTGTATTTAACAGCAAAGTATCGATAGGAAAAGTGGAGCTAAGTGGCCAAGGAAACAGGTTTCAAGGAAAGATCTCTTTGCAGCCATAGAGATCCCTTGTCATTTTTGTTCATAATGTTGAAAGTAAAATATTGTCATTTGCAGGCTGTGTGAGAAATCCCATTGTCCCATTTTGTGAGGTTTGTAATAAAATGTGCTCGGTGTATTTCTTTCTCTTTTGGTTAGTCCATGTTCTTGTTTGTGTACATTTCTTTTCCCCAGATAATCAACCTTTAGTGGCCATTTAACACTTAGATAAGGTTTTCCTTGTTATATTTTATTGAATAGAGATGCCATTAGGGCCATGGCCACATTATGTCGTGTGAAGAATGGAACGGATACCTTATGAATCTGCACTTGAAGACTGCCGTCCTTAAACCACCCAGCGTCTCAACTGGTCATTATGACGGCTGCACCTTGTGTGTTTCCAAATGTGTAAATGTAAATCACAAACTCCTCCGCTTCCCTTTTGCTGTTGAGTTGCATTGGCTATACCATACAGATTGCTTTCTCCTTGACAACAAAAAGCTTTACCTAAAGCAACCCTCTTCTTTTGAATGTTGGCTGGATTCTGGCCCGCGGCCATGGCCCAGTTGGTAACAAGGACCAGTTTTGAGCAAGTGGAGGTTCTTCTTGTAGGTAGTCCTGCACTTGCCTTGCTTTCTACTCCAACGCTGTGAATGAATATTTGCAAACACCGAAAAAAAAAAAGCAAACGCAGAAATCCCATTTCATGAAATAGCTTAATGATTTTGGTGTCATTGTCTTTTATTTTTAAGCTGAATTTCAGTTATTCTTTAATGGATTTTTGAGTGTGGTGGAGTAGGAAGCCTTCTTGCTGTTCTTTTTTTTCCCCAAGTAAGTGGATTATGAAATGAGACCTCTGCTAAAACTATACCTTTTGCTTTTTCCAAAAGCACGGATTGTGATATTCACTGGGAGTCATCTTTTTCAATAAAGTACATCCTCTCTCTCCAGAAAAATAAATTGTTCGACTCTTGTCTGTTCAACGTGATGTGATAGGATTCTGTCAATGTTGAGTATCACATTGATTATTCTTTACAGGAAGTAGTAAAGACATTATTTGTATTATCCACACATAAAATAATGACTGTCCTAGCAAATGACAACGTAGTACACATGGTACACACTTTGGTTTAAATTTATTTTAAGATTTAATTCATCAACTACCACCGTCTCTCCATGGATGCCATCCTCTTTAACCATGCCCAGTGTTTAAACGTGTTAGCATTGATTTAAGGACGATGTTTAAGTCTCATCCCGCTATTCTGTCCCGACTTGAATTCCATGATCGGAAAAATACTGCAAAAAAAACAAACAAAAAAACTGTGGGTTGCAATCATTAAGCCCATCAATATTGTCTATTGGCATCGTGAACTTTCGAATATTTTCGCAGGAATAAACTGGGATTAAGGCATTAAAGTGCTGTCATTGTACACAATCAGAAACCACTAATTTCATCCGACGACAGATTCAAACTGGATGAAAGATTTTGACATCTGAGGTGACCCTTCGCTGTGTGCAGGCAACCGACGGTCATTTGCTCCACATTACATCAGCAAGCATGGGCTTTTTGTGTGTGTGTGTGTGTGTGTCGGAAGCTTTGTGTGCCCGTTCACCAGCACGCTGGCTTCAGCTGCCGCACTAATTGAATCCACTCAGTGCACTCTCGGGGCGTCTGATCAGCGAGAGCGGTTAAAAGCTGAAAGGTTGTGCAGGTGGCCGGGGGTTGGGAAGGTAAGAGGCGCGAGGAAGCTTTTTTGACAAACACCCCT
Source organism: Clinocottus analis (assembly GCF_023055335.1). Classification (NCBI taxonomy): domain Eukaryota; kingdom Metazoa; phylum Chordata; class Actinopteri; order Perciformes; family Cottidae; genus Clinocottus; species Clinocottus analis. The sequence goes on along the minus strand of NW_027175931.1, from coordinate 5,317,425 downwards.
CGCACAAACGCACCTTAATACACATATGTTCGCCGCAATCATCCTTTGATTCCGCTACCACGTGCCAGCCGTCACCACTGCTCAGACCCTGAGGCAGTACCTGGGGCGAAAGGCTTTACAAGGCTCCGACTCTGAAGCATCAACAGTGGGCAGGGGAGCGGAATTAAAGATTAGGACGGCGCGCGTGTTTGTCCGTGTACGAGGGGAGAAGAAAAAAAAGGAGAAGAAATACAAACACGTGCCGTCATCGGCTTCTTTTAAGGTGCTCCGGGGATATCACAGATGCCATTAGACTGGGCCGCGTTCAGCAGGGCGGACGATATGCGGAGAGACTCCCGCGCGTCAACAGACGTCACACATCCGAGTCAAACTGATCTGGCAGTTTTAAGAATTTGATTCATATTCCCCGGTGTTCCAAAATGTGGGAATTGACTGTCTCGATAAGTCTTTATAATGTCAGGTAAGTTGTCCATCATTGTAACATGCATATACTGACTTTGCTTTTTACAAGGGGGGTTGGCAAAACGACGTAAACGCTAATGGAAAAGGACTTTGATGTAGAATTACCGCAATCACAAATACAGCTAAAGGTAGGCCCTATTACGCTAAAAGCCAATTAGTATAGCCTGCTGCAAAATAAGTCTGACAAATAGCCCATTAGAGTGACGTTTTAAGAAAGCATTAGACAGCTAACAGAGGTTAAAATAGAAACAATCATACGTGTCTAAATTACAGGTGCTTTTGCTATAAAGTGTATGATTATTATAAAAGCTTTATTGTATGAGTCAGAGTCTTACATATTGAGATACAGATTAACTGCATCGACACAAAATGAACAGTGTTCAGCATTTAAAAGTAACCGACAGAGCTGGAGGACAAAAACATTGTAAATGGCCAGTTTATCATTATATGAGTCTTTGTAGATGTTTTGACAGTGATGATAATAGTTTATCTTTACATTTTGGGGGGAATTTCTTGGTTTTTTTTTTATATGACAAGCTTCATACTTGAAGTGCTCCACTTAACCCAGCCCTGGTTTGTAAATATCATGAACACCGCCACAGGATTCTGCAATGTTATACAACATGAATACTTATTAAAATTCCCAGTGCCAGTTTGTTGTAAGCAATGTATGCATATAGACACGATATATTACAACATAAACTGGGAACAATATGCAGAATATATAGAATAGTCTGTCAGTATTTACATTTTCATAGAACACAAATATTATTCCAGCTTTACTGTTGACTTACAAGGAAGAAAGAGAGAGGAAGTCCACACAACATGTAAAGCAGGCAGAACGTGCGTGATGAAAGCAGCCACACAAAGGAAATGTCACATAAAGTGCTCCTAAAATAAAAAAAAAAGAACCGAACTAATTATGCTCTGTTGTTGTTTATAAGACGCTAGTGCCTCCATCTTTTATTCATCAAGACGCGAGGCAGCTGGAGGTTCTCTGTCTTCCTCTCTCATGCTCACTCTCTCAAATCTCATTTCAAGCAGAACCCATTGAGCCGTGGAACTGCTTTCCGAATCACAATGAACTTGTTTCTCCGCACTAAAAAGGTAAAGGACGAAGGAGGGTTGGGTGTGTGTGGGGGGGGGGGGGGGGGGGGATGGCAAGACTGAAGCTTTAGCGTGGCAAACAGATAGGCCGAGGTGGGCGTGGGGGTGAGGGGTCAATCGCCATTGCACGGCGGGCAGACACGTGGAGTCACGAAAAAACAAGAATTAGACGACTCGTTTTGGCATTGAGGCAAAGCCGAAACCCAGTGTGCAGTGGTGTAGTCATTCCTGATAACCCCAGAAAGGGACACGCAACGAGGCAACACAAACCGGACAAATGGGCGGTTGGACGCCCGATGCCATAAAGCAAGTCCTTGATTTTGAAGAAACGTGCTGAGGGACTGTGAATTAATTGAGCTGGCCATCCCTACTACACATGCTTTGCCTCAGAGTGGGCCTCTTAATGTGAGATTCACTTTATTTAATGGGGAATTTCACGCTCATCTCCTGAACTGACCAAAGTGTATAGTCTAGCTATGCCTCATTAGGCAAACTGCAGGGATTTCTCCCTGTGGATACATCCTACCTGCTTCTCTTCTTTTTTGGTATTTGCAGACATGTTATATTTCTCAACCTACAAGTTCCCTTTGAGAATAAATACTGTCACCAGGGGATTTGAAGTCTGTGCGTTAACAAGAACCATCACAGTTTGACAGCCTTTAGTGAGGGTACAGGGTGTAATGAAAGAGTGTAATGAAAAGACATGTCCAAATCGACACAAAACACTCCTGTTCCTGGAATTGGTTTTGGCTCAGTAAGCGAGATAAGATTAATAATGGCCAAGAATGTTTTCTGAACAAAGTTTCCACTTCTAATATTAGGCTTTCTGATGAACGACAAGCAACATTATTTGGTTTTGCTTTCCGGGGCTGATACGCAATAGTAATTTAAGTAACAAGTCCCACACTGGGTCTGTAGGTGAAATGGTAAAGTGCAAGTTATTTTTTCAGACGCCCAGAAAAAAAAAAAAAAAAAAGCAGTCTGGAACTCACAGAGACCTTCAGAGTTGATATGATCCATCTCTGAGCCGCCATCTGGCCTCGGCGTCTGTTAATAGAGGGTTTTTGCTCTGAGCTAGCCAACAGACAGACAGAGACGGGGAGAAAGTACGCAGAGAGAGAGAGAGGAGAAGGCAGGAGGTAAAGAGAGAAACTTAGAGGTGAGAGCGGAGACGTGAAGGAGTAGAGGAGAGAGAGCGATGCAGACGAGAGACAGCGGGGTGTACGGGGAAAAGACAAGTGAAATTAAGTTAGAGAAACGTGGGTAGGTACACAAAGAATAAAAAGGAGAAAAAAAAAAGGTAAAAGATTGAGTAAGAGAACCGGGAGCAGGAGAGAGTGCAGTGCACTCTAGAGGGGAAACATGTACTTAGAATAAGGAGTAAAGCAGAAGAAGTGGAGCTTTGGAGTACATGTGCCCCAGGGAGGATAGTGTGAAGTACCTTTTGTCTTCCCACCATCAGGAGCTTCTTTTGAATAAACCCAGCCAAGCATTTCCTTTTTGTAAATCTCACTTTGAAGAAGGGCAAAGCTAAAGCTTCTCCCACAGTGGCGATCGAGTATAGTTGTACCTCGGCCCACGCAAATCCCTTGCTCAATAGGTGTGGGTGTGTAACAGTTTCATTTCCATTTCAGAGCAGAGGGAGATTGCTCACCGCCGAGACACGTAACAGCCGCTTCACCTTGGTTGTGAGCCTGCATATGTTGTCCACAGTGATTGGCAAGGCTGTGTGACCAATTTGATTTAAAGCTTTATGCCCGCTTCCTTTATCCCCGAGACTTGTCAAAAAAAAAAAAAAATGGCACGTGGCATCGTGGCAAGACAGGCATGCTACAGTCGCTACCTCTCCCCGTCTGCGTTGCCACCACATCCCAGTGGGGAATAAACTCCGGAGCTGAATTCATCGCCACTGATCATCGTGATCACTCTCTAATTGTTGTTTTTATGCATGCAGGTGTGCGCCACCAGGAGCCCCAGAGGGAGGGGACTGTGAATGCAAAAGAAACCGAAGTGCCGCTCCTGCTGCAAGCAGATTGAGAAGTTAGTGCAAGATTGCGTTCGGAGGAGGGAATGTTGCATGCTACTGGAGGGAGATGATAATTAAGCCCGGGGCGAGGTGGTAATGGATCAGCCCAGAACTGTCATCTGCAACTCTCCAGTGCCCTGCCTCTGATGGGCGAGGCTTTTCTGTCAACCCGCAGAAATCAAAGAGGAAAATATGAATGTGGACTTCAACTATTAGTTTAGCATAGGTCAAATTACGTTTGCTGTGGTTCAAAATCCTAAAAAAAAAAAGAAGAGAGGAAATATGCATGCTAGAATTGTGCAAAAATATCAATATAGCTTACTTTTGCGCTACTTTTTGACGCGAAAGTGTCTCAGTATGTCCGCGACTACTATAGATACCTAATCCTGTTTGAAATGCATTTCAAAATGACCTTTAAATTGCCTTGAATCCCTATGGGTGTCAATAAGCCAAGAGGCCAGTGACCTCCCGCCCCGCCACATGATCCAGCCAAAAATCCCAACACATAGTCTCACGAGCAAGCAGCCGTATATGTGATCCCGGATCCTTCCTGGCGACACATGATGGATATAGTAGTGTAGTGGCAGGACTTAGCAAAGTGTAGCTCTGATGTGCGATGGTAGACGACTGGACCACTGAGTTTACCTGGAGGTATGGGACATAAATGGGGAAAGACCCAGCCATGATATGTTTATGGTGTCTATATGTAGGTTAGGAGGGGTCAGAGATACAATAACAAGAGATCACAGTATGCATTTCATTTTTAAATGAAGTCGTGGCAAGTGTATTTTAGTGGAAAAGGGTTCAGTGACGCAATGAAAAGACAATATATGCACTTTAATATTTTATGGCAATCGCATTTTCGTTCAGTGTTGCTCTCTGCTGAGTGACTGTGCAATCCAAATACCCTTTGAAGTAGTTTTGATGCAATTTGTCCGCTGAGGTATCAATATGTAATGTACATATGAGAGTATCGAGGTTGTATACAGCAAGATGTAATGTAAGCTCCATTTTAGTGTTGTTATATGTATAATACCACAATATATTGTATTGTGACCGATGTGTCGCGATTATATGTATCGGTTACCATCAGTACTGAATTGTGATTAGTATGAAAAAAACTGACCAACAGCCAATGGCATGCATGTAGAATATGTTGTTTTTTTTTACCAAAGAGCTCTGCACCAAAGCAGGAGTGACTCAAGTGTAAAAGAGAGAGAAATGTTACCCTGTTCATGTAACCGAGTGCATTAGTTGTGTTCTCAACATGTCGTCTTTGATGCTTCTGTATGTTTCAATTGATCCAAATTTACAATCGAGAACAATTCAAAGATTAAGCAAATGTGTCAGCTAGAAAGGGATGTGGTGAGCATGAAGGCTCAATCCAATGCAAACACCCAACAACACTTTTCACACAAAATTGGTATAAACTAGAAATGTACATGATAAAAAAAGACTCTTTGCTTTATATACTGTACTATTTTCAAGATGTGCACTTTTCAACTCTTCATTGTTACAATAATTGCACAAGTACTTGTAATTCTGTATCCGTCAATGTGATAATCGTGTCTGTTGTCGGCATTGCTGTGAAAAAGAAACAGTAATTGCTTGGTATACTTTGACGATTTCTTAAATGTCTGTCATGCTGTCTACTTCAATCTAAAGCTACAATTATTGTATAACTCTTAAGTTAATTTAAGTTTTTCTTTCAGCCTAATTACTGCTATTAAAAGTTAGAAATCGTTAATTCTCTATAGTGTAAGACATTTCTCATTAAAAAAAAGCCAATACTTTATGAATACATCTGTTCAACAAGCATGACAATGTAAACTGTTTGTCTTAGTTTGTTGTTGTAAACGTCTCTGCAGGCTGAGACAAAGCAGCCCCTCCTCCATCTGCTAAGGTTACCTGCAGACGGTGAGGAGGAGGAGAGAGGACAGATGACAGCAGGACCAAGAATATCACATTTCTGTGTTCTTCGTTCTCAATAAAAATGGATAAAAAAACTAAAGTTCAAAGACTTTTGGGTTTCCAGAAAGATATTTACCTTACGCTTTACAGTTGACACTGTAAAGCATACATTGAGAATAATACCCATGAAGTCAAATAGAGAGCTCTTTGTGTGTTTATAGAACCAGGGTTACAATATTATAACCTTTTTTCCCCATTTAAAAAAAAAATGAAAGAGCTGTATTCTTCATATCTCTTTTCTCATGAAGAAATAATATAGGCATGAAACATACTTGAGGCTAATCATCCAACTGTTTTTGTTTTTATGATTTAGCTCGTAAAAATGAATATGATAATAAATGAGCAATCCAGACAAAAAAGGACAACTCAGCTGGTTGTCCAGTGTCGGTGAGAACTGACGTGAATACGCAATTGTCCCGTTCCTTTGAAGCCTGAGAAGAAGACAACAATATTGTATTATGTTTTAATGTCAAGGGAGGTTACGATATTGCATATCAAAAACACGGCTGTATGCCGTACTGCCTCGTTCAGAGGAATCTTCACGTTTCACTTATTCAGTATGTATCGTCATTACTGTCATGCACACTACTGATTGTTGCACGCAAATTGTAAAAAATACTAGGCACACACAAAAAAACACTGAGGTGAATCCAATTAAAAACTATTGTCCTTCTGTCAGTGCCCATATTGAACCTATTGTAAATACCGAGCCATAAATAAGGGGTCTGAAATATAGACAAACACAAAAGAAAAAGGTTTGTGCAAAACAAACTGCAATGTATAATGTTTATTCAAATCAGGTAAGACCCATGATTATCAAAATCGCATTTCAAGGAAGTTGTGGGTACATGTTAGAATAATGCCAGAAGCTGAAAAACATAAATAAATAATCAGTATAAATAAAATGATAATGTAAAAACAACACGTAGTGAATAATGTGTGTTACTGTCTGGAACCATTCCAAAATAAATGTCAGTATTCATGTTGTGTATGGCAAATATCCAGTGATGGCGTTCATGTTTTGTTCTTTTCTTAATTAATTTTCCTTCCACTCTATGCTGCCCACCGATATGGTTTGCATTGTCTTAAAAAAAATCTATTCTTTATGCAAATACAATTATACCCATGACATTACGTTTGCCTTTTTCTTCACGGAACCTTTCAACAATATGAACCAGTTTTATTTTGCATCTCAAGCACACACAAACACCCACGCACACAACTTTTTATATTATCGAAGAAAGCAGCAATATGTCCCTATCGAAGAGCTGCCAATCAACCGAGCAGGAGAAGTCCGTTGGGACCGGAGTGATTCATGTGAGTTCATGTGGAGTGGGCATTTTCTCTCTTTGCAGTCCTCGATATAGCATGACAGACATGGCGTGTAATCATGCTCCTTACATGGGCAGGAAATCTATTTTCAACCACATCTTTTCTTTAACTGTATTGTCCAGAACAACAAAACACATATTTTATAAATATACCATAGGCGTGACATAGAAACTTAAATGTTCAACTTTTTACAAGTCATATACTCTGGTTTATTTATAGACATACATACAACACATTTCATCTATTCAAGACATGAATTACCATTTAAGCGCATCTCGACAACCCGTGGAGAGAGAACAGTAGACACAACAACATTGTGGTACTTTCCTCTAACACAAGGTGAAGAAAAAGCAAGCAGCGGCAGCTTCAAGGTCACAGGTCTGGCTTTAATGCTCCAGAGAAATTGTAAGGTGGCACATGAAAAGACCCTTTGCGATGTGAAATGCGTAAAACTCTGCTTCGGACAAAACAGCACGCACGGTGTGCTCAGCAAAAGCCTACCGTGGTGGAAGTTGAAAGAGAAATCAGACTCGACGTATGAAAAGAGGGTTGAGGTATAACGGATGGTGAACCCTTTTCAATTATACTGAGAATCACAAATATTGCAGCACTTTGTAGTTTGTGGAAGAGCACAGTTTAATGCAAAGGCAATAACTTCTGTTCAGAGTCTGTCGGGTTCCACTCTGCATCACCACTCCTTGTTGTTTTAGATTCGAGACTAAAATACATGTTTTTCTATTCGAGTGATTCATCTCATTTCATACTCCAACTCTCTCTTATCTGTTGTTTTTTATTTTTTTTATTTTTACCCCCCACAGATGGATCGTTTTGATATTAAGATAATACACAAGTATAGGTGCCAGACATGATATCGTATGGGGACTAGTTTCGACAAATAGAAACAACGCTTTGGTGCAAATGCACTCCATTTCATGTATTTTTTTATTAATGCATATCTTTGGTGATACAATTCTCACCTTGGATTTCAAACCGGAAATTGCTTCAGGAATCAAATGAGGTTCTAAAATAGCAAAGTGGCTTTGCCCACGGGTAAACACACCTCGTAGGTGCAAATGAAACAGTAAAACAAGAAAATGTAAAAAGGTAACACTGATATGTAAGAACTGTCGCTGATTGTCGTCTCATCAAATTAGTGCCGTGGGGAAAAAAGTAGTGCATGATATGAAATAAAAATACAATTGAAGCAAATGGGAGAAAATCGTTACTGTAGAATATGCTTGTTATCGCTGCATTGATGAGGCGTAAGTATTGCAGAGGGGATTTTATAATAAGCTTCCAGAAGTTTCTAAGATAAAACGTATATAAATAACTATGATTCTCCTAAGGATGTACGACTTGAAGGAAAGCTCTGGAAACTTGTAACACGTGCAGTAGACGATGGGCCTCGTGCAAGTAAGTACTTGAGTTCTTACGTGGCTTACACAATGGATTTTGGAGAATATGCCACATTCACCAATTTTCTCGTAGTCAGATTTGTCTCGCTTTTGGTAAATGTTTTTACGTAGCCTCGCACTATCACCAGCTATAAAAAGTGTCTTTTGATTCTCATGGACAACACCACAATTTCAAAGATGAACTTCTCAAGCAGAAAAAAAACAACTAAATGGAATTATTCAACCGTCTCACGTTGCAGTCATGGCCCGCGAGACATGTTTTCTTATCGAACCGTTCCTTCTTTGTTTCAGCGACAGTACGACCCTCAGGTGACAAGGCATTGGCAATTATTTGAGAATTTGCAATTGTCATGAACAATCATGTACGCCGTTTGCATTCATCATTCATTCATCAACGCCACAGTTCAGCTTCCCGTCTCGCCTGCCACTCTCTCTCTCTCTCACTCGCCTAATCAGTTAATTCAGAACACCTGTCACACCCACCTCGTCAGCTCAATCACCGTCACCTGCCCGCTGCACCTTTTAGTATTTCAGCCACACAAACACACACAAAAACGTCACCCTCCGACTGTTTTCGCCGTTGCCAAACCTGCCAGTTTGTACTTCTCCGCCCAGCCTCTTCCCCGGTAAACGACCACGAGGTTTCTTGCCGTGGCTTCTGCCCCAGCGGCTCTGAGACTGTTTGCCTGTGTGTGTGTGTGTGTCGTCTGTCTGGAAATGAAGTTTCTCTCTCTCAATCGATTCACTGTGTTCGTTGCACTGCTTCTAGGCCCGCACATCAGTCGGTACAATCTGGGTCTTTTACATATTATGAAGTTTGGATTGCTTTTAGCACACGAGCCTACCGATTTTTAGGGGAAGAAAGGAAAAAGGGTAAGAATAGGAAAATGTTCTTGCATACTCTCAAATGTGGTTTCATTCAAATTCGAATGACTGTAAGTCATTCAAATTTGGTTATGTGGTTGGGTACTTAGAAAAGCAAGATGTCAGAGTACTGAGAAAAACATGTACTTGGAAATTGACCTGTAGTTTATTTAGTTGCAGAGAGATTGTAAAGACTATGAAACTGCAGGTTCGTCTTAGGGGACCGTTAAGACTTGAAAAGCACAGTCTACAGCGTTGGGAGTGTGATTTTTGGAGATAAATCCCACACTTGACATATGACATGATGAGAAACAGGTGCAGCACCACTTTGTCAAGCATCTGCCATTGACAAGGGGGAGGCTCAGTCGACATAACCTCCAGGGTGACATGGAGACTGTGCACAGCTTCTGTAGCCATGGACACCAGAGTGAAAGCAGCCTCTCGCAAAATGATATCCTGCAAATGAGAATGTGGAGACAGTCATGTGAATTGAGCACAGGATTAAACCTGAGGAGCCATTTAGAGCGAAAAAACTGAACTACTGGACGGTACAATACTGGACAACGTATTAAGTTATGCAGAAAGGATGCCACCGTTTTATCAGTAGTTGACTAAAGCTGCGCAAGGGCTCGTTTGAACATGCATTTGCATTTTAACGTCTGCCCTGAATGGAGGGCTGAGTGCAGGTGCATGTTTATCTCTACTCTTGTATTGTCAGTTTGTCAAACGACAAAACAAGAGTAGAGATGAGAACGTAACCTGTGCAAGAGGAGTACAGTAATGGTGGGATGTTGCTGTTATGGTGCAAACAAACTCTTTCAAATGAAAATGAGATGGTAAAATCTCTCCTAAAAAGGCCTCCGTTTCCAGGTTAAGAAAAGAGAGAAGCGAACATGAAAATGACCCGTCAAATACTACTAGAAGAAACACTGTATTTACAGAAGCAGAACCAAGCAATCGTCGCCAAAAAGCAGCAGGTTGACAGGGTCAAGTCAAAGTAATGTACATCATAATGATACTATTAAATTGGTTAACATCCGTTAAATATATCGCATTATGTGTCAACATACACACACCTGGAACATCATCAGTGACCCCTTTTTATATACAACACATTCCTATTGAAGGCCTTTTAGTAGCTTGAGCGTACAGTTAGAGACAGAACAATGTATTAAGAAGGCAAGTGAAAGCACTAAAACAACACTTATATTTTAATAGGGGGGTTAAAGAAAAGAAAAATGATCTAATGAGGTTGTATGACAGACCCATAAAATCAAACATTGTCAGGCAACACAAACTACTGCATTAACATTCTCGCACCACAGCCGACTCGTCTCTAAACTAGCAATAGGCCTAATCTTTTTCAGACTGGAGCATACAATTATCAATTTCACAACCAGCCAAGAAGAGCAAACAAATGACACAATAACAAGAGAGGACACCGCGGTGAGTGCAACAGAACGAACAGAATGAAGGCGTCACCAGAATCAACAGCAGAATAAAACATCACAAAAGCAGACAGCAATATGTTTAAACAATTTAAAACTCTGTGGCATCTGCAGCCAAGTGGTAGGTGAGCGACACAGTTTTCTGCTTAACATGCTGCTGAGCAAGCGTACACAAACACACACACACCCCGCGATGACGGCCTCCCAAAGAGTGTGTTGTTGTCGTGACTCGCCTGTCTCAACCAGAGCCACGTGGAGTCCTCCTCAATCTTCTCCAAGAGCCACGCACAGCCGCTTTGTCCCAGTATAACCAGTCCACACTCGGTTCTCTTTGTCCCAGTATAACCAGTCCACACTCGGTTCTCTTTAATATTATTGCTGATACTATCTCATATTAGACTCAGCGTTCTGATTTCCCTCCTATATGTTTCTCGCTCTCTGGAGTACTTTCGGCATTGTAAAGTGACGCGCTCCACTGATCCCTCTACTTGGGACTGTTCACACAATTCTGAGGCATGTTTACTTATTTAGTGCTGGTCCCAGTGTTCCCAGTCTAAGAGTCTTTTTCAATATGCTTTTTCTGCTCAAATCCATGTCTTTGCCTACTCTCTTTTGCGTCTCAGACCAGCTCGTGGAAAGAGACGCGAGGCCCTGGCTGCTACGCAGACTCTCCCTCTTTGTCTCCTGCTGCCGTTCTCTGCTCCTCCCTGAAGGCCGCTGTTTGTTTGCTTGAGCATGTTGCTCTAAAGGAGCTGTTTTCAACACACACAACATTAAGATGGCAGCAAACAACTATTGTCTATGTAAAGAGAGAGCGGAGTAATGACTGCCTGAGCAGAAGATGGAGTTTAATTCGATTCAATTTGGTTCAATTAAATATATTTTCTTAAATATGTATGATGTGTGTCTCTTGTATGCCTGAGGGGGTTCAGACCAATCTTCTACTGATGATTGCAGACGCTCTGTTTTGGTTTTGGTTTATATTCTAATGCTCGACCTCCTTTGATGTGTGTAAAAAAAAAAAACAGTGTTAAAAGATTGTGGAGGCACAAGTCACGCTTACACTGACATTAATTACCTGAAATGGGAATTGATACAATAAATTGGGTTAAACCCGTAAAAAGGTTGGGCCACAAATACCTTTTTTGTTTTTGGAAGATATCCAAATCGGATTAGATTGAGCAAAACCACTCTCATAACTATAACCTGAGTCCTCTCACGTTCGTGTGGATGTTTTATAAAATGTACCAAAATACATTCCCTGTACATATAAAAGGATTTACCAAGATGTTTTGGGTTGTTTTTTTTCTCTGAGATGTGCGCTTACCTTTTTTGAAAATCTGTTTCGCCACCAATGAGGTGGAGGGGAGCAGGAAGGAAGTGGAGGATTAAAGGAAAGGTGATAAGAAGGGAACATTGTTCAATGTGGAAAAGGTTGGCATATGTGACACGAGGCTTCAGGTGTCTTGAGGGTGGGCGGAAGCTATCTCTTCAGTAACAAGACACGCAGCAGCTGCCACGCGTTGCTCTCCAGTCTGCTTTTCGCTCATCCTTAAACATATTTCACTCAATGTCTTAAACATTTGAGCCTCTTGAAGGCTGTCCGCCTCTTCATTGTCTTGGTCCATGTAAAAGGAAAAAAAAACAACTAATTTCGGGATTCAACATTATTTATCTTATCTTATATAAATGGATGGAGTTATTACCAGACAATTGCTCCCCGTTAATCTTACAACTTGATTACACTTTCACACGGACAGATTAAATAAGTAGTGCAGTGGGGAAGTGGAGCGTTTAATAATGGAGTCTGTTTCAAGCAGCCATGGATTCCTACTAAACATGGGCTCCCTTCTGTGACAGCTAAACAGTCATTACAATTGGAAAAACCGTAGCTTCTGGGTTGAGCTCCTCTCGCACACCCATGCTTTTCTGAGCAGAATTGAATGTGAATGTCAAAATAAAAAAAAAGACGATTTGAGGGGTTTTGTCAGATCTCAGTGATTTCCCCAATCCCACTCATTCAGCCCCTTTTTGTTGTGTCTATTGCAGTTCTACGCTGTCTTTTCTGCAGCCTTCTCTGCCCTTCATGTTGAAATCGACATTACATACTTACCTCAGCTGAAAGGAGGGATTTTTCTGCCTGTTCCTTTTTAGAGCTTTTGTTTGATAAATCTAATCAGTCTCAGTCTTCTTTCGTGGATCGTCGGCCAATGGCATCGGGATGCTGGTGGAATAGAAATGTACAAAACATTTGTTTGGATTTCTTTTTTTAAACCCGCTGATCCAGATTTCATATAGTCAAATACATTTGAAAGAAACCTCCAGTTCGTTACTTGAAATCGAGAAACAGTGAATATTTAGGCCTGGCATGCCTGACTATAGTTACCACCTTGGTGTTATGCATTGGATGAGAAATGCGTTGCTTTGAGAAGACCAGTATCATTTTACAAGGACCTACGCAAGACAAAAGTCACCTTTTCCTTTATTCATGGCCTGCTCGGGCTTTATAAAGAAAGTCGGCCGGCTGGAGAAGCAAGGAAGGACCTGAAGACTCTCAGAATGCCCCTTGTGTCAGGTAATACATCGCAGATGAAGACAGAAAGGGTTTTGTAATTGTATTAACAGATATAAAGTACACCAGTTCATGGAGTAAATCAGACAGATTTGATGAAACAGAACTGCAGCTAACAATGAAGACGTGTCGGATCAGGGTTTTGATGGTCTGTGCATGTTTGTGTGCGTATTTGTTAAACCAGTATTTATGTATTTGTCTTCAGTCATGCAGTGGGGTGCGTGGGCTGTATTGCTCTGGCCTAACCTGCTCACCTTAAGCATCCCGCAAGACTGCAGGGAAGAGCAGACTGGCCTCTCCCGCTGCCCTTCCATCTCCCTCGAGAAACTTCTAGACCGAGTCATCCAGCATGCTGAGCTCATCTACCGTGTCTCAGAAGAATCGTGCGCTCTGTATGTGAGTAACTCTGTCCACTAGCCCAAAATGAACCCTGTGTGTTGAATGGAGGGAATTATATGTTTTACATTTTGCCATAAAGGCATGTGTTTAGTGTGTGCATAGCCTCGGGAGAAACTGAATCACGCTTCACACTGAGCATCACTTGAGAAAATGTTTTCATTATAGGCTTTAAAAAAGAGGGGATTCAACTGAAATGCAATCTAAGAAAGTCTATCATTATTCTCCAGTTGAGCGTGATGATTTTAAAAATACAACCTTTATGGATTGTGGAATCTGCATTTTAAAAAGCATTGCTGTAATAATGCTAAGGCAAAAGGCCATGGTAACAACAATGTATGATTTTGCATGTTAAAAGCTGAATGCTATTCATTTTTTATATATAGTACAAAAGAAGAAGACATCCAAGGAAGTAATAGAATTATGTTGTTTTCTCACACGTCAACACTACAAAATTCATAAAAAAAATACATTGCTCAGTTATTATTCCCACGCTATGTGTTGTATTCATCACCAAATCTATAGCATGCCATCTCGCACCACTTGGAATGTGTTCCACAATGGGAACAAAATGACTTTTGGTTGGCCTTTTTTCGCAATACGCCGGACCAAAAGCGCCGACACTTTCCGTTAGATACTCTTGTGTTATTTGCTTTTGATTCTGACATGATCATCGCCTCGCTGCCAGGCTTCAAAGTAATCTTCCATCCCTCCTCTGAGCCAAAGATGTTTTATTGAAGAAGCAGGCCTACAGTGGAGTAACAGGAATGTGATAATGATATACCGCCGCAGTGAGAGCACAGGTTTTGCAGCCTGTTGAATCCCCTTCACTCTGTGGCTCGAGCGCCGAAATGGTCTTTGAAATGGGATGATGTAGGACTTGTTACCGAGAAGACGCCGCATGCGGTCTCCAGACGGGAACACGCTGCCGAACAAAATGAATCTCCGCCGTATCTCCAGTGGCCGAGAGCGGTGAAGCGGCTGTCGTTGTTTCCCTGTCTTTTTGTGTGTTCCTGTTGTTCTGGAACTGCGAGAACTGAAGGTTTTTCATAAAAAAAAAAAAACAATCCCAGAAATCCGCTGAAGTGTTCTCCGCCTGTAGTTGTTTTTTCATTACAAGGGTTAGGACAAGAGTGCAACCAGTGGAACACACTGCTCGTGACCGTTACTTTTTCATATGGAGAGCAAACGAAGGCGAACGCTTTCTGAATTCTAGACGCTTAACCTTCATGTGGGTTGAGGATAAACGGGTCAGTCAGCGCCGTGACAGAAATATGTACGGCCGGAGGTGCAGTGTATTTCATGTATTTCCTCCCACCCCTCCCCACCATGCTTGTTTGCTTTGCAGGAGGATATGTTCATCCCGATGCCTTTGCAGATCCAGAGGAACCAAGGTGGCTATGCGTGCATCACCAACACCTTACCCATCCCCAGCTCCAGGAATGAAATCCAGCAGATATCTGTGAGTACGGGGGCCGCTGATGGCGACAGAATCTTTTTTGAATTTCAATTTGCAAGGGCTTTGATCACAATCTGTTAACAATGACAGTGTGCGTGCATATATGTGTGTGTGTGTGTGTGCAGCTCATATGTGAGGCAGTTTCCTTGTCTGAGCGAAGCAAATATACAAGTAAATGAGGTTGCGTGTGTGTATGGATTAGTGTTTGTGCGAGTGTCTGTTTGCATCTGAGTGGAGTTTCTAATTCTCGTGCGTGTGTATTTGTGTTTGCAGCTGTTTGGGTGATGTTAATGCATACACGGGTCTGCTCACAAATCACTTTGAAGCTGCAGAGCCCGAGCTTTCTTTTTTTATCACGATGAGTCGTGTGCGACGGCACCTCCCCCTCCGTCTAAGTCTTTCCCCTCCCCCACCGTCAGTAAATGATGAGTTATTTGCACTAATTACAATAAAAGGTCCTCAAATCTTTTAAATGTACTTGCTTGTAAAACATTTCATTTTTCTTTCGCCCCTGCCGACCGAGGTTATGAAAGCCGTCCGACGAGCCGTGACCTTTCAGGCCAAATGTCAGCGCCATCTGTAGTGTGGAAACTCGATCGAACCACTTAGCGAAAGGCTAATGTGAACTGTAATCTGGTTAATGGGAAGTTCCACAATAATCCTCCTTCAATTAACAGAGGCCAAGTATATATGACAAAAACAATATCTTCACAGACTAAATTGGAGCAAAATTGAAAATGCCGGTTGAAAGTTAAGTCATCGCCATGATGGTAAATGTGATCTTTGAAACTGCATGTACTGCATATATTGCTCATAATTTATCCTCTGCCCTTTTCTGCTGAAATATCGCCTGTTCTGCGGTTTAATGGCCATTTGTGCGCTGGTCATTTGCACTCGCGTTGGAGTCTGCCTATGCTTCGGAGGGATTTAAGCAGGCTCAACTGCTTCACCCGTGACATTTCAACCCACTGTTGTTGCTGGATGTTTTGTGGCTGTCGAGCCCTTGATCAAAAGCCGTGCTTTTTATTGAGCTCATCTGTCTTTTTGGATCACTTCAGTTCATGACTATCTTACAATAATTGTAAAGGGCACATGGCTACTATTAATTAAAGACATACATTTTCTCACAAAGACATGAATAGAGGAGAGTCAGTTGTAGGTCTATCGTGTGTTGTTGTACATTCTTTTTTCTTTTTTTTGGATTATCTTTATTCTGTTCTTTTGTCCTGTCGCCTGTGTGCCCTGCAGGACAAATGGCTGCTCCACTCTGTGCTGATGCTGGTCCAGTCATGGATCGAGCCTCTGGTCTATCTGAAGACCTCGCTGGACCGCTACGATGCCGCTCCTGAAGTCCTCCTCAACAAGACCAAGTGGGTGTCTGAGAAACTGAACAGTCTGGAGCAAGGGGTGGTGACCCTCATCCAGAAGGTGGGTGGAATCCTATTGCCTAGGGGCACTGATAGTCAACCAAACCAGTGTGGAGCGCGACCATCTAGTGGGGCGCGGAGGTATTACAGGTGGGGCACGGGGGAGATGCAGATTCTTTGAAAAAAAACAATATATTTATTTTTTTAAGAATCCTTTATTAACCCCACAGTGGGGGAATTATTATTTGCATTTTACCCATGAACCTTAGTAATGAAGGAGCTTTGTGCTGCTGTGAAGCATTAGGGTTTCAGTGTCTGGCTCAAGAACACTGCAACATGAAACTATGGGGAAAAAACAGGGATCCAACCGGCTTCCTTGGTAATCTTTTTGCCAAATATTAGCTGTTTTTTTTGCACAGATATAACTTTATTTGCGTTGTTTTAACAAAGTGATTGTACGTGTTAGTAGTTTTGATGGAGCAATCTGGTTTACTTGAAAGGGATTTCAATTTTCTTTAATCTATTAATTAAAAAAGCACGGATGGAGCAGTCTCAAAAAGTTGGACCGTTTTGTTCCGATGTTGTTGGAGCGGCGGGGCCCGAACCTTTTGCTTCCTCCAAAGTGGGGCGTGACAGAAACAGTTTGAGAACCACTGAGCTAAACACACACTTTAAAACCCGAAACAAAACACACCTTTCACCCTTGTCTTGTTTTCCGAATGTTGCCGCGCAGATGTTGGATGAGGGGACGTTGACCATAAACCACAACGAGCACGGCCTCCTCCAGAACGACGTGCAGCCGGAGATGCTGGAATCTGTGATGCGGGACTACACCTTGCTCAGCTGCTTCAAGAAGGACGCCCATAAGATGGAGGCTTTCCTCAAGCTGCTCAAGTGTCGACAAACTGACAAATACAACTGCTCGTAAGACATAAAGTGTAGCTTTTCAATAATACATCTTGAAATGAATTCCTGAGGTTAGAAGCCGCGCACTCGTAGATATATGACCATGCCTTTGGCCATTCAGCAGCCTTGCTTGCGATGCAGCACATTCCTTATTGATTGCTTTGGGATACCTTCACACAAAAGTAAGTAGGTGTAATGCTGTGCCCTTTCTACAGCATGCTACATTTCATATTCTCAGTTGTTATTTTAACCTGGCAAAGGCAACAGAGGGCAAACTCCCAAAAGATTATTTGCGTGTCAAGCTGTCAAAAAAAATCTGCATATCCTGCCATTGATTTCCATTTCTTTTGTTCTTAACTGGAGTTTGTATTCCTGGCTGGTTCTCGCAGTGTTTTGATTATTTCCACGTCCCCCAGAGTATTCAGTGAGACGGTTTCACTTCTGCATTAGTGAAATGAAACACTTTTACCGGAGATGGGAGTCAAACAGAGAGCAATCACTACTTAAAAAAAAAGAGAAGAAAACACACATTTTGATTGGTGTAAGAGAGTATGAGGGAGACAGAGAGAGAACAAATGCAATGAGAAGTAAACTTAACTGAAGGTACAGGAAGCAGGTTTGATTTAGCTGAATACTTATGAAAGAGCCGGAATATTGCTATACCTACGAAATGTGTCTATTTGAACCTGAATGTAATGGAAGATGTTTGTTATTTACCTGAAATTATCAGTGGAGGTACAGTTTACATTTGAAGTGTTTGATTTTATTAATATGTGTTGCAGAATGCAAACAATATGCATCGTTTTACCCTCCTATGTCGATAGAAGAAGCCCAATGTGCCTTCAGAACTTGTCTCGTGAACTGCCGTCGATTTAAGAAGCTATGTAGATTAAAGAAATGAGAAAAAAAGCATCGGTTTGGATATGATTTATTCTTGTGAGTGAGTTCCACATCTTTATTCCATAACCGGGCTAAAGTTTCCCTCGTCGAGGTTAAAGTGTCATTTCCAATGTTCTCAACTCTGCCCTTTTCGCCCCAATCACAAGAGGGCAGCAGTGCTCTTTCACAAAGGTTATTTCAATATTGTGTACTCAAACCAAACCGCCATTCACTTGAGGGCATCTTGTATTTCCACTGATACTATATTGTTTAGAGGAGGAAGAAAATACAATGTGTGCCTATTTTCACTTTAGTTTGGGACAAGGCAAGGAGCAAACTTTTATCAAAAAAATGTCAATTCCTCTCCGATTTTTATTTGGATATGGAAGAAAACAGTTGTGCAGCTATGGAGTGCAGTCCAGCCACTAAATCCTTGTTGAAGGTTTGATATGGATATCATAACTGTCACAGAGCTCTTGATCCATGTGATCCCAGCAGCCAAAACAAAGCACCTGCAGTAGTTATCCCACTTACACTTAATGGGCTTGAAATTGGCAGGTTGCATTGCTCTTTCCTGTTTACATCTGCCAACACATCATGAGACAAGGAAACAATAAAAGAGCCGGTCGCCACATGCACCCTCACCCCGCTCCTCCCGTCTCCTTTTTCCACTGATCTCAGGTTTCTTCTTGACTTTCTCTTCCCCCCTTCACTCTCTCGAGTGTCCTGAATCCTCTTCCCCCTCCATACTCTGGAACAATATCAGAACATGTAAATCAGTCTTGTGGTTGCCACGCTGAGTCGGGTGTCAGCGTCGAGAGGTGGTGTGGGTGGATGTTGGGGCAGGATGTGGTGGTGGTGTGGCGGGGGGGGGGGGGCTAGTGTCAGCAATGTCAGGTTCAGCTTCCTGTGGCCTAATCACTTCAGTATGGGGGTGGGGGGGGGGGGGGGGGGGGGGCTCGGAGGAGATTGGGGTACAGCCTTCACAACCCTTAACCTTCCAGTGCAACCCTCGTCGTACCTCGCTTGGTCACTGACGACGCGATAAGTAATCGTAGGTGAGGTAAATGTCCGTGCCCCCCCCACCCCCTCCCCGCACCCCCACCCACTTCTCAAGCTTTGAGGCCATAAATATTAAAGATGGGTTATAAGTAGTGAGAGAAGGGAGGGGGATCAGAGGAGGGAGTGGAAGGGGAAAGAAGGACACGGGGATGAAGGGAGGGGTGTGGGGCCCGGGTGATTTCACAGTCTAACTATTATAACCTGAGGAAAGGAAATCTAGACTGCTGGGATGCATAAGTGGAGCAGAGGAGGCAGACAGAAAACGAGAGGGAGAGGAAAGGAGCAGGAAATGTAAAGAAAATGGACGAGAGACGGAGGCAAAGAGAGGTAAAGAGGGCAGTTGTTTCTTTTTCTTTTTTTTTCCTCCTCCTCCTCGGTGAGTGATGTGGAATTTCTCAAGAAAAGAAAATAGAGCAGAAATGAGAGAATAAAGGACAGAACCAAAAATGACTGGAAAGGAGTCTGAGCGCAGCTCAGCAGTGTGACATGCGGGGAAGTAGGTTGGATCTGGCGAGAAAAATGGATGGCTGGAAGGCACCACTCGAGGAGTTAGGTTGGGAAGTGGTGTTGGCTTGATATGAAACTGAGACTCAAAGTACGAAGTCCTTGAGCCTCCACTGACTCGGCTGGCTCACACACTGTTGTTTTGCTTTCATTTATGGCTCAAAACGACAGCTTGGAAAGACCTGAAACAGTCTCTCAGCCCCTGTATGATCTCCCACACCGAAAACCGTGTAGCTCGGGTGCCTTTCCTTCCCCCTCGCTTTCTGTGCTTTAATGCCATATTTAGGCTGCGGCAAAGAAACTTGTCACTTAAAGAGTTTGTGTGTGTTTGCTGGAGGTAGAAAATGGGGCACGAGCAGAGGTGAGAGAGGAGGGGGGAGGGGAGGGGAACGGTCTTTCGTTTGCACCCAACTTCTGACAAGCCGGGCTGCTGCTTTTCGCGATATACAGCCCCTTCTATCACGCCGCCGCGAACCGGAGGGAATGTGTTTGGCCCCATCAAAGATTGGCACGAGGCGTCGAGTCGAGCGAACCGACCGATCCCGAGCGCAGCGCACCCGTGGGCCACGTCGCGCACAGCTTTCAGCGGTTGCATAAGTGCGTATGCTAATCTGCGAGTCCAGCACGTCTGCTGGACCAGTGACACACGATCCAACCCCTCAGGATGTCCAACCTCACTTCACCCCCCTCCCCCTCCACAACTCCTCCCTCCTCCCGTCCCTCCGGCCTCCCCTTTGGCACCCCGTGTGACAAGGCATCTCTTGGAGGCTGCGTGGAGACGCGAGCGAAGTCAAGAGGTCACGGGGGTCAGAGCCCGAACCCTAACTGTTCCAATATGTGAAAAGATGCCGTGTTGTAACAACAGCAGGCTCGGGTTTCACCCGGGACAGACCATGTTAAAGTGGGCGGGATAACAGCTGAAATATGCCTCAATATTGCCATTGGGCTGGCAAACACACACAAACACAGACACATATAGGAATGTAGAATAATTCATAATTGTTTGTGTATGAATATTTCTTCTGATAGATGATTACATGACATCAATAATTACATGGCAACCTGTAAAGCGAGCTGAGAGATAGGCAGACAGAATGTCGCTTAAGTGGAACAACTCTTTGCTGTTTGTGTCTTTGTTTACCAGCCTTTCAAATCAATGCACTTCTATCTTAAAGCTCAGTGGTTTTCACGGCCGTCGCCTTTTTCTAACCTGCGTGTGGTGCAGACACAAAAAAGAGATAATGCTTCAACGTGAGGCTGTGATTAATAAGGGAATATGCCCGCCGTGGTGAAAGAAGCCCGGCGGGGCGTCTCTGGAACGCCACCGGGGGAAATAGACGATTACCTCAGAGACCGCGGGGGGAAGCGAGCTGATGCCATGTGAACTCAGCGGGGAAGAGGCCATCAATCGTCCTAAACTGAACGCCCGCGCTGCAGAAAGGAATGGCGCTCGTGTTGTCCAGCGCATTCCAGATCCGTGAAAACATGGAGACAAACAGAGGGGGGAAACGTCCGAGAGATGTAAATTTAGGCTTCAGACGATGGCGCTGCAATAAAACTGCTTCCAGGGAGGATGTGGTGGTGTTTTGTGTGTTTAATGTTCAGGTATTAGGTAGCGTTCTTGTCCTGTGGGCCTCACTGGTCTGTCATTGCAACACACCGCTGTTACACGGGGACAAACAGACAATGGATGAACTCAAATGCAAAGACTTGAAAACACGAGTAGAACGGAAATATTGACTTTGCAGCAAGGGTTCAGCACACAGGAAAAGCAGTCCAGAGTAAGGCAAAGGTGTTCAACACCGACTCAGACCAACTGGAGCACGTAATAAATGGAAAGAGGGCGATAACGAAGGTCAGGTGAAAACATTCAGGGCGAGTGGGTAATCTCACAGGCAGGAAACACACAGGAGAATCAAATACTACTGAAAGAAGTGAAACACTGGATACAAGGAAAACATAACCTGAGAGCAGAGTGTGGACACAACAACATTTCATAGTCAAGTCCTGTCAATTTTGAAATGTAGGCTATTTGCGAAATGGGCGGGTTATTACAGCATTTTATGTGGAAGATTGTCTCGCGGCTTGTCTCGCTGGTCTTATACGTTAGGAAGATTCCAAATATTCTCTTTCCCAAATTTATGGAAAGTGAAGTGTGAAAACAACAAACGCAGCCTGCCCTTTCATTTTCACTTCAAGTTCCTCGGGGAAAACAACGTCTTTGTCGACAAACGGTTTGACGACTTAATCGGGATTAAAATGTGTGTTTTTGTCGATTGGAACAAAACAAACATGTTCTTTCAGCCAATAAGACAAAACTTAAAATGTCAGTTTGGTTCATTAAAGGTTCAGCAGATCGATTAATTATGGCGAACGCTGACAAAATGAACACTGTTAGTCATTTTCAAAAGTATAGTGGAGATAAATATGTCGAGAATGATGTAAAATGGTCAAAAGGGGCTTTAATCTCAGATGAGATTGACTAGACAGTAAAGGAGAAGTATGTATATGATGCATATTATATCACTACACCTTCTACTAAGTTTTCTGTGCAGTATTCAACCACACATGGAAGAAACATGGCCTTCATCTTCATTGTACACATTTGCGCATTCTATTGAATGTTGTATGTCGCTTATGAATAAAAGCAGCTATTGTGAGTCTGTTCGGGCTCCTTCACAAAAGAAAATCTGACTGCAGAGAAGTTTATAGCTTCCGTCATTAAGCATCAAGAGGCTGCCACTCACTTCCACTCGTCAGCTTACCGTGGATATAATGACAGACAAAGAAAAACATCTTAGATGACTGTATCTAAACCGGCGGCTGTGGAACAAACGCCCTCACTATAGGAAAGAAAAAAAATGAAGAAGGCGGACAGATGCCAAAAGAAGCTGAGCTTAAATCAATGCAATTTCCTCCCTTCACGTCTCTGGCCAGAAGGACCTTTCAGAGTTTTCCACCACTTTCCTTCACTTTTTTTTTTTTTTTTTTGTCAGAAATTCTTTCTGCTTTGAGATATACAGTAAATCACAACACACATGGAGGGGCTGAGCGGGGAAGAGAAAGAGAAGGTTGTGGAGGGTTATATATTTGTCTTTCTGCCAGTATGCGTCTGCTTATGTTTTTCTTAGATCAAGTCACAGGCCTAAAAAATCTAGTGCATTTCCTTCACTTCAGGAAGCACTTTCATAACTTCAAATATAATAATTTCCTTTTTGGACAGACGCCGGGGATTATCCATGTGTATTTGGCTTTCACTTATCTGTTTTCTTCCCCTGAAAGAAAAGGATTAGAGAAAGAAAAGGGGGAGCTCACAGATAGTAAATGGTCGGACCTCTGGCCTCTGATCCTAAATGGGTTTTGATAGGTGTGGTGAATTCAGTTTCGGCTCAGGGGTTATGATTAACCGCCTCTCTGGTTTGGCTCCAGGAAAGCAGCGCTCACATCCCTTTTGCCTATATTTTCCTGTGGGCCTTGCCTTTCCTTGGTGGCAGAGAAACTGAAAGTTTAAAGGTATGCAGGAGGAATCCCTCCCTCTTCTGACAAATGGCTCTATAAAGAGGAGAGAGTGAGGTTGGATGAGTGTAAAGCATTTACATTGATGAGAATATGAGAGATTTACTGTGCCAGGCATGAACCAATTATTTTAAAGTGTCCTTAAGACTCAGTTATTCGTTTAAAATATCCTTTACCTGGACAGTGTGCAGCACCATTAAGACCATGAAAAGTGTTCAAGTTGAAATGAGGCTGGCAAGGGAAGAAGGTTAGTTGGGGTTTGATGGCACCCTGATGCAAAATGAAGCTATATTTATATTCCAGATAGCGAGCTTGGCTGTTTTCGTGGTTCGACAATGACTTCACACTGCAGGTAGTGTTTTCTTATGTGTAACATTCAATATTGAGACACTGGTACGGTACTGTTACATTTGAATGAGGCACCCTTTTGCTGCTCACACGCCAGGAGAATGGGCTACCAGTACATTACAACATTGCTGTTGCAAAGCTGCTGCATGTTAAATGAAATATACATAACAACATGAAATTGAGGAAACCATGAAAACGTACTCTGTTGTTTGAAAGCAGTGCTATATTGAAGCTCAAAGGGGGATTTGCTTGAGGCTGTACTACAGTAAATGTTTGAGAAAAGCAACCACGGGCGAGACTTTATTTACAACAATTTACAAAAAGGCGTTCCCAAGATGTTCAAACCATTACGATCCTCCCGGGCTGATACTCTGCCAATGATCTGATTCCCTTGTTTAATGGAGATGAGTTTCAGTTTGGCAGTCTTGGTCAAATTTGGTTTATAAATCCAACAGGCTGCATGCTTTGACTCTTGATCCAACCACCGCGGATGATGCTTTAAATTACAGTGTTTACTCGCTGTGGTCTTCAATACTCTACCCCAAAATTTGTGGCTTCCTCCCAACGCCCTCCGCAGCTGACCGACCGTTTATGTAGCTCCGAACCGCTTACACCGACCCACCGGGGGAGTTCGATTTTCATGTGGTATTCGGCGAAGACTGAGGTCAGATACTGTTTGACAATAATATAATAAGAGTGAGACACATGGTCCGAAAAGGCCGCAGATTTGGGGATAGAGACATTACGTCATGGCAGTTAAAGAGTAGCGGTGAAGCGTCGGAGGGATTAGATGAGAGGAAGAGTCTGGCACTTGTGCTGAGATTGTTATGCATGCTTATTTTTGAAACTTCCGAATGTATTGAACAAGTATAACAAGTATAATATGTTTCGGATAACCGAAAGGTGAAGGTTAATTAAACCGCCTGCGTTTTTGTTTTTTTTTTGGTTTCAAAAGCTGTGAGTTCATCTTGAATGTCACACACCTGTCACATATTACTGTCACGTCGTCGTATGGCACGTTAACGGCACGACGCCTCCGACGGGAAGCGCGCCAGATGCTTCTCGCGGTGTGAAAAACTCCCAAGACGCATCTGGATCCTTGAGGAAAACACGGCGAGCGCCTCGAGAGAGTGCTCCCACCAGACCTGGCGACGTCTTCCACCTGATTGGGAGGTGAACTCGCTGGATGTATCTGTCTGGCTGGGAAGAGAGGCACAGCGACGAGGCCGGCGTGCAGGGTTGGGATTGTGAAAGTGTGTGCGTGGGCATGTGGACAGGGTGTGAGAGAGGTTCACCGCACTGTGTTTTTATACATGCGCCTGATTAACGTTTGACTGTAAATCAGACGGGGAGTGGAGCTGGCGACGGCAGTTCCTGTAGCCGCACGACACGGCGAAAACTCAGCCGGCGCTTCAGTCTCCCGGCAGTCTGTGACATTTCAATACAGGGACTCTTGCACAAGGACACGGTTTGTTTCGCTCGGCACGACTTTCCAACTAATGCATTTTATTTGTCAGTATCTCGCAGTAAAAAGCGCCGTGTGAATGAGAGCCGTCTGGTCCTTTGTCCTTCCCCGACTGCTTAACTATAGTTTAACAACACAAACTCCATCTGAACAGGTGTACAGCACATATGTGCGGGTGGGTGTGTTTATATTTATTTCTTTTATTATTACTCGTATTTCCTCTGATTTTTGTACCTCATTTTTTTGTTTGTTTGGATTTTTTTGAATGTAATGTTCTTATTATTTATGATTTTTTTGCTTCGTTCGCCGTAGCCGGCGATTTCAAAACAAGATTTCAACGATTTCAACCATCGCAACCTCAAGAGTGTCCTCCCGAAATACCATCGACATGTGAACTTTCTGACAAACTGCAACGTTGTAGCCATGCATAGTGTATAAAGATACTATGAGCAATACTAAAATCATATTTTATCATATTTATCATAGCGACACTATTATCATATTGTATCATATTTATCACAGCAATTCTATTATCATATTTTATCACATCATAGCCATACTACTATCATATTTTGTCATATTTATCATAGCAATACTATTCTCGTATTTTTGTGCAAAACTGTTTTATTGTTTTACATTTTGTGCTTTTTTTAAAATTTTTGGACCTTAAGTTTATTCTAATTCTGTGTTAGGAGGACCGAGCAAAATAAGCTTTTTATTGTATAGAATAACTGTCTGTCATCTGTACATATGACAGTAAAAACATCTTCATTTTCTTCTTTACTATTATAAACTATTAACACATGATTAACAAAAAAAAAGAAACTACTTGTTCTCCGATCCTTGTACGTCCTGTTGTGCATAATCATCAATAAAGTAAAGAGCGTTGTTAGGTTCAGGCGACAGAATCACGTTTGGTTGAGGCGACAAAGTCTGAGGGAAACATCACGAACGTGTCACTTCACAAAAACATGCCGTACGAAGCTCCATCACCAGCTCTGACCTTCGGCGAGTCACGGAGGATATGTTTCATTTGCTCGTGGAAAAAAATATTCAATTCAAATTATTTCCCACCGGCATTGTTTTCATGCTGAGCGACAAGAAAAGAATATAATATTTGTGTCCATATACATGAACCAATTCCTGTTGTGACTGTTTCACAAACTGGCATGGAGAAGTGCACGCAACCGAGAAGTATAACTTGCACCGCCCCGTCATAAAAAATAAGCCATGGGATGCATTAAACTTTACGTTGAAAAGAAGCACTGAAGTCTTTTACAACGTCAAAAGAAAATTGAAAATTGCATCCATCTATTGTGTAGCAAATGTTAAGGATTTCCCTTTTTTTTGACAATAGGGCTATCAGAGAAGAACACTGTTGCTTTGCGCTGTGTCTTAAACCATGTCAGCTTGGTATCTACTTCTGGCAGTGCGAGGCTTTGATTGTCCAACACTCATTTTTCCCCCTCCATTTTTCCGTATATTTTTCGTCTTCTTCATTTTCATCCCAATTGCTTCCCCTCCCTGTCCTATTGTTCCAGCGACGTGGCGTGAACACAGCTTCCTGGATTCCCACTCAGCGAGGCGAAGGACGGCACTCCGACTCCCTGCCAAGACACCTTATCTGTGCCTGGCAGGCTGCAGACAGGATGGAGGGGTGAGGGCGGGGTGGGACGGGGTAGAGGGGTGTGGGGGTGTGTGTGGGGGGGGGGCTGCAGAGGGTAAAGGCTACAGGAAGCGATGACAAAACACAAGAAAGGGCTTGATTGAAGGCGCATAGGTGAAGACATGTTAAAGTGCTTGACACAAAAGTTCTGTTTTGCTTTATTGTCCTGTTTTATATATATATATATATATATATATATATATATATATATATATATATATATATATATATATATATATATATATAATGCAACAAACCAAGAGGAAGTGAAATCCTGTTGATCGTGTTTACATAGTTCACCAACCTTTATTCAACTAGCGTACAATAGAAGAAAACTCATTTCATGTCCATCCAACAGATTTCACGGTCAGATTAAAAGAAGCATTAAGCTCCTGGGCAACACGTATTGACAACAAACGGCAAAGAGGATTGTATGGGAGCGTGGACTGAGGGCCATGATGACCTGCAGGGTACACATTCAAATAGCAGCAGATTATTCCTTGCCGTTAGAGTCGCTGGCTTTCCAAACGTCCTCAGGGTTGTGCATTGTGTCCACTTTCTTTGACGTACTGAATGAGCAGAAAATCTCCCATATCTTCTGTCAGCAGTTGTGCACCGATCTAAGGGCGTCGGCCCTCTGTTTTGTTTTTGTTTTGCCCGTTTCCCGGCCTCACGGCTGCCAACTAGTGACTTTTAAAAGGCGATTGCCTAATTAAAGGTACAAAAACACAAAACTTGCTTGGCAGTGGGATGATTCACTGGTCCCCTCTGTTTGAAACTGATAAGGGTGATTTATTTGACTTCCCAATTCTCTGTTGATGTCTTTCTGTTGTTTGTTTTGGTTCGCTATAGTACTGAAGCATAACTTGACATTGAATTGATTTTCGGTGGGTGAACAAGCTGGAAAGTTCACCGTTTTTCTCTCAGCTCAAACTTCACATTGATTAGATGTCTGCGCGCGTGCGTGTGTGTGTAATTGTGTGTGTGTGTGTGTGTGTGTGTGTGTGTGTGTGTGTTTGTGTGTACATGACAGATCTTTATGAAATCCGGGGAAAGGGCTCTGTGGTTTTGGGTACAAAAAGTCAAAATCACGAAAAAAATCTGGCACAGCTTGAGTCAGAACTGTAGCCTGCAGCCTCCTGAGCCCATGGGCTTAAAGCTATATGAAGAAATATGGCCGCTGTCTACAGGTTGGGGACTTACATGTGCCACGCGTGACATTTTTCATTTCATCGTACTCAAAATAAGGAGTCTGCCTCATGCCTCTAATGTAATAATTCAGATTCAATTTCCGTGTTGTAAAAAAAAAACTGCTGATTTCCTAATTTCTCTTGACTAAAAGCCTAAACTATCTGAAATTACCTGACGCGCCTCACTAACTTCCCAATGTCTGGTTGTGATTGGTTCTGTTGGGCACAGTGATTTATGGAACGCTTTCCTCTGACATCAGAAACAAATTGTGTTCTACAACGCGCTCATTGCTCAAAATTGAATCATTTAGCAGACTGCAACAACACGGAGCGTTGTAATACTCGCTATGCGCTGCGTGCTTATCGCTGTTGTGGAGTTGAACATATTTTAAAAGTCGCAAATAGACGACGATATAAAAAAAAAAGAGTCCAGATGCCTCGTTTAGGGTGAATCTCCTCATATCGAGGCACTAAAATGTAAAACATTATACCTTGACGACATCATGCGCCATTCTAACTGAAACAGATTGAACATAATGGATCTGAATGCCGGCATGATGTAGGTTCACTCTGTGGTCCCCACTGGACACTGAACAGTATAAAGCAACAGCAAAGTAAAGGATACATATATATATATATATATATATATATATATATATATATATATATATATATATATATATATATATATGTATATTACTAATATACTCTGAAGAAATCAAGGGCAGAACCCTCTCTGACATGGATCACATCCGCAGGAGTATATCACATTTAAAGTAAACAACATGAGTGCCATATTGTATTTAGAGAGAGAGAGGAAAGACACGTGGATCTCGGTAACTTGTAAGCAAGTAAAGATGCTGTATTTGTTTTGAAATCGTAATCTTACTCTTGTTTTTAATCCTGTGATTATGTATTCCTTTTATAAAAAGGCAAATGGACACGTTCATGGTTTGTCAGCGTTTTTGATTTGCTTGTGTCGTGGAATAAAGGAGTTAATAAATCAACCCAATTACATGTGACTATAGAGCTATAAGGAAACATTAAGAAACACACCAATATGAATAGCAATGGCCTCTTTGTGTTTGCTTATGTGTGTGTGTGTGTGTGTGTGTGTGTGTGTGCATGCTGAACAAAACAGAGTGTGTGAGAAGAGAAAAATAAAACAGGTTTTGGAATCATTAAACGGCAGATTGTCACGGTGAGCGCTTAGCCCTCAAATCCAGCAGGTTTCACATCATCTGGTGCGCTAATGCGCTGCAGCATCTCCCGACACGCAACGGGAATCCCAGGAAATGACAACTACCCACCGCAACTATGCACCGCATTGGCAGTGACGTGCAGCTATACCGGACACATCCACTGGATGTCAGCCACGCTCCGAGGTGTTCTCTCTCTCTCTCTCTCTCTCTCTCTCTCTTGCGAGGCCGCTGGACTCCCACAGCCTGAGTAGAGAAGTTGAATGGATCCACGGCATTGAAACATTTGGGTAACACTATACCATTTTTCTGCTGTGGCTGCCTTCAATGCGATGTGCAGATGGAAAGATGCACGGAGAGGTTTGTCCTCTGCACATGGCTCTTCAATCGCTGCAGCAGATGCTGCTTTCATTCCATCCATCTCGCTCTTCTCTCTCTCTCTCTCTCTCTCTCTCTCTGCCTCCTGCCAGAATGCCGTATTTGTGTGATGTTTCACTAAACGATATCAACATCACTGTTCAAATTTGAAAACTGACTTGATGGGACATTTTGGGATGAGTAGGAAAAGAGACGCTGTGGGGAGAAGGAAGGACGACAGGGAATCCAACAAACATGGTGTATTAAAGACTCTTTCTCTCCCTAGAATAGGCCCAGTGTGTGGAAAGAGAGGCATTCAGACAGGTTATTGTGAGTTTATATACATACGTGCTATTAAAAGATATGTTTTGACCCGTTGAAAACTCTGAAACCAATCGTGGCTCCAGCCCTCCTTTTTCTTTTATGAGTCCTTGTTGGAACCCCAAATTAATTCCGATACTTGTATTTATTGTATGAATTTGTTCAGCAAAGTCATGGGGGAAAACAGTGTATCTGCAAAAAAAAAAAAAATCACTTTTAAAAGATATTTTGATCATAACTATGATCATCCAGCAGGATATGAGCCAGATTTTCCAAAAATGCCTCCTGGAGCGATCAATAGGACACCTTTTTGGAAAGATTAGGACCTGAAGAATCAGAATCTGCAACAACAAACAAAGCCTTGGCCTGTTACGAAGGAGTTTAAGTCAAAAAAACTGCGTCGTTCGGTTCAAAAATGGAGAAAAAAAATGAGGTATTTTAAACCAAAAGATTGTCTGTATCGCGCACGGTTTCCAAAAGGTTAAAGTCCCGTTTTCAAAACCCTCTCAAAACCGTAATGCTTGATCACTCACATTTCTGATGGTGTTACAGGGAAATCTAAATGGCCATGCAGTCTAGGGCAAAGTTGACCTTAATATGAATGGATGCATGGTGCAGACAAATACGACAGGAGGAAGTTAAGCCTGGTCTAAAAAAAACCCAGAACCGATCAAATTGTGACTAAATAACGCTTCCTTATCAGACGGACTGTGTCAAGGATCAGATAATATTTAGTGTGGTAGACGAGGTCGCGTTGCATGTTTGTCTCTCTTTGCTTCTTTTCTTGATATTTCCTTCTTTCCTTCCTTCCTTCCTTCCTTCCTTCCTTTCACACTCTGTCCTACCCCTCCATGCTTTCCCTCGGTGGGACCGCCGCGTGCAGACTCGACCCAAACACTGCTCTCTTGTTTAGGGCTGGGCGAGCTCCCCGTCCGACCACTCCTTGGGCCTAATCGCGAGCCGAGTTCTTTCCAAATTACAATTACGGATAAACGCAGTTGGCTGATGGGGACAAGTGATTGTGCGGGCCGAGGCGGGCAGTATCTGGCATCAGCCTAATTGTCACAAACAATCTGCCTCATTTCTTTACCCCCGCTATACCAGAGAGTGATTGCGCTGAGCACACTTGAGGGGCAAACCATTTACGGGTCCGCTCATTTGGGACCACTTTTGAAGTGTTTCTCCAAAAAAAAATGTCTCTCTCCTCAGCAATCTGCGTTATGGGGGTTGCCTTTAAAGAGTTGTTTTAGTCCCTGGTGATGAGCGGTCTCCATTTTGAAATATTTCTCATTCGTCATCACAGATAGAGGGATATTCACTGAGTATACACACAATTCATTTTTTGTTTTTTTTTGTTTGATCTTCATTTCCCATAGGATGCTGTGCAAACAAAAATCCTGTCGAGTTAATGTTTTTTTTCTCCGTCTATACATTTTGCTTTTATCCAAAGCGACTCACAATAAGTGCATTCAACCGTGAGTACAAACCCAGAACCACAAGAATCAGGAAAGTACCATTTTTTCAATAAAGTCAAACTACAAAGAGCTATCAGTGAGAGACATTTAAGTGCTACTAAAGTGCTACTACTGCGCTACCTTCCTTGATGTATTTTTAGTTTGCATTTGAAGATGTCGACACTGTCTGCTGTCCGGATGGCAATGGGGAGCTCATTTAACCATTGAGGAGCCGTGACAGCAATCAGTCGTGACTCTGTTGTGTGTTTAGCTCGGAGCGACGGCGCCACAAGCCGATTGGCTGACGCTGAGCGGAGTGACCGAGCTGGGGCGTACGGTTTTACCATGTCCTGGATGTAGATCGGACTCATGTATGTGTAATCTGCAGTGAAACTGCAATATACAGGATAAAAACAAGTTTTTTTTTTCTCAAAATAAAGTTCCTACTCCCAGAAAAAAAACAGCAACCTTCCTGTCACGAGCCTGTTTTTCAGCCCTTTACACCGCCATGATCCCCTATTTAGAATTATACGAGTCCCACAGTTTCACAAGGCCTCATTCTGCCCAGATGTGAATTTAAGCAAATGCGTGACATGGGACTTGTAAGCGGTTTTCAGTCACTACTGGTGCACGAATTCGTCGAGTGGGACGTACAAAGAAAAAGCAGCGTTCCATGTCTGTCTCCATGTATTGTGTGTGTGACAGCGTTGTGAGTGACAGACAGGTTGGAGGCAATTAAAAAGAGGAAGTTAAAACCTTGTCCTCTCCTCATCCGTCCTGAGCTTTCAACCTCAAGCGCAGTCTGAACCCTCGCTCGGCGGAAAGAAAGAGGAAATGACCCGACTCCAACAGGAAGCGCTGCACGGTGACCAGTAGCCGTCCACAGGGAGGTGGGGACGGCGATCGCTGGTGCGCGCATGTGCCAGGCAGACAGACAGGCTTTGGTTTGCGTCGGCCTATACCTCTGGTCCCGCTAAACCGCTGTTTTAGCAGTTTGGGGCAGGAAACAGCTGCGGAGAGTGAGGCAGAGGTTAAAGTCTGCACACAGCCGTTTGAGGGTTACAGCGCGCCGTTTGCCAGAATCAATCAAATGTTCACGAAGCCGGGGCTTTTTACCGAGCTCCAAAACCACATCGTGTTAGCACATTCGGTCGGACACAAGTTCCAGCACGCCGTCAGTCACCCTGTGAAACACACGGCCACCCTGACGGAGGTGGATCTGGTGACTGTGGAGTCAGCCGCGGGCTCTCGGAGT
This sequence comes from Clinocottus analis, assembly GCF_023055335.1. Classification (NCBI taxonomy): domain Eukaryota; kingdom Metazoa; phylum Chordata; class Actinopteri; order Perciformes; family Cottidae; genus Clinocottus; species Clinocottus analis. The sequence continues at coordinate 5,284,884 of NW_027175931.1, read as the reverse complement.
GTTTTTTAATCTCAGTGAGATTCCCGGTGAAGATTTATGAATTACGGGCAATACAGAGATGAAAGAGTGACAATGAGCGACTGAAATATCCAGCAGATGAGGAGTAAAATGGAAGAAAAAAAAAAAGAAAGATGAATACAGACTTGCGTTGGACGGCGGGATACTTTTTTTTTTCCACGCCTCGCAATGACGGCGTGTCACTTTTCCGAGTAAACGAATCAGACCGATGGCTCAACCGGCCACATCACCACAATCCACCGGGTGCCATCTCTGTGGCTTTTGCTCTTGACAGTTAACAAATCTTCCACTAATGAAAACCATAATATACTGCAAGCTTGATAGATTGATGCGTGTGCGTGTCTGTGTGTGTGTGTGTGTGTGTGTGTGTGTGTGGGTGCGCGCACGAGCACACGACTGTTCAGAAGGTTGCCTGTCATCAGTGAAAAAAACACAAATAAATGGACACAGACGTTTGCCATTCAGTCCTGAAGCGCAGCCTGGAGCACATTTGATTTGCGGTCCATGTTCTCTGAGCGATTCTACCTGTGGCTTTCCCCTGTCGGAGCAGTGCCATTTGGATGTGCGGGTCCCGAGAGCCTGTTGTCAGTCCTGTCAGGTAAAGGTGAAATGTGACACGAGCCTGTAGGCGGCTCATGTGCTCGCCCATGATGCAATGGCCAAATAATCCAAACTTTCTTCGCTGACTCGGTCTATTTCTGTTTAAATCGAGAAACTATTCGAGGAAGGTGTTGGAGCTCAAGGGATAAGTGTTGCACAAGTACAACACTTAGTGTATCCTTTTATTAGATTAGATTAGATATTCCTTTATTTGTCCCGCGGCGCAGACATCTCAGGATTAAAGCAGCAAACGGGGTGGAGACATAGTAGACAATGCACACGGTGAAGTGTTATTCATGAAGGTGAAGTGTTATTCATGGGCTACTGCGAGCTCAGTTGGTTGTGCAGCCTGACAGCAGCAGGGAAGGAAGGACTCGCGGTACCTTCCTTCACAAAAAGAATGGAATGAAATGTTTTACAATACCCCAAATTGAGGCCTAGAAAACTCCTCAACAACAGTTCAATGTGTGGAGCTCCACTTATAGCTTCCATCAGTCACTGCAGTGAATTGCATTACGCTGCTCAGATGTTGTCTGGTTTTGTGATCGAGGCGTCTGCGTTCGTCTGCGCGCTCGACCGTGAGACCAAGGCAAACGCTTCCGATGATATCGTTCACCCAAACGGTGGACGACTGGGAGGCATTAGCAGGTAACAGGAGAAGGCCCCTCGGGACAGAGCGGCGGGGAGCCGGTGGGCAGGCCAGTGAAAGATGCTGTCAGACCCCCGCATGTACCACCTCTGCATATTATTCCTTGTAGGGCTCCACGTAAACTAATGCAACAAGAGAGACACACCACAAAAACAAAAGCTGAGTCCCTCGGGTGCCCCCCCCCCTCCTCCCACCCTCCACCTCACCCCCCACCTCAGGCAAAAATACCTCATAATCCATTGCATGTCAAATCAGTTTAAGACGCTCATATATTACCTCAGGCCTCTTTCTGTCACCCTGTGCCCCCCCCGGGCAGGAATGACGTCGTTGTGTTTTCCGGGAGAAAAAGGACGTTATCGCTCAATAGCTGATAGCGAACGGGGTAATCTGTAGTGCTTTTGTTAATAATCATCTGACATTAACTGGAAGCAGCTGGCAGTGGTATTTATAGAATGATCTGAAATTTCATTGTATCTGTTATCCAGCTGCCGAGAGTGCATCTGGCAAGCAGCCGGCTATACCTCGGTAGCCTGAGACGTTGTTCTTTCCCTCTCTTTTCTTGTCCAACAAAAGAGTGTTTTATTGGAAATGAAATGGGAACAAGGTAAAGTTGTTGGCAGTGGTTACGTCAGGAGCGCGGCCCGGATACAGAGCATTTGCTTCGTTCAAGAAATGAATCGCCGTGCCGCAATTTATGCAGTAATTACCAACAACTTGTATCTTTAATGCGGTAGAACCAATTGACCTTCTGCAATACAGGGATGCTGATGACACACTCGGCAACGACGTGCTCTAATCCAATCTCACCGCGAATGTTTTCAAGGCAAAATGCATGGAATATGATCCGATTTTTGCTTTACAGATCCGTTAAAAGAGCATGTGAAGTTTATGTTGAGCCTCATATGTCCTGTCACCAGAGCAGACGCTCCAAGGAGCTATTTGTCGTACTCCGGCTCAAAGTTGTAAATTATATGGCCAGTTTGAGGGTCGGTTTGGAAGCTCTCCGATGGCTACCTAGCACTTTAATTTTTAATTTATTTTTTTTATGGAATACAGTTTCTTCAAGCGGAATTCCATGTAAAAGTTGAATTCCCACATGTTTTAGCTATGGTATACAGATTAACCTGGAATAGTAGATATGAACAGTTTTCTCTCAGACACACACACACACACACACACACACACACACACACACACACACACACACACACACACACACAGGAGTTGTAAATCCAGTCGTGCCTTCTTTGTCATTTACATTCACATTATTTGACTACATTTTTTTTTTTTTTTTTTTTACTAATTAGCCATTAAGTGAAACTTTTTGCTTCATCCAAAAACACAGTCTGAGGTCAACCGCAGCACAGCGTCTCCCATGCTGGCTCGCTTTCAGCGTCTCCTTCAAAGACCTTTCTGCAGGATGTGTGTTTCGTTGTCGTGGCTCCTCAGATCTCATGCTGTGTGTGTGGATTCAATCTCTTTCAGTTCATCGCAAAGTTTATTGAAGACATCAAAGGGTTTTTTTTGTTTCTTCTTTGTCTTTTCCCCCTCTTCTTTTCCCTCTTTGTTTTCTCTACCTATGGAAGAGAACTTGTTAATAATCTTGGATAGTGTGGTGGGTTTTTTTCCTCACGGCTTTGATTAAACAAGATTTTTCTTCGGCAGCTTTAAACAAGGTGAAGGTAAGAAAAACAAAAAACTACTTTGGATCACGTCGTTGTATATTACACACACACACACACACACACAACTTTGTTGATAGAGTCCAAGAATCTAAATCGAGGATCTGCTCGTGCATGTCCCGTTACATACACAGCTGTGCTACTCTGCAACAGTTTGTTTCTATACACGCGACGGCAACCAACACACGCAAATGCGAACATACCGTACTAAATTGCTCTGATATTTGAAGTCAATCTCTTTCGTTGATCTGGCCGAGATTTGCTCGAATCCTCCCAAAGCCACGCCACAGCAGGATCTGTGGGACGCCACTCCCTCCGTGATGAGTCCCTCTGGATGAAGCCAGAGCAGATGACCCGAGTGAGCCTCACGCTGCAACACATGAAAGACCTGAGAGGTAGAAATGAGCTGTGCATGAACATTGAGGATGTGCAACACGAAGCCACATGAGGGGGGATCTAAAATCAGGTTATCAGGTTATCTTTTTGGAGCATGAATAACCTGGTTGCTTTCAATATTTTTCAGAGAATATGACCACTGTACGTACTGATCAACCCTACATGCATTGGTGACATGCGTGTAATAATAACATGCCATGCTGATGTTTTCTTTGATACATATTAATCTGCCATTTCAACAAGCCAGTATGTATTTCACCGAATATGTTTGCCCTTTGCAACATAATTCAACCTGTTTAGTCGTCTGTTCATATCTTTAACTTAATGCGACGTCGTGGTTTTCGGTTGTGCGTTATGCATGCTGTTCTTTCAGTTTTAGCAGTAAAAACTGAGTAATTAAAGATGGAATTCAAATAATTGCAGTCATCTTGCTGTCAGCGTTTCCTTTCACTCGTTAAACTATTAGTCTGTGAGACACTGCAACGCTCCAGATTCAGCGTGGACTCATCTGCGGAGGGCCGTGACTGAGCTCCTGAAGAATGTGCGTTCACTTCAGGACCACGTGGCCACTGTCTGACTCAGTTTTGGTGTCAGTGTGGCACGTTACGGCGAGCTGCACGTCGGGAGCCTCGTCTGTTTCTGTTGGAAACCCCGGGCCACATATTTGAGCCACATGTGTGTTTTCGAGACAGAGAGCCCCCAAATGAAACACACATTGGGACGCAGAAAGTGCTGCGTCTGCAGCTGGATTCCTGGAAGCGGCGTCAGGGTGCCTCGACAAAAGAGGGGATAACTGTCACGGCTGGAATCCCATTCCCGGGAATGATCTGACGGACATACCATTGTTACAGTTTTATTTCTTCCTGAATAGTTTGGGAGCCACGCTACTGTGTCTGCTTTCCATGCCTCGCTGCAGTGACCCTCGTTTTTTGACAGAGGGCAGCAGTTAGCCGTTTAAAAAAACACACCGGCGGGGCTCCGCTTTGGTGGAAAACCAGAGCCACATGTCAAAGACGAGCCATGAACCTAAGCTGATCACACTCGGTCTAATTTCTCCAATTTCGGCTCGTTTGATTGCTCGGTTGAAAATTGTCTGTCTGAGGGCAGCCAAACCGCCACTTGCTCCGTCTCCGACAGCGTACTTGAATGTCCGCCAGCCATATTTTGGGGTTGCATGCGCATTGCTGCATTGAAACAATATGTCAGTTTGGAGCACGGCTTAATTTGAGCAACAAGCAAAATATGCTGCTTGAGCCATCTCGATATTGTGCAACAAAGTGCGTGACAAGGGGAGTGCCGGGGGTTAAAAGACACCGTCAACCTTCTGTCATAACATTTCTTCTCTCTCAAATCTTTAGGATTTTTTGTGTGGGCCTCTTGAGACCTTTTAATGACTGCAATATTCCACATAAGAGAATGTCATGGTGCTTATGTGCCCCCCCCTCACTCCCTCCCTTTAAGAGTTTACATCACCCAGTGGGTGAAAGGTAATTGTCTCTATGACAGGCTGTAAAGACAGTCGATAGGTCTCTGTGTCCTTCATCTCACACTTTTGATCGCAGCTCGAGCTGAAGTCAGTTTCATGTGCCGTCAGTTAAAAACCTTGTCACTCAAACTTAGAACAGTCGTTTCATTTTTTTTTTGGACAGGAAAAACAAAAGGCGGGCACGGCGAGGGCGTGTGCGTGAACTGTAATTGAACTCAACTGCAAATGATTTGTTCGGTCTTGTCAGTCGTTGTGAAGACGCGGACGCAAAATGTGACAAATTACTCGGAGTTCAACATGAGGCATCTTCCCTGTATAGGACACACAGACAGTGGGACCTGCCGGGGCCTTAATGATGTGTCACGGTGAGGCCCGCTGGAAAACTGTTATCTATCAACATCGCCTTCTGAGTGCGTGTCCACTGTTGGTGAAGACAGAGGAGGGAGGGCAGGACATTAAAATACTCAGAGAACTGACCGTACTTGTTGTCGTCCCCCAAGGCCCTCGTCTTCATAAACAGAGGTTGCTCGGGTACAAAGGGAGGGGGATGGAGGGGGAGAGAGGGGGGAGGGTTCATTCCTGCAAGGGTTCATGTACTCGAGCTTGGCATTTTTCATATTTACATTGCCTGATAGTCTCAGTAGATCTGTTCATGATATTTCCCCCCCTCACTGTTTGTTTGCACTTCTTTCTTCTCAACTAATGCTCTCCTCCACCTCCCCTCCCTAACTCCCTCCCTCCTCCCTCGCCCTCTCTTTTCATCTTCCTCTTCTGTCAGTGCGATATCCTGCACGGCCGCTTTCTAAATTCATTCTCTCATTGCTCTTTGATATATGTGTTTGTGTGTGTGTGTGTTATTCTACATCAGGACATATTTATATTTCAAAATGCATAGAAAGGATGTCCGTATGGAAAGATGATGTCTTGACAGCAGTTCATATAAAAGCAGAGCTGTTTGTTGTGACTATGAAGTGAATAGAGACACAAGAAAAAGAAGAGAAAAAAACAACAACAGTTTGTGACTGCACTTTCTCCCCTGGCAAACCTGTAAAAAAAAAAAAAAAAAAAAAAATAGGCCACAAAATCTTGAGGCAGATCCATTTCCACTGCACTGGGTTTACTTTTAACTGTTGCAGCCCGTCTGTCCCACACCTGGTCGCTGAGCGTGGCGCTGAACAGAGCGCGCTCTGTTCAGCGCCCAGACAAATCTGCCGAGGCGCACGGAAAATAAATCAGCCGCGCGTTCATTAAACAAAAAAGCTGTGGGCAGATTTATTTCATGATTGGGTCTCTCTCCTTTTTTTTTTTTACCGTCCCCTTAGCTGTTTGCCCTCTGCTTTCATCCCCCTTACACAGAGACATTTAACTCTCATCTCATTGCTTTTCAGCTCCTTGTGGAGCAAAAGGGCCCCAGCTCTGCTTCTCCACTGGATCCTCTTCAAAGAAGGGGGAGACATCTGTATTGATGTTGTGTATCCACCTCTTTGCTATCTCTCGTGCTGCGGTTTGTACGGTGCTGTGGAAAAAAACAACAACAACAACAACAAATAACGCTGGCCCCAGCCACCTACATTGCCGCATAATCGTCCAGAAAAAATGTCCCCTATACCAGGAGAGCTCGGGCTCTCTGAAACAACACAGGCGAAACCTGCGCAAATACACCGCTCTGTTTAGAGAGAGAGAGGCGAAGCCCTCGCGGGAATAATCAGAGCATTAGGGTCAGATGGTTCAAAGTGTGCTATCTGTTTTCCCTCCTTACCCACACTTACACTCTTTGATACAAAGAAAATCCCATACCTCGTCCCCCAGGGGCAGCAGTTCTCTATGATAAAATCCACTAATTCTCCCTCTCTCTCTCTCTCTCTCTCTCTCTCTCCCCCTGCGTGTCTCTCTGGCCCACCGTGCAACGATAAAAGTGTTGATTTGTTATCGCTCTGACTCTGCGATGCACGGTGCACATTGAGGTCACGGAGCAGAGCAACTGTGAAACCGCAGCGCCCAGAAAACGGCGCTCGCGTAAGAATGAACGGGGAGGTTCGTCGGCTCCGTTTGAAGTCTCGCGCGTTTGCGCCGGTTTGGATGTTTGACTCTGCCTTTCCTTTGTGAAAACTCTGCTGCCGAACGCTCGCGGGTCATAAACCATGAAACGTTTCAGAACAAAACAAAAAGAAACGTAGTGGCCGTAGTTTGGCTTGTTGGTGTTACTGGAACATGACGGAGGGCCTTTGAGAAGTCTCACCTGTTTTACACAAAATGGAGCGGGCCCTCCCAGCTGCTGACAGCACAGCGAGCTTTGAGCTTCTATATCAGCTCCATCCTCCCGGCATCCTCTGAGGAAGGAAGCAGGGCAGGCTGCATGGGTGCCCCCCCACCCCGCCCCCCCACACACACACACACACACACCAGCTCCGCACCGCCATCTCCTGCAGGGACGCCGGTTATTTTTGGACCGCGGGCGGATCGCATTACGACTACGAGAAGACCCCTCAGACAGGAAATCACGCAGCACGCCGCCCGGCAGCTCCTCGCATTCTTGGCTCTCGGCCGGATCGACTGGTCGCCGGCTGGCGATTCGGCCCCGTGTGGAGACGCTGATCAGAGAGAGAGAGAGAGAGAGAGGAAAGCCCTGCGGAACCAGGGAGACATCTTCTTTTTCAACTGCGGATGACCTCTTCCCCTCTGAAATCACCGCTCTACCCATCAGCCCGCTGTGGCACGAATACATATGTACTTCTGTAATATTTGATGTACATTTTACACAAACTTGATATTTAATTTGACTAGTCTATTTGGCTCTAGTGAATGGAAATACATAGCCCCACCCATCAGTGCCCTGCTTGGTCATCATTGATATTCCTCTGTTAGCATCAGCGACGCTTTTTTTCTCCCCACGAGGAGGCTTGATGCTTTCAAAAGCAATGGTTTGATTTTGCTCTTCGGAGGTGAAAGCAATATTTAAAATCGAGCTCCTGAATGACTGAAATATGTCCTGGATCATTATGGCGCCCGAGCGAGACGCTGCACAATGTAGTCGTGTGTTGTGCTGTTTTCTTTCTCTCGTATGAACATTCCTTGGGTGAGCTGAAAAACCACACAGTTATTATGTGGTAGATATCAAAGCCGGCGCGGCCACCGGGGCTGGAGTGGAGAGCGTGGGAGGTTTGTGACATATACCCCCGAATTCTCTCCATCTGTCCACCTAAAACATGCATGCACTGTGCATGTGCGAGCAGCTCGGGTGCATGTCTGTGAGGCGGGCGGAGGGGAGCCGCGCTGATGCTAATGACGCTGTTTGGACTTCCAGCTCATTTCACTGGAGCATCATCGCATCCTCGGGGTAACCCCGGTTGGGGGGGACTCCTCAGCGAGTGCCATATGAAATGCTTTTTATAGGTAAAGAGTTGTAGAAATGTTGTGTATTCGTAGGAAAGATACATTGTTCTATCAAACTGTGTTGCGTTAAATCCAATTTGAATTCATTGGTGTCACTTCCCCCCGGTTTGTTTTCTTTTAGTTTGTGCGTGCATCTCTGCGTTCTTGGAAAAGGAATGCGTGCCACCGCCTGGTTTTATTGGTGTTCACATCAGCCTGACCTCAGGGTGTCAAGGGCTGTTGCTTCACCGTTACTTCGCCAGCTCAGGTTTCACATCACCCACACCAACTCCTCGGAGAAAGCCGAACGGAGGTGACCACTGCCTGAAACAGTCCTTCTCCCTCACATTTGAACGCATCTAATTTCCACAACGCCACATAGAGCGCTTGGCGTCCATCATGCATTACTATGCGCGGGCTAATACAACATGCATACACTCCTTAGTCCGGCTGCCTAAGTAAGTGGTAGTTATATAGGGGTGACCTTTAGAAAGAGATATCTGGAATTGATCTTGTCAGCTCACATTTGACCCCTGCCCTGGAAGCACAACATGAAAATATGCGTAATCACCCTCCCACCGAGGGATACTTGACACTATAACAAATGCTAAAAATGTGCTCGTCCTTGAGAGAATGTGTACAGTCCCCCCAAAAGTGCAGTTGTGCGAGTTATCCTGTGGTGTGGGGTTTCTGCTGCGTAATGGACAGAGTTGTCCCTTGCAGGACCGCGTATGTTGCTCACATTTGTGTCGCTCAGTATTTATGAGTCGGGTGTCTGAAATGTGCTTCTTCAAAAGAACGAGCTATTGAAGGACGGCGTGCCGAACTTACCCGTTACCACGCTAATCGCTTAGCTTCCTTTCATGCCCATTAGCGTCACCAGTATGGTCATGTGTGTAAAGACATGGGGACCTATACGTGTGGGGGAAGGCGTGTGAATCTTAAAAAAGAGTGTCATTCATCTGGTTGTTTTCCCTCGTTGGGAAGCAAATCGCCTCACATCTCTGTTTCTTATCTGTATTGGATGCAGGACACGGTGGTACCCACCCAGCGTGTGCAAAGGGCAGCGGCTGAGGAAGCTAGAAAACAGTACAGAAGCTGCCTATAAATAAACGGAGTAATGGTGAACTTCTCGCCCCATACAGCCTTGGGTACGGCGCATTCATTGGTTTGGAGGTATAGAGAGAGAGTGAGGAAGAAGGAGTCAACCGTCTCCCCCTCTTTCATCATTTCCCCGCTCCCACACCGCCGCTGCCCCAGAACCCACCTTCATTAAAACTCACTCGAGGGTTATGAATGGGCCTGTCTGGCCCGCGGCACGGCCTTGAGAGCCCAGCTGGTTCCTATTAAAGACTCTCACCGAGTGTGTGTATGTGTGTGTGTGTGTGTGTGTGTGTTGCTGGTGGGAGAGAGGGGGAAAGAGAGGGAGAGAGAGAGCGAGAGAGAGAGAGAAACAGAGCGCGCTCAGTCATCTGACACTGAGGGGTAACAGGTTCTGGTTTATCCCCGACAGGTAGCTCTGATGAGACACAGAATTCAGGTGCTGCGAGAGCAGAACCTGAGGTGGGGAGGAGGGAGGCGAGCAATGCTCTGTGGGTAAAGTGGAGTTGTTTTCAGGCCTCATAGGGTGTCCATCTGAGCCCCCAAAGTTACATGAAGTTAAAAAAAAACCCGCACAAGACCTCCCGTTTACTTCAAATATCATCCTCCTCATCCCTCACTTCCTGTGTATCTTCATCTTTCTGCTGCTTTCCCTCCCTCCCTCCCCCTCTCTCCTTTCTTCGTCTCCCACTTGCGCCTCTTTCACTGTCGTTCCGTTTCTTCCTCGTTCACCTGCCGGCCCTGTGTAATTTATAGTCATAAATTTGGGAATTGTCCTCTCTTTGCTCAGACCGTATTTTCCTGGCCGCGGTCCAAACACTGGGATGGGATAGCGGTCCCTGAGCCCAGACATTTTGGGCCCATTTTTATGAAAGTGTATAAATCTGACGGAGCCACAGAGGGAGGTATATATATTCTTAGTCACATGGCCCTTTTTTTTGGAGACGGGGGTTTGGGAGGGGGGGGATAAGAGGGCTGAGATTAAACTGTAAAAAATGAAGAACCCACGCTACAGTAGCTTATTAATATGTCATCCAAACCAGGGTCGTCTTCATGCAAGTCTGAGCCTCACTGCTCGATCTGTTAAGGAGAATAATGGGAGTTACACGATTAATATGATTGTGGAACGTAATGAAAACAAATCCATGTTATCCTGTCATCTTTCATGTATAGTCAGTCCCATGTAGCCTTCCATGCTTATACCTTCACAAAGAGCCCCTTATTGTATATAAGTAGAAACCCTTGGAGACCACTAATAATAGGAAGAAAAACACGACATCATGGACCGTGTAAAACTGTATCGGAGACATTTGAGCCATCTGTGTATTGACAAATGTCCCGTTGCTTTGAGTGTCGGATGCTGGATCCTCACTGTGGTCACGGTGATACGGGAGATAGACACATGGAAAGAGGACATTTATTTATGGTAGCACTCTGTTTGTTGGACAATATGGTTTAAATTGTGTCCACTCACACAATCCCCCCTCCCCTCTCCCCACTTTGTATTCCCAGGCTTGTATAAATCGCCTCACTTACGTCGGGGGTTTACATTCTCATGCCCTCCCAACCGCCAGACCCCCCCATCTCCCACCCCTTAAAGTATGTTTTTTCTCCCCCCCCCCCTCTCTTCTCTTTCTCCAATCAGTGACACTCTCATTCACAATAGCAACCTATACCCCTCAAGCATCCTACTGTTGCACTGTGCAACACATGTGCTTCCAATTAGGCTTTCTTTTGTGAAAAAGTGAGCCTCCTCAGGCCGCCGCCCCCTTCTTGTGTTCACACACCCCCACGTTAGTTCACATGAACACATATGGGTACAAGACATGAGGAGCACCCTCTTAATATTATTAGTATTGAATTACCCACTTTGGCGCGATGCAAATTCAAGCCGTCAGTCATGCCGCTGCTTAAATGTGCTTTTTATTGCCTTTCTTCCATTCGATGTCTTAAGAGGATTTCGGTGTGTAATGGGTCAAATAAATCAGCGGTGATAGATTTTGTGCATGTGGCTTTACTTGATCAGTGTCAGGAGATTCTTTCAGATGGATGAGTGTATGCCAAAGAATATAATGTGTGTATGAATGTCTTTGTTTTGAGTGGCTCACAAGACAATGCCACGAATAAGTCTCCAAGCTCTCTTCCCTGTCATTAGATATGTCGAAGCCGTCAGTGTTTGTCCCTCGGGAGCTGTTGCAGCCCACTGAAAGTCACACTGGAGGTGAGAAGAGAAAATAAGCAACGCTGTGAAGTTCTGCTTGTGACCACTAGAGGAGCCCAAACAACACACGAACGCCACGGCCTCCACTCGGTGACACTCACAACAGTTGCCGGGTGTAGAAGTCTCCAGCAAAGGAGGCGGCTTTTCTATTTGTCACACTTAAGCGAAATCCTCGCAATCAACTTTGCAATCGCCTTCCCACCGCTAATGGTTCCCGTGGTCTCCTCTCGGCCTCAAACAGCCGAGGAGACTTCAGGAGGTCTTCCATCACACAGCCTCCATTAATTACATTGGCTTCCACAAAATGGAATATGAGCATGTGTGCCGCACACATGTCACTTCACCGTTTGCCGGCGCCCTCCTCTCGCATTGCGGCATTGTTTTAAGTGCAGTTGTTTTCTAGGCCGCGTCTGCGGCGTGTGATTGAAATTACTGTCGCCAAGGAAATGCTCTAATTTGGCTTCACTGTAGACATTGTGGTTTGAACAACAGGTGTCTGTTATTTTTGGTTGCTTTGTTGCAGGGTGCTGTGTGTTTAAGTACCTTGTGTGTGTGTGTGTGTGTGTGTGTGTGTGTGTGTGTTTGTCTGCAAGTCTGTGTGCTGATGTGTGTCCTAGCATGCTACCTTTGCATCTTCAGAGGGACAGAAATACACAGCCGCAAGCTGTGACAAGCAGGAGCAAATAAGCCTCTACGGTTGGCTGAGCCCCACACCCATGGGATCCATAGCATTTGTTTACCTACCCCCCTTGAAGGTGTGAAATTTAAAAAAAAAAAAAATTAAAAAAGAGGTTCTTGAAACCTCTTCTCGGTTCACACGAGCAAATCAAACATGAGGGAGAGAAAGAAAAAAAAAAATCAGGTTACCAAAGTTGTTGTGCGCTCCGAATCAACCGCCACCGAATTTGACCTTTCAATCTTTCCATTGCTCTGTTTTTAGGTTTGAGCTGACAGGTAGGCTGAAAAGACACGGTCTGATTCGACAAGCCTCTATGTGTGATACGAAACCGAGAGCAGTCCGCGCTCACCATTCATTTAAATGACAGATGCGGAGACGCCGCACATCTTGAGACACAGCGTCTTCACGATGCAAAAGAAACAACATCTCGTGATGGATAACTAATAATTTGAATGCTTCTCAAACTCAAATCTATGAATAGGCAAGACATGTGTATGTCTTGCATCACCTTTTCAGACAGAGGCAAATCCAAGTGATTTATGTAATGTATAAAAAGATACATACATTACAGGGAAGTACTAGGTCTATATTCTTCCAGAAAGTCCCGCACAGTCCTGCCAGTTAAGTCTGACGATGACGCACTAAATCTTAAACCTGCATGGGCACTGGTCCAAAAGGTTTTTAGGAAGAGAGGCGAACTGATTTTGCACAGCTCGACGCTTCAGCCATCACTGCAGAAAGTGGTCGGGCGGCATATTTCCACCCCATAATTCTGATATCAACACAGACCGTCATGCCAACTTCTTGAACCGTCACACAGCCATTTCCCCTCCTGGTGAAAGAAGCAAACTCTAAAATCAGAGGTGGCGCGCAGCCAGAGAGCTGATTCGGAGGTGTGTGTCCGACACTTACACAGACTGTCGTATAGATGCACACTGACATTCACATGCACGCTCGCAAATATGCCTCCCTCTGGCCGGATCCGTTACACATGCGAAGGCATTCGGTGATAAATGTCTCGCAAACCGGGGCGACTCTTTTGACCTTCGCCACTGTGTCCACCCACCGCAGGCCCCAGGGAGTCCACCCCCCTTTGACCTCCTCCCGCCTGGCTGATCTATGTTTGAGAGACAGACAGAGAGACAGAGAGAGAGAGAGAAGGAGGGGAACAAGAGTTCTCTTACCCTTTGACCTCTCTCCAGGCCCTAAGCGGGGAGCCGGCTTGAGCCCGCCGCGCCACATGAGGCCCCGCTGCGTGGTGCTTTGCTCCTCTGTTATTCCAACTCTCCGGTTACAGTCCTAGACCCAAGGGGGTCTTTAACGGGGGCCTTGGGATCACAGGCCCGACTGTTAACAGCTCCAAGGTGAAAGGCCTCGGACGCTGCCCTAAGCCCTCCATGTTACATTCTCCCTCGGCTTAGCAAACTCCTCAGAGACGTCGGACCGCTCCTCGGGGATCTCCTTTTGGCTTGCACTCTGTACTTTGTGCCAAGTCCTGCCTCGATACCACTGTATTACTTTAATGCTTTTTGCACATTGCAAAACTGGCATTCGGCTTTTTCTGTCAACATATATGGTAGCTTTTTATGTCAAAGGTAGAGCACCGAATGCACAGATCATTAATCTCTATGCAACTGATAATTTGACTGCATGGAGTCATCAGTAGTGTTTACTTGATTCGGACATGTCATGTCATTCACCCAACCACCATCGGCATTGTTTACCCCTCACACAATGATGGATTGCAGGAGGGAAAGTGAACTTCTAATAATTTAAATATATGCATGGCTGTCAACTAAGTATTCCGCTGTTGTTTCAGCCCTTTTTTTTCCGACCCCACAATTTATCTTTTTGACAGTGTCAGCTCAGAGAAATTTTCCATTATCTCTCTAACCATTATCTGCTTATGTACCACATTTAAACCTGTCAAAATCAATCCAAATGTGGTAATTGATGTGCGATCCGCTGCAAGCCCGAAGACCCGCTGCTTATTTCGTCAAAATTACACTTGTCATTTTCTATCCGAGGACATGCCTCTCAAGAAAACAGTTGTTCTTTTCTCGCAGGTGTGATTCGTCTCCTCTGTCATCCCCATTTGACTCTTCGTCTCCAGCCTCACCCCTCTCTCTCTCTCTCTCGGTTAATCGTGTTACTTTTAAAGATTTGCTCTTTATATTCAGGAAAACTCTTTGAGGAAAACATCTATAGTTTAGCGTTGTTTGATTCACGTCACCCTGGACAAGTTAAATAGATTAAATACAATACCGGAGCTTGTCTCTAGAAATCCACAGTAATCTGAAATTGTCTGTGATTAATAGCCATTAGGCTGATCAAGAAGGGATTGAGGGTGGGCCCGAGCGCAAACAAAGACACGGAGGTTGGTGAAGTTTTGACAAGGGTGGACGAGCGTGGCGGTCTGAGGGTTTCACATGGGGGGGGGCGTAGCAGAAAAATGCAGATAGGACAACAGGAATCACACAGCACAGGGAACAGACACCAATTAGTTGAGGTGCAAGAACACAGAGGAAATGTAACTGACGAGGCTCGACCCGAGCGTACAGACAAACGGTTGAGATAATGATGATGAGCTGAGGGAGGGAGGCGATGAGTCCATTGGCAGGCAGGTGTGTAGGTGGACTGCGCCCAGGTTAACGACAGGACAGAAAGACACACACACACACATACACTGAAAAGCCAAGGTCAAGGACGACAAGAGAAAAGGGAAGGGAAACGAGAGTGCGACACGAGAGCGGCTGGAGCACGGCGTGAAGCCACAGCCGGGCTCGTGTCGTTTCATACCAAATCAAGAAGAAGAAAAAAGGTGGAAAATTCCTTCAGTGGAAGTTTTTCTGCCGTTACCATAATAAACCAATCTCACCGTGGAATCATTCATGTCACAATAGTTAACACAACAATGTTTCTTTCCCTTTTTCTTTTTTTAAACATTCACTCAATCTGACTCAACGTGTGCAAAACAGCTTTGGCAGATGGAACAATGTGATAATAATTGCGCTGTTGTGTCTGGCCTTGCTGAGGATTTCCTCCGGGAAGTGTCTGGCTGCAGTTGGGATGATGCTCCATTGAAACTGGGTGGAGGCCCTCCATCCCTTTACAGCTTAACAGGCTGCTTTAGGTGAAGAGCAGGATGACACTCTTCCCTCAGACACAAAGGGCACACACAAACACACACACACACACGCACACACGCACGCAAACACGCACATCGAGAAACCAATTGGATGAATGGTGTGCTCAACTATTATACAGGAAAGTAGCAGTCCGCACAACCCCAAATATTACAACACAAACCGATGCACAGCAGTGGAAAGGATCAATAGAACCAAAAACCTGACTAATAAATAAATAAAGGGTCTTCTTGGCAGAAAACAAATGTGTTTCAACTCGAAGCGAACATCAGCAAGTACGTAATGGACAACGTACTTCTGACTTATTCCACCTCGTAACTCTTTGGGGTCATCAGTTAGAACCAACAACGTATTCTGACTATGACGCAAAAGCCAGTTGTTTGGTTTCCCTTCAACAATCTTGAGATAACTCTCTTCTCTTGTTGTTCCCGACAGAAGACTCCCGAATGGTCGTCGTGCCCTTTGGTCTTGTTATGCGACTGCTCGCTTTGCGTCTCCCGCGGCTCTTGAGGTTCTACTATCTCGGTCACGCAGACGCGTCACACCTGCGCTGGTCAGCCAGCGGCCTCGCTCCCCTATTGTCTCCCGGCCTCGCAGTCGTGACCCCGAACGCCACACTGCAGGGTTCTGTTCCTATTTATACTGCAGGGGGGCGGAGGGGGGTTTCCTCCCCTTGTATTGTTGCTGTTTGCCAGCACTTCCTCCTTTCAGTCAGTGACCTCTTCTCTACTTCCTGTTTGTGCAGCCGACAAGTGGTCATCCCAAGGGTAATCTGGTAAATCCTTAATTGCTCCGGGTAAACGGGTGTGGTTGAAGCAGCAGGGAGTGTAGGGGAAATCTGAATCATTTCTAGGGCCACCTTGATTTATCCTAATATGGTCATAATATCCTGTTGGAACATATTGAAGTGCTGTGCGTTAATTATATCGGATGTGCGTACATAAACATTGGGTACATATTGGGATTCCTTTGTCTTGCTAAAGGGGCTTTTACTGCATTGACAGAAGGAGGTCAACTTCAATCACAAGTCTTAGGATCAATGGCTCTAACTGCTTTTAGCAACTGGATATGAACAGAACATTAGTGACATATTTGCAATACCATTATGAAATACAGGGTTCTCTTTTGTCTTTTCAACCAAATTACTGTACCATTAAATTACACGGTATTCCTATTGTTTTTTTTCTTATTAGTATACTAGGCTTTTAATGCAATGCTAATGCTATCACATCAATATGAAAACATGGTAATTATACCAGTGACATCAATAAAATGCACTTTTACCTAATTATTTGTGCTATTTTTTTTTGTAAAAGTCATCCACTAACCTTTACTGAAATCTACTTTTTCACTCAACTCTTACAGGCTTAAAATACACAATATAGACATTTAATGTCCTTTAATGTTTGAAACAAAATCAGTGTCAGAATGAAAAACAGTAGCTAACTTTTCACTAGCAGTGCTTCATTTCATCCATATTCAAATATATCTATCCACATTATTACTCTGACTAACTTTTCTGTAACTTTTCCTTGCCACCAAGGACCCATTATTTATCAATTTATGAAGATCCAGGCTGGTAGTGTGCAGTCGCCTCTGATTGCAGAACAATCTGTGAGTTCTACTTCAGATCTCACGTCCCAAGAGAGACCTTTTTATAGTTTAACAGGAACCAAACCTCCCATGTGGCTTCTACTCATCTGTGCGAATGACATAGTTTTCTTCATAATTTATCTCCGTTATTTGCTTCTCTGTCTTTCTGTTCCTCACACAAAGTAATCAGCAGTCATGAGGGAAAAGTCAAAATGTTTTTTTTGTGGCGATGGTGAGGCAAAGGGTTAAAAACTGGAACACTTTGCAGCTTCAACTCCAAATTACAATCACGCGTATACTTGGCAGTTTTGTGCCGGCCTTTTGTTATCCGGAGAGTATGGCCTCATGTGTTTAGAGGAGCAATTGAAAATAAACAATACAGTTGACACTGCAATTGAAAATCAGACAATCGCCAGTACAATATAAGCTGACGCTTGGGTGATACCAATGCATGGCTCTCCATTGACGCATACTTCACTTTGTTGCCCAGCCCAAGTTCAGACTATAGCAGGAAATGATGTAAATGGTGACCCGGAGAGGCAAAAACATTGTATAAAGGGAGTCTCATGAGAGTCTGGCTGACAATGGATCAAAACGAGAGCGCGAACAATGGAACACGAGTTTACTGACAACATTCACAGCCTCGACCAGATGCTAGTGTGAGAAAAAAAAAAAGCTCTAGTTTGATTATTTGGACCTTTGAGCTGTTAGAGCCAAGGGTACGGCCCACCTGGATGTTACAAAGCCTCATCATACAGAGATGGGAGGCTGAACTCCAACTCAAGAGCTCTTATCTCATTCCGACATCTGTTTGCACTGGGTCTTCCAGATGTTTCCTGCTTGGCTGCTGCTGGTTCTTAATCGAGCCAAGGGCCTGCGCACTTGTCCTCCCAGCTCAGTGTTGCTGCTGGGCCTTTGGGTCCCATCAAACGTGTTTACCTAAGGCCCCATACTGATAGTAACTTGGCGACAAGGCTAAATCATATTCCAAATGGCATCATCTGTGGGGGAGGCAAGTTATTTTTGATACAGGACAAGTGCTTTGGCCTTCGAGAAGCACAAATGGGAGGGTTTTTACTGAGTACTTTCTTATCCAAAGGACATTATGTAACTGAACTCTATTTGCTGCACTAAGGCGCAGCTAAAATAGTCAATCAAATGTGATAATCAGCCAACTGCAGTCCTTCAGGCCTACGTGACTCCATTCACTGCTTATTTCAGGAACGAATAAGGTCCTTTGTTTCATTTAAGAGACAGGTTGGATGACAGCCAAAGTCACCTTTCCACTAAATGCATTTCCAGATTGAAATGTGAACAATGACTTCATCAATATTCTTATATCTGATGCAGAACTTGATAGGCATTCAAGAGTCTCAACACGTACACAGCTTTGTGATTTAAAGGCACTGTAGCATGATGTGTTTGGCATTTTTTTGTTACATAAGCGTGGCGAGAAACAGGATAGTGTGACATCATGAGAAGTAGGATTTCAGTTAATTCTGACCATAAGTATACATTTTGTCAAAACATTTGTTAAAGTGGGTTGAATCAATATTTTTAAATTGAAAAAAAATGGAACCCGGATTATACAGATTAACTTTGCTGCAGCGACAGCAGTTAGCTATTTTCACCAATACATGCATTCAAAACTAATTTTGTGTAATTTCCCTAGAAACTTTAGCTGGAGACTGACCAAAGCAACTCGGTGGAGAATGTAGAAGAGCATTTAGCAGATATTTTTGTATAATAACCATAAAAGTTGGTGGAGACCAAAAACAAAGCAAAAAGGAGAATGAATTTCCTTGGGTGGCTAAAAACACAGCTCTAAATGTGTGCTAATGTAGCTCTGTGTCGACTGGATGATCTAATAAGTTACTGTTTGCGAAAACATTAAAAAATCAAAGTCAGCACTGCTTGTTTTTGCTGCCCCTTGTGGCCAAAAATTCGTGATTGATGTTATAGATAGAGCTTTGACCCTTTTAAGTTTACATCTACGGAACCAACAGTACTTTTACTTCTCGTTCTAAAGCTTTATTGGTGGCTCACTTGGTATTCCTACAATACATTTGCATACATTCATCATTATTTAATACCCAGTGAAATTAAGTTGGTGATGAAATACTGTGTTTTTGTTACTTCACCCCAAACCTTGGCATCACTGTTGGTGGTGGACACTGTCACCGTTTCACTAAAGCGATCCACGCTTTGATCTTCTGCTTAAGTGGCCAAAGTGAGATCTACAAGTTGTGTATCCGAGCAACGCAGGGATCAGTCTTTTACTGCATCTTGATAATCGCTGGAGACAGTCTCTTCCCAGATGCTGACTTACTCTATCATAACTGACAGCCGTGGAGACTGCCTGCCGACTATCTCCTGTCTCATCCTCCTCTTCCTGATATTCTTCTTCAAATTCTCCATCCAACCCTCCTCCCTGCTTTATCTCCCCCTGTTCCCATTCCTCATGTACTTTCTACTTCCTCTCATTCCTCTTTTCTCTATCTTTCCTCATCCCCATGCTGCCTGAACCAACACTGGTGTAGCAATGGAACAAGGTATAGCTTAGTCGGACCTTTAACATACTATATAATCATTATTTCTTCACAAAAACAGAACTAGTGTTCTACAGTTCGAACTAATCAAAGTTCAACATTATTTAATTAGTTCTTCATTCCAAGCTATTTGTGTTGTTGCCCCAGAGAACAAACACCTCTCCTAAATTCCTCCACCCACGCTGTGTTTGTAACACATTCAACTTGTTCTATGTTTCGCAAAATCACATCTGCTGGAATTCACGGCACAAGGTGTCTGTCACGCTATGCTGCAGGGCTGCAAGACGAGGCGAAGACTGCAGACGAGAAGCCGGGGCACATATTACATCACACAATGAGTGTCTGAAGCCCGCAGAAAGATCACACAGACGTTGTTTGATGGTTTGGCAAATGCGTAAGCGCCACTTCTCTTTACCCACACACACACACACACACACACACACACACACACACAAGACCAGAACGCTACATCACATCGTTGGTTCTTGATGATTTTTTTTCTTCTTTTTCTCCTGCTGCAAATCATCAAATCTCTTAGCAGAGAATGAGAAGCAGGACGTGTCCATTTCCGTGCAACATTGGCAGATCAGATGACTAACTCGGCACAGTTATGATTCACGCAAATGTGCATTCACGGAGGTAAAATCCAACTCTTTCGCTGTGTATGTTGTGGTTCCTCGTGTTTTGCGTCACTGTGAAGCAGCAGTTATGTCATGCGTATTCATTTTGAAACCGTTTCCAGAGAAAAGACACTTCGGCAACACACTTCCACCACCTGGAAATGCTGACAAATACTGAACATTCGGCAACCAAAGAAGTATGTATGCGAGTGTCTGTCGGTGCAATGCGACAAAGTTGTGAGCTGCACTGTATGGATGTAGCAAAAGGAAATTGTAGCCTGTCCAAAAACCCTCCATGTAAATCTGCTATCAATTTTGAGTTATTTCTAGTAAGCGTCTATTCCTAGTGAGTTACTGTACTCACTGGCTTTTAGACAATGGGATCTATTTAATATCCTCCTACGTTTCATTTGAATTATAAGGATCAGAGCATATTTATGGGATGTACTGCCAGAATGTGTGATTCTTTCCAGACTGTTTGGCACAAAGCTTTGCAGAGTGCCCTGCAGATGCTTCTTTTATTCACCTTATCTGCCTCTTTTTTTTTTCCCTCCTCTTTTTCGTTCTCATTTTTTCTTTCATAAAATGCTCCGGCTCAGTCTTTTTTTGGAGAAACGAGAGAGGAAATCCATCAGATCTGCAGTGGTGCACCGTACCTCTGGGCTCATAAATTGTACATGCCTCAAAGTAGCAGGAAGCACAGGCCTAATAGGGTGTATCCTCCAGGTTTCCTGTTAGGTTAACCCATTGGGTCTAGGGTATTGTACCCTGCCATCGGATCACAAGGAACGACCCCTTCTCGCCCTGACGTTTAAAATGAACGCACCCATAATGCAGTCAAGCTGCAAAGCCATCGCTGAACTTTTTCTTGTGTTGCATTGTAGATATATCTTTTTTTTTTTTGGAAACACGCGCCACCAAACCTCAAGCTATTCTAAAGCCACGGTTATTATTGTTGCCACCGAGGAGATAAGTTGATCTGCGAGGTGTATTGGGAGGATCTTATTCCTGGCTGGCCACGGCGCAGCAGATAACGTCTCGTTTACACGGTGAAGGACGATCAATGAGTCCCACATATCAAACAGTTATTGGGTTTCCATACCATTATTGGGATCACCACCAGTTCAGACGCACGCATGCATACACCGTATCACCTCTTGATTGAATTACCAGCTCTTCACTCAGTCTCTCGGGGATGACGTGGGACTGGCATCGAAAGGGTTATATGGGAGCGCTCGAAACTCAAAAGAGAGAGAGAGAGAGAGAGAGGGAGAGAGAGAGAGAGAGAGAGAGAGAGTAAGAAACCCCCCCATCTGGATCCAATCCCACCTGGGCCCGGATAAAAATAGAGGCTTTGTGATGGCCCATGGGCACACTAGTCTTTTTACTTTAAAGGTTTCATGGGTGGGTCCATGTGTGTCCTTGATACTGACCCACAATCTTCTCTTAATTGTCTTTTTTTTTTTAAATAATACATTTTTACTTTAATGACTGTTCAACTAGAATGAAGTGAGGCTACAAGAAGCCTCCTCCCCGTCTCCCTCTTGGTTTTCTCACACTTCATCTCTGTCCGGTGGGATGGGTCGCAGGTGTTCGGGAGAGACACACACATCCACGGCAGTTTGTTCAGCTGGTGAGGAGAGCCGGCCACGGTCTCCTCACTGAATTGAGTTAGGGCCCTTGGGGGTCATCCCCCGTGTGCCTCTTTTCCCAGATAAAATGCTCAGATAAGACATGTTGAAAGGACATGTTTCCAATTTGGCTCGTGCCACCCTCATCCCTCTCAACCCCTCCCCCTCCCGACCCATCATCTTTCTTCTTATCTCCCTCCCTATGTCTGCCTCCCTGTCTGCCTTGGTGCATGTGTCAGACAACTGATTAATTCCCCCCGGAGGAGAGAGAGAGAGAGAGAGAGAGAGAGAGAGAGAGAGAGAGAGAGAGAGAGGGTGAGGGTGAGAGAGAGAAAGAGAGAGTGGGGGAACACAAGAGGTGAATTGATAAATCATCTCTTTATTCATCCACAGGTAAATAAAAAAACATGTCCGCGCTCAGAAGATGCATAGATCTACCCTCTGACACCCACAGATGCTCTGCATTACAGTAATGTCTTCCTGGCCTCGCCGGTGTAATTTATACACAGCTTCTACGTGCAGACTCTTATCTACGCTGCACTCTCATGCACATGTGTCGCGTTGCTCCGGGAGGGATTGTGGGCATTAAGAGCGTCGTCTAATTCTAACGCACGTTTCTACTTGATGATGATGAATTATTCGGCACATGGTCACTAACACATTGTCGTCTAATCTTTTGCATTTGTTTAAACCTACTCAGGACAGCAGAAGCATGAGGTCTATCGGATCAGGACATATTTTAATCCCGCTCGCACACTCTCCATGTTTTCAACTGCTCTCAAAACACAGGGTTTTTTTATTCATCACACCTTTGTTAACATTAACTCTGCGCTGTAATGAATGCATTACGGGTATTTCTTCCTGTAAACGGTGATTTAATTCAATTTTACAAGGTATGAAATATGCAACAATATTTCTGTCATGTCAGCTCACTGAGAAGCCCAATCTGGTCCAGACATTTTCTTTTCGAGCAATGCTTGTTATTCACACCACCTGCTGTCTCACACAAATTCTATAAGTCCCTTTAGAAAACAGTCACACAATCATGGAGCAGTGACGTGAGGCTTCACATTAGTGACAGCAGGCCTAAAATTCAAGCTTCATTTACCATTTGCACCTTTAAAAAAGCAACTATTATTTGAGCAATGTTCACTGAGTCAGTTTAAAAGGAAAAGCAAGAACCAAAGAGGAAAGAGAAAGTAATAAAAGGCACATGAGGATATAAGTCGAGCGCCTATGCCTAATAAGTAGATGACAACATCTAATAATAGCCTGGACAGCAACGTACTCGGCAAGCAAGTTAGCAACCAACGTGTGAGTGTGTCTTAAGCTGCAAAATATGACAACAAGTAGTCGAACAAGTAGCACTGACCCCAGCTCGGAGACGGCATTTAGGAGTGGTGGGTAGTTAACCCGTCAAAAACTGTGGAACCACTTTTGTCTCCGGACTTCCTTTTGCCTGTTTGAGTCGTTGTAGGAACCCCAACTTAAGTCCAATACTTGTTTTTATTGTATGTATTTGTTCAGCAGTCTTGGGGAAAAAATGTGTATCTGCATAAAACAACACTTTGAAAAGATATTGTGATCGAAACTATGAACATTCAGCGCGAGTATGAGCCAGATTCCCCCTGGAGTGGTCAATAAGACACCTTTTTGGAAAGATTAGGATCTAAAGAATCAGAATCTGCAACAAAAAGCACATTAAAAGAAAGCCTTGGCCTGTCAGGAGGGATTTTCAGTCAAAAAAACTGTGTCGTTCGGTTGAAAAATGGAAAAATGATGTATTTTATGCCAAAAGATTGTCTGAATGGGGCATGCTGGGACTTAAAATGTTTACAAAAGGTTAAGAGAGGCTGTCCTGTTCTCAAAGGACCATTCTGCAGTGTGTGTAGTCCCGAACATATATGCTAAGTGGCTAGCAATACCCACGAGTCACATGGCATCACGTCCGATAGAAGCCGTGGCCGTCAGCACCATGAAGGGAACGAACCCGAACCGGAAACGGAGTCAACCGACTTCCCGCCAGCGCTCCACCCGGCGTCATCCCGTCGACGAGCTCACTCGGGTCAGCGCTGGTCGTCCTCTCGGGTCAGCAGCCACGCACACAGTTCAACACTATTTAGGTTAACAAACAGACACAGATAGAAACTAAACCCCAATATCTCAGGCGGGGTCGCTGAGGATTATCACTCATCGTCCATCAAGCGAAACAGCGGTGGCCATTGCCGCTGAGGGGCCCGGCTCGCTTGTCGCTAGTTTTGGGACGAAACTGTGTACCATGCTGATGAAGTTGTAGTTCATGAATATGCAGACATTTACCTTTTAAATAAAAAATAGGCACGGTCCGTGAAGCGTCACATCAGCCAAAATGACTTCATGTTGTGTTTTTTTGAAAAAAATCCTCTTTCCTAGTATGCGACAGTATGTGATATTTTTTTTTTTATCATTCAGATAAGTGCAATCAAAACAAAGCCCGTCTTGGTTTGTGTTGCTTTTTTTGTCGGTTAAGGTTTATCAGGCGTTCAGCTTTGCGAGAGCAGCAAAAAAAAATGTCGTCTGGGGCGGAGTTTCTGATAAAAGTGGTTTCCTGTATTTGCTTCTTTTAGCAAGTGAGTGTGTGTGTGTGTGTGTGTGTGAGAGAGAGAGAGAGAGAGAGAGAGAGAGAGAGAGAGAGAGAGAGAGAGAGAGAGAGAGAGAGAGAGAGAGAGAGAGAGAAAGCTATTGGGGCCAGCAGTTCGAGCTAAACAGAAAGTGGAGAAGATTGTCGAATCATCAATTGGTCATTCAGTGTGTGTGTGTGTGTGTGTGTGTGTGTGTGTGTGAGAGAGCGCTGTGTTTACAAGTAGCTAATGGTTGCCTGGCCAGTGACCCTCACAACAGACTGCCGCCCCCCCCCAGTCTTCCATTGCTCAGGCCTTATCTGCGCCGCCACTGCTGCCCACCCATTCTCATCTGCTGACAGGGAGGGGAAACTGAAAGTGCTGCATAGCTGCTTTAGCTACTTTGCACACCCAATGAGTTGTACTTTCTGAATGTCAAGGGTAAGTGTATGTCCTCCTCCCTGAGGAAGTACTTTCTACTTTTACTGACTCTGAGTTCAACTGTATGTTTAACATTGATTCATGATACTCTCTCACCGCTCACTTGAGACATCCTCTTGTTCTTCTGATCACTATTTAGAATCCCTTATTGACTCTTGGCAAGCACATTCAGTTGATATTTCTCCAGATGTATAGGTGAACGTGATGCTCAGGCCTACTTCATGCTCACTATGTGTTTTTTAGTGTTTGTAATCGGCTGAAGTGTTGCGACATGTTTGTGAGTTACAGCAAAACGGTGCAAGAAACTGACTGAGAGTATGTGAGGAAGATAAGATAGTGTGGTCTGGATTTGTTTTTGGATTTGATTAGGTCAGGATATGGTTAGGCCAATAATAAAACACACATTTACACATTTTTAAAGAAATGAGAAATTTAAAGTAATAGTCAAAGAGTTTGGGAACATCAGGTAGTGAAATGAACTATTGTTCTCACTCAGCTTGTGGATGCACGTAATAAAATACTTGTCTTACTCATCCATAAAATACAATTTGAGAAAACTATATACCTATCGAGTATGTAAAATAAAACAGTAACAGTACTGATTACAGTCAGTGATGCAGCTGTGTTACTGACATTAAGGACAGTGACTAATAAATAGTATATACAGTACAATGATTTATGGTAGACACAGTATACACAGAAATCAGCTATTTCTAGTCTGAAAAGCAACAATATGAACAATTGAATAGGGTTCAGAGTAAAGTACAAGCACCATTTATATATAGCTGGAGTTAGCCAGGAGAGTTTAATAAATGCAGCATAATGAAGTGTTGTGTAAAGAAGCACTTCTCTCCCGACACACAACGCATGCAGAAACGTAAGCATGAGGTCCACACGTTGCGTAGGCTCGCCGAGTTGTAAATGTTATGCAGTCCTCCGATGAGTCATTTGAAAAGGACGACTCCAGTTGGGCTTTGGATATTGGAACAGATATAAACACACGTTCCCCCGACAGGAAAACATTGATGCTAATCTACATCGGTTTCTATCGCTCCGAGATCCAAATGAAAAAAAAAAGAAACATCCCAGCCCCACCCCCAGCCCCCGCCACCCGTATAGTATATTCAAGAGCAGTGTCGCTCTGCTCTGCTTTGTTTCAATTTGTTATCACCTGACAGCCGCATCAGCTGTCCTCTGACTCAGTACTCTGGGCTCATTCCCCCCGACCACAAGTTTGCCTTGGGTATCTCTTCCCCTCTCCGGCCATCTCTCTTTCTTTCTCTCTCACCCTCTCTCTCTCTCTCTCTCTCTCTTCTGGGTTAGTGACTACAGGGGGAGATGGTGAGAACGGCGGGCCGTAGCCTTTCCCAGCCACAGCCCCAGAAGATTGCTTTGGACCGAGGAAGCCCACCTCTTCGCCTCAGCACCCCCCCGCCCCCCCTCCTCTTGGCCCCCAGTGATGTGGGAAAAGCCTGGGAGGGTGTCCCGCTGAGCGCACTCAGGCCGTCGTCCCAGGCTCCAAAACTATCACCCCCCCCCCCCCCATCAGTGGCGGCGGCGGCATCAGCAAGGCCCGGCCCGAGAGCTTGTTAAAGTGAGCTCGCTCGGCGGGTTGTTTACTTTGCCGTGTTGTTTCACCTTGCCTCAGACCAAACAGGAGACGTGCCACACAAGTTGCAGTGGGAGTCGGCGAGGGTGAAGTGCGTCAGTGAGCGCCGACGTCCCGTTACCGCTTAAAAAAGATCTGTGTGTACACATCTGTCCGGCCGCGGTCACGAGAGGGCTGCCGCGTCGTCAAACTCGTCACTTTTCATGAAATTCTGTTTTGTTTTTGGGTTTTTTTTTCTGTACCGCTTTTGAAAGAAGCGAACGTTAAAGCAACTGCGAACAAGCTCTTTAATAAGCGCATTGACGGCTATCCAGCTGCACGGCTCAAATTTGAGAATTACACAACGTCCATGCGAAACGAGAGGGATTGCATGATGGCCTGGTGAGTAATCTCTGGCTAGTCCCCGTGTGTTAAACTGATAAAGAGCAGCAGGATCTGTGTAGTGTCAAATCCCATAACAAGCCAAACACACGCTTGTGCACACACACACACACACACACACACACACACACATGTGCGGGTAAAATGACTTTGCACCACTGCAGGGGATGTGAGCGCCAAAACATGGAGGAAAGAGATAAAATAAAGAGAGATCATTGACCTTCATCGAGGCTTAGGGAGCATTATCATTCTAAGATCCTCGCATGTCTCCAGCAGCCGTTCTTGCCATGGGAATGTGTATCGTTCCACCTCCTTCGTCACGATGCTTTCATGTGAGAAGAGGAGCTGAAGCAAAGCCAAAACTGCTCCGGAATCTGCACGTTTTTTTTCTTCTTCTTCTTCTTCTTCTTCTTCTTCTTCTTCTTCTTCTTCTTCTTCTTCTTCTTCTTCTTCTTCTTTTCTTTTTCTTTCACAAAATACACAAAGAAGCATAAATCACGACTGCTATAGTCTACGTTCACATGCACACACACACACACACACACACACACACACACACACACACACCCCTCTCTCAGCTGAGAGCTTTAGACTCTTCCAGTTAACCCGTTGCACTGAGTCAGCATCCACAAGCGAGCGAGCAGATCTCCGTGAGGGAAAAACTCTGTGACCCGAGTAGCGTCCGTCCACGCCACGGCGTGTGAACACCATCCTCCCTACCTCCCTCCCCCCCCCCCCACTCCTCCCGCCCCCCTCTCTATCGTCCACCACTCCATGCTTAAACATGGCATTGCATTTTTCCTCTTGTCATCTTTTGGTTTCATTGGCTCAGTGAAGTGGTGAGCAGTTGGCACCAGACTGCCCTGTTTCTGCTTTTACATGAGCTCTGAGTCACCAGAGCTGGCGTGGACGCTTGGGAGATACATTTACTGTCTTGGGGTGAAGGGGGAGGGGGGGGGGGCAGCATGTATGATGTGATTGTGGGGTGGGGCGTATGATTTGTGGTTTTGTGAGCAAGAACTTCTCGGCACGTCATCATATGACTTTATTCTCTCACACGGGGAGAGAAAAGAGGATGTGAGCACACGGATTGTTTTATCGTGGAAGAAATATCAGCGTCGCAGACTCATAATAAACATGTGATTACAGAGCAACCACGGGGGAGCTGATGCCAGTTTATGTAAATATTGGTGGAAGGCTCAGATATGTCACTGCTCAGCTAATAATAAAGTGATGATGCTGCCCTGCGGTTATGATTCAGGGAGACATGTTCTGCTGATGGTGCTTACAGTACACATAAAGGCTGTCTGCCCTTCACTCATTTTATGTGGTGAATTTGCCTGAACTTGAATTTGAACTCTTTTTTTTTCAAACTGACACAGACAGACCTTCACTTCCAGTTCTTCCATATATATCTACGCAAGTAGAACTTCCTTGTTCCTGCTTGGCACCTGCTATAAAGCAAACTTAACGTCTAATATTTACTAAAACAGGCACTTTACTCTGCTACAAAACGCACTCGTTTCGAACCAAAAGGGAATTATCTTATTTTCATCAGACTCTTGTCAGAATTACATATTTACATTGCCTCTAAGGATAAAACAGTACAAAGGCAGTTGGACAACTCCAGATATGGTCATGTTTAGACTTTATAGAGGTTTCTTTTCACTAGAATTGCTGTGTATTCAACCTAAATTTGCATTTTCAAACAATATAGTATTTCCTAAACTACTGAGGGACCATTCATAGAGTTAAATGCAGAGGCTTGCTATCATTGACACACCCAAACACTAATTTGCAGTAATATTTTGAGTAATATTGAACTTCCAAGAAAAGTGAATCCCAAACTCAATTGATAAATGTCTCCTTCTCTGGATCTTCAAGAGATTTCTGTGGTCTGTTCCGTCAAATCACAGACTGGCGACTTAAGTCCTTCCGTTCCTTCGGTCCCCTTCAGCTGCCGAGCACAAACACATATCCGGAGACTAAAACCATTAGCACTGCAGGCTCAGATGATATCTAAAGCGTGCCCCCCCCCCCCCCCCTCCTCCTGCCTGACACAGCTCAGACCAGCGCTGTCAGACAGGAGCTGGTGTGTTAGGTGTTTAGGGGAAGAGGAGCTGACCGTGGTGCTGTACAGGTGAGCTCTGTGACACACCTGCCGGGCTCTCTCCCAGGTGCCTGCTTGGTCACACAAGTCTGTTTAAGAAATGAATGGAAAAGAAGACGAGATAAGATCAAATTCTGCTTTATTAGTCCCGCAGTGGGGAAATTGCAGGATTACAGCAGCAGACAGGTAAAGAGATACATAGGAAAATAAAAAAAGTACAGTAAATCAGTAAAGAATCCACAACAGCAATATTATCTATACAGACAGACTACAATGTATTTAAAAATGTATTTATATTGCACCACCGAAAGTGATTCAAGTGACCAATGTCTATGATTTTCAAGCAATTCATCGCCTGGAACCGTCTGACGTGATACAAAGAACTTATCAGAGACGTTATCAGCCTGGGAAAAGTCACTTTTTTTGAACGGATTAACAAGAATCTGCATGATTTAATAGACTCTGCACGCTTCCAGTCACGATGTGATCATACCGAGGTCTATTGTTTGAAGCATTCTCACCAATATTTGCAGATTAGCACAAAACATAAGCCTACAGGGATTACTGTAGGGGGATTTTGGCATTGTCTACACTGTTGATTTGCACCTTTCTTTCACTTAATTGCTTTACTGTTATACTTCTTGTGCAGCTGCTGCACAGCAATTTGAAATAAAGCCTCATCTTGACCACATATTTGTGTCCGGACTGCAGTGATCGCGCCCCTTGAACTGCATTTGAAGTGCTCCAACGGATTTAGCTCCTTTGTTGTAACTCAAAATCATTGAATTTGACATTTGACGCCAGGATTCTCGCTCATCATTCTGTCTTCTACGGACGTTGCCCGGCGCTCCGGGGCCTCTCCTGGCCTCGGCAGTCTGGTCCCTGAGAGCCGGGGGGAGCCGCCCTCCTCGCTCCTCTCTCCCCTCCCCTTTCGCGCGACGCTGCTGCAGCTCACAGCTCAAGAGCAAGCAAATGTACTCACTGTGTTATTGCAACAGAAATAGTTCATTCATGTTGTATACATATGCCTTCACACAAACCCCGGGTGTTTCTGTGCTTTCCCACAAAACTTTAACCTCTGAAGTGCCAAAGGTCGAAGCAGCTTACTTCACTCACTGTGGTCTTTGCAGAAGGGGCTGTGCCTAAATTCCTCATGGGGACAAGATATGTAGTCACTCAGCAGTCTTACTGGAATTTTACGAAAGCACTCAGTGAACAAGGGGTTTGGATTATTGTCCAAACTTGTCATAAAATGTGACGTTTGAACCCAAAATGCAGGAAACTCCAAGCAACAAGAACCCGGAGGAGTAATTGTAATTCAAGATCTGGTACAAGAAAGGAGTTATCAAACATATTATAACTAAATAGGCTCTATTAATAACCATATTGAAAACCCAGCCACTCACACTAAATGTAGTATGAATGACATAACAATGTATCGGCTATTTAGTGTGCAATATGAACACCTTTTGTGTGTCATTTGTGCACCATGTAGTCTGTACTGACAGCAATGTAATGATGAAACTCTCTCGATAAGTGACATATACGTATAAAAGTATAAGTAAGATAAGATAAAATAATCCTTTATTAGTCTCTCAGTGGGGAAATTACAGTAAAAGACTGTATAAAATGCAAGAAGGATCAGTCATGCAGCGCACGTGCATCAAGCACTCAGATTTGTGCCTTTATAATTGTGTGTGACTAAGTATTTTGTATGTTTTTAAGTTATGTTTAAGCCTTTTTTCCATACATATGTTACTCGGTTAAACATATGTGGCTTATAGAGGATAAAGTGCAGGTGGAGAAATGAGCCGAAAGGTGATTGGCCGGTGAAAAAAAAAATCAGAAGGCTGATTCAGAGGAGGTGGGATGATGGACAACAACACAGAGAACAATTCCAGTCTGCAAAAAGTCTGAGTGCATCTGCACACAGTGGCCAACTATGACAAAACTATTAACTATTCCATTATTTCCAACAATTCATTCACGTTGGTCTTGTGAAGATCACGGTCTCAGCTCATCTGTAGGGGGCTATTACTCAGCCAAAGCGACGCATGAAACACGTCATGAAGCCCAGCATCGGCCAGTTCTCATGACTCACTGCAAACAGTGGGACAGCAGGTGCTGCGATTCGGCTTTTCACGGCCTCCTCCCTCGTACATCTCACTGAAACATATTTGCGCTGACCGTGTTTTGTGCTCGCTGTGCTTGGCCCGGTCCGCTGTGTCAGAAGGAGCGAGTGGAACAGAGAGGCAGGCCGGGCAAGAGCCAGTGAAAAAGAGGGCCGCAATATCCAAGTCTAAAGCAGAGATGCTCTTGCTGATGCAACAATAAAACATCAGAAATGTACACATTTTTCTACGGTAACCAAAAAAAGAGAATAACATATTATCTTGGGATGTGAAATACAAGGTGTCAAATATAGACTTATGTGTATTATTGGAACAAACCAAAAAAGTGAATAGCCAAAATGAAAAATGCAGACAATCGAAGGCCGAAAGAACAAAACCTCCCATCTAAAATGAAATAAAAGACTTGTTGTTTTCTTGCAGAATGCTATCTGTTAAGATTAACTTAACAGATACATAATACATAATACAAAATACAAAAAGAAGAAAAAAAAGAGTGCAGATAGGAGGTTCCCCCCACTTTTCCTGGATTATTGTCCAGATAGGAGGTGTTGCATTTTGACCATCGATATGCATCTTTACTTGAACGCCGTGCTTTGTTCAGCTTGGATCTTTCCCTTCGCTCATCACCTGACTCTTTTCTTTACGTATTAATGTTTATTCATTCTTCCTCCGCCATCGACCCCTTCTACCTTCTTGTTTTCACTTTCAAACCACCTGGTACGTGCTCAGGTAATTACACCAGACAGAGATATAAAGGTTGAGTGAACCTATGATGTGTAATTGGTGTGATTATATAGAGCGTGCTGTCAGCAGGGAGATGAAATCTCTCCTCCACTAATGTATTATTAGACGTGATTGGCATTCACTGTCTGTGAATGCGTTGTTGATTTTGCACATCGTTTCATTGATTTTTTTGGGGGGCATTATAAAATGCGCATTTCTGACCCCCGCCCCTGCTCTTCACAAGGAAGAAGTTTCATCTGAACACACGTCTGGTTAACATCAATTTCATCTGCTCTGAACATTTAATGGCACGGAGCACTAGCCCCACGGCACTGTAACCTGGTGCCGTTTTGAACGCAGCCGGTTTGGACTATGTCACAGTCATATATAAAAAGCTGACTGTCAAAACATTTCTTTAAGTCAAGCAGATTTTTACCCAACAACGCCAACAACAAACCGAGGCAAATAACGAAAGAAAGATAGAACGCACATGTCATGGAGCCGAGCGCCGCGTTCAAACTGGAGGTTAACCCTCTGCTGCAGTGGCACGCTGCAGATTTATGAGCTTGGACTGACCCAGGATTACTCCTGAAGACGAGTCAGCACCACTGCACTGTAAATCAGGCTTTTGCCCAGCAGGAGCAGGAGCACAAAACAAATGGTGTCAAGGGTCAAAGGTCAATGGGGAGGAAGCTCAAAATCAGGAAGCCGCTGGTCATATCTTCATCTCCCTCGGAAGCCTATGCTTATCATTAGCACCATGGTTTACAGTGTACAAATGGATATTAGAATATCCTTGAAAGCAGTTATTCGGCATATATTTTAACGTACATAGTCCTCATAAGTAACCCTTATTTTCCTTTATTGCTGTCTGTGATGTTTAGATTTGTCAAGGGGCAGCGTCTACACAACTGTTAGTAATAACGTCTACATTTCACTTGACCTGCCTCACGGCCTCCAAGTTATTTCTCCCATGATTGTTTAGCCACGAGGGCCAGAGCCTATTAAGCAGTTTACTGGCAGAAACAACACAGTCAGCCGTACCGGTGATAGCGCGCCATTGCTAAGAACTGTGGAGACGGCTGCTTACATTGCGTGTTTCTCTCTGGCTACAGTGAATCACCATGCTTATTTCTGAATATCTGTGGAAAGTACCTGCTATAATAAGCAGGCTTTTCTGCAGTTTGTTGACTTGACTGCAGTTGAAAGTCACGCAACACAGGCAGCAGTAATATGACCACACAGGAGGGAAAAGCTGTGAATGAAAGAAAGTACGTGAGAAAGAAAGAACAGCAGAAGCTGACGCTTGTGGTCAAATAAGTTGACCTTTTGTGCTATTTTCTCATGAAAAAGTGAGGGATGAAGTACTGCGGGTTGTAAGGGTCTTGAATGTGTGTCAGAGTGTGTGCGCCTGGGACAAAATAAAGTGTGTCTTTACCAATTTCTGCCCTACTTTGCTCAGTTAGTCAGATGTGATTGATCACTTGATTCATGTGTAATGATGTATGATTCCTTGTAGCCAGACTTGTATAACATGGAAATTTAATGCACACAATACAAGCTGAATGTCGCCTAAAATGTCAAATTGCCTGTGTGTGTGCGTGCGTGCGTGTGTGTGTGTGTGAGTGTGTATAACCCAGACAGCAGGGAGAAAGAGAAGCGGTCTTTTCACTAACGGTGATTGGAAGCAGATGTTGGAGAAAGCCAAGACAGAGGAGAAAATGTTTCGGAAAATTCTCAGGGCTCAGCCTTCTCTTTCTGGGCCCTGGCCCGGGCGGCCAATCACGGGGCAGCACCCGCCGCTCTCGGGGTTGAAAGAAGGACTCCCATTGGACGGAGACTCAAACGTGGGCGTCGGGGGAGGGCGGGGCGGGGAGCAGATGTCCTGGGAAAGTTGCTGAATCCCAGTCGACCCGCAGCGAAAGAAAAAGCGAAAAACATTTGCTCGTTCAACTGGACAGTGACCAAAACCTGTTCGCGTCCAGCTGCACTCTCTTTCTCTCTCGCAGCGCTTGAACAAACACTTTCCACTCTGCCTCTGTGTGACCCAGATATGCACGCGTGAAACTATACATTTCAAATGAATCGGTGTGCGAGTGAATACTAATTGGATTCCCCTCAACAACAAAAAAAAAAGGGCTGCGAAGAACAATATTTTGTTTGAAAAGAGAGTTGACTTCAAGACCTCGCCCCGGCCGTCCTCTTTCATCTAGTTTGGGGAAATGAATGCAGTTGAGAGCCTCCGCACCTTTGCTGCCTCCTCCCGCCTCTGCACCTCTAAAGCCCCTCCGCTCCTCCTCTGCTTCTTTTCAACCCCGTGACCTTCACCCTCCCCGTATTCATCCTCATTCAGTTCCTCCTCTCTCTTCATCTCCATCCCCAGGCCCCCTCTCCTCACCTATCCTCCCCTCCCACCATCATCATCACCCTTATTCAGTCACACTCTAGTTCACACGCGGGCTCACCTGCACACAAAGGCCCCATCTCCCTCTTTTATTGTGCCAGCCTATTGCCTATTCACAGCGACGGCGCCGCACAAATCAATCATCTTTCCTAATGGAAAGTCCACATTAACATGAGAGGGACACTCCATTTCCGTCCCAGAATGCCAGGTCGACTGGTACCTGAGCTCCAGCCAATGAAGGTCCGGGGGCCGGCGGGCGCTCTCATTTCAGGCGGGATAGCAGGGTGATGCCGTTAGGTCCAAGGGTGGCTCCGGGAGTCAATGGTGTATTAACTGAGGATGCGACAACAGCAATAAAAATGCAAATTAGCAGCCAAAGCAGAGGATGGCCTGGATCTGCCCTTCATAAGCCGGGATAATACAGTCACCGCACCTGCCAAGACATGTGGTTCAACACATCTCAGACACAACAATACAAGGAATGAGAGGAGGCGAGGATCAGGGGAGGTACGGAGTGCGTGACAAAGCTCCAGGCCAGAGGGGCCATCGCTTAGAAAGGCAGTTTTATCAGTGAGAGACATTATTGGTTTGTCAAATAGCCTCCGTTATGCTTAATTTAGTTTCAGAAATGAGTGTAGATTCTTAATCCTATGCAGGAATCTGCAGAAGTTTTTTTTTAAAGTTAGTGTCGCCGGCGCATCTCAGTCACTTGAGCTGATATTTGGGGACGTAAACAGGCGAGAACACAATGATGTTCGAGAGCAAACACACAATTTGTTTCCGGTTTCAGTTCAAAAGGTGGACCCGTATGCGAGACGGTAAAATGAAGAAAAAAGGTGAGCTTTAATAACAAAAAGCTGGTGGCAAAATGCAAAACTGAGGGAGCAGGCTGGGGCAACAAGGAAAAACTAGAACTGTGACATGAAGAACAACGCAGTCAGTAACAGAGACAACCTGACAGCAATGCGACTTAAAACCCTGTAAATGAAATACACTTCATCTTGTTTACAGTGCAGTCATCTCCACTTCAAGCCATTACGTCTGATACTGTGAGGAGTGTATGAGTATTAAGAACACAAACAAATGCATGTGTGTTCATAGTCTATATTTACACACGCTACAAAGGAAAGCACCAGGCGCTAGATACTCATCTGTCTGAAGTGGGCATGCGGAGGAAGCTGTATATTTAGTGTTTCCGTGTGAAGCTGTACTGCAAAATATATATTTTTAGAAGAATGTATATAGTGCTTCGGCAAGAGACGTAGTTTGGGTACATGTTTGTTGTTTTTGTTTCGATGAAGACGCTTCAGGAATATAGTTTTTTCCCAACGCAAAAGAGACAAATTACATTGTCAAACAAGTCCATTTCACTGGTGCCCCTATGGTTATGGCAATATCCACCTCTATCAACCCTTAACTCTGTCTCTCTGTCTTTCTGTCGCTCTCTCTCGGCCCCTAACATCTATGAGAAGGGTCATACTTGAGAGGCCGCGGCAGATCTCGGTCCCTGGACACAACTGGAGTCCACTGGCCCACGTCCCCCCGCAACCACGAGGTACAATAGGACAAGAACACGTCCCCAGGCTACCGGGTCTTAAAATGGCCGAATCTGGGCTCTCGGGGACACAGCGGTCATATTTCACCACTTCTTCTGCGTAATGGAACATCTGAGTCGGTCTCTTGTGCGTCACAGGGATTCTCTTTCTACAAAAGGGGGTTGTAATTTAGGACAGCGAGGACGGATATAGTTGCGTGTCATCCTCATCATAGCAGAAGGTCCACCAGCTCAAATCATTTAGACTTTCAAAGCATTGTGACTGAAGTCAAATGCTGACAGAGACTTCGTGGTAATACAGTCGAGAATGTGTGATGTGTTAGATTTCGGTCTCCATTAATGTCCTTAAAATTCAAGATGCTATAAAACATTTCCTTTGCAGCCAGAGGGCCATCAGGCTTAACTTCAGAGTCATTAATACCCGTTCTGCTGCACTGATATTTACAATGCATTGGGATTGCATGGGCTGAGGACAGATTTACTAAATCTATTACAAACTACTGGACCACAAAACATGCGCTACGAGCTGCCACATGTTTTCAATTTGCCTCTAAATCTTTAATTTCTATCATTTCATTTCATCGCGGCGAATTAAGACTCCATCCGAGGCAAAAGGACACGCGGTGCGCACGCCTGCGAGCAGCGCCGCCAACCGACAGCTCCGCCCCGGAGCAGTATTCAAAATATTGAAATGGCCGTCACACGCCGCCGTCGACTTGAGAGAAGGGTTAGTGATTCATCGGAAAGAACAAAAAATGGAATAACTGGGCTGCTTCGCACTGACGCAGTTTGCTCCGCTGCAGCTGTCAATCATTTATGAATCGCTTTCCATTCCCAACCTCCTGTATTTTATACTCCGATACTAACTAACTCGAAACCCATTCTGTTCTGTCATCGCGCCCCATTAATAGTATCGAGGAGCAGCTAAATAAGTGCGAACTAAAGTAACCCCCATGATGCACTGGGCCTCCTGTACCCTTCTAGTACTGTGGTAACTTCAGAGTGGGCACAATATACTGAGACATCTCTCCTTGAGTCAAACTTAAGCAATAAGGTACGAGAGGCAGTACTGTATCGTCTATAATGTACAGTTCAAGGGTGTTGAACTGTACATTATTGTAGATACAGTACTGCCTCCAGTGCGTATAAACTACATACTACGATATTAATTCATCTGAATACACAAAAATCCTATTTTAAACACACGTCCTTCAATTAAACAGAGTGATTTCTGAATGTCGCCTTTTTGTTTCCACCTGATGAATTCACTCCAGAGGTTTTGTGTTTTTTGTAACTTTTTTTTAATATTGCAATACAGCTCAGTACTTCCACACTGCGTGGCTACACCAGTGCATCATTTAATCTCCCGCTGTCTTTCCCACTCATGTTCAGTCTCCGTGCAGGAGACAGATGCAGCTCGGTTAAGACGCTTTAGATAAATATTTAGGTTTGAAATCTGACAAACGGGGCCGCATTCCAGTGTCAAGAGAGCTGTGAAACGCTGCCTCTCCTGACTTTTCTTTGTCAGAAATCATCCGACGTCTTTCTTGCGACTGCCAGGTGTGACAGTTCTCGCTCTCTGCACAGACTTCCTCTTCTCTTTACGTCTCTCTCGCTGCTGTCTTTCACTTTTAAACACCTCTTTAAATCAGTGGAGGCTTTTTTTTCTTTGAAGGAGGCACAGAGGAGAAGGGGAGGAGGCGGGGCTAGTGTGGCCGCATGAGCGAGCCAGATTTGTGTCTGGGATGTGGAATAAGCAGGTATGAACGGTATCATAATGGTTTTTGGTCTTGTTCCAGGTCTGTTTGAACGTGCGCTGCCCTGGCAAGTATTTAAAAACCTGCCTCGCGATCCCGTCTGGTCTGCATCATGAGCCCGGCCGGAGCAGAGGGAGGTGGAACAGGAGAAGAACCACCTGTGTGACCTCCGCCTGCCCTCCGCCAAGAACACCACCGACAGGTCCGACGGGGAGAACATGGCTCTGATTTTCAACAGAGGACCCGATCATGTTGGCTTCGGGGTTCCATGAGAAATACGTTAAAGCTGTCATGTACGCACAGTATATTCTGTCCTGCGTGATTTATCCCTTACGTGCGTTTCATTTCATCAACATCGTTGTCACTTTCTCATTGCGTTGCACGTTGTAAAACATGACATTTATGGCAGTTGACCTAAATGCACATTTAGAATACATTTCTATTGTGTTCTGCTTCGACTAAAAACGGATAAAACTGTCTTTTTGGCCGTCTTGCTAGACGGCAACGAGCGGAGGAGGAGGAGGAGGAGGAGGAGGGGGGCAAACCAGCTGTGGTGTTTGGGGCGGCGGGCCGCGGCCCCCCGTGTGTTTTCTATCTGCAGTGGCATTTATATGAGCCCGGGGTTACAGGCACATGAATGGGCCCCAGTGTGCTGGTTCTGGTTTGACGTCACCTCATCAGTGCGCATGGGACACACTCGTTAAAACCGTGACACTCGGTGGCCCGCATGGGTTTCAAAAAGAACGAGGGCCCCCTTTGAAGCTCCAGAGTGTGGCGCTTTAAACAATAGACAGATTTGTCTGACTAATTTGTGCCACTTTGGGTTACGGAGTGGTGCAGAATCAACTGTTAAAGTTAAACTATCAATGTATTACTAAATGTCCGTATGTATAAATGCGTTTGAATCAATTCGTCTATCATCAATAAAGTTGAATTCATAATTTATTGTGTCTGTTTGACACCCATCCTGCACAATACTACAATAGCACAACGTAGCCATACAATGACTATGTTCATAGTTATAGTAAAGAATAGTGTTACTTCTATAATTTGCATTTATGAGTCAAAACAGTAACGCCACACAGAGGAAGGAATCTTTGTTCACATATATTTTATAACATTTTGAAGTACATTAAGTACATTTTAGAAATAGAAGCTACAGTTTATAAAACCTTTCCAGCAGAAATCATTGATGGGCCAGCATCAGCCTTTTTTCTCTAGCAGACAGGTCTGTTTTCTATATAAAAAAAAAGAATACAAAACAAAAACAAATCGCTACATTATTTTGTCCTGCGCTACCTTTATATTCCCATGAAAGCACCAGCTGTCTGCATCTCTCGTCTTTTATAAAATATAAATTATTGAAAAATATTCAAATGTTTGTGAACTAAATACAATAAAAATGATCTCATAACAAAAATACGGAGACACTATAAAATATACAAAAAAACAACAAAAAAACATCCAAGACAAAAAAAAAAAAGTTTTCCTTCTGAATCCATTCTGAGATATGCATATGCCACAAACTACTGGTGTGTACACACACACACACACACACCTGACTAAAGTTCATTAATACATAAGACCTGCAGTAGATTGTAATCTGTGACATTGAACAATAGAATATTTTTCCTGACAAAATAAACGTTAAAATACCTACATTTTAGGTAACAGAATGTTGTCTTTTAGCACATTGATCTTGTGACGCCAAACATACATATATTATGACCATGTGTGTGTGTGAGAGTGTGTGTGTGTGTGTATGAGAGTGTGTGTGTGTGGGGGGGGATATAACTTTTCCCAGTACAATTATGATTAAAAATCTGTAAAGTTCTCGAATATAAAACACTGACAGACATGAAAAATAACCTGAACGAAACAAAGATAACAGTGTTTTGGAACCTTGACATCAACATGCAGAGAAGAATGACAGCACTGTGCAGCTCATTACCAATGAATTTGTCTAATTCCTTGCGTCAGGTGACGCACATGGCCGAGGGTTTGTGAGTCAGCAGTCGATGAAGTCTGTTATCAACCAAACAAAGTGGACATATTCAGCATCTCTGTTCTACACTCCAAAAAAAAAAAAAAAAAAACCCAGATCAGCAAAGGCATTTCTCTCCGTCCGAAAGCGTGTGTGCTTTCCGACATATGAACAAAAGATCAAATAGAAGTCAACACTTCTCCAAAAGTGTGAGAACCTTCTGGTCCCCGTCTTCTGGCGTTGCGGACGATACACGAAGCCCAGCGGCCGAAGACCTCACAAGGGTTTTGGTTATTATTCCTGCTTTGTCTGTTGCTTATTTGTGTAATCTGGGTCTCAATAAAGCATTATGAAATACAATCTGTACAAATAGACATTTCAAAAGTTATTTTCAACCGTATGGGTAACATTCAGCCACTGTAAACAATAACATTGTATTCTAAGATGATATTCCACTTTGGCATTTCCCATAAGGCCAGTGTGCAGCCACCGTTTCCCACTGTTGAAAGGAAACTGCTGCCGATTTGGTCAAATGGAGCCGTTATGCATGTTTCTCAGCAAGCTGCACAGGTATGGGTGGAATCGTGCATGAGTTACTCATTATGAACGGAATATTCTTCTGCTCGTAGATGAGTCAAACACAAAACACACACACACAAAAATGAAATACAAATGTCTCGCCACTAGTCCTAAACGCCTCGATTTGCAATGAGTTTCAGCTGCATCCAACTACAATGGCAGTGGAAAATGGACAAAGACAACCCAGGTAGCGCAAACTTCCAAGCGGCGCCGAACTTGCGTCGCTCGTTCTCCTTCGGACCTCGCAGCTGATCATCTCCTTTCGGTTCACCTTCATCTATTTCGCCAAACTTCCGGTTCCTTCTCATCAACCTTTTTTTAAAAAAATTTTTTTAAATCTATTGCCTGTCCCTTTTTTTTTCCTACACTGTACCTCCACACTGCACGCTGCATCTGCGTCCTCATGACCGAAATGTACTGCATAAGAAAGGAAGAAGAAAAAAAAAAGAGGATTTTGTAAAATCACTCCCTCAACTATCTCGCTTGTGATTTTATCGTATGAACAGACACACGGGAGGCTAATCGAACACGGCTAAAGCAACACGGACAGTGAACCGACAAATTATGCATCGAATCTGCACATTAAACAACTCTTCTTACCAAAAGACTCCTGAATTCCCCCATGTGGATTGTCTACAGTTTGCTAATACTGGTGGTATATGCAAAAAAAAAAACACAAAAAAAAACAAGTTTCACAACATGTGTCTCTAACAAGGTGGCGAACACGTAAGTAAAAAGGCCAACGCATCAGTTTCTAAAGCAACGGCTACTTTCAGTTGTCTGCCTATCAAAAGCTCTCGGTGTGAGTCATCGCACCGTGTCCTCGAACCCCACGAACCCCAGGGCCGCCGTCTATAGTGTCGTCTGATCTCCAATCGGCACATTTTGTTTTAAAAAAAAAAAAGAGGACAAGATACACTTGGCATCTAATGTTTTGGTTCCGCTGCAATACCGCCATTGACAACGTAAGAAAAATACTCTTTCCGATATACGCCCGGTAGGTTTCCATTGGGTGTTCTCAACATCAATAATATAATACTGGCGCTCCACAAAAC
The DNA here is from genome assembly GCF_023055335.1 of Clinocottus analis. Taxonomy (NCBI): domain Eukaryota; kingdom Metazoa; phylum Chordata; class Actinopteri; order Perciformes; family Cottidae; genus Clinocottus; species Clinocottus analis. Next base: position 5,243,811 of record NW_027175931.1, on the reverse strand, counting down.
AAATTTTAAAAAAAACAACACTTTTTGGTCCAAGCTGAATATTCTCTTTGCCAATGAGAGACACTGAGCTTTTATGTAAATATGTCACTACACCTTCCTTAGTTTGGTTTTTACATATTTTTTTTTTGGCAACCCTTCTTTTTTTCTCCTCTTCGCAGGAACCTTCCGCCCGCTCTTCCCCCGACAGTGAAATTACTCGATTATTTTCTCTCTCGGTTGTCTCGGGGGTTTCTGTCTCGGTCCTCTCGTCTCCGCACTGTGCTACTGGAGCCTGAACTCTCCCCGATACCACGCCCTCTGCCATGAGCTGCTAAATAATACAGGTACATAACCACACATACATACGCACACTCACACACACACACCCACATGCGCGCATGGACATCTCAAATGCAACAGGGAATGAATACAGGCATTTGGCTTTTGGCCTTCTTTTTTTTTAAAACATTGGTCTGAGAGACAGAAACTTGAAGTTGAAGAAGACCACAGTTAGTCATCGAAAACATTGTTTGGTCCCCCACCCCCAAAAAAAAAAAAAAAACGGTTTACCGACTCTATCAAAAAATAGTTAAGACCACTTTTATGAGCCCCAAGTCCACGTGTCTCCTGAACTTCCGTCTTCACTTCTTCTTCGTCTTTCGCGTTCACTCGTCCGTATCGGGCTTCACGTCCAGCATTGCGTGGAGCTCCTCAGGAGTGTAACCCAGCAGGCTTTTTAAGTCACAGACGAAGCGGTAGACGTAGCGCTTCCCCGATGTCTTGTGGATGATGTTCTTGTCATAGTAGTAGCGTAGTCCACGGCTCAGCTTCTCATAGTTCATCTTGGGCTTGTTTTTCCTCTTGCCCCACCTCCGAGCAACCTGAAACCATGCAAGAAATGACACGTGTCATTAACAGGACTCCAAAAAAAGCACATTTTGTATCTGGTAATCTTTGAGAATGTAAAGCATTTAAAAAGGTTAAAAATGAACTTTGTTTTTTGCCATTTCTAAGTCTACCGATGCAAAACCAGCAACCCTTGGCAAAGCAAAAACAAGGCAGCGGACATCTTGTTCATCTGGCCGACTACTTAGGACCTCCCAGCACGCGTACCAGTGACCAGCGGGGTCGCGACCTCTCACCTCATCTGGGTCAGAAAGCTTGAACTCCCAGCCGTCGCCTGTCCAGCTGATGAAGGACTGGCAAGACTTGTCGGTCAGAAGCTCCAGGAGAAACTGCCACAGCTGGATGGGGCCGCTGCCTGCAGAACAGATGGGAGGTGTGTGGGGGGGGGGGGGGGGGGGAGTGCACATTTAAAAAACACGCCATTTACACTGAGGAGACACAGCCTGGTGTGTGGACCTAACTAAATAAGGATAATGTTGGGACAAAGATATGAAGATCCAGACTAAATGCTCAAGTTCTGTACTCCTATAACTGTATTGTAGATATAAATACATTGCATATGCTGTGTTGAGTGGTAGAACACATTTTTTGGGGGGAAGAGGAAGACTTCCAGTACAAGAGTTTACAAAGTGAGACATGGCATAAAACAACCAAAGTCTATATTCTGGTAATGCACTGCAAGGAGAGTGAAAAGTCCGTGAAAAGAGAAAAGGTGTCTGGGCTGTTTATACTTGGGCAATGCATGATGTATGTGTTAAATATGCATGCCAATTATTCACTTGAAGAGGGACAAAGTAAACCTTCTAATGTGGGTCAGACTGAAGTACAGCAGTGGAACTAAATGTCCTCCTAAATACAACAGTCCCTTTCATTATGCATTCCCTTGTCTGGCAGTTGCCTCGTGCAGCATGTGAATCTACAGTCTGTGTCTGTGTAGGAGTTCCATACTGATGAAATCACTCGTTTAAAAATAAGAGGGGCTGCCTGTAGACTTGAGCAACACATCGCAGGGATTTGAATGCAGACTGCGTGTCAGAAAGAGAGCGGCTGCTAAGTCCTCCGTAATGTCGCAACGGACTCCTGAATACAAAAGGAGTATGATATTGTGTTCAAAGTGAACTTCAGCGCTATTACAACAGCTTATTAGAAGAAGAAAAAGGAGGGAAAGCGGAACAAAAATAAAAGGGCTTGTCTCTGAACTAGATACAAGGCTGCGCACTTTGATCTTGTGGTTTTTCAACACACTCAACCACCCACTTTTGAGGCTCGCGAGTTGAAATCACACCTGCCTGTGCAGCACACGCCTCAGCAAAATTCAAGCTGCGCAAAAGTCCCCTCTCTCGGGCCTCAGAAAACCAAATGTGAACTTATACAACGCGAACAAAAGCTTTCAGGGAAACAGACGTGTGGGTTGAACGCTTTAAAAAATGGTGCATGTGAGCGCCGCCTCTATACTCCTGCAAGGATTTGGAGAAGGTGCACGACAACAGCCGGCGAGACTTTGGAAAAATGAAGTGTCTGCGCAACACTGAGTCTCTTTGAGACAAAAAAAAAAGAAAAAGCGTCGACTCGCATTCCAAAAAGTCTGCGACTGTAATAGCGAGCCCACATAAGGGTGACACAGAGCCCGTTTACCAGCCCCCTTTGTGCTCTCGTGCCAGAATGGAGGCGACCCTTTTGACAAAAAAAAAAAAAATATCCAAAAATATGTTACAAGTCTCCCATGCACAATGGGCCTCATTGAAAAAGCATAGTGTGGCAGAAGGGGTGTGGTGGGGGCTCGCATTGGGAGTAAAGTGTCTGACCCGAGGTATGATAAATGAGTCTTGAGCACATGCGAGCAAGCTGGGTGGGGAACGCAGCGAGAAACTACGCAGTAATGTACGGGTTTTATTTTTGTACATGTATAAATAATGATTTAAAAAAAAAAAGGGTTCTAATATTTCAAAATGTGAAACCAGCAAATGTAGTGTTTGAACATGTTCATTGTACAAATAGATATACGACGTGTGGGTTGAACTACATCTAATGCAAATAAAAAGTACCTTGGATGTGTGCATGGGTATGTACGTTGGTACTTTGTGAGGCGGGAGCCGGAGGGGGAGCGGGGGGGGCGGAGACAAAGTATCATGGTACAGATTGAGAGTTCACCGTGTCGTAAGGCTGCCTGATGTTACTGTAGACAAGAGGTGCAAATGGTAACTTGTCACAGGAAACTGCCGAGATGACAACTGGAGCTTCACTTATCTCTCTGCAGCCTTATCGGGGCGCTCCGTCAAGTGTCACCTGTCACCCCCGTGAATTGTGCAGGAAGCTGAGCAGAGCGAGCATCAATTTGGAATCTTACAATTTTTTGGTTGAGGTTTCTCTCTCTCTCTCTCTCTCTCTCTCTCTCTCTCTCTCTCTCTCTCTCTCTCTCTCTCTCTCTCTCTCTCTCTCTCTCTCTCTCTCTCTCTCTCTCTCTCTCTCTCTCTCTCTCTCTCTCTCTCTCTCTCTCTCTCTCTCTCTCTCTCTCTCTCTCTCTCTCTCTCTCTCTCTCTCTCTCTCAAGCTCCTTCTTTCTTCCTGTATTTATTTCTCCATCCACCCACACGTATGCGCATGGGCACACACTCACACATGTGCACTCAAACCAAGCTTCCATCTTTGAAGGACTACACTCTTTTTTTTTTTTTTTGCGCTGCTCCTAATAACAGCTTGGACTGCAGGCTGTGAAAATCTTAGTATTTTGGTGTGATTTTTTTTTTCTTCGTCTCCCTTCCTCCACCTCCCTTTTCCCCCGTCCCCATCTTGTAAAAGCTCAGAGGAAGCACATTCTGCTGTGCGAGTACATTACTATGCATTAGACTGCGAACGCTCGCCAGGCTTTCACACATGAGCTCTTTGGAGCCATCTATCCCGTCGTAACAACTGATACATGTCAGACGTCGAGATCGAAGCGGTAAATGGAGCCGCAGAGCCGTGGAGTACATTTGAAAAGGTTTTTTGAAAATTAAAAAAAAAAAAAGAGAAGATATTTCCTCATGCGCAGGTTTACATTTGGATAAGATACAAATCATTGATCAAATCTTATGTCATGATAAAGGAGAAATAAACTCAAATCTAGAAGAAGTGTACAAATCTCTCTCGTTCATCCTTTTTTTTTTTTTAGATTTCTGCTCCTGTCCACTTTTGTCAGGGACCAACGGATCCTATAATAAATCACCAAAGGGGCTTTTAGACTTTATCCTACGCCTCGTCATTTGATTACATGTGCATTACGACATCTTTCCAACATCATTACGAATGAATGACTCATTGTTCTTTCAGCGTCTTTTGAAGCAATGACCATACAGATGACCAATTAACTTGCGCGTACCAACTTCAGCACATTCTGTTGTGATCTGATGTATGCATTGTTGGAGACATTGAGACATTTTCTTGGATTTCCCCCTTTTTTTTTCCAATCTCGCAGCCTTGTGACTACAATTTAAACCTTGGCAGAAAAACAGGACGGCGTTAAGAGGCTCCTCACAATCCAATCTTGAGCGGTATGTCTTGAACTAAACCCTTGACTCATGAATACAAAGGTTTGAGATGCATGTTCTTGTGCAACACATGATTTGGAGTGAACTGTTATAAGTAGTAACAGTAGTTCTTTCTTTCACGCCCCTTTTTTATTCCAGACCAAAAACCATGACGGGTGCTGAAACAGTGCATTTGCTTTAGAAGAGCTTGCAGTTATCTCCTCCGTCTTATTGAACTCGGAGAACATACTCGAGCCGTCTCTTTGAGCACGTACGAGTACGAAGAAGCCTCACGAGATGAAGAGATATCTTTTTTTCCCCCCCCCCTTTCTCTCTGCTGTTATGTGCAGGCATAATTTCTATGTTTTCACCGCCGTTGCTAGGACGACCTGGAAAAAAAAAATAGGTTGAGATGCGGGCTGCCGATAACGAGGAGGTGGACGAGAAGTGAAGACAGAACAAAAGAGTGAGAGACAGAGAGAGCGAGAGAGTTGTAAAAAAAAGAAAAGAAAAAAAAAAAAAGGTACGAGCAAAATCTGTTTTGTTTCCTGTAATGTTCATGACTTGGGTTTGTTTTTTTTCTCTTCTGGTCTAAAAGCAGTGCATTAATGCACCTCCACATCTGGGCGCAGAGCCTGCGTGTAACAGCTGCACTCAATCTTCATCCTGAAAGAACGACGCTTCTTTTGATACCTTTTTTAGAATGCTTTTACCAAATTACAAGGGGAAAAAAACATGATTACGATGACCCCAATATTATCTTTTCCTTTAACAAAGTCACGAGATGCAATAATAATGATAAGACGACGATATAAACATAAATAATATACTTCTATACTCCATTTATATGTGGCAGTATCACAACCCTGGGATCCTGCACACCTCAATGGAACAGAGCTTTGATTCATTTTTATTGGCTACCTTGTAATTTCCCTGCTGTGACATTTAAAAAAAAAAAATGTCTGCTGTAAAACGATGTGTAAAAAGCTGCGGCTCTTTTCCAGGTAGGACCGTATATACTAAATGATAGTGTATAGACTACGACCTATAGACATCTCTTACCGGTGTATCCTGCCAGTGCTGCCGCTGGGATGACGGGTTTATCCTTGCTGAGGTCTGAGCGCTCCCTCACATAGTCTTTGAAAGTGCCCTTGGGCTTGTGGCTGTGCAAGGCGGTGGGGTAGTCTTCCGAGTCGAAGCTGTCGTACGAAGGCACCCGCTGCAGGCTGCTGTACGAGGACTGGCTGCTCCATGACTGGGTCAATCGGTCACAGCTCTCGAAGCTCTCGATGCTCTCAAAGGAATCCTGGCCACCGAGCTTACCTACGAGGGAAGGACGGGAGGAAATGGTCATCGGAATTGTTACAGAAGGTTCAAACTGAACATTTTATAGCAAGTCACGTTGAATAAAAGTCTTTCGTACAGCGTGAATTTGTATAATGTAAGACTCCTCCCTCGGCTTTTCCTCTAAAGACATTTCTAAGAATAGATGAGTCGCTGTTTTTCAAAGTGACACTTCAACGCATCAGATTTATAATTGATCTTACAAGTTTTCTTGTCGTCATAATCAACGCCTGAACTGTAAATCATGCAGCCTTTCACTGCGCTGTATTGTTCTGTGTCCTTCTCCATTTCACACCTCATTTCCCTTTTACAACCACCATATGGATTTGACTTTAAATGGAGGACATTTGTGTGATTGGCGTTGCTATTTTTAGCCTGGGCGGGGAAGAAATAAGAGCCATTCAATGACGAGTCATTATCAAATGACAGATAATGCAGCGCCCTCCATTGATGTCGAAATCTTCAACCGCTTAAATCGGAGCCACATGTGGATATCACTTGCGCTACCAAATACTTTCCCACGTTGGGAGAGCACAACGTAACGCTCTAAAGGCTAAGTGTGATGCATGAGGGGCCGACTTCATACCTTCTAGGCAAATGCAGGAGGATTGCATAATGTGCATGGCACATGCTATTCATTTATACAGCTGGGGATTTGTGAGAAGAAAATCCCAGCTTTACGGCTAATAATGTAAACCACGCTGCTGATTCCTCTGTAAACTATCACTGGGAGAGAAAACAAGTATGCGCATTCAGTAAAGCAAACAGTTTCATGAGAAAACCCCGCGCCTGCTCAGCGAGGATGACACCTCTATCTCCTTACCTAGAAGTCAAGGAATAGAGGCCAATAGAGACAAGTACACACACACAAAACAGCGTTCTTGAAGGTTACACCACTTGAACGTTTTACATAGAGGACGGGAGGCAAGAAGAGAACACGTTGTGGCTTTTGGTTTGTGTATCACACTGACGAAAACAATAGAGTTATTTTTTTTCCCAACCCAGTCTAGAGTGTTTGAGGCAGGTTTGCTTGAACCACAAACCAACCAGAGGGCCTGCTTTTCTTCTCTTCTAATACATGCACGCTGATCTGGCATGACAAGTTTCTGGTCGCCTCAGCACAATCACACGCATACATACACCCACAGAAAAAAAGAAGAAAAAAAAAAGTTTTAAAGCATGTGGACACATTTATCACAACACTTGTTCCAAAGAAAAAAGTGTTGATTAAATCAGAAATGCAGCACATTCGTCGCCGCGTTGCTCTGCTTTAAACGTAACCATCTACTCCCTTGTATGGAGCGCGCCGCGACCCCCTCACCTCTGCTGAGGCGTCCCACGCACATGTTGTCGGGGGACACCACCTCCTGCTTGACGGTGAAGTAGTCCCCTTGCAACGGGTTGAGGGGCGTGTCCCGGAGGATGACGGCGGGGTACTCGCTCTCGTACTTGAGCGTCAGCAGTTCCTCCGAGCTGATGGGATGAAGCGTCTGGTAGGACTCTGTGATGAAGCCGGGCTCTGAGTATTCAGAAGGAGGGACACATTGAGCATGCTCGACACCGTAGCCTGGAGAGACAAAGGGAAATGAGTATGGATAGAAAGCAGAGACGGAGCGCAAGGAGCAGAGCAGGGAGATCAATCTAAAAAAGGAGCGCCGAGCCATCATCCATCTAGTGCTGAACTGCCGGCCAAACGCTTTAGTGTGTGAATACTCCATAAAAAAAAAAAAAAACACACAGCCCACAGTGCATGAGATGATTGATCATACATGGACCTAACTTTTGCAAAACTTGTCGTGATGCCATATTGCTTCCTAAGACTTGTGGTCAATACATGCCTCTGGCTAAACTGGCTTTTGAACCATCTAAATCAAAATGTACAATGGGTTAGCCAAACTCTTTTCTTCAGTACACCACTCTCTCTTCACCCCCTCCGCCCCCGCCCCGCCCACACATATTCATCTGGCACCGATCTTGTGCTATTACACAGTGATTGACGACGAGTGTGATGAGTACTTACTGACAAAGTAGTCTGAGGTATAACGGGATTCCTGGAAGTTGGAGGTCAGTCCATTGATGGGGTAATGCTTTGCATCCTCTTCATGAAAAATAGATAGAGAGCGAGCGTCAGTGACCTCGCCATTGATTTTCAAGCATCGTGTAACTGCATCCAGCATTATAAAAAATTAATGATCCGAGCTAAATTGCGTCTTCCCGTTTGGCTCCGGTTACTGTAGCAAATGCCAACATTGTCCTAAATTGGCGCAAGCAGAAATTTCACCATGTGTGGGTGAGAGATTTATCACATATTGTGTGTGAGGTTGCCGTCTTAAAACCGTCTAATTATAACAATGATACAAGCAATCAGAAAATGTGTCTTCAGCCTTACCTTTCTGAAGCATTTCGAGATGTTCCCAAAGGATGTCACCCACGAAATCCGGTGCCAAGTCCAGAAAGCGCTCCTTCCCCATCGCGCACAGGCTGGCCCCGTTCATGCAGAACTTGTCAAAGTCGACATTTTTCAGACTGAACTCGTTCACCGTCCACGTTAGCCACGCGGCCACGTGGTTTTCTGTCCACTGTCTGGGATCTGTGAAGGGGCGATCGTTTTATTAACCATTTGAATACAGCATTTGTGCAATTTGCTGAATTCTTCTATTGAAATTCAGATTCAAAAGCAAACGGGTACACAGCAGTGTTGACGATAAGCCACCAAAAAAAAAAAAAACTTCGTTTACAGATATGGTACGATTACTTAGACGGAGACTGAGAGTCCAGCTCTTTGCAAACTGCATGAAGAGGCTCTGTGGTCGGCTTCCAGTCAAGAAGATAACTCATTATTTCTGTGTCTGTCTCTGTGTCTTGATTCTCTGGGTGCTGCAGTCAGACTGTCTGCCTCAGTCAGTCGCCTTGTTTTCAGGCCTTCTGATCATTTAGTGAATGATCTAAAGCAGGCAATAATGTGCAACGATCTAGTGAAAGTGCTCGTCTCACCCGAGACCAAAGAGAGGTTCTGAGGGCTCATGCGTTTACCTTCCCAGATGAAAACCTTAACGGGGGCTAATAAGAACACACGCAGCTGACAGCTTTACCTTTGGGAATACCCAGCCGCTGCTGTTCCTTTGTGAAGCCACTGAAGGTGGCCTTCAGAGCCTGTGACATCATCTCTTTACTTCCTGGAGTTAGCAGGGGGACATCTCCACACTCCGGATCTGCCGAGCACAAATTCAAAAGAAAAATTTGATTAGGTTATTATTGCAATTACAAATATGCTAATATCGTACTGTGCCTTAATTGTGATTGACAACTGACGACGCATCCTGTATTATGTTTCATGCCGAGAACGCTGAATTGAATTGAGACAGAGATGGATTGGAGGGGAGTGGGGGGAAGGGGTAATGTGTAATACGTCTCAGTTAAATATTAGCACAGGCACATACTGTAAATGAACCCAGTCTCACAGACACACACACACACACACACACACACACACACACACACACGTATCAGACCGTGATCAACAACATGGCTAAACAATTACATCCCGTCTAGACAGATCAAATCCAATCTATTTACAAAACCTGTCACGGCAGCGCCTCTGAACTGTTTACAAACAGAGGTAACACTGCATGTGCACTATTTTTGGACATGTGCATGTTACAGAAAGCCTGGAGTGGCATAGTGAACACAATGTTTGACATCATGTAGCGCGCGATGACTTGGGACGCTTCAGTGAACGGCTTCAACCACTTAATTTTTTTTTTTCTGCCCGTTGTTTGAAAGTCATGAGGCAATTATGACTCATCTTGCACTCTGGAATAAAATAAAAAACACGCGAGTTTACTTGCAAACACGAACGGCGCTCCGACCCGCACACATCCTGGGTGGGGAGCGCAGCGCTCGATGCCCATCGCTGACTCCGTGACCCCTGCTAGCCCTCCTACCATGCTGCCCCTTACACAGTGGGCCTACTGTCACGGGGGTCAAACCTTCTGAGAGGTCATGGGTCGAGGGATGAGGTGATGATGTCACCGCGGCTGCTGGCGGGTGGCTAGAAGAGTTTGGAGGTTGGGGGGTGGGGAGGGGGGGTTGAGGGGGCTGTCTCGAGGGTTTCTGTCACACACTGGGCTTACTGTTCTCTGCTCACAGCCAGTGGGCACCCAGTGTGGAACAGAGCTCCCTTTGATGGCTTTAAACAGTGCCTGATGACTCGCACTCATCTAATTAGATTGAACAGTCTGCAGAAAAGTGTAGGGATGAGAGGGTAAAGCAGGGGAGAAGGAGGAAAAGACCCCCGGGGGCCACCAACACTAGAATAGACTGCTAAAAACTAATCTGGCGAAGACTCAACAAATGACTTGTAAATAGACATAAAAAGGCCCTTATAGAGCTCCAATTAGCTGACATGCCTCATTCAATCTGCAAAGCGCCCCCACACTCATTTTTACACAACAAAGACCGACGTGTGTCATGATCTTGTTGAATCAACTTGTGTGGGTGAAGGTGCACGAGGCAAAGCTTCAACATCTTGATGCTTCAGGGGGTTAAGGTGCACCAAAAAAAAAAAAAAAAAAAAAAAAGTGTTCAATTAGGCTTTACTGCATGTCTTTCTCTTCATCTCTTTACCTCGCCCCTCCGGTCAGCCTCCATTGTGTGTCAATTGAAATCGTGAAAAAAACAAAACAAAACAAAAACAGATCGACAGAAGTCTTCGCTTGAGGGCAAAACCACGATGCGGGAGAGTCGTGTCACTCTCACAGCAACGCCATTCGTCAAACCCAGATGTTCTGGCATCTCCGCCGGCTGGCGGTTGTATCTGCCGGCAGTACACTGGGGCAACATACAGTTCATGCTTGTTTTCACCACTCGCTGACGTCGCGACCTCGACTGGAATGCGCGGCAGCTGTCCCTCCTTTGCCCATGCAACCAATGGCTGTCTGGCTGTTTGTAAAATTAGGTCTCCCAGTTTCTTTTTTTTTTTCCTGTCTTGAGCTCTTTCCCCCTCCAAACTCCCCTTCCTCTATTTTCTCTCTCAAAAGAAAGAAGCCTCGCAACAAGCCGGAGACAGGGGACAGACAAAAGCCCTTTGCTTCTTCATGTGATTCAATTAGGCGTGCAATAATATATTGCTCCACGTTACTCTGTGGGTGAACAAACAGAAAGTTGTTCTTCCTCTGCTCTTCTACCTTGCTTTTATTTCCGACTTGAATGAATTCGGTTTTACAGCCTCACATAAAAACCCCAGTGTAACTATTGTCAGACGGTTTGCGTATCGAAATAAAACGAGCAGTTTCACACTGTAAATAAGACCTGCGTGAGCTGTATTAATGTTGTTAATGTTGTGAAGGCCTCTGCTGAGCTCACTTTTTCTTTTTTAAGTATTCTTGGTGGTGCAAAACTGTATTGCCTGCAAACGGCTGCAAGCTGAGATGGAGCTGGGGCTCAGACAGTCTGCGCTTTGATGTGAAGGCAGGGGCGAAATGTGGCAGTTTATTTAAGCTGGATCGCGCCGAGTTTGTCTGCACTTTCGAACCGCTCACGCCCCTCCCTCTCCATCGCTTTTATCAACCCAACCCCAGCCCCAGCCTGTGCAGGCCACACAGACTTGAACCCACTTTAGCACTAAATCCTCCATCAAAAGACACTCAACACCATCGTGCATGAGAACTACCATTAGGCACTCGGAGGAGAGAAATATGTGGAACTACGATTAGAGAGCAAATTAAAATGTGTGCAAACGGCAATTTGTGTGGTTTCTTTGGTCTGTAAATTTGAATTACTCGTTTATTCCATTTGAAGGGGGATTTCTGTTTAATGTCTTGCAGCAATGCAAAGCACAACAAATGTCTTACTTTTGTGGGACTGTAGCAGTTTCTATACACATTACATTTTCTTTCAACACATCAATTTTAGCTTCTTTATAGTGCTTTATGCATATGTGCATTGCTTTGTCATATTTTTGTGAATCGCAATCTTAAAAACACAGTACACAGCGGGCTGAAAGGAAAGCCCAAGAGCTAAGAGTGCAGCGATAGTAGAGCAGCCTCCATAGTGAGTGATCCATGTGAAAGTTATCTGCGGCAGAGCTAATGTACAGTGTGCATCCATTAGCGAGAGAGGAGAGCTCGGATCTAGACGATCTCTTGTAAATGATGAAGTCCTGATAGGATTTCAATGCCTGCGAGTCCCATTAGATACAGAATGGTCAGTACGCACTGAGAGTTAGAGCATCCACAAGTCATCACTTTCCACATTAGACGGTGCGGGTCTGTCCACAAAATGAGTTCCATCCACTTAGCTCAAGAAATGTGGGAGTGGGTGTAAATCACATGCAACATTATGGCATTTCACTAACAACTAGCACAAGTAAAAAGAGGGTCTGGAGTGAAAAGTACAAAATGACACAAATTGCTACTAATGATGTAGAGGGAAATAATAAGTCCATCTATTCTAAGATTGGCTGATGAAGTGAGACTGATGTTGAGTCTGGCTGTACAGTAAAAGGTATTGATTAGCTACTCCCCTTGGCATGATATGAGTAATGGACAGGCTGCTGAGTGCCAAGACCATATTTTCCCCGAGGAATTCTCCCTGACAGACCGTGCGCTGCCCATGTGACCAAGCCCCAACCCGGCCTTAGACTGGGGTTTGGATCGCCACCTTAAACCGTTAAACGGACACACATGTCAACACACACACACATGAACCAAATTAGCAGCCTTCTACGGCCGGAGCGCCAGAGCGTGGGTGTGAAATTGGGATTTTTTTTTTCCATTTTTTTTTAATGCGGCTAGGGCCAAAGTCTATGGAGCTGGAACAGACGGGGCTGGGCAGGGCAGGGCCAGGGCTGGGGAAGATCCCGGGGTGGGTGAGGGATGACTGAGTACGGGAAAGGAGGTGAGGGGGTTGGGGGTGGATGAGTCACCGGCCTGTAATATGAGCCCATCACAGGACAAGAGAACCGGGGGTGGGCACAGCAGGGAGAGAGAAAGAGAGAGAGAGCGACAGAAGAATGAATGGGAGGGCTCATAATGCTCCCTCTCTTCTGCTCGTCCCTGGAGTGACATCACAGTGGGATCGGTGCCATCTCCCAGCCTCTGGCGGAGACTCGGTTCATTCATAAAGCCTGGACTGCTGCCTCCGCTCAGAGTGATGCAATGATACAAGCGGAGCAGGCAACCAGACCCAACAAATGGGGACAATATGCTTCCTATCATGCCATTGAGCTATAAATAGACCTGCAGAGTTCGTCCAATGGGTGGTAGTGTTTTTGATGTGAGGAAGAGAAAGCTGGCTGTAAACAATATGAAAGAAAAAAAAAGGAGGATGGCATCTTAAAGGCTATTCAAAGCTGGGCTTTTGAAAAGTGACACACTTTAGGGTCAAACCATTTGATTTATATCAGTTTTAAAGCATGTGGTGATTTATGTTTGCCTCTATAAAGCCCTTCTGTAGCTGAGAGTATGGTGGGCTTTATTTATCAGCAGAAGAGTCCATTTCCTTTGGCTAAGTTGCCACTTCCTGTGGGTCGTGAGGTGAGCGCTGGGTTCAGGTGAAGGTCACACCCTTCCTTAATATCCCGACATGCAAGCAGGTAGGCATCCATGGGGTTGTGACGCGGTGCAGGGAAAAGAAAGGAGTTCTTGGCTACTCGCCAAGAGCTTATAATCGCCTCTTTAAAACGCGGACCAGTCTATCCACAGCAGACCAGAGGTGGCAGCGGTATCTGAGGAGGCCTTTGATGGAGAGCCGTATCTGGACCCCTGGTCTGAGAACGCGGGGTCATAAACCCAGCCAACATGAAGGGGGCCCATTCAGTGCCACGGGGTGATAAAGTTGTGGCTGAAGGGCTGCAGTGGAACGAGAGGAGGGGTGGCAGTCTGGCTTTGAGAGGGCCGCTTGTTCGGCCGGCCGCTCCACTGTTTAGATTTCCATCTCAATGCCAATGACCGGGGGTATATGTATTGGCCGGGCTCAAGCTCAAGTGAAGAAGCCAGACCAGACCTAGACCCGAGCCTGCTCCAGTGCTTTGCACACACCCGGGCCATCCCGCCCCAACATCGCAGACAACAGTGCTGAAACACTGGTTTTATTCTTAGGCCTCCACCACTGGCTTCTGGCTGCCCTCTTGAAGCGCGAGCTGCGGTGGTGTAAGGCAGCTGTACTGGACGAGGCGGCTACTGCTGACATCTGTCTTTGGCCATGAAACTAGAGTTGTCCAGGATCATCACCACCACAGACATATCGGCTACTGAAGCAGACAATAAGTGAGACTAATACCCCGTTGCTGCCTTGCTGTCTTTCTATATCCCACTCCCTCCATCTCTGAAATCATATTAGACTATGATGTGAAAGTGCATTAACTCTACTGTTTAGGCCAAAGTCTCAGCGCTTGCTATGACATTACGTCTGAGTTTGAAATGATACGCGCCATCAGCAACAGACGTTAACATATTTTTGCTAAAAGCTTGAAGGAACTTCTCTCCGTTGCAGAACAACCGAGGGAACAGAGACGAAGAGATTTGAGCAAGACTTGGCTCCTTAGTGCTTATTTAACTGTCTACGAGCGTTGTTGATCTGTGATCTTCACCAGTGTAAAAAAAAAGGACTGTTTTTCAAGTATTAAAAAGGTTGAGCAACAGTCATGCACTTCCCACATCAGATTGCGCAAGCTCAAAGTACTCTTTTACATTTTTTGGGTGGGAAAAAATTGCTAAAACCCAGCATGAACTAAAGCACTACACAGACAGCAGAGATCTGAGAGATCTCACGCATTTTTATAGTTTTCCATGACAGCCATGAGACGTTAACTACCCGTAAAGAAAGCACTACTGAGCCCAAAAGGACTTGAATGTCGTGTTTTATCCTTCGGTGCTCTGCCTAAGGGTGAGAAAGAGGAACTGGAGTGCAGGTGGTGCTAGCCGAGCTACATCCAGGCTAGCTTCTCTCCCAGGCCTCATCCCTGTTGTAAACAGACAGTGGATGCTCCGGTGGAACTGTTTAGGCGTAGAACCAAACACACGACATATCTGACAAACAGTTTACTCTCTTGTGTTGCATTTTTTCCACAAAACATGGTGACTGCCCCACTTTTTCGTCCAAACTGATACATTCCACAACCAGTCTCCGGATAAAATGTTGTAGTATGCGGGACGGGGTACAGCCCCACACACACACAGACACACACACACACACACACACACACACACACATTGATGAAACTGTTTGCCACTCGGCTGTTCTTTTTGTGCAACACATACGCGCGTAACTCTTGTAGTGGCTGGCTCTAATTATACATATAAGAGCTTGTTGCTTGTTTGAAGGCAAGCTATGGCCGACAGATGGATTCTTGATAAATAAATTCCCCCCAGACCGCAGTGTTTTCATGTTGCGTGCCTCACATTCCACCTCTGTTTTACAATCACTAATGTGCTTCTCACAGCTTTCTTGTTTTGCTCTAATGCGACCAAAAATGACTTGTGGTCTCAGTGGCAAGATGGTTTCAGCTCAGGATGAAGAGTTACACTTCTATTTTAAGCTTAGTGTGGACTCCTTGGCTGATAGGAGCATTAAACATCTGGCCACACCTCTCCTTCCTTTATCTGATTTGAGATATGGTTTGTTTTTCATGATGCCGTAAAACACCTTTGGCTTACTTTCCTGCTCAAAAAGATGTTAAACCACGGCGTGATAACTGGTACGTTAAAAGTCATGTGTTTCACAATAAGAGATGGAAGTTATTTCATAAACATGCTTTTTTTTGCAAATGTGTGAACTCACAATCGCCTTGCCTTGTCAATCTTCCTCTCTCCATTACTATCTTAGACACACACGCACACACACACACACACACACACACACACACACACACACACACGCATGCACACGCACACGCACACGCACACACACAGTGACTCATTCCATCAAAGAATGACTGGACTTCAGGGGATATCGTGCCGCTTCGTTCGACAATGTGACTGGTTATGATGAAAGCAGTGACCCTATCTTGTAAAATTCCTGAGCAAATGACTCAATATTTGGTCACGGTTACCCTGTAACTATGTGTAAAACAAACAAACGTTTTAGGCAGCAAACAGATCCTCTCTAATGAGCATTTACGCAAAGCCAAAAGATAATTTTCCACCAACACAATGGCATCGCTTAAACCCATTATTGTCAAAGTCAAGTTCTTATTCAGCTTAAAGTATGCGGGCCTTCAGCAGACAGTGAGAAAAGGCAACTCATTTCCATATATAAAACATGCAGATGCTAGAGACGTCGGTCTCGGCCGGCAATGGAATCCAGCTGCTTTTACTCTCTTAGCGAAACTCCAGAGGCAATCGAAAAACTTACACCGAGTCCCCACTTCCACGGCTGCCAGAACACATGTGCCTCACATTCGAGTGCATCGCTGAGGCCCGACTCATCGTGAGCACCGCAGAGTCTCACCTCCAGAGCGGAGCCAGCCAGCCACCCACGTGCACACACAGACACACACACACACACACACAGACACAGACACACCTATCCTTATCTTCCATTGCTTCTGTCAGGCCACTCAATCAATACAAGTCTGACGCTGTAGGTCTGACAAAAATAAAGCCTGTGGCTGTGCCCCATTTGTTCACCTGATTACAAAAGCAGCATACTGACTCCAAAAACAGGTGGCGCGCAGCGTACGCAGACGAAACACAAGACGAGGGAAAGGAAATCTGGAACATACGCCGAAGAAAATGAGTGACATGGCCTTGCTGAGGACAGCCGAACATCCGTTTTGAGACCAACCCCGTTGCCTTTCAGGACCCTGGACTGATTCCCGAAGCTGGCATGTTTCTAAACTGGCCCAGTTTCCATCTTATTATATGAAACACAAGCTCCTCAATGTGGAACTATAAAACAGAAACAGAGTATGAGGACACACACAAAAAAAGAGGTTATAAAGCCTATCCTGACAATGTTGAGGTATGTGGGAGGTCGTGGGGCCATTTTGGGGGCAGCATCAGGCCAGTTGGTCCCAACAGTTAGACTGGTAGGGAGGGGAGAGACCTGAGAAACCAGTAAGCGAGCCGAGCCAACGCACAGTCGGACAACCAGTGGCGTGTGGTGCGGCAGGCGTCTGGTGCCGTGACTCAGGGATTACAAGCGAGGAATGACTGGGGATGGGACAAAAGTGCACTCCCCAGGATCTCAGTGTACACCACATCAAGGTGGCGTGCGAGAAGCCCATGTGGCCAACAGAAAGGCACTGGGAAACATGGGGAAGAAAGGGAAAGGAGGGGGAGGAACACTTGACGGGGAACTGTATGAGTGGGTGGGTGAACGATTGAAAAAGAATTGTCGAAAGAAAGCTTATTAATGCTTCATTTAAACAGCCAAGGAACATATTTTCCTTTGTTTTGCTTGTTGGCTTCTCGTGGAATGGGAGTAAAATGAGAAGCCGTTAACAACCGAGCGAAAGCGAACCGCTCGTGATTTTTTTATTTTTATCTCTAAATATTTTTTTGCACAACAAGGACTATTTGCTACCATCATATCGGCCACACCTTGGAAGGCCCCTCTTTCTCCGTGCCTCAAACACCCAACCCCCTCTCTCGCTCTCGCACACCATATGCTTACTATTTAGCAGACGGCTGTATCTGGCGCTAACACGCCTTGCTTTATGACTCAGCTTTATAAGCAAAGATTAAGGCGTGTAGTCACCGGGGAAGCGTCAAGATAGGACCAACGCATTCTAATGGTTGTATGTTTATATGGGCAACACGGCAGATGACGGGCTGAATGAAAGAGCAATGAATCAAACGAAGACTGAATGGAAGGAAAACAGGAATGCTTTGGATAACCGAGTGAGGCGAGAGGGACTGAAAGACCAGAATCATTGTTGAAAGTCAAACAAAGCTACTTCATGTGTGTTCGCCCAGTCTATTGACAAGTCTGACCAACACAGGGAGGGTCCGTTGAGAACGCCGGTATCAGTCATGGCCTGGTCAAACGCAACCTGATGACACATAACTGATGCACTAACTGACTAATGGAGTTCTGATCGGGTAAGTCGTGTCGTCCTCACGTCAGATGGAAAGCGGACCGTTTTTGCGTCCGATTGGCCCGATTCATTGACAGACCACATCCAAGAAGAGAAGCCCTGGATCACCCAAACAGTGTTTGCACAGCTGCCAGGCGGCCAGGCACGCTCAAACATTGGCATATATTACACTGCGCTACTGAAGGAGTGCTGACACAAACACACCGAAGCAAAAACCTGGGGCTTATGTAACACTCTCTGTTCTGACAGAAGCTACCCCACCAACATGGGAGGCACATTGGGAAAGAAAAGAAAAAACCTCAGTGAAGCCTTTTCCGAGAGTCATTGGTGTGGCATGGCCTGTATGTGCTTGTGTGTACGGCGGGCGTGGAACGAGATGCCTTATAAGGGGCTCTCAGAAGAAGCATCAGGCACGCCGGTTACAACAAACAGCAGTGTTTTGATCAGATAAAGTGAGACTCCCACTCAGGCTCCCTCTACGCCTCCATGCATGCCACCCAGCAGGGCATGCTCACGAACATTCCTGTCAGCCACTGAACCCCAACCTTCAGGCCTGACGAGCGGAGAACGAAAGAAAGAACGACTCACTCAAGTCGAAAGCAGACAACTCCTTGTAGTGTCAATGATTGACAACGCTCTTGCATATTAGAGCTAGACTCAGATAACCTCAGAACAATGGGCCTCATTCACCAACCAGTGTTCTTACATTCACCAATCTCAAAATTGGATTTGGGTAGGCCCATACGATAGGTAATGTGTGGAGCCACGAGAGAAGAATGAAGTAAATATAGCGAGTTTGGATTCAAAAGACATTTCTTGTCTTTGCATTATGTGTCGTTTCCAACATAATGGATGGTCAATTACGGCGCCAAGAAATGTATTCACATACACTATTTCAAAATGAATTTTTCATAATCTCTACTCAATTTGCCGTTCACTAACTTGCGTTCCTCCTCCCGCCCCTACACAGCTTTCATACACTCCATGAGAACGTCACAACACACGAGCACTTGCTCTTTCATGTCTGTAATTTCACAATCTAGCACCGTCCTGGTTAAGTAATGTTCCCTCCTTTCGCTAAAACAAGTTGTGTTATGGCTACATGAGGCTTTCAATAATAAGCTGCCATGGTCCGGGTTACATGGAAGCAAGTGTGCTGCGTCAGAAATTGACAACTATAACTGAACAGAGGAATGAAAGCTTCGTGGAACTTTAGATGCCTTGTTTGGGAGCACCTCTGACCCTGGCACAGTGTGAGCGCTTTAAAAATGAATTAGCTGCACTGGAGGGAGAGAGCTAGAAAGCAAGACAGAGACAGAGACAGAGAGAGAGAGAGAGAGAGAGAGAGAGAGAGGACAGACCTCGGGTAAGCCGACACTGGTTGCACTTCCATCGCAAAGGAAAACAAACTATATAGTAAGGTGGGTTGAAGACACTTAAGGTCGTTTGGTGGGCATATACAGTATGTGGATGCAAGTGTTTGGAGAAACCGAAAAAAATAAAAAGACAACATGTGTAGTTCCCACAATGCCGTCGCTCTGCGCTTGCTCGTGAAAAGCTGAGCCATGTCCATTGGGACAGCTGCTGCTTTCACAATTCCCACAAATCAACAAATGCATTCTGGCTTTGTACGAAGCTCTTATCTATTTCAGCAAGTATAAGCAGAGGGCAAGTCGTGGTCCTCTACATGCCTGCAATGCTAAACATGACTATTGTGTCTTATTGGGATCAGGAGCAGCCTTGGACGTGTGCAGGGCACTTATCTAACGGGCACGCTATTAGCAATAAGTGAACAGAACAAAGCGCGTCTCTGTGTGTGAGAGACAGGGGTGGGGAGAAGACTTGTTTGTGTGAAGTTGTGAGCTGCTTCTCGGCAGCCTCAGCCTGACCTGGGTGCACCCTTGTAAGCGAGCAGGAGCCAGCATTGCAACAACAACAACAAAAAAAAAAAAGGTTTTGCAAGATAGTGCGGCTGTCAGCACTTTTTTAAATGCGAGCTTGTGAAGATGTTTATGCGCGGATCTACGCTCTGCAGGTATTCACGGCGAGGAGAGGGTCGGTTAATGTTGTGAGTCACAGCCTCCTTAGAGTGGGTCAACAGTGGCAATTAGTATCAAATGGCCACGATGCATCAATGCTGCTCGCCGCCTTGCTAACCGGCTCAACGCCACCTGAGCTGCGGATGCACAGGGGATTTGTTCATGTAAAAAGCTGCTGGATGCAAATGATCCAAACATGCCACCATGTGTAACATCAATCTGGGCAGGGGAGAAAAAAAAAAGACTAAAAAGAGAAGTGAAACCACACAATGGTTTAAATCCAAACACCGCTCACGGTTGTGGGCTTGTCTGCATTTGCCCCGGACTGCCCCTGCAGCAGGCCAAGTCTTCTGGGCAACGGGGTCAGAGAGGCAAGCCTCAGCACTGCAGATTCATCACCTCAGCCTGCCTCTCCTTCCCTCTGGAAAGTCAGTTTCAACCACCGCAGAGGAGGGGGAGGTGGAGAAGGAGGGAGGGAGGCGAGGGGAGGTAGAGGAGACAGCAGGGGTTGGTGGGGAGGGCAGCGATTAGGCACTATGCCTTTCTCCCATGCCGGCTGGGCAGAATGCCCTGGCTCTCCCAGATGTGCACCGAATGTAGAGGGTCAGAAGATGGGTGTGTGGAGGGTGGGAGAGGGAGAAAGAGCAGCAGTGTAATTGAAGCAGGGAAAACGAGTACATGAAAACTGCAAAAGCGTACATTGGTAGTCAATTTAAGCAACACACGTCATGAGCACAATGTGATAGAACGCGCTTCCCGGAAACGTGAAAAAGCTAGTAGTGAGTTTTTTAACTTGCAAGTGCGTCTGAAAGTGTCAGCCACATGAGAGCATGTTAAAGAACCAAAACATAGTAAGCGTAGTGATTTTGTACAAAATAAACATGTTGGTAAATATGTGGTGTGACAAACTGACTTCCACATGACATCATTGAAGCATACTTTTGTGACACAAGCTACACAAATTAACTTTACTTATTGTAGCAATCATTTCCCATTTCACATGTCGCATTGTTAATTATAAAAAATAAGGCACGCCTGTCATTATCTGATTAAGTCAATAAAGATGAGAGACACGCAGACACACACTCACACTCTCACACACACACACACACACACACACACACACACAGAGCTGTGGAGGACATGGCATGACTGTAAAGCCTCCGGCGTGATTACATTTGATCTCAAGTGTTGTCCAATATTGAGCAATCGACACATCGTCCTCAGCGCTGTGTTGCGTTCAGGACGTCATGTCCCTCTCGGCGCGCGTAATTGCCGAGAATTATCGCTGTCAACATCAGAGCGAACCGCCGCCGGCAACCGGCAACGCTACAAGGAAACATTCGGAAGTAACGCGAGTCTCGTGTTAACTGTCAAGCGCTCACAGAAGAGTTGTAGTAAAGCCTACTCACCGTCCATCTTTTCAGCCTTTATGATTGTTAACGTCGGTTTCATTTCGACAGCTGCCGTCATGACCATCAGATTGACTTGATGACGCCGCGTCCCTCTTTTATTCTATCAGCTCACCCCCCCTTACCAAAAAAAAACAACCAAAACCCTACAATTTAAGGGCAAATCGTTTCTTCCTTTGGCGCCGCCGGTCAATTCTGCTGGCTGGTTGCTTCTTTTAATGTCTCACACTGAAAGACGACTCAGTTTATGTTACTTCTAACTTGTCTTTTCTTCTCTTTCCCTCTTTCCCTCTCTCCGGTACATGTACACACACTCACACTCCCTCTTTTCCTCGTTCTTTCTCACTCACTCACTCACTCACACACTCGCTCACTTCTTCCTCTCTATCTCTGGCTGTGGGCGTTGCATAGCGAAGAGCAGGAGTGCGACGGCAGCTGAAGGGGGCGGTGTTTAGGGCTGACTTGCCAGTTGATTCACAATTCAATTACAATGCCCCCCCCGCCCCCTCCCCCACCTACCCACCCCTTGCGCGCGCGCACATACACACATACAAGCGCACACAACCGACGCTCGCGAGCGCACTCTACCACCTCCCCCGCGTCTCAGTGAGAACCTACTTGTCCCAAGACCCCTTCACGTCATCAGACGCAGTTAGGAGAGTACATGTTCCCGCAAATTGCTCACGTTTTACAGGGATGAGAAACACTCGGGGAGACGTGAGAGCTGCTGAGAAGGAGCTGTGGTAATGTTAACACGTTCCTTTCCCAAACTGTTCATTCGACAGCTCCACCATACCGACTTTTATGCAAGAAAAGATCAAGTTTTTGACATATCATGGAAAGCTAAATAGCAGCGTGTAGGTCCCTTAACAAATTGTACTTGAATATAGCATACTATAATAGGGACAATAACAGTATATATTGCAACTTTTGAGCCCATTTTGAAACTTTTAGCCACGGTATTGTGATATATGGTTGAGAACGAGAGCAATGTGTGCTTTTTAAATGGTTTTAGAGCTTAAAATAGCTTGGAACGGTTTAGCAGTAGCCTAGTTTATATGTGGAGAACCGCCAACTAAAAGGGGAGTCCGGCCTGTCTGTGTCCTATATTCTGCTGGTCCAGGCTTCCTCATAACTTGTAACTCACCCTCATAAACACCTCAGAGTATTTCCTGTTCACCTTGTACTGGTCAATAAAAAAAGCAACCATGTATTTTTCTGTTCTTTACCCATCTTTGTTAGATATTAGTAACGCAAGAGGATACATATTTGCAAATAGGTGAAATGCAATGTTATGTTCACAGATTTCTTTGAATGAAAACGAGGTGTATGATAGCAGTTTATAGTTTGCAAATAGACTCAGACTACACATCCAAATCAATTGAACTGGGTTTCTTGACACCATTGTTGAAAATTCAGTTTTGGAACTGGGCAAAATGTCTGTTCTCATTCTCAGTTGGTATTGCTTGTTTCATACGTCGTGCTTTATTATCTACAGTAATCAGGAACAATGGCCATGCCTTACTGGAAATTGAATCAGGAGTTTGTTCTGCCACTGGGAAAAAAACATATACAAGAGAGAGAGATTGAGCTTTTTAGCCACAACAAGGCTACACTCTGATCAAACCATTGCTATTCAGGAACACCTCCTATAACAAAACACTGTTATCTCAGATTATAATAGAAATTCCCACTCCTCTGGATCCTGCTGCTTTTTAAACAAGTGCACAACTACTGGGCTCCAGCAAGCAATACTGATGGGTCAGTGCTGTCTTTTGTTCATTAATGAAACAATCTAAATGGTTTTCTCTGATGCACCAGCCCTCTTTTTCCATAGCTGTAACCACATCGTATCTTGTTTTAGTGAGTCACATGGTACAACCTATGATGCACATCAATATGATACTTCTGCATGTATACCGTACACACGTACGCATGGAGGCCGGGGAGCCAGGGATATTGATCACGCATGGATTTTCAACCGGTGGTACTTCACCGGCTCCATTAGCAGCCCTGGATCAGGTTTCATTGGCCTGATAGGAGCCTCGTCTGGGAAGAGTGCTGGTGGGTTCTGTGGTGAGAGGAGCTGCCTCACCGGGGGCAAAGCCGAGGGGAGGGGCCGATGGAGGAGAAGAATGAAAGGGGGAACAGTACCTCTCACTTCATCTCAGTCACTCAGTCACTCTTTCTGACTGGACCTCTTTGTTTTCTGTTAATGAACTCCCTCCTATCTGTTCTTAAAAGGACAGCCCAGGTCCTTGTGCGCCTCAGGGCGGCCATTAGGGGTTTAATGGCGTTGCTGACTAATATCTGGGCTGTCGTCAGCACAGCCCACTTCAGCTTGGGTCTTCCCTTCTTTGCATCCATATTTTATTAGCAATATTAAAAAAAAAAGCAATAACATTTTATTTTCACTGATCAATTTCAGAATGCAGAGGAAAAAGTGATCTGATGAAAACAGAACTATTAAAGGGAAATTGTAGTCGTTTAGAGGGCATTGTTTCTTTGAATTTTCCAGAAAACATCTGAACACGTATCCCCTTCTTGTATCTCAGAACACTGTGTTACTGATCCGTCTCTCGGAGCAGTGACCATTTCCATGGCCCTTAGACAGCCGGGTGTTCAACGACCTTGAAGACAAACACTGTTTCACAAACAGGACACTGACATGAGGGAAATGATTTCCATGAAAACAAAAAAATCAAAAAGAGAAATGTAACATTCAGCTTATCTCCACATGGATCTCGATTTCAACAGCTCGTGTCAAAGTTTTGCACAATACCAACTTTAAAAAAAAACAACTATTGTTGAAACAAACTGCATAGTTTCCTATTTAGATAAAGGGATCGTCTCACACTCATAAAACAACCCGCCAACATGTGCACCAGAGCTCTCGAGGACATATCAAACAAGTTTTGTTCCAGTGTCTCTTTTTCCTCACCTGGCACATGCTGTTGCCATGGTTTTGACAGTTACTCACTTTGCGTTGCAGCATAGCAGCCCTCGCTAAAGCAGCTTTCTCTCCCCTCGCTGCTCTCTCTCTCTCGCTCTCTCTCTCTCTCTCTCTCTCTCTCTCTCTCTCTCTCTCTCTCTCCTCGCTGTCTGAGTGTGTCGCCGAGCACATCTGTGTTGTCTGCCTGTCTAGATGTAGCTCTTTGCACCTGCTACTTTTCACAGAGTTAACCGAAAGGTTATTAGATTTAGAGCAATCCATACAGCTGTCAAGTGATATTTGTCTTTGATGCCGGTGCCCCTCGCGAGAAAGTCACAAGAGTATTTCGATTTCATCGCTTACGCTTTCGTTCACGTTCACAAACACGGAGTCGAAAGGATGCTACGAAGTGTGAAAAACGTCTCAGAACAATGGGGACGGCCTGACAGGTTAGGTATGCTGCGTGGATAGCTATGCAATTAGCGTGTGGTCATTCTCATTTACAGACACTCAAGCACACACTAGTCTGTGATGGACACACACACACACACAGAGAGACAGAGACAGCAGACAGTAAAACAGTGGGGTCCTTGTGGTCTATGTCTCCTAGCTAAGTCTCAGCTCTATCTATGGCGGATGCTGTCTGAAGTTGCCACGGGCTGAATGCACTCCTGCTGAGATCAGAGGGTTAGCTGGGACAGGAATGGTGTATTCCTGTGTGTGTGTGTGTGTGTGTGTGTGTGTGTGTGTGTGTGTGTGTGTGTGTGTGTGTGTGCGCACGCATGTTTTACCAATGTTGTGGGGACATAAATCAGATGACACAGTGACATTGTGGGGACTCCCCTTATTTGGGTGTACAAAATATGGACTATTGCACATCCCATGTAAATCATTCAATTTTTTTTTTAACTTGTTTTAACCTTTATTTGAAAGTTATGGTAACAACGAGGGTTAGGATTAGGCTGATTTGAGGGTTAAGTCTCCAATAAATGAATGTAAGTGAATGTGATGTCTCCAAAAAGTCATAAAAACACATCTCAGCGGGTGTGTGACAGGGAGCGTGTAGGTGCATCGCTGTGTCTGCGTACGTGTATGTGTGTGTGTGTGTGTGTGTGTGTGTGTGTGTGTTTGCGCGTGTGTGTCAGTGCTCGACTAAATTGTGTGCGTGTAAGTGCAAAGTCGCAGGGCCTCCCCGAACAAAGGCTCAGCTCTTTTCTGAACAATTAGCTTCGGTAAAAAGGACATCTCTTCCTCCATTAGCGGCACCACGTGCCCCCCATCACTCCATTGTGCAGATAATTCAATTATCCCCACCCCCCTGTGAGTCTCTCTGCCTCCCAGACCTCCCTCTTCTTGTCTTGCCCTCCCTCCTCTCTGTTCCCACCACGCTCTCAGATAAAGCTCCACTCGTCCCTGTAGCTGAGGGGAAAATACATCAGTCTTTAAGACTTTAATTTATTTCTCATTGAGCAAATGAAGGTTGTACGTTTCAAAATACACACTAGCAACGGAAATATACACTCTAAAAAGATAATGATCTGGCTGTGGTAATGCAGCTGTTGCATATTGTCTGCTGTTAACTGTTGAATGTTTTTTAAATTGAGTGATAATAGGGGAGTATTGACCTTCACCTTCCATGGGATGAACTTGATTCGACAATGAACGCGCATTACGAGAAACAGTAAGAGGTATTCGCTCTTCCCATATCTGGCGTAGACTCATTGTCGTTAACATTGTGTGACTATTGCTAAGCTGACAATTTGAACATTAAAACAATAGGAGGTCTCTCTTAGGGTTCATTAAAGCGCCACCTTTCCTGATGAGCTGGCATCTGTTGCATCATCAGCCGTCGGTGGTTGTACGTGTTTCAGAACTGCGTGTTCTCCAACTGAAGTGGTTTGTAATGAGTCACCGCGCTATCAAGAGGAACTTACCACACTAATACTTGCATTGCTTTGCACTTGAACACACCACAGATAGTACAGCCAACGGCCAATGAGCCAATGTGTCTGCATGAGAGGAAAGTTTCTGTTTTAAGTCTGTATTCATCATTAAAACGGGAAAATGAAACCTTAAAATGCGGGTATGCATTACGTTGTTACCATACCATCTTGACACGGCTTTCGTTCAATTGGCCCGAAGAACCGCCAAAAAAATCTGATTAATGCTACCGGTGCAGGACAGACAGCAAGAAAATAGGACTACAGAAGACGGACGGTTATTGGGCAACGGTCCAAGAGGTTAAGAGTATTATTTTTTTTTCAAACACTCCAATAAATGACTTTTTTATAACTCAAGAAAGCAGTGCTTTGAGTAATGGGGTAGAAATTCCATGGTGACTTTACTATAATTGCTCATTTTAATGCACAATGCAACCGCTTCTCAGAAGCCTAATGTGGAAACTCAAATAGTTTAAACTGCTAAAAATACTTCGACATCTACAAATCTGCAGTGTAGTCATAACCGATTACCTTTTTCCTCTGTTTATTGACTAACACCTCTTGCCTCAGAACTGTCATCACACTGAGCAGTTCAAATCCAGGGCCATGGCAGCCCATTCCTCCACAGTTGCCTGCCTTTTTTTTTCGTGTTTCCACTCTTGTTTTGTTTTATTGTCTGAGGGGGAAGTGTGCGCCGGCCTGATTAGCATCACTGTTTCCTCCTTTCCCATAACCCCCCGGACCCCCGCAGGCTGCCTGTTTACTTTTTGAAATAAAAAATGGGCCTGCGCTCGTGAGGACGTGCCCCTCATCAGAGGCGAAGCCCCCCCCCCCATCCCCGTTTCCCTCCCCCTAAAGGCTCCACATCCCAGATCCTCCTCCTCCCCCTCGCCTCCTCTCCTCCCACCAACCCCTAGTTGCAGCCCTGTGACTTATCCCTCTCTTTACCCGTCTTCTCTCCTCAAACTGTATTCCGCCCACTCTCTTTCGCTTCCCACCCCGTTCCCCTCCTCTTCCGACTGTCCAGCTGTCAAATCACATCAAATAAAACACAGGCCAATGGTCCCTGAGTGCCAGATCACAGCTGTGTCTGCGTGCACTAAATGGGAGGGCATGTTTAAATGTACAGGGAACTCATGAGTGCCTGGGAGTGTGTGCGTGTGTGTTTGTGTGCGCGTGTGTGTGGGCCTGCTTTACTGAATGGAGGATGCTGTAATACAATACACACCAGAGTGCAGGGTGTGAATTTAATGAATGAATATGTGGAGTGTGCATCACTGCAGGATGTTGGTGGAGTGTGTATGCATGTGTGTAATATGTGTGCCTGGGTTTCATTGAGATAGTATGCAGAAATACACACTCGCTCAGTTTTTTCCCACACACACAGAGAGAGAGAGAGATAGTGATTTCCACAATGGGAGTTTACAACAGGCCCTGCTGTGGTTGGAGTGTTGGATAGTGAAGAGTAGAGCTGGGTTAGTGTAAACATCACCATGGCATGGCTGTTGTCAGGAAGCAGTGTGTGTGACATTGGGCGCTGGGCCAAACATGCGATGGTCCTTTCACATCCAACATCCCCGCCTAACATCTGCTCTGTACTATTTCTTTCTCACACTAGTAAATTTCGTTTTAACAACACCCAATCCATTCTCCAAGAAGTGACTCGAGTTGTAAAATCAAATAACTTCCCCCACTCTAGAAGTTAAACAGAACACATCAACGCCGATTTCCAGGACCGTGGATACACTTTGTGAGAAAGTTAGGAATGTTGTTAACTTAATACGTACATGCGGTGGGAAAAAGTGTTTTATCTCCATCATATCTTGCTCACCTCTATTGCCACTATCATATGGCTGATTTCACTTTTTCACAGAAAACCTAAAGTGGCAATATTTAAAATCAATATTTCACACGACAAAACTACATCAAATAAAAATGTGCCAATGTTAAAGAGGTCCCTCGTAGTGATGAACCTCCAGAGGATTATCACAGCTCCGGTCGGTTTTTCAGAAGCTCTACAGTGACGTTCAGCTCATTGTTTCACCTTTATTTTGGACTGCAGCTGTTTTCACCAACAAAAGCTGTAAAAAAAAAAGAAAGCATTGTGCGCCACCTGTTTAGCACCAAACAGCAAACATAAATAGTTAGCAACTAGCTGGTGAACACATAGTGGATAATTTAGCGGTCAAAAGAGCCTGATATTTCCCTCAGGAGAAGGTAGAGGCCAGAAACAGAGCTGAAAGGGAGTAAATACTGGACTTGCATTCGCCAGATGGCCTGAAACACGACTCATGAATGGATGATGAATGATAACGGCTCCATGTGCAAATAAGTAACGAAATAAGTTTGCAGTTTCGACCGGTGAAAGGTGATGATATGTCAAGATGAGCTTCAATTTATGAATATATTGTGGCTGTTGACAGTTGTACCTTCACATATCTTAATAAAAAGCATAAACTTGATGTGACCCTATTTGTGAAATCATTATATCATGGTATTGCAGCATATTCTCACTTGATTGACTGATATGTGCCCTAATTGCTTACATAAAGCACTTCTCAGTGAACAAATAATCATAATTATTATACCTCAGCGGTGAGCAGATGAATGCTACGCACATATTACTTCAATCTCCCGGTTGCCAAATCATTTTCACGGCAGGGGGAAGCTGAAATAGTTTGTGCCTCCGTCTCTAATTACATACAAAATGAATGAGTGTTCATGAAATTGCAAGTTCAAAACATTCAAGGGGAAGCCATGTTTTCAGTTTGACAGAAATGAGTCAAAGCAACGGCTGCAGGGTTTGAGACTGTGTCAGAGGTTATTTGGCTGCTTTTAAGGTTGGAACAGACGGCGTATGAACCTCAGTAGCTCTATATGACACCACCAATGAGAGCTAAATGACTCTAACAACACAGCCAGGTGGCTAGGTGGCTCTTAAACCTGTGGTCTGCATAGCGTAAGATTTAGGAGAGAGATGAGAAGAAGAAGAAGAAAAAAAAAAAAAAAAAAGGTCAACGCTCGGTCATTTTTTTCCACTCAGCAATGTTTATGTCAACGGTTTAGCGCTGGGAGCAATGAAGAGAGAGCTCCAAAGGAGTGTGTCTCTGGCAACAAACATCAGCAAATCCCATCAAATCCTGACTCCCTCTCTCTCACACACACACACACACACACACACATGCATATGTACACTCAGGCCCCCTCCACCTCTCCAGAGACCAAACCAGAAGCTTGGGAAAAAGATGGCCGCCCTTTAGACCCCTGTTCTTGCCCCCTGCATTCAGCTCAGGGAGGTGACGGAAGAAAGCTTGTGCCCTTCCTCCCCCCTCCCTCCCCCTTTCCCTCAGCACCCCTACCCTACTCCCGTGGCGTGCGTCCCAGTCCGCCAGCATCAATCACTTTTGAGGACCAGAAGAGGCCGGAGTCAAACACGGGGACATGCACTGGAAGGAATGTTCCAGTTTAAAATAAAACTCATATGAAAAAGAGAGGGGGAGAAAAAAAAGCGGATCGGAAGAAGAAAAATGCACAGCATTCGGTTGTCCTCCGAAGAAAAGAGGGAGAGAGACGGAGAGGAAAAGAGAGAGAGGGGAGGTATCTGGTAAAGGCATTGCCCTCAGGGTCAGCATCACCAGCATCCCTCCTGCAGACGCCGAGGGGAGACACTGTGTGTGCCTTCTAAAACAACTCAATGAGGACATTTCGGAGTGTGCGTCAACATCGCAGATAGGAATGCTTGAACGTGAATAATTACCCATTTAGCATTCCAGTTAAAACAAAGTCTTCTGTTGGCTCTGAGCTGTTTATCCCCAATGAACTATTGACTATTATCTTAACATTATTCTGTATATTAACGCATGTACAGTACGTATGCAAAATACGATAAAGTGTGGGTTCTCTTATTTTAGCAGAACGACACTTAGAAATAGGAAGAAATACAAGCTTACTTGTAAGTATTAACTATGAAGGAATGCACGCTTTGCCTCGTAGCACATTTGAGGTCAGACTGTCTGTGCGCACGTCTTACCTGTAGGGCACAGGTCGTGTCCGTTGGGAACCTCCTGCAGGGGTATGTCCTGGAAGTAAAGGGGCTGTGATGGGTAGTACTGCTGCTGAGGGTGGACCACACCTGGGAGGAGGGTCTGGGGTCCCAGTGCCACTCCTCCACCGTGCCTCTGGAGAGAAACAACACACGGTACGGTTTAGCTTCAGCCTGCATGCAATAGACGCATTCACTGTATATTACTGAACTTCTGCACGCTTTGGTTTTTATCTGCTCCAACGTGCGAAGCTGTAAGCAACCGATCAAACTTTAGCTTTTGGCCGACAGCTTGACCTTGGATTTTGATGATAATTTGCTTTGTGTTTCCGGCACAGATAACCGCCGCGGCTAAATTTGACTCGTTCGGTTTATCTTTTTTTTGCCGTGTTGATTTATCCCGCTTATCACAGAAATGTTCACGTAAGAGGTCGCAGCAAAAGGGGAAGTCTAAAGTCAGCACTTGACAGGACAGATATGAAACTCTTTGTGGATACAAGAGATAGTACGGAGGAAGATAGCCACTTGGCCATTTTTAGCATATCAGAGTCTACATTTGACAACAAACAAGAAGCTCAATAGATATTGTTGGAGGCTTCTGTTTGAAAGTGATGTGAACAGGCGATTGGCCTTTTTCTCACAAGAGTGTATCTGTAGATACGTTGTGCTTCTTTTAACTTGGCATGGTAAATACAGGTTGGAAAAGTTATTCTTCTAATAAAAAATGTAATAATGATATCAAGTCTTTTGTAATACATCTTCTGAATTGTTATCTGTGTGTGCTCATTTAACAAAGGTGTTTTAAGATGTGAGACTTGATCATTTCCTATTCATAAAATGCAAAAAGACCCTAAAATCAGTGCTTCAGTTCTCCTCTCCATTGTTAGGCTGTCATACGCTACGTGTCATATTAGCAACTGACAGAGTGAGTGCCGATCTGATAAGCAGCTCCTGTTTAAGCGCCGCAGCATTTATCAGTAGCCGGCCGGCTTTATGGATGGCAAACATGACCAGAGCATCGGGGGGCGCCAGTTTACGAGGTTCTATAGAGGTTTGCGTGGGACGCTGCCTCCTGCTATCAGTGCAGTCAGCAAAAAGGGAGGAGGGGGGGGGGTCACATGGATGATTTATGGATGACGCCTTGATACTAGTTGATCAGTCCAAGAGTGGGATAACTTTCAATGGAGAGGTTTGATCTATCATTTGGAAAATAAGCGGAAATAGTATAAATACTGCACTTTACAAATGCTGTCTATTTTTGTTTGCATCTCCAGTCCACAAATGATAGATACTTGAGTCATATTGACTCAATTCAACCTTCATCTGCCTGATCCTGACTAAACGGCATCATCTTTTACACGCCGAGTCAAAAAAGGCGACTTGATTTTAACTTAAATTATTTTTGTTAGTTTGTTTCTGCCCTTACACTCATACCGCACATACACTCAAAAATTAGGAGAAAATATTGATGTTTTTAATTCTGAGCTGTGACTTCATGTTCTCCTGCGATGCCACATGATCATTCGGCACTTATTCGTTGTACTAGTGCATCTGCCCCATAATAATAAGACGAAGCAATCTATAAAAAGTAGCAGCGAGGTGTAATGAAAAACCACAGGCGTAATCAATAGCAACGCTCTCATTTTGTGCGTATTGGCTCGCTCGAGCGGCTTCGGATATTTCTGGAACTGAGCTGTCCTTATTGTTATTATTGACACACGCGCACGCTTCTTTTGCAGTCACACATTTAAACACCTGCTGTATAAAAAAAGTGCCTCAAATCACTCCCTAATTAACCCAGTGTGCTGCATTTCCCTCTGCCAATTCGGGCTGTCTGCATGCCGATCCAAACCCAAGCTCTACGTCAGCAGAGAGCACTCAGCTGAAAATACGTTGCTTTTGTTACAGATGCTAAAGTGGGCGTAGGTGTGGGCCTCACACTGTGCCGTAGAACGTCTTAAGAACAAAGATCACCTTTGCAGTGAAGTGGCGTCTGGCATTTTCTTTTTAATTGCTACTTTGGCGGCTTGAAATCCCGGATTTCCCCTCTCTGTTCTCTGCGTACGGTCTTTGTGAAGCATTTAAGACGCTGTCAATCACTAAACATGGGAAATATAACACATCAGGCCCCGCTGCTCTTTGCTGACAATTCATGTAAATTCAAGGGAATAGAGCGAGGAGATCCAGGCTCACCTTTTGACCAAGTCTGCCCTGGTATACAGTAGTCTCAATTTCAAAGGCAACCCCCACCACCTGAGCCAATTAGGACGCAGGGAGCTGTATCCTTCTCTGTTTTCTATCAGGCCAGGGTGGGGTTGCCATTTGCATATAACCTCAGTCTCTTATCCTAATGTGCCGGCGCTCTGCATACAAATGGAGGCATTTATTTTGCCGCTCCTTGGCCTTCACCCTTCAAGCGCTCATCTGACAGGAATCCCAATGTTCCCGGCGACCGCCGTCTCTGACTCTGGACGCGGCGCTCTCATTTGGAAAGCGTTTAGGAGCCTTGGTGTTCCTGCAAACAGACGGCTGCCGAGCGCCGTGCGGGGCGGCTCAGCGGAGGAAAGAGTTATTCGCCGGCGATGCTCTGACTCCAATTTGATTGGTTAGCGGCAAGGTTGGAGGCCTGCAGGTCTCACTATTTACAATATTACTCGCTCGGAGAGAAGTGCATCTCGGCGCTCGGCGGTTGCGCAACGCGGAGCAGTCCACGTGAGGGGCGATTTCACAGCCTCGCAGAAATGCCTTGTCTTGTTCAACGGCTCTGTTTCCTAACTTTTTGACGAAATCACAGGGAACAGCATGTGCAGATGCGGGCACTGTTGGCGCAACTCTGGGGGACTGAACTCAACAGGAACAAAGGTTCAGATCGACTGTGTTGCCGAACACACATATTGCTCATTTGCTCCCGCCTCACATTCCTGCAGACACACACACACACACACACAAAAGCTTATTCCTTGCCGGCTGTGTGGCAGGTAGCTGAGGCAGCCATAACGCGGACGTAATTTACGAGGGAGGTCTTACCATTGCGCCCAGACGGTCACAGGGGTGAAGAGCCGGGTAGGAAGAAACTGGATCCATGTAGTAACTCATCGCGGACGCTGCGGACAGGAGGAGCAGGGCCTGCTGAAGGGATCAACACTGCAAACAGACGGGGCAGGGTGAAGCGACCTATCTATCACAAGCTGTTTACACTTTGTGTGCAAGTGTGTGTGTGTGTGTGTGTGTGTGGCACTATGTATGTGTTTGAGAGAGAGAAGAGGGAGCGGAACGGAGGGTCAGAAAGAGTAAGAACGGGGGGAGTGAGACATGTGAGATGGGTTTCGACAACCTGCGATATCAGCGTGCCACATGCAGTTGAGAGCGGTGGTTTGGGTAAAACATGTCATCCCATCCAATGTTTTACTTGATTTAGGTTATGAGGCTCACGTGAGTGCTGCTGTGTTTCTTTTAAATCAACTCTGCTGATTTAGATGTGGGAAGGAAGGGATTTCGGCCGAAGCAAACCCCCATCCATCCAGATGTTTGTCAACCTAACATTTCCATCTCATCTCTCTGAACGCATCGCTCCTTTCTCCTGATGCAAAAAAAAAAACTGCCTCTTCCTCCTCCTCTTCTCCCCTGCCTCACCTCTTCCTCCTCCTCTTCTTCTTCTTTCCCCTCCTCTTCTTCTTTCTCCTCCTCTTCTCCTTCCCCCTTCCTCTCCTCCCTCCCCTCCTACACACTTTGCTTATCACTTAACATGGTTCACTTGAAGCAGCATCAACAAAAGAGACTGGGAACTGAGCTGAAGGATTACATGAGAGGAGGAACGGCGTATATGGGCAGTGGCAGGTCCCATCCTCCTCACATTCATATGTTAAGCAATTTGGCAAAGCTAGTTTGTGGCAGCTGCTGACAGACTGAGGCAAGATGCGCCACTGCTCAATGCTTGCAGATGTTCATCAGCTCAAAAAGATTCAGACGCTCTTGTTCCAGAATAGAAACAGAAAGAACCCATACACAAAGGGAATAATGTGCAAATCAGTCCTGTCATTCAAATGCATGCACTACCTTTAGGCTTAAATGTCATGGTTTGTGGATATAACGCATTAAATTATTGCTAAATGTAAGAGATGAGCATGCATATAAACCCAATTATTCCTTTTTGTATTTAAATAGATCCTACTTATGCATTGCATGTTTTTGAGTGATGTTTTTGAAAGCTGCTTCGAGCCCAGGGTAAAGTTCATTATGGAAAAAAAAGAGATAAATGCATGCAACTTTACTGTTAGTCGCGTTTTGAATGCTGCTGCATTGAGCAGAAAATAAGCAGAGATGAAACGGCGCATCTCAATTTTTTTTTTTTTTTAAAAGAAGAAAAAGAAGAAGAAAAAAAAAGAAAAGCGCGCTGCATGCTTTATGAGGACTCCTGACGGGAGAAACAGAAACTTTAAAGGCACCGCGTCCCGAAAGGAGCGACACGCGCCGATAATACCACGCGCCATTTCACCCCATCACTTGCATTAGAGTTCAATTTTGCTCATACAATCAAACTTTGCACTTACCGACTGCGCTGTGAGAAGTTTTCCTGTGAGCTGGAAAGCGCCGGGCAGCTGAGTGTGACAGCTGAGCGGTGGACTGCAGAGATGCTGGATACCTGCTCGCAGCCAGTCCCACGGAGGAAGGAATAATATGCACACTACTAGTCCCTCCCTCAATCACACGGGGATCCTCTCCAAATCCTGTTCTCTTCTCGTGCACTTGAGGTTCACATGCATCCCCCCCCCCCCCCCCCCACACCCACCTCCTCCCAACTCCCTCAGTACAGGTGCGGACACGAGAGCACTGAGCTGATCAATAAAGGGGTTTAAGTGTGACTAAAGTTTTCCAGTACAGCATCAGCTTTATTATAATACCCCAAAACCCTGTGTGTGTATGTGGGTGTGTGTGTGTGTGGAGGGGTATTAGTCTTAGCTTGTGAGTGTGAGTTTATGTAATGCTTTGCAGGGAAGTTAAACAATGGAAAGACAAGAACATGCAACC
The DNA here is from genome assembly GCF_023055335.1 of Clinocottus analis. NCBI lineage: Eukaryota > Metazoa > Chordata > Actinopteri > Perciformes > Cottidae > Clinocottus > Clinocottus analis. The sequence goes on along the minus strand of NW_027175931.1, from coordinate 5,208,644 downwards.
TCTGATGTCACACTCCCCATCCCTTCAAATAACATGTTCTGCTTGTTATTTGTTTGAGTTTCATTTTTTTTTTAAAACAAGCGGTTGTTTTAATTTCGGCTAAATTTGAATTTGGTGTGTTTGTTTGTTTGTTTTCTTCTCACGGACAGCCAGAAGTATTGGTGGGTTGAGGGTGGGCGGGGGGTGTATAGCAGGAAAGAGGGAAGAAAACATCACACAGCGAGTGGGTGTGATGATCATGACAATGGCTGATCTTCCTGTGATGTTGTCAACTGGAAAACATATCTGAGCTCTCTTTTTTAACACCACTTTGCCATTTTTGGACATGTGTGTGTCAACCCTGTGTTGTTTTTTCCCCCCTAGTCAAGCCGTCATATTTTAAATATGCTGGTATAGAAGAAAAAAAGAGGCATATTGTTCCTGCATGGTGAACCTCTGGAATCTGGCATCAAGCAAGACTCAAACCAACCATTTGAAGAAGTGTTGCCGTCAAATCAATTTGTCTCAGGTCTCGCCAGAAAGCACATGAGAAGCATCTGCTTCTTGAATATGTATTGACTGTACATCACTGACTATCATACCATCCTCCACCTCGTACCTCCGAAACCCAACTCGACGGCCAACGCATGCGGGACAGCGATTAAAGCGGTGACAGAAACGTTGACCACTCTTCTGCGAAATGAGAAGTCCCCCGCCCACACCTCTCCTCCCCTCTGGACCTGGTATACAACGCAAGATCTACATCCACCTGCTCTGATAGAGGTTGGTGATAACCAGGTAAGAGTGGGACGCTTTATCTATTTGCTTATTTATCGCTTTATTTGGTTATTTATTTCCACGCTGCAAGGTTGCAAGCTTTCATATAGGTACATATGTCTCTCCCTCTCTCTCTCTCTCTTTCTCTCTCTCTCTCTCTCTCTCTCTCTCTCTCTATCAGCCTAACACTCAACACTTGCGAGTCATCTGAAACACCTTGTGACTCCATGATAATTCCGTGACCCCCAGTGCAGCATTTGTTTGAATTAGAAAGTGCACGGTTCAATCCTCCTGACAGCCACCGCTCTTAACAGTAAATCTTAGAACTCTTGGGGTAAGGAGGTAGGTGTGTGTGTGTGTGTGTGTGTGTGTGTGTGTGTGTGTGTGTGTGTGAGAGAAAGAGAGAGAGAGAGTTGAAGCGCTGAGGAGAGGGTGGGGGTCAAGTCCAAGGTGAGAGGCGTGAAGAAGTACCATAAGGGGCTCAGTGGCAGGCAGCCTGCATTTTCTCAAGACCTCGTCTGGATCCCTCTGCGTGATGTGGGCCTCAGCACACGGGCCTCCCCCCCCCATCCCCGGGGGGACACAGATGGGCAACACGTCGAGGGCAAAAGGCGATGGTATGACTTATTGCCATGTGGAGAGAAAAGCGCGGGACACACCCCTGCGATGGGACCAAATTGAATAAAAGCAAAAAGGGGATGAATGCGATCCAGATCTTTTCTGGCCGATGCCCCGGCAATGCTGTTTCAATTAGCCGGCTCACCAGTTCAAAGGCGAAGGCCCTCGATGCACTCCTGCTCCGCATGAAGCCGCTATCATCACGTTGCCCCCCCCCCCCCCGGACTCCCCTCGCCTTTCACCTCCCCATTACGGCACCACCTTTTTCCGATCAGAGCCCTCCGTCTATGCGCTGGCTCGCGCTCATGTTTTGCATTAAACAGATAGCGAGCGCCATGCCATCACCGCCAGTAAAAGCCATTAGTCAAAAGATCCGCTGGGGGTTTATGGCCCTAACCATCATTCGCTCCATGAAAAGTCTCACAGCGTTCTTGTGTCTACATCGGCCCTTAAACTGACAGGGGTCCGTCTCTTCCTGGTGAAATCTTTTAAATAATGCTGAAACTCATTATTCCACGTACTTTATTTTAGTCACATGGCAGCGTTCTCTGTCACGTCCCTGCACCTGAGAGCACACCCGGAGTTTAAAATCTGGACCGTATGACTCGGAAAGGTGACAGAAAGGTTTCATGACAGGTTCAGTCTCTTGCCCTGAAATATACAGTACCTGGGGTCACGTAGGGGTCACGCTTATCCTTACCATCTGTTCAGAGGTGAAACACCAAATAAAGGATAAATAATTTGAAACTATGCTTTGTCCTGGTAAATATACTTATATACATACATGAATTCCACAAACTAAGGGTTTTGTAGACGACACACCAGTAATAATGAGTCGAACTGTCCGGTCCTGTTGGGACATTGATTGATTCCTGTCATACTAATGATTTCTTAAAATTATTTTAAAGTCAGCCCGCCATACTGCTGTCTGTCCTCTGCTGGCTTCCTGCATCTCGGTGAGCAGCTCCAGACTGCGGATCCTTTTGTCTCATTTTCTCATTTTGGATCTTCCAAAGATAGCGCTGACAGGTGATATTAATGGTCTTTTATTAGCATCGTCCTGATTGCTGCAGAGTTTTTGGAAGCGAGAGACAGAGGGAAGAGAGAGTTAAAAAAGAGACGAAAAGAGAATATGGAAGTCCTCCGCCCACCGCTTCTCACAGGAGATCGCCTCTCTCTTTGATAGCCTGCCCGAATCTGTTCCCCCCATAGAAACTGCCCTGCAGATGTTGTTGCTGTACGCCGACTACAAAGAAGGAGCCCTTTATGAGAAGAACATCTATTTCGGGCCTCGATGTTTCCGAGCTGTGGCGCTCAGCGAGAGGAGCACGGGCCTAATCTATGTGCTGCTGAAAACTCTGTTTTATTCTCTGCCCGTGTTATTTTTAGATTAAAGCACAGTTCTAATGAATAAAGTGAGGATGTAATATTTTATGACAGTATCAATATGCCAGCGCCGCGGTGGGCTCGGGCCTGAAAAAGGCCTGCGTGGCTATTGGCATCGGCCGAGAGAAAGTCGAGGGGAACATGAGGCGGTAACCTCGGTGAAATAAATAACACGCAGGGCCCTTTGTGTCAGGCCTGACTAGGTTCATTTCGATGTGTATGCGGTTGCTTAATAAGACTCTCGCCCTCGCCCGCAGAACCGTGACTCTGTTGCACTGTTGACTGCGAGGCGAAGGTCTTGGGGGCAATATTAGCTCGTGATATTATCTTTAATTAAAGCACCGATCCCGCAGCCAAGTTGTCCAAACAGTCCTAAATGGGGCCTGTAAATCAGACAAACATCCTCAATATTTGATGGGTCGAGAGTGTGCGCTACAGCCTCCAGATGGTTTGTGTTTCTCAAGCGCTTCACGAGGGGATGGTACGCGGGACAGCGATCTTCTGTTTCCGATGCGTGCCTCTCGACAGAACAAGTTCCTCCACACCACATGCTGCGCGGCTGGATTTCTGCCGAGGTTCGCTCTCGCTGCCTTTTCCTGTTGGGTCCCACTCCTGTGCGTGGGTTTATCCGCCGGCTACGTGTGTGTTTGTGTGTGTGTGTGTGTGTGTGTGTGTATGTGTACGCACTGCAGCTTTTGTCAGTCAGCGCTTGATTTCATTAGCGGTCAATCCCCTCGATTGACTGATTGAGCTATTGAAACGTACACATGTCATCGCCTCCCAGCCCAAAAAAAAAAAAAAGGAAAGGGGCCTGCAGAGGACAGAGGACAGCGAGCAGTGACAGAATGTGTATTCGCATGTATTTCTACACCAAACTTGTCCCATTTAAACTCTGTCCCATCTTTAATAAGTGTAAAGTTAGCGTTGCTTGGCAAAACAACTGATCTTTTATGAGAAGTAAAAAAAAAAGACGAGTTGTAGTAAGATGAAAGGAGGAAACAGGACGAGGAGGGAGGGAGAGAACGAGATGCTGAGTCCAACATGCCCCGGTTGATAAGCTGCTGGACTGGCGCCAGAATACCCCCCCACACCCCACACACACACCCCTCTACACTCTCTCTCCAATACACACACACCAACACCCCACCCAGTGGCCAGCTTGACCCCCTCCCCACCACACACACACACACACACACACACACACACACACACACCACCACTCCAGTGGCGTCTCCCGCTCGCTATTCCTCTTCATTAGTGCTCCAGAACGAGATGCTTGTCATGTAATTAGCAGAGGAGGTCTTTTCTGAATGCCTGTGTAACACACGCTCTCATTAGAGAAGTGAGAGAGGGCTGGAGTGAGAGAGGAGAGGCAGGCCTCGGAGGCAAGTAGAGGGAGAGCAATCAGCGAGACAGATGGGGAGAGAGAAAGACACGGAGGACAGGGGGAGAACATGCCAGAAAACAAAGTGTTGATAGCAACGAGAAAAATAGAAACTGTGAGATTTTTGACTTTCGCGTTCCAATCCGGGGGACTCGAGAGCCTCGGTCTGGAAGAAATTATAACGACCCCGCTCAGTCAACTGGCATTCTCTTTAATATTCATGAAAACGCATAAAACAAAGGGCATCGTAAATATAATACAGTCACTATACTGCTGCGGTAGTTCCCTCTGCACCTCTTACACACTCATCCCGGGGATAATGACAGCTCCTCCATGGGAGTTCATCTCACGGCACGCACCCCGGGCTGAGGCCCTCGTGGTATTTCAGGATCTCCTCGGTCACTAAGGTGTGAGAGGACAAACAAAAAACAAAAAAAAAAAGGTATCATTAGCTCCACTCCATCCCCGATGTGTTCACACTGATAGCAACATCAGCGCGCTGGTCGACCTGTCGGCTTTGCTCAGCCCATCCAGCCCGCGATGAGGTGTGTGGTTCAGGCAGCGGAGGGCGGCTTATCAGGGCGATGAGAGGGAAGAAGGAGCTGCTTGTCAGTGGCTGCTTTTCAACGCAGTCTGTCTTGTGTCCGGTGTCTGGTCTTAAATACTTCATTACATCACTTCCCTACCACCAGACTGAGGTATATATATATATATAGAGAGAGAGAGAGATTTTGAAAAAGGAGGATAAAGCTAAGGAAAATAAATATTAGCATGAGCCTGTTTGTGCAGCGCGCTGTTAATCTGCTTCATGATAGCACTTCCTGGTTTGTAACTCACTGAAATAACCAATCAGAAGCTAAGGGGGACTGCTGGTGAACATTTTAAGTATGTAAATAGTTGACTGTGTAAAGAACGTAAATATATTTTGCGACATTAACTTTGAATTTGCTTCACTTCCCCTCTCCCACAAAAGACGAAAGCAGCAGTCTCATGTCAAGACGTTGTCCATGAAGTATCTGGAAGGTCTGACTGAGAATGACTCGAGAATTTCAGAAATCCGTCTTCACAATGGAGACCAAAGAGCCAGAGTCGGGAGTCATCAGAGCGTTGAGGACGAATTATTGCTCCGTGTTCAGAGAGTGTGGAAAAATTGAAGTGCTCGGATGCAGCGCTTCCTCCCAGTTCTCTGCAGCCCTCGTGAACGTCTGACTGGAAGCTCGGGTCCAAACTGGCAACCAACCCGTCAGAATTTATCGCCTTCTGGTGCATGTTTTTTTTTTCACAGTCGGGGGAGAAAAAGAAAGCTTCATTTCTCCAAGACGAGTGATCTCTAAAGACAGAGAGTATTTTGGCTCAACAAAACCAAAAAAAAAACCTCTCCTGAAATTTATCCTCCACTAAATCATAATGTATCTGGGTTGAAAGGAGGCCAGCCGTCCTGATACAGAAATGCAACTTCAGCGGGCCGAGTGGGGAGGATGGAGGCCATCACTCTACATTAGTGATATAAAGACTTCCTCAGGTGGAGTCAGAGTCTGCACTGCCACGTCAAAAGTGCAGACTCTGACTTGTGCAGATTCACTTCCGGGCCCTTTGCAGATGAGTCTTCATGGCACCGAAGACGGCATGTGGGGCAAAAGGAGCGACATTGGCCCAACGGCTCAGTGGCAACCCTGTACTGTGGTCTGAGAGATCATGAACTAGTTATATAACTCATTATCACGTCAGTCAGAAGGAGAAAAGCCCTTTAAAGCGCCCCATCAAATATGATCCGATGTTCAAGAAGAGACACATTTCCAAAAAGCGTGTTTTCCAAGTGAAAGTAGGCGACTGCGATCACCGCGCTCCAGATTATGGTTCTCTATCACCCTCTTACTCCCTCCATCTTTGTCTCTCGCTCACACACACACACACACACACACACACACACACACACACACACGTGCACACACAACAACAACACAAAAAAAAAGCCACGCAGGGCCCGTCTCTCGTCACCACTGCCTGGCAGGGTGGTGCTTCTTTGTCTCCCTCCCAACGTTTCACTCCCGGTCTCGATGCGCCGATTCTCATTTCCAACCGCCAGCCGCCCCCACTCGCCCCGCACTTCACTCGCCCCCTGTACTCCCACCTCTTACTGTGCAGAAACTGGGTTATTTTTAGAGCTCAGTTTGATGGTTCAAGGATGTTGAGTCCACTCTGTGCCATGGATTTTCATGGAGGAAACAGGCTGTTTCTCTTTTTGCCCCCCCCCCCCCCAAAACCTCCGCTTCATTTCCTTCTCTGCATCCTCTGTTTCCTTGGCCGAAGCCCTTTCTGTAACCCCCCCCCCTCCCCTATCCGCCCCCCCATTCGTGCAAACACACTTTCTTTTTCTCCCATACACTAGCCTCAGCCTCGATCTAACCACCCGATTGTCAACACACCACTGCCATGCTCTCACCTCACACCCACACAATTCTCTCGTTTTCTTCTTCGCGTTCTCATCTTCTTTCGCTCTCGAGCAGCGAGCTGTTTTTCTTCCTCCACATGCAATCTGGGCCGCTCACCCACTGCTGGCTGTCTCTTGATGGAAGATGCACCTCAATATTATGACTTCTGGTGGTGTACACTTGGCACTTTTATGTGCCGACCTTTGTCAAATTGAAGGTAATATTAACTCCAAGGAAGTTTTGATGCAAGGATATTAGAGGTCCACGTCATCTGACGTCTTTGGAAATGTACTATTTTTGTTATTTAGGTAAATTTGAGTTAATGGAGCTAGGTTTTTCAGCATTTGTCAACTCAAAGGTTTGCAACTTATTGAGGTAAAAGTTTCAAGCACAAGCCTGACATGACACACTTCTGTCATCGCACTTGTTTCACAGCTCAACTCTGCCCTCTATCTCTGGATCGCTGCAATGCAGGTACAGCTCAACTTTTTTTTTGAAGCAGTAGCGGGACACCAGCCAAAAAACCTAAACGTCTGCTTGCCTCAGATTAGAAACTAATTCCTGATGCAGAATTTTGATATATATTTTCTGTACATTGTGTCAGCTGCTCTCACTTTGCCAAATCGAAACAAAAATCTCCAAACCAACTTTTTTTCTTCCTTCTTCTTCTTCTTCTTCTTCTTCTTCTTCTTCTTCTTCTTCTTCTTCTTCTTCTTCATAAGAAGCTGACATGTTGAGGTCTTCTGTCAGAATGCAATCAGAGCGCTGGCACGGCCACCTACTGGCTTCTGTGCATCTCACCGGCCCGTCTCAAATAGCCCTCGCCATATGTTAACACTTTACTCCCCAAATACCCATGATGACAGCGTCGCTCTGTCTCTTTAAGACCCGGCGTGGAATGCTGTGGTTTCGCCGAGGCGTTTGGGGTAGTGCCCTCACCCACACATAAACACAAACCTAAAAAGTGACTGTGACTCACTGTCCCTCTTTTTCTGTTCTTTTTTTCACTCTCAGATGACTCCCCGCGTGCTTTGGCGCGCGGGGACGTTTTCTCGTGTTGTTTTGCGGCCTGCGCAACACTTTAGTGTTTGGAGGAAAACAATGTCCTCTCTCCCCATCTGGCTGGCACGTTGTCAGACCACGGCGGCGTGTGTTTCCTGTTTCACATGTTTGTTTGTGCCACAGGTGAAAAAGGGAGGCTGCCGCTGTTGTCTTTGACCTCAACGACCCCCGAGAGGCCGCTCCGCCAACATCTTGTAAAGAGCGTGTTGTCTTTGGACCAATCGCAGCTTTTTTAAACCTCTTTTTTTTTTAATAAGGGAACCACCTGAGCTGATGTGCAGCACAAATGAGTGAATCATCACGGCCTGTTCATTAGCTCACCCCACTCCCCGAGTCCTCGGCGAGCCGCTTCTAGCTTGAGCCAGAGAGCCCTCCAGTGGCGACATCTGGCAGCAGCGTTCCTGATGAATAGGATCAATAGGCGAGCTCCCACTTATTAGATCCAGATTTGACCGTCTGACGGCACAGATGAATGATTTTTGTAGTCTGGTGAGCGGCCCACATCGAGTTCAGGCTGTCAGACATGTCTGGGGGGACGTGGGGGAGGAAAAGAGAGACGCGGGCCTCAAAAAGCCTTGAGAATGCGGGACAGGGGTAAACCCTAAACCTGAGAGCTCAGCTCGGGCTCGCGGCCTCGCAGGGAACAACACTTTTCTTATTGAGCCGGCGGGCCAGACCCAAATGAGAGGTGACAGCATATTCATTTCACTCCGTGTTTTTCTTTAAGGGCTTTTTAAAATGCTGCTGAATGATGAGCGGTCATCGGATTTATAGTTCAGGGGGATGATTTAGGCTCTCGAAATGGCACTGCCTTCCCCTCGGCTCTCGCTTCTTTTTTTTTTCGTTTTTTTTTTCCACAGGAGCAGTCATTTTAAGAGGCTTTATTTCAGCCTGATGTTGTTCATGTAGAGATGACTCTTCCTCCTCCCCCCCCCTCCCACCCCCTCCTACTCCAGCAACCAAGATTGATTTAAAATGTAAAGTGAGCACCTCGTCTCCCCATGCCCAGTCTGGGCTGGAGGCAGGGTGTGTCCACACTTACAGCTGAATTGACATAAGATAAGTGGTCGAGGAAATCCACGTATACACCCTTAGAGAAGAGAAACACACACACACACACACACACACACACACACACTGCAAAGCACAGACACACGCCAGACACTGACCCAAATACACTCGCTTCTCTTTTGATTAAGAGCATACCAGAGCATATTATACGTAATGATAACATGCATTTCGTCTCGACACCACATGTCCCCTCTCCACAAACATGCACTCTCCCAAGCTCTCAATCTCAGAGCGAAAGAAAACCACCCGGGGGCGAGAATACCAAAGACTGAAGGGATGAGGTCACATAGTGGACGCGTCAGTGGTTCGCGCTGCGGACCCGATGAGTGGCAACACATCAGGAGGCATCAGGAGGTCGTTAATTTATAGGGATGCTATTACCTTCATAAATGCCTGGCTCATAAAATAACTGCTTTGCTTTAATTTAATACTTCCCCTTGCTAATTATCTGCACACACACACACACACACACACAAGCGGGCAGCTCTCTGCGCTCTGCGTGAGACATTTTCAACGGACAAATTCTTTGAATTTTGTTTTTGCGTGCGATCAAACCCTCCCGACTCTTCTCCAATCCTTTGTGTGTGTGTGTGTGTGTGTGTGTGTGTGTGTGTGTGTGTTCTTGTCATATGTGAGTGTTGAGTTGGGCGACTGTTGAGTCAACGAACGTCCTGAAACGCATCTCCTGCTTCTTGGTCGGGCCTAAATGTGTGAAATCTTTGCAGAAAAAAAAAGAAAGAAAACGGGACAAATGTTCACAACTCCTTTTGAACGTGCGATTGGATACTGGGCCCTGCCTTCCCTGGTGCCACACTGCCATTTTCTCTCTCCCAGAGGAGCAGAGGGAAAGAAAAAAAGAAAGAAAGGGCTGGAACCGGACCAATCTCCATCTCCAGATCATCTAGCCCCTTCAACTAAATAAATAACTCATTACAGTTCAGAGTAAGGAGCTTCATTTACTCAAGGCGATGCAATCGCAGATGTCTCCAGGTTGCCCGCTATACTCATATACAAGTGTTTTTGGTGGAAACCCCAAGAGAGGGAGCGCTGAAAAGTTAACATACCAGTGAGGAAAGACTGGCGAGCATGCGTGTGGAAAGCTGTTGATGGCAGATTGTTTGGCCCCGCCGCTCAGTAGTATTAAGGTTTCTTAAAAAATAAAGTAGAGAAAGGGGGACTCTGTCAACAGCATTAAAGCATGTATATACATTGAGGCCTATATGTGCTGATTAATCATGAAAGACAATAGAGAACATATAGAGGACACAATAGTCACCATGAAGCCACATTGCTGATTTAATGGCAAAAACAAGAAGTGGAAGGCGCGGGAGTTGATGAGACAACCAGACGGAGAAGGTGCGGCGTTGGTAAAAAGATATTCTGTATGTGGCACCATTTCAGTGTCAGAGTTTGGCCTCCCGCTGCGGGATAAAGAGAGGAAGTTTAGACAGTCACAGTGGATGCATTCAACAACCTCTGGTTACTGACATGGCGCTGTTTGTCACGCCACCACGCTCGCTGCTATCTGGGGTTAAACGCTAACTACTTGGAAATATGTATGAACTTAGTGGCAGTTTGGGGGATTTTATTTTGAAAATGCCTGCTTCATTTTTTTGCCAGTCCAATCTCCTCTCATTCTAAATGGTCATGATTTGGGACTTAAGGTTCCCACCGAAAGCTGTTAAACGGGTCAGATATTGCATCTATCTTCATTAATATTAGAGTGCATGTCTGATCTATTTCTTTTCTGTTGTCTGCACGATTGAATTTAATATTTGCTGTTCAGATGTGTTAGAAAACGTCTACAGTATCCTGAGGAAGGCAGCACAGCAGGCTCGTGATTGCCATTTTTTCAGTAAAACGGATGTTGGGATTTCCGTCCATTGTTTGGTGCTGGGAACACAGCTATCAATGTTGTTGTTTTTAATCACTGCGCAAGGAAGCGGTGCCACAAACACAAGGTCTAGCCGGTGATGAAAGACCACCTTTCTTACCAGACGAGCCCCAACACTGTAAAAAGTGATATTCCAACTTGTTGTTTTTTTTGTTTGTTTTTTGAACGATGGCTGCTTGTTGCAAAGCGCACGTGCGATGTGGCTAAATTACAGCAGAAGGCCCCACGACCCACTCATCCTCACCGATGTGTACTGGTGGCTCTCCAGTGCAGAGAATGGCGACTTCTCTGCTTCACCTCGGTTGCTCTCTCTCTCTCTCTCTCTCTAAGGTGAAAAAGGCGACCTTGATGAGGCTATAAACTGCCATGGTTGGGCGACTTTCCTCACCGGGAATTGCCCCACATCCTTTTTTTTTAAGGGGGGGATGGGGCGGAGGGACTCCTAGAAGAAGATGAGGGCAGCAATGTGAAGGAAATGAAGTTAGTGAACTGAGTGGGGTCAAATGAGCAAGGGGAAGACAAAACCCCGCTGCAGAGGAACTGGTTCCGCTGCTGGTGGCTGTACTCCTGCGGGAAACTGCCCGCAGCAGCACACACAGGAACATGGATGCACATATCTGCATATAGGACATTAAAACATATCGTGCTGATTTGATGCATCATCGTCAGCATGACTGATGGAATTTGTAGAGAGGCGTGGAAATAAATATGATCTGTTTTAGTGCTCCACGTCAAGCTTGATCCTTAAATGATGTTGCATTGGCTCAGTAAAAAACAAAAAAAGCCAGATGTTGTTGTTACAATGCAGAACTAAATACACCTGAAAGCACTTTGGTCGCCACCTCATTTGCGGAGTGAAGGTGAGAGGACAGTTTATTGTAAACAAAATGTTATTCTTTGAAGAAGAAAAAAGATGTTTGTGGTGCTTTTGTAGCTCTCTGACTGCACTCAGGGCAGTTTGCAGCCCAACGTTTACGCACATCCATACTAATTAAAACCTCTTTAAACAATACATAAAACGCAAACCCCATGATGCTACACTTTTCTTCACCAGCATATTTTTATAAAGCAGATTTATGACGCTCTTTCTCTCTCTGCTTTCCCCTTATTTCACGGTTCAGTGGCCTCTCACGGCAGGCAAGGGGAGGTTTTCTCTCGCTGCTCATTGGTCGCGGCTCTCCCGTCTCAGCAACATTTCCATTCATGCACCCCGGCGCTTCTTTTCAGCCCCTTTTTTTTCTAAATAACTCACTGTCAACATCATTGGAAAAAACGTCTTTGCCTGGACGGGACTAATTATCTAGAATCTGGCGGAGGAGCGACTTGGATCGAAGAAGAAAAAAAGAAAAAAAAGATCAGCCGAGCGGCAGGAAAACGACAGGTGAGTGAGGGAAGAAGAAACAATCGCGTTTGTGAAAAGTCCTGCGCCGCGTATATAGGTGTGCATGCAAAGGGGGGCTGTGGGCAATACATCATTTGCACTTGTTTTTATTGCTATTGTTGATGCGCAGTCACATTGTAAAAAGCAGATTACAGCGAGTGGATGTTTGGACACGAGTCCGGTATGAAATGAAACCGTGACCTCCACCTGGAAGCTCCGGGTTTGATGTTAATGTCTCTGTGCGCTGGACTTGTTATTCAAAGACTCTCCTTATTCAAGGTCTGAGGTAAATAAGAGTTTTGGCTATCGAAAAAAAACACACAGAACTTGTGTCGCAGTCTCTCTATGAGCTTCAGTCTGTGCGTAAGAAGAAGGGGGAAAGAAAATGGAATGCGTATTAGCTTTAAAAAAAAATCAGTTTGCTCTCGTGTATGATGGATACCAGCGAGGTAAGATGCTTAAAATGTAACACTAGAGGGGTCTCTGTCTCGGAGGGAGGTTCACGCCGTTATTCACCAGTCCTCCTCCGCCTAATTGGCTGCAGATGCGGTGTCCTATGCGCTTTTTACCGCGCAGAAATTGGATGCGTTTGGGGAACTTTATGAGGCGAGCCCGGCGTTTGCATGCAGAAGCAGAGAAGCCCAAGAAAGAAAAAAAAAAACACATTGGACCTACAAGTATTTATACCGTGCCACGTTTATATGGAACCCCTCTCTCCCCACCCCCCGGATCATTTATCATGGGCCAGGAATTCAATGAAAAACTTTGAACGTGAAATTGCGCAGTAAAATAATGGAATAGAAGTAATAAAACCTGGTCGCGTGGAGGGAAGGTGTGTCTTTTTATTGTTTTTCATTTAGTAATTGTTCAGGTATGGCAACATGAGTGGTGAATGCACCACTCATTGTACCATAGCACACAGGGGAAAAAAAAGATTCACAATTGTGTATTTATCACCCTGCCAGGTCAGAGCACACACACGCTACCGAACAGGAGAGCGACGGGCCTCGTGGAGATAGGAACTTTATGAATGGATGCAGACGTCCATATGCGTTCATTTGCTTTATCACACAGCCCATATAACAGCCATTTGTGGCGCTACATGCCACTGCCTTCCTAATAATTGCACAGGGAGGGAAGGGCTAAAGACACCGTCCTCTAAGTGCCCTTTCACCCTAGACTTTGTAAGCTGCACTTATTAAAGCGAAAAGTGTTTCAATATGTGGTTGAGCTTTAGGGGGGAAACGTGATGGGGGTGGGGATGGGGCCCTCCTCCTCTTATTGGGGGACTTGGAGTCACTCATCCGTGTTAGCAAGTAGGCCGGTTGGTGTATCAGTTGGTGTTGTTAATGTACGGGACAGCGGTAATTAAAAGCCACCCGTATCTAATACCGCTGACCACTCTGCAGAAAAATGAGGGCTCTTATGAGCGACTCAAAGGATTACGCGCGCAGTCAGGCGCACCGGGGAGCGTTGAGCACGTTTGACTCTTTTTTTTTTCCTTCCTCCTTTTATTTCGATGGAAGTGGTAACCCATATGTGGAAGTGCACAGCAGCCGCGGTCCTATACGTGCGCGTTTGCTGTGCAGCAACACGTATGGAGCTGTCACGTCAAGTGTCCGTGATGTCTTGATGGAAACAAGAAAATAGTGCGGCGGAGTGATTCTCGCTTTAAAGTTCAGCAAAAAATGTCACATAAGCAGGCACACACGTCAAACGATACGTAACACATCCGGTTGGAATGGAAATGATTTTAAAAAAAAACATATGTTATGATAATAATGAAAGTAAAATAGGATTAATTCCCTTTATGTTCCTTCCCTCAGGGCCCATTGGACACTGAGCACCCTTGGGCCTGTCTGTCAAGTAGACATGTTTCAAACTGTTCCTGACACGTCGTCTTACGTCAAGGTAAGACACCACCGTCTCTTCCACCAGGTAACGTTGGAGGACAAACTGGGGGTCCTTTCAGTCTTTTCCTCTTCTTTTTTTTTTTGCTGTGATGTTCAATCATATCTCGACCTATATTCTAACAAAGCGAATATGCAATCTGCAGACGAGTGTCCTCAATTATTTGCATTAGTTATTTAACAGTTTACGGTGCACTTTATTCAATAAATACATGTAATAATAAAAAAAGAGTTGCTTCTTGCACAATGGCACCGTGTGCCATTCCATGCATTTGATTGTCACTTTGTTCATTGCTACGAAGTCACTTGTTGAAATGTGGCTCTGTTGTGGTCGATTTTATTGTCTTCAGAAACGCTGCCGTTATGGCTCATTATTATGTTTGACGTCATGACCCCCTCCTCCCCCCTCTCTCTCTCTGCCACAGCACTGAGAATGTAAATAAAGCAAACAGCGCACATCTGGTTTTTACATTGAACAAAAAAAAAAACCCTACATCGCAGCGTGAATACCTGCAACTGCTACATCTCCAAAGCGCTGAACCCATTGCGTATACATATTCCATATAAACATTATATGGCCATATAATGTCCACATAATGCCGAGTTCATGGTGCACTCTGCTCACATTGAGCTGGTCAGGTAATTTGGCGGCATGACGTTTGCCTCACATCCATCGCAATAATCGTGACTGCTCGCATTGTGCCTCATTAAAATGAGCCATTGTGCAGAGAGGCGAGCTCCGGCAATATCTTCATAATCAAGGTATTTTTCCAAGGGGCGACCTGTTAATGTTTTGAAGACTTATATCCCTGCCATTTGAATAAGGGCTCTTTTCATGGAGCCATAGCGAGAGACTCTGCGTTTCAGGGCTCACGAACAATTCCTGATCTGTTGTGAGAGAGTTGAATAGCGCGGAATGTTTGAGGAGAAAATATGCTCTCTTTTTTTTTTAAATGAGTCTTTCTGCTCCCTAATAAAAGGCAGGAGGCCGACGAGGAACACACTTCGAGGTAGTGGCACTTGAGCAGGGAAGGAGTTAACTTTCAATTTCACAGTGCTTGCATATATCGCCTTTGATTTGCTGGGGGAAATGCAGCCTGGATTATTTCTGTTTGTTCTGATTCCAATAATGTTTTTTTTTTTTTTTTTTATTCTACCCGGACTCAAGGGTTGCGTGCGTTTTTTGTGTGTATGTGTGTGTGTGTGTTTTTGCGTGCAAGTGCAGCGCTCCCTGGCTCAGCCACTTTCAGAGAGATATTGGTCAGTATGTGGCACGCCTCAATACAAAACTTAAAGAAATATTCCTCATTCAAGCGAATCCACGGCCCAACATTTGGTTTTGTTTGGTTTAGGCCAGGCGAGACTGGAACTCTCCAATAAAAATAAATCTCAAATTAATTATGGCCTAGAGCGAGGGGCCAGACAGTTCGTGCTTATGTGCTGCAGACTCCACTTTTTTTGCCCTCAGTATTTTGACTCGGGCTGTCTTTTAGCCCCAGAGAAGGAATGATCTGAATACAAATATGCTGTCTAGAAAACAGCACATAGCAGGGCTCTCATATCGACTGGGACTATTTTCTCTTCTCCCTTCACTTATGAACGCTCCTCCGAAAGGTGGCACGTAAGTTGCGACACATTCTCACCCCCCAGACGCAGAAATGATCCAACTATAGGTGCAACCTAACATTTTTAGAGTAATCAATAATAAAAAAAAAGAGACCACAATTAAATTTAAAAAATACCATTGTTGGCGCCAACTTCCCACATTTACTCGATTAAAAAAAGTGTGAGTATATACCTTGGCATGCATGCAGCTAAATCTACTCGACTGAAAAAAAAATGTGCCTGATTAAAGAAACCTCTAAAAAAATGTGGCCTACGTGTTTCCATTCATGACCGATTGCTCACTTTGTGACGAATAACACTCCTAATACTCACTCTCTCTGAGACTGCGACCAAATTCCCCGTACACACTCAATCTTAGCCCATCTCATGAGCTAAAAAGTAAAGGCTGGGCCTGACAATTGAAGGGCTGCTGAACATAAGCTCTCATGGTGTCCGCCCACCTCTGGCTGGCTGCCCCATGCAGCGGAGAGACGGAGGAGCTACTGGCTCGTGGTGTAAGGAAGAAATGTCTGGCTGTCTCGTTCCAGCGTCAAGCCAGATGTTCTGTGGTTCGCTGTGTAAACCGAGTTGCATCTGTTTATTGGCCTTCCAAAATGTTTGTTACCGCTGTGTTCATTATGGTCTTGGTGGGTCCTGGACCCCCTGTCTTCTTCTTAATAAGCGCCATGATGGGATGGGCAGGTATTTTGATAGAGAGGGAGCGGTGTGGTGTTGGAGAGATGTTGGTGGATTAGGATTATCGGACCTCCCCGGACAAACATGGAGGTTTTTGTTTTTTTTGTCATTTGAAAAGCATCCTGGAAACTATTTCTTACCGCTGCGTTTAAATGATTTACACAGCCTCCAAGCTCATTAGGGAGCAATGGAGGGAAAGCGCACTTTTTTTTTTTTATTAATGGAACATGATGACGTGAAAGCAAAAACGTACATCACGGTCAAAAATAAATACAATAAAAGTGTTTTAAGATATGTGGGTTTTTTTTTTTTTTACTGGCGAATCACTCCAGATTAATACGTATAAGCACCGCCACAATTTGTCACGTTATCCCTGTTGTATTTTCAATAAAACACCTATACCCAGGAATGTGTAGAAAAACAGAAAATACCCCCCCTCCCCCTCCACACCCCCAAAAAAGAAACCAAACCAGTCAGTGAAGAGTTAAACAAGGTGTCTCCCTTAATTACACGAGTCTGAACTGGCCCTCAGGCAGGAGAAGCCTTGACCCTTAGCAGGATCCAGATGTGGTGGTCCCAAGGGTGGGGGCCCTCGGCCCCACCAGACCCCCAACTAGAGAGAGCAGACAGGTCCTGCTGTCAGTCGCTGCGGCGGCGCAGTCTCCGTTTGGCTGCTCTCGAGACTAACTTCACTTCAACACTGCAAAAAATATCCATAATCACATTTTCAAGGAAATCGTATTTAATCGTTTCTAGATTTTGTGAATTTACAGCAGTTAATTGGGCCACTTTTACTTTGGTTCAATGGGAAGTTGTGTGTGTGTGTGTTTTTTTTAATCAAAGTGATTTGGATTTCCTTCCCATCTCTGAATCTAAGTTATCTACTCGTCTCCCTTTCATCATGTCACTAAAATGCTGCGTGTGACGTGAAAAGTGGACGTTTCTTGCAGCGTTGTTGGTCCCCTCACGTTCAGCTCTGGCTCCATGTCTAGCATCTGCACTAAAATTATGCTTGAATTGATGAGGGCAATTTCATAGGGCAGACGAAAGGAGGGGGGGAAATACCTATGTGGGGGTGGGGATTAGGGGACTTCTCCTTTTAGGCTCACGCGAGTGGGGCAAAAGAAAAAAAAACGTAGAATAACAAACGCAAACTCACTAATAACAATAATACCAAGGGGTTTAAGACATTTGTGGCCCCTTTTCAACCGCGCCTTTGTTTGCACTTCATCCATTCATCGCAGCAGACGCACACGTGGAGAGCAGACCTTCAGACTGGAGCGCGGTCATAGGAGCTGAATGCTCGGGTTTTTATTAATGGTGTCTCAGGGAAAACTTCACAGAGAGATGTAACACACACACACGCACACAAAAAAGACAAGGTGCCTTGCCATAGGTGTTCATGGTTACAACCCGGTTTGGATTTAGGAGTACGGGAGAAGCATCTGTCTGCATTCAAAGATACACTTTATTTCATGTATCGCTTTCACTATGACACACAGGACAAAACAGAGAGAACCGGCTGATTTACTGAGGGATGGATGGAGGCATGGCCAGATGGAAGTTTGAAGTGTAGGCGTGAACTAAAAGCGCTCCAAAACATTAGGATCACATAACTTAAGAGCAGTAAAGCTCATTCCCGAAAACCTCCAGTGAAATGTGTGCAGAAATAACTCATAATTCGGACAAATAGAGAAAGAAAGAAAGAAGAAAAAAAACCTCCCACACCATCTGTGACACTACTGGGAAAGCAAAACACACACAAGCCAATTCGACAGCAGGCTACACGGCAATGGCTGTGCGCAACGCAGGCAGTCATCCTGTAAATATTTCCGAGCAGAAAAACATAACAGCGGAGCGAACACTCAATTGTTTTCCCTGCTTATCTCTCTGGGACAGTATCCTGCTTTTTTGAAGGCAGGGCTTTCGGTGACACACAGCTTCCTCCTCAACCTTCTCAACACTGGTGACTTCACTTCCCAAATTTAGAGGAAAGAAAAAACCCAATCCGGTAAAAGTGTCTCTTTCTCTCCGCCACATACCGGGGGCTGGAATTAATTCAGGAGCGTGTCATGTTTGGGATATTGTCGGGGTCCGCTGAAACTTGCGCAAAATGGACGGAACTATTAAGGTAAGGGTGGAGAACGGGGTGTATGGGTTTGTGGGAGACTGCTTTGTCGGAGTTGCGCCTCCTTTTTTTTAAGCAATGGGTTGAAATGCCCCTCTGTGTCGGTCTGTGAGCTGGGACCTCCGATCTGACGACGATGAGCGGCTTTCTTCTCTCGGTCTGAAAGCGGTAACCAGATTTCCTTCTTTTCCCCGTTTATTAGAAAGCATCCACTCCTCTTTTTCTTTTTCTTTTTTGTGTGTGTCGCGATAAGCTGCCCTGTTGTGAGGATACGTTTTCCGTTGTGGATTCGGGGCGAAATCGGAATCACGCTTTTGGATATTTGGGGAAACCAAGCGCACAATTACGCACGTTTGGAACAGGCAAAAAAAAAGGAGTGGCTATGTATTACAGACACGCAGAATGTACTTTCATATAGATAGAAGTTATCCACCGGGTCGACGTTTTTGGGTTTTGTGAGGGCAGCGGGGGATTGAGCAACATCCATCCTGGAGACGATGTGTCGAGCTGCGCAACAGCGATGTGGCTCGTCGCCCGGCTCGGTCCGAAGAGTCTGTCGTGGGTCAAACAAAACGAAAAAGTGTGATGGTTTTATATTCACACAATAACTACTCTGTCTCTCCGTGTTGCCGTTGATGCCTGTAACTTCTCTCCCGCCGTTGCACTGAGAGTTTTGTGAAAGTGCAAGCAAAGCTGTCATTTGGTAACTTCATGCGGTAATCGCTCCGTTTGCAACACTTACAACCCACAAGCTTCACAATGATACCTCGGCTTGCTCCTTCTATAGTTACACAACTATTTTGAAACGGTATGTTGGTAGCAAGAGTCGACATTCACGTCGGCTACTGCCCCCCCCCCCCCTCCTCCCTCGACAGTGGAATTCCAGATGCATTATGGCTGCAGCCACCAGATGTTGAATGGCAAGTCCCTGTTAGTTCAGCCCGCGATGCGTTCCGTCTGTCCTCCTGGTTAACAAGTGGATAGCAGCTCAGTCAGAAGACTGCAGCGTCTGCATTTTGCTCTTGTTGTCGCAGAAACGTTTTGCTTTTGGAAATTTAAAGTAGCGGGTTTGTGGCGGTCTGGGTGTGGTGTGAGTTTTGGAAGAGTGTAAACGTTGGCCAGACACAAAAATGTCAGGCGGCTGCACTATACAGTCACTTCAGTGCCGTCGTGCAGCGAGTGTGATTGTTTTGTGTGTGTGTGTGTGTGTGTGTGCTCGGTTTTGTGGATGAAAGCCATGCTGGCGGGAGGACATTGATGTCTCGGCGTGGGGTGTCGGAGCTGTGACAATTACTGTAATCATAATTGAATCCTCGGGTGTAAATGACTGGCCGCTGTTTGCTGCATTCATGCTCGCGAAAAGAAAGGAAGGGCTCTCTAACCACGAGAGCTTCCTGCTCCACGCAATCTTTTCCTGACAGGTTTCCTCTTCCTTCTTAAACAAAAGACAGGAATGCCCCCCCCCCTCCCTCTCCTCCCTCTTCTCCCCCCTCCTCTCCTCCGCTGGGTGTCTCCTGCTATAGCTTGGGCCCTGTGTGAACGTCAAACAATCACACACGTGTAGTCTTGGATGCGTGGAGCTAATATTGCAGGCATCCAGTCGGCTCCCAGACGCGTCGTGACGCACTTGGAGAGATAGACTTGGTTGATGTAAACACAGCAGAGGTGGCTCCCAGCAGGTGTCACACTCGGACAATGATTGTGATGGGGCGGGCGGGCTAACAGTGGAGCTAGGATGTATTTGATGTTTTTCCACCCTTTGTCATGTGGCCCTGCGGAAATATATACATATTTAAGTTCTGATCTTATTTATGCTTTCAGAAAACATCTTTTACAAGGACAAAAAAAAAGTATATATGTTTTTTTTTTTCCTCAGAAGTTGTAATGTCGTTTTTTTTTTTTTTTACTGAATCCGTTCATGGTCCTGGGGAGGAATTCATCTTGATTGTTTAAGTGGCAAACTCTCTGTGGACATTGGGAGGCAGACAGAAAACTGCCTGTAACTCGATATGTGTGTGTGTTCCCCGCCGATAGTGGGGAAAAAAGTATAGATACTGCTCTGTCATCCTCTCAGTTCAGTTAGGTTATTTTTAAAACCCCCCCAAAAAACTCTATAATTGTGATAGCACACACCACTTGCCACTCATGGTTTCAATTGCACAGGCTGATATGTCACTGTAAATATACCATGCAAACGGTCATAATAGCTCAGTAAGCCCTTATCGGGCCGTAATGAGACGTTCCCTCACTCTTCCACACTTTATCATCCACAGACGAGCTGGTGTGCTCTGCTCTGATAGCGAGTCCTCGGGCCAGGCGTCATGACTATGATGGATCCCCTGATGAAATCACTGGAAAATCTAATTCTGGCGAGATGGTTAAAAATGCTCTGAGGTTCAGCTATTTTAAATTCCCCCCCCCCCACTAACCTGAGGAGTAGTACATTATTGAATCAGCTGTATACAAACGCTGTTTTTGATGAGATTTGTTGCATAGCTTTCTAACTGTCTGTGAAGAAAAAAAAAGTCTCTCAACGAGGAGTTTGACCTCACCGCATTAAAACAGAAGACATGTGCCTTTTATTTCAGGGTGTTTACACACTTATAGTACATATTTATACTTTACTGTGTGTAGACATAGTGGGTCTGTGGCATTACAACAGAGGGCACTACAGTGCAAAAGTATCTGCAGTGGTTTTTTGGTGGACATACTAGGTGAAGTATTGGCAAAGCGATGATCAGCAACGTTTCTTTTTGTGGCTAATCATATCCAATCATTTGCAAAATATAATAATTGTGTAATGCTGTTGCTTCATTTGTCATTAAACGAGACTTACTTAGCGTTGTTTTTTGCGTTCATAATGTATATCGCAGCTCAATGCCATGAAAGAGGTTGTTTTCTTTGTTGTTGTTTTTTCAATTCAGTGTCAAAATGGAGTTGGTGATAGAGTCATATAGTCATATAAATGCCATCACTGTAGTGTTTTGGTGTATGCGTCTTTATGGCACATACATTATCGAAGTCATCTTCCAGTTGTCCCACTAAAAACCTCTGCGACAAAATGAGAAATCCATCATCCAAACAGGGATAAGAGAAAACCTTCGACTTGCATGAAACGTCTTAGAAAGGAATGATCCCGAAGTTATGTGAGATTATGAGGATATTGCTTTCAAAGACGCAATTTTTTTGACGAAATGCAAAAAGCAACATGTTGGAAAGCCTGATCAATGAATATTAAGTAGCATTTTCTCCCCCGAAGCAGATATGTGGCAGTTTGGAATGAAATAATTCAGTCCTCTGGAATTAGACACGTCTCGGCCTAAGCTGTGCCATCAGATCCTATCAGATCCAGATGTGCATCAGACCCGAGCCTAATCCCCGGCAGAAGCATATGACTCTAATGAATTCACTTGATATTCTGACTTATTGTATTTTTTTTTGGGGGGGATTTGTTTGGTTTGAGCGATGTGAATAATGATGGATGGAGCAATTCGAACGTTGGCTGAAGTTATCGTGAAACAGTATCCTCGCTCAGTGCCATCTAACAGTTGCCTGGCACCAGTTTGAGATGGTTGACACATTGCCCAACTCTGTTTATTGTCAAAGCGGTGACATCTGTATGTTGAACGGTACCGCACCAAGTCACACAGTCCGTGCTTTATACTTCCACGAGACATTACACGAGGAGCACTCGCGTAATATTTTGGCCAGCAGCGAGTGTCTGCGTTTGTTTTCTTTAATAAACTTACATTGCTCCAGCTGAGCTACAGCAGAGGGGTCAGTGGAACTGCGACCCCTCTCCCCCCTCCCTCCATCCTCCCTCCCTTGCTTCTGTTGAGTCTTCAGCTATAGCGGGAAGCCCGACGCTCAGACCGGACAGTGAGATCAAGGCATGTCAGGGGGGTTTTTGGGTCCAATAAAGTTAAGAATCGGCTTGGTTGAGAGAAAACAGTTACACGAGGCAATTTAGTTTGTAATATTTCTAATTGTCAGCTAGTAAACGGGAGAAGTACTGAACCAATGGGTCATTACTGGGATAAATAGCTGTATGTATTGACTGACAGTGGAAGTAAACCAGTATCTTGTCGAGTCCAGCCTAAGAGTATATCTGACTCCACTGTGGGCATGATTGAAGTCGCCCTAACGTCAACAGGAAGCTATTGCTACGTGGGTTGTGTACACAAACTATTTGGATGTCAGACTGCGATATGACCCATAACTGCTCGTAATTGCTGTAAACAAAAAAAAAATACTCAAGAGATTGAAAATTAGACGTCACAGACGTCAAATGAAAGACTTAAGTTGTATTCTTATCATCCCCATGACATGGTTATGTTTCACCATTTTTGGGAACGTATTACTTTCAAAGTGAGATGAGAAGATTGCTGCTACTCTCCTATCTGTCTGTTTATGCTAGTTTAGCATAAAGAAGCAGGGGGAAACAAGCTAGCCTGGCTCTAAAAAGTGAAATAAACTGACTTCAATAACCTCTGAAGCCATTTAGCTAAATGCCAGGCCGCTAGCAGACAGCAGGAAGTCACAGATTACATATAACCCAACATAAAAACACTTATAACGGGTTCATTAGGAGCAATTAATCCCCCTGCGTCCAGGCTTTATACTAAGCTAACTAGCTGCTGGTTATTCTAAACGGACAGACTTAAGAGTGGTGTCAATCTTCTTATCCACGTATATCTCTGTAATAAAGCAGATAAAGAGTATATCACAACAATATTGAAGTATTCAATGTCTGTGTGTGTTGTGTCTCGTGACCATATACGAGAAAGCTCTCATACTCGCGCTTGTAAAGAGAGTCCAGAAATACATACCAAGCATTTATTTTTTCCTTCTACCTCCAGGAGGCGCTATCAGTGGTGAGTGAAGACCAGTCCCTATTTGAGCCTCCGTACGCTGCTGCTGCTCCTCTCCCCAAGACAGACATGACTGCATCTGGCACACAGGACTACGGCCAGACCCACAAAATCAACCCCTTACCCCCACCGCAGGAGTGGATCAACCAGCCCATGCGGGTCAACGTCAAGAGGGAATATGAACACATGAATGGATCCAGGTACGACGTGACAACCGCATCCTGCGTCCTGCGTTGCTTTGTGCTCAGCGGGATGCGAGTTTGTATCCATCTTTATTAGACGTATTCGACGTTCGGTTTTCATCACTGCAGCGACTGCCATAAATGTTGCCAGTAGCCATTCAACAGGTCATTTCTTCACCACATCTGATTCACTTTTTGCTTGTAATCTTCAGTATACTTGGCCCAAGCCAATTTAGGGCTTATCCATCCCATGCCAAAGTCAATGCCTGGAAAAGAAAACCAACAACACCCAATTTATCACCTGATAATATTTTTACAACGTTCTTGTGTGTGTGTGTGTGTGTGTGTCTGTGTATGTGTGTTTTGTGTAGCAGAGAGTCTCCAGTGGACTGCAGCGTGGGTAAATGCAATAAGCTTGTGGGGGGTAATGACACATCTCAGATGAACTATGGAAACTACATGGACGAGAAGAATGCCCCTCCCCCCAACATGACCACCAATGAGCGGAGAGTCATTGTACCTGCAGGTATGTAATTAAAAAAAGCGTGTGTAAAATACAAATAAATCCTATCTGACGTGATATGGATGAGGGGGAATATGTGTCATAAAACAGCGTGCCTGTACTTTCAGTGCGTACTTATACAGGTGCTAATTGTTTTAGGTGTTTCTCTGTGTTGCTGCTGCGATTACAGACAGAATCGCTCTTCTGTTTGGTATAATTTTGCCAGTGCTGTAAATGTTTTATGAGTCCCATTTCTATTTAGCTGGTTTGTGAGGTAACGCATGTCGTGGGACCACGGCTGAATGCGAGCAGGTAGAGATGTCTGCGTGTCTGTGCCAGACCCGTGTATTTCTTCACCGGTTTCACAACGTGATGCAGTATGTGAAATATCACAGTTCAGGGAGTAACAAGTGCAACGTCAAGGTTATAGCATTTAGAAATAGGTTTTAAGCACATTAGTTGATTATGTTGCTCCACGTAAACCAGAGAGCCAAAGAGACTGACTGTACTTTCCCAAAAAAATAAGCACATGTTGTTCATTTAATTAAAATTGAATGGCGCCTTGGTCAATTTTCCATTGTAAAAGGTGATTTGAATGTTAGTGCTAAACTGACGCAAACGTCCACTCATCCATTAACCTAATAGGAGCGTCACATGGAGGCCACTCCCTAACCACAAGTGGTAAATATGGAGCTTTGGTTTCCAGATATGCAGTATATCAGCCTTGGGTCGACGTGTATTCACAAATTCAATAGCAAAGCATACACAGGAAGAGATTTCTTTTCAACAATCATTCATCTGAATAAGAGTCATATGGCAAATCCTATTCATGTGGTTCAAACAAGACAAAGAATATTTACAACTACCTGGACAAGCTCTGCTGCTGATACAAAAAATCTGTTTTTAATTTGTTCATTGCGCCCTCTTTATACTCGAAGGCTCTCCCAACTCTGTGTTCCCTGCTGTCTGTCCAGGAACAGTTATCCTGGAGTCAATAAACTTCCCCCTCTCTTCCCGTGCAGACCCATCTTTGTGGTCCCAGGACCACGTGCGCCAGTGGCTGGAGTGGGCCATCAAGGAGTACGGCCTGGTGGAGATCGACACGGCCATGTTTCACAACACAGACGGCAAAGAGCTCTGCAAGATGGGCAAGGACGACTTTCTTCGGCTCACCACCATGTACAACGCCGAAGTGCTTCTCTCTCATCTCAATTACCTCAGGGAAAGTAAGTAGACTTTGCGCAACTTTAACAAGACCGTTAATCAAGTTGATGGGTTGTTGGACGAAATGTTGAGATAATCAGATTTTTGTTGACTAATGTGTCACATCCTGCTGTCTGTGCCGACGTTGAAGTCGGCGCTGGCTTCCGTCTCTGCCAAAGAATAAAAAGCGAAAAATCAACTTTCAGATGGGACACAAGCCTCTTTTCATACTTCTCTCCACTTTTGGATGAGAAATGCGAGTGAAATAAAGCCAAACCCCCGGCAAACAACACGACACTTTTTTTTTTTTTTTTGTCACCACACTGTACTCACATTACCGTCAATAAACAATGAAATTGCCTTTACTGGAAACTCATTTCTCCATAATGGCTACCCAGTATTAAAGCGGAGCTGTGGAAAGCGAGGGGGTTTCTCTCCCTTCTCAAGATAACCATCGACTACATCCCCCACTTGACTTTGCTGCGCCTTATTCCACATGGTCCAGAAAGATGAAGCCCAGGTGCATTGCCTCGGGAAGCACGCTAGGCCCGCGTGTTCAGCACAGCAAAGAAAGTTGATCTGCAATTTGCGATGGAGGCAACTAAATTTGAGCCCCTTCCCTTTGAAGAGTTCCTCGGCGCAATCCCGCTTCATATGTTTCGGCGGGGAAACAAAGCCAATTTTCTGAGGCAGTATGCAAATTACATTTCGATGTAAGATGTAACATCTGGCACGCCTGCTGCCTTGAATACACAGCGCTGTCTCGTTCAGACAGTCGGTATGTCTACCGTTTACTTTGAAAAATAAGCAGATAAGGAGTGATGTGATTGTTGTGCACGGGGGGGGAACAGTTTGTCCCATCTTTTAAATTCTTCCCACCGTGCACTTTAAAACGGCGAGAGCCGCTTCGGCTGTCGGAACATCGTGACACCGCATTGGGCGGAGTGGATCGCTCAACTAAGTTTAGCAGTACTCCCAAAGAAAATTGCGATGGGCCTCCGCGTGATGTAATGGGAACTGCATTTTGTGGGTGTCAACAGTTTTCTCTGTGCGCGGCGTCTGGGCAGAGAGAGATGCCTGTCATGAGCATAACAGCCTCATTGTGCAAGCGCTGCAGCGGGTGGATCTGTCCGACCGCCACTGGGCACACTCTGCAGAGCAGTTTTCATTATGGCCACTGGCCGCGTGACTTAGCCGCGGCTTAGGCGTGCTGCGCCGCGATTCTGCCCAAGTGCCGGCCGTTTTTTTTTTTTTTTTTTTTATTTAGACCTTGTGTGTCTTGGAGACCGGGAAGATGTCTCGGGAATCCTCTCCACTTGCTCGTTTGAAATTGCTTTGGATCCGTTCCCGACAATCAAAAAGATGAGCGCTTCCGTCCCGTGCGTGGACCGACTGACCTGTTTTTTGGGGGCAGCTCTCTCCGACAACCGAGCAGTGTGTATTATTGACACTGGGAGCCTGAGGGCAAGAGGAACCATGTTAGTAAATGAATGTCTCAGGAAGACTGAGACGGAGGAGGAAGAGGAGGAGGAGGAGGGTTGAGGCCTTACGCAGACCCTGCAGGGTTGGTGATTTGGAAACTAAAGCCGCTCTCTCTTCTCCCCCCGCGGCACAAACAAACACAATCATAGACGAGTTGTAACCCCCGTCCAGAAAATAGACCTCTGGCTTCACTCACGAGAGTTGGAGCTGAGCCGAACTTCCAGAATACAGAAAAAGAGAGAGGAAGGGAAATAGTGAGCCAAGCCCTGGAAGCATTAGTGATTACGGGGTCATGTGATGTCTTCCTCCGACCCCCCGCCCCACCCCCATTCACCGCTCTCGCCTATATTACCCCCCATCCTGCTCCCAAAAAAAAAAAAAAATGGATGCTGCAAGGTCCAATCATTGAATTCACATCTGTGTACATCATGTGTGTATTTGGTTCTGTTTATTGAACCTCTGATTAACATTCCACAGAGTCATTAAGCCTTGTACGTGCACTCGGCACTGGGCAGGGACACACTTCCCCGCCTTACAGCGATACCGTAACAAAACATTCCTGCCACGTCATGCGCTGAAATGCCGTTCAGACGCCCACAACGGTGCGAGCGCGGGCCCAATCTGAACATCTCTCCAGCTACCCAGCTGCTCACAGTAACGAGGGTAGTTGCCCGTGCATTATTTTGGCCTCATTGTTTGGTCACTTATCCAGATTTTTATAAGTAATGGCTGCCCGCATCCCAATGTGCTTTCAATTTGGGGGTGCAATTTGAGAATTTGTTCAAATTAGTCTGTCAGGGAGGGACCACGGACTGTTTGCTTTATCGCACCCGTGGAGGTCGGTTTGATACCACATGTGCTGGAAACGGTGCGGAGAGGAAGAAAAAAACTCAGACAATGAAAAACGGCATCCTCCGATACGCAGAGCTGTGAGATGAGACGGGGGAAATGAAAGAGGAGTGAGGAGGGAAAGCAGCGTGACATGACGACTGAGACTCTACTGTAAAGAAACAGTGGAGTAGAAACTGGATGATGAAATAAATCCTTGACTGATTTTGCAGTAGTTATTTGAGGACAGAGGGCAGGAGGGTGTGAGCGGGAGGAACAATAATAGAGAGCGAGTGTTATATAGAATAAAGAAGTCGGAGTGGGGCTGAAGTATCTTTGAGGAGTGTGTGGAAACGGTCTGAGGCGGTCATGATTGAGTGTCTTTGGAGAATTGCGATAGTTCTGTTTCCCAGCTGTCGCCATTGCTTGTACGTCTGGATGGATTTACAGTGAGGGATTCGAGAGAGAGAGAGAGAGAGAGAGAGAGAGAGTGATAAGTCTGGGCTTCTGCACCGCTGTTGCTCGCTCCAGAGTGGGGGACATTCTCGAGCCCTCAATAGTTTATACAGACCATAAACATCTGGGCTCGAAGGCTGAGTAGGGAAAAAGGAGGTCTGGAGAGTTCTCTCTCTCGCTCTCTCTCTCTCTCTCTCTCTCTCTCTCTCTCTCTCTCTCTCTCTCTCACAACATTTTTATTGAGCTCCCCTTGCATTAGTTCCTTCTATTGGCAGATTATCACTGGTGCACAGGGGCTCAACGGCCTGGCTCTGCGCCCTTTACTGTTAGCTGTCTGCCGTTAGCCACCATTACAGAGCAGTCTGCGGCTGCTCTCCTGACTGCTGGGGTTCAGGCACTTAGCACGACAGGAATTTATGTACATATCACATTAGCATGAGCGGCGGAGGATAACAAGCAGTTGTTATTCGTGTAAACACTGAGTTGAGCTCCGCTGTAATTAAAGCTAGCTGCTCGGAGTGGCGTGATAATTGTGTCGAGAATGTCGATTTGAGGCAATTCTGCAAAACCTTGAATTTCAGTCAGTGATGTGTTTTTTATTTTTATTTTTTAAAGTTAACCGCACACTACTTCTCAACATTCAAATTAGGGGGCTGCGTACAAATATTTCTGTAAGTTGAAAATCTGAGGTGAGAAAATCAGCAGGGTTTGAATTGTTTTCATTCTTCACAAATCGTTTTCTCCCACTTTTCTGAGTATAATAAGACATTTAAGGTAACTAAACTACTCCAAGGTTAGGGAGGGTTCGATTTGGGTTCCCAAGAGATCGTACAAAACAACGCTGACCATTGGTGGAAGAGTGTATCCACCCAAGCCTCCTCACTAAAAGGTTTTGTTTTAGTTTTGACAACATCACCCACATTACATATTTGTTCTGTCGCTTTAGGAATTTACACGCCCTTTATGTCGTTCTGTCGTGAGGACCGACCCAGTATCCTTAGGCATTATGTTTATATTGAACGATTCTGTCCGATGCCACTGCAGGAAGTAGTGTGCCCTTCATGTAGCAAGGCAGAAAGCCAAGTGTAGGTCAAGGTGTTGTCCTACTTTACATTTAAGTGTGCGCCCAGTCACAAACCAGCAATGAACCCTATTTTTCAAAAACACAAACAATGGCTTTTTTTTATGAACCATACCCAAGTTTTTGTGTCTAAACCAAACCGAATCGTAAATATAGGGGTAACAGATCAACTCTTTAGCTTTTTGTGGGTCGATTGGAGGGAGCCTCAGTAGCTAGACTGCTAACATTAGCATCTGGTGAGCCTTTGCCTTCAGAAATCACATGTGTTTTTCCAGCAGGTACTGTATAGTCCAGTAGGTGACCTTAGTGTTCATCCACAGTTCCCTGGACATCTCAGCGTAAACTTTAAAAAAATATATATACACATATATACCTGTAATATACCTGTTAGCTGTTAGCATCTTCAAAGTTATTTTTGCAAGCTCACATATGTTACCTGTCAGCCCGGTGTGAGAGCATCTTCTCCAGCGCAACCCATGTATGAGAACCAGTATGTCCAGTGGACAAAGCTCAGAGCTTGGACGGTGTCCGGTTCCTGTTATTTTCTGCTTATAAATCGTTTCCTTTTAGTTTGAAAGTCCTCTCCTTTTGTTTCTTGTTTGTTCTCGCGCCTGTGAGATTATCAGCCTCGCCCTTGTGAGTTTCTCCTGTCGCCCGTTAGCCCCGCTGTCACCAGCCCCTCATGATCTCTCCCCTTTTCCCTGTGTAGTCAGTCTCTGCGCTGTCATTGTCTTGTGTCAGTCTGTCTCTGTTGCCGTTCGCGTGGCGTTTTGCTCACCTGTAACCTTTTGGAATCTCGGCTTGTCAGTACTTTCTTTGCATCTGCCCGTCCGAATCTGCATTAGTGTCCTTCCTGCCTGTGCTTCCCGCATCCCCAACATTCAGCAAAGACGACGACAGTATCTGGGCTCGAGTTTGGAGCGCTGGTGCTGAAAAGCTGGACCCAGTGAGACGTCAGCTGAGAACATGATCGTGCGTTGTTTTTGAAGGCCGTGACAAATGATCTCTTTTCGTTCGGAGGACTTATATATCAAATATCTGTCACGCACTACGGAGAACTGGCATGGAGATGCGGCGGTGGTGGGCCTCAAAGGATGACTTACTAGCTGGAGCCCATTAGGTGGCAAGATGCACAAGACCGGGTGACTGAAACCCTCCGTTTGTTGACAAATCTCAGACCACATGTTTGAGGCAGTGGTATCGTATAGCTCCGCAGAATAAACAGCAGGGGCCCGATGGAGGTCAATCACAATGCTGAACAAGCCCCTAAAGATCTCAATATTATGGGCGTGCAAATACTGGCAGGGCCTTTTTTTTTCTTTTTTTTTTTGAAAGAACCGTCAGTCATAAGAAGGAGAGAAAAGAAAATTGTTTGTGGATGTTATGTAATCCAGCAGACTCTGAGCAGATGTGACTTGGAGAGGGAAAAGAAGAGCGTGAGGGTCTTCAGGGCTGAACACTGGCCAGTTCTCCCTCTGCGCTGTCAGATTATCGGGACATGTTTGTTTTCTGAGAGAGGAAGAAGCCGTCCAAATAAATAGGCGGCACAGCCTCCACCAAACTGTCAGCTGCGGGGGGTGTCTCTCTCTCTCTCTCTCTCTCTCTCTCTCTCCCTCTCTCTCTCACTCTCTCGCTCGCTCGCACAGCAGCCATGAATTTCTCTGTGGGACGATTTGAGGTTTTCTCAGCAATGCATGCCTGCATTGCCTGTCTGGGTCAGGCCACATATGTGGCACACAGCAGGAAAAGGGTTAACAGCCTCCCCCCCTCCTCCCCCACTTCTCCCTCCTTTTTTTCCCCCCCTGTTCATCTTTCTCTTACACTTTCTCCCTCATTCCAAAGCTTTTGGTGGCTCGCTTGCCCCCGTGCGCTTAAACACTCTGCGTGTGGAATTATTTTTGTACTGGGAGCTGCGTTTGATTGCTGTGCAGGGACCCGGCCTTCATACAATGGCTCCCCTGTTCTGAGGCCCCCAGGTTTCTAAACTAGACCCAGAGCCTTGGGGGTGCTGTGGAGTAGGTCGATTGGGAGGGGTGGGGGGGTGTTGGGAGGTTAGAGTACATTTGTGGAGCACCCCACTCTTTTTCCCCCAGCCGTCCCCCTAAAAAAACAGACCCCTAGTCTGCCATCATGGGCCCCTTCACCCCCCCCCCCCCCCACACACTCCCCAAACTCGCCGCCAGCAGCACAGCGAGTTAGGAAGGGGGTCCCGCTTCAAATCTCAAGGAACGCACATCAACAAATTACATTTTGCTGTGGAGTTGTGTTGTTCTTTGTCAGATTTGCGCGTCCATGAAGGGCATCTTCCTCACGCAGCAGCTCTCCGTGTAGCCGTCTCGCTGCTACGTAGCTTCACACTCCCCGCGCAGTAGCTGCGCTCGTGTTTTCACTGTGCATTTTTGGCTCTGTTTTTCCACTCGCTGATTTATGCCTGGGGGCAGCTAAAATTAAGAGAGCATTTTGGTGCCGCCCAGGGTGCCTGAGTAAGTGGAGGAATGTGGCGCAGAGTTCTGCTCCATAAGGTGAAATGAATAGGCGGCCATATGCAGACTCTTGCCTCTCTCACTTTATTATTCAGGAATCGGGTTTTGCAGTTAAAATGCTGACAGGCAACGGGGGTTTTTCCCCGACATCTAAATGACTGACTGTGTGCTGGATTTGCTTATTTGGGACTATATTTATGTGCCATTAATTTCCTCATTTCTGAGATTATTTTTTAAGGAAAAACTGGAACACAATTCAACAAACGAAAAAGGATCCATTGGGCTGCTTGCCAGTGATTGAGCTGTGCCTTCTACTGCCCCCTGCTGGCTTTTCTTATACAGTACCCTTTGAGCTTGAAGTAATGTGTACCTTAGTCACTGGTTGATGTGTTAGCGTTCATAAAATTGTCCATATTTCTTTTCCAGCTTTCAATATGGTATTTACAGGTTTGTCAGAAATTGTGTGTTTGTAAAGGGAAGATGAGACATTGTTTTGTCTTACTATTCTTTCTTTTGTCTCACATCACAGGTAGCTCATC
Organism: Clinocottus analis; assembly: GCF_023055335.1. Taxonomy (NCBI): domain Eukaryota; kingdom Metazoa; phylum Chordata; class Actinopteri; order Perciformes; family Cottidae; genus Clinocottus; species Clinocottus analis. The sequence goes on along the minus strand of NW_027175931.1, from coordinate 5,176,694 downwards.
ATTATCCTACAATACGCCATCTCACGCAGACCCATCCCCACGTCTGGTTGCCAAAGAGGGTAGGGACACTCATTTGTATTTTGTATTCTCTGTGCTTTATCTTTAATATCTGTGTGTGTGTGTGTGTGTGTGTGTGTGTGTGTGTGTGTGTGTGTGTGTGTGTGTGTGTGTATTTGGCTGATGTAACAAATATCAGGGGAGCACGGTGAGATGGTTGGACTACATGAATAGAATAAAAGAGAGACAAAAACGCTGCTTCACAGAACCTGCCAGCTTTAGACAAGCAGATACACACGGAGCACACACACACACACACACACACACACACACTTGATAATACAGACCACTCACACAAATCCAAAGCACACGCAGTAACCGGTTTTGCCAAAGCTCTGCGCAGGTGCACCTTTTGTGCTGTTGAAATAATAAGGGCCAAGCTGCTGCAGCAGACTCTGCTATTCAGGCCTGCTACCTGAACGCTGTGACAAATGGCGGCTCAGAGGGGACGGTGTCAGAATAGAGGCGTTTTTTTTTTGTGTGTGTTTTTTTTTTTAACAAGAAGACAAAAGCAGTGTGCCGATGAGTTCAATCCACGGCAGCCGGGGCGAAACCAGACGGCGAATGTGTGACGATCGCGAGAGAGAGACGAGAGACGTGTGAAGTGTGAATGAGGTTGTTTGACAGACATCGGGGACAGGTGCGAAAGCAAGAACGCGTGAGGCCGAAGAGCCTGATTGGCTGCTTCAGACTAGACGGGAGTGAATAGGAGTGTGTGTGTGTGTGTGTGTGTGTGTGTGTGTGTGTGTGCGTGTGTGTGAAAGAGGGGGGAGTGTGTTGTACCTTTTACACATTGTACAGAATCTATCCCTAAAAAGTTACGATGTTTTTTTATGAGATACTTACGCAATTTGCATTTAACAATCTCTATAATCTGAACATTAGTTGAGGTTATTTCACTCGTTTCGAAGACAACTTTTCAAAAGCATTGTATAAATGCGTTTCCTTTATTAGATTAATTAGTTAAATGTGTTTCTATTTTCAAAGTATTGACCACTCTCTCAAAGGCATATAGCTTGAAAACAAACATAAAGAATGAGGTCACCATATCTTGAGTTTTGTCGGGTTTTTTTCCCCACAGTGCAGAAGATTTCCATCGTGTCTAACAGTAAAAACTATAAAATGATGAGTTGAACTGCTTGGGTGAATACAGCCTATAATGACTGTATCTAGTTTGAACACTGAATCTGCGTTCACATTGACAAATCTGCAGTAAAGTATAAAAGCAGCAGCTAAACGAGGCATGTTGGTAATGCTACACCATCAAATTCTTTCAAAAGCCAAGCTGAGTTTTAAGAACAACGCCCACAGCAGCACTGAATGATTGCCTCTTTCCTCTGGATACCTTTCCACTCCACAAACATTATTTTGTGCTGACACAACACCAGCAAGGCGAAGGCTGCCCCGCGTATCAGCTTAAAACCCGACACATCCTTTACATCGGCTATACGGTGTCACCACCAGAGACGGAGGAGGGGGGGGGGGGGGGGGGGGCGAAGGACTGCAATAACAGTGATAGCCTTGCTCACAGGATGAGGGGCCCTATCAAGGCAGGAGGAGAGGAAACACTAAGACTGATAAGTGTCCGAGAATGCCCCCTTTTTGCCTCTTTCCTTCTGCACCGGCGGTGAGCCTGAGCGGGTCGCGGGACTTGTTCTCCCCAGGCTTTAATACCAGCAGAGAGCAATGGGCAGGCCAGATAAGATTCTGCTCAGTCACCCCCGACCTCGGTCTTCCTGGTTCTCAGCGCCAGGTATTTGGACTGGCAGGAATTACACGGTCACTCCCTTCAACAGCATTTCCCCTTCACAAGCGGTGGCTTCTATAACGGGCTGCTGTAGCCCTGACTGGGCTTCTCCTCGCGTCCCGTGATCCCCGCCAATGTGGGTGACTTTACGAAGATTTCGGGAATACAATCAATTTACCGTCCATTTGAAAATGAATCACTTTTTTTTTTTAAAAAAAGAAGCTATTTGTATCCATCCTGTAACGCTACGCGACAACAATGTTTTGCAATTGCAACAACACATAAACTTGCGGCTTCATTATTCAAACCGCTAACTCATGTAGACGATGTAGTATTGGCCTGGTATGCTCAACCGCGCGCACACTGTCTGCTACAAGTTTGAAATTCACACATTTTGCCAAATAACTTCACCCTGTCATCTACATTAAACATAGCATTCAAGACTAAAAGTATTTGTGTGTTGTTCTGTGCTTGAAATACCACACGACATCACCCACAACCCACAATCCACCAAGTGAAAACACCTGAAACTGGATTACTTTGAAATCTCAACACTCGAAAAAGGACTCCAGTTTGCTCCCTGGACACAACAATGGAGGCTTATTTTGGAGAGAGACGTGGAGGACTGTGATAGCAAGATACTGCATTGTCAGTTGTGTTCATCGTTTGTATTGACCGCATGCTACACAATGAAAACGCTGGACAGTTTGATACTTAACACATTGCACTTGACATGTGGAGAGAGCACAAAATGTGTTGCGTTAAGATGAGAAAATACTTGTAAATGAAGTGAAGGGAATTTTGTGTATAGGTTTTAGTTCTGTGTGTGTTATAGTTTCAGAACTATTTGAACAAGTCGGAATAGAAAAAAAAGTGTTAATTTGCTGAGAAAAGTGAAAAAGCAGAACAATATAAAGAGAAAGACTTTTGGGGGGGATCGTGACTCAACAATAAAAGTAGTCTTGCTCCAGGAGGAGCCGTTATCAAAATGTCCTCAGATCAGCATTGCCAGATGTTCAAGTTCATATAGCCCTTCAAGAACAGTCAAATACCGTCCAGGCTCTTTGAGGTAGAGTAAGCACGGGCATGCAGCAGGAGACCACCCTTAATCTGCTCCAGACTCTGTGGTGTAAAATGCAATGTTATGAATAAAAGAGAGCATATAAAACATGGAATGCTGCTGCTATGAAAGGGTGTGTGTGTGTGTGTGTGGATCTAAAGTCTATGTCTGTGGACAGACGTGGGTGTGTGTGTGTGGGTGGGTTCCTGCATGTCTTAATGTAGCATCTGTTACAGAGTGTTGTGTTTGTGGTATTATCTTTGTGTTGATGTTTGCATATGATACGGCTTTGCTTCTCTGCAATGAGTCACTTACTGCTTTTAGCTTCTGGGTTTTTTTTCGGGTGCCGCTATGAACTTTGGGATTTTTTGTTGTTGTTGTAATTTGCAGCATGGGCATTCAGATTCTCCGCTGCATCTCTCGCCAAGTCCGAGTGGCAATACAGCTTGGAGTGCGCCATTATGTGACTTTCAATCGTTCCCCTTTTTGCATTTTGAACGAAAAGAAAAAAAAGGCAAACGAAAGACGCAAATTCTCTCTTTAAAAACAATAATATTAACAGCATTGCTCCACACTTGCGTGTGCAATAAATATGTGTATTTATGTGCAGCAGTGTGTTGTTTTACTCCTTTACTTTGCCATCCTTCTCCTCCTCTAATGGCTCCTGTAGAGCACCTGTATTACAGTATTAAAACGTTTGCCCTGTCTGGGTCTCTCTCTCTCAGACTGTCTCCCTCCCTCTCCTCCTGTTTCTCTGTCTATCTCAGCCTCTCGACTCCGTTGTTCTCTCTCTATCCCTCTCTCTCTCTCTCTCTCTCTCTCTCCCTCTCGCCCTCTCTGTCTAGCGCTCGGGCCTTGTTTTGACTAACGTGTCCTGCAGTCTAAGTCTCCCAGGAGCGTGCACCACACCCTCAGACCAGAGTGGAAACTGGCTCAAGTCGCAGTCAGAGCGAGGCCTGGAAAAATGAAGGGAGGGGGTGGGTGGGGGGGTTGGGGAAGAGCCGGCTCTGTGTGTGTGTGTGTGTGTGTGTGTGTGTGTATGTGTGTGTGTGTGTGCGCGCTCACTTTCAGGTCTGCCTTTGCGAGTACCCGCGACCACTTGGGCTTTGTACGTTTTTACATCTGCTGCTCTTTCCTTCTTCTGCACCTCGACTTCCCGACCTTTCACTCACTCCGGGAAAAAAAAAAAAAAAAATGCTGAACGCGGATGAAGGGAAAATTGTTTTTGAAGATTAATGTAATTGGCTGCCAACAACAATAACGCCAAGTGTATTGAGAAAAAAGAAGTGAATGAGCCCGTGTTACTGCATCTCTTCCAGCGCGCACACCAGATGGCGTTCGCTGGCCTTGTTTTCTTTTCAAATTCCAAACTTGTGTTTTCGTCTGACTTCTTTTAATATTATTTCTCTCTATGTCAAGCCTCTTCATGCCCTCAGTCACTCCGTCTCCATTCTCCTCTGTCTGCTTCTCCATAAAGTCTCTTTCTGTGCCTCCCTCCCCTTCTTCTTCCTCATCTCCACTTCATTTGTCCTTCTGCCATCTCTGTTTGTAACCTCCTCTCTTTCACGTATGGAGGTAGCCCCGTTGTGTTTTTTTTTCGGGGTGGTGGAGAGTGGATGGAGAGGGGGCGGGAGGGGGGGCTGGCGGTGAGTAGAGGGGAAAAAAGGGCCAGTAAAACAAAGAGAGGTTGTCTGCAGGCGAGGCAGGCAGGAAACGCAAGTCTCCCAGGACTCTCCCCCAGTCACTGCTCCTTGGCTGTCCTGCCGGCCCACACCAGATTGAACCTGACAGCCCCGCTGAGCCACGGCAGCCCGCTTCTTATTTTGTCTCTCTTCGCCCTCGTTCTCTCCTATTACGCTCCCCCTTTCTTTCATCCTTTTGATCATATTCTAATTTATTCGCTTTTCTTTTTTCGCCTTGTTGCAAGCTCACATCCTTCAATCACTTCAGCCGTATGTTTTTGAGGCCTTCACCTTGTGCCGTCGTCCACTTCAAAATCCCTCTTTTAGGTCCACGGGGACCAGAGCCTCTCTCTCTCTCTCTCATGGGTGCAGACGAGAATGGGTCCTTTACGCTGGAACGCCACGGGGTTAAAAGTTGAGAAATTAGCGAAGAAATCAAGAGGTCCCCGAGCAGCAGAGGGTTTTTTTTCGATTGGTCGATATTCTGCGCCTGAGGAAAAGGGGAAAACGAGGCAACAAAACCTCCTTTGAAAGTAGCACAAGACCATTATTTAAAAAGAGGAAAACAATAAAACACTTATGTTGCAGGATACCAGGCCAACATTGCTTTCATGGTTGCATAGAGGTAAAGGAAAATGTTTATTTTAAAGAAAACTGAGCTGTAAAATTGTCCCAAACCACAGGAGGGCAGTGTGGTACAGTGTTGAGAGATGGCCGCTCGTGAGGCGGAAGCTGGTGATGAATGTTGTGTTGATTGCCGCTGGATGGTCCTCTGGTGATGCTGTACAAGTCAAGACGGTCCACAAAGTCTGTCCGTGCTCCAGTGTCATTGGTTTCTGACAAACACAGAGGCTGAACATTGTGTCGCTCTTACAACAACATATCTTTAAAAAGGGGTCTTGCATATCAAGTTGATGGACTTTTTAAATCATTAACAAATACAACATCAACCGTTCAGAAGACAGGGTTGTAGAGAGAAAAGTGAACACTTTATTATTTATTTTTCCAGTGATTGACGGATGATCATTATGCGAGTTATTGACTGCAATGATTAAAAGTCGCTCGAGAATAATTTGCAAAGGCAAACAAACACCTACATGTTCAAACACACACACACACCATGCAATTAAAGTCTGATAAACACACTCGCTCACTTTGGTGATGTCAAACATATTCTAATTATCCATCCATGTGGATAATTAGTCATGCATATTGAGCTAAAACACAATGCAAGCCGCACTTTTTCAATGTTTGAGACGAGGCCACGCTCGCTGGTCGTATCTGCTTTCAGTGTTGTGCTTCTCCCTCTCTAGAACTTAACGTATGCACATTAGACACATCATTCCGAACTAAAAGCCTGTGTGTCGCTTGCTAAACACTGCCTCCTAAACGCCACGCTCAATTATCAATCACCTGCCCCCAGAGTGCTCATGTGAAACACCTGTAGCCAATTACATCACTTAGCAATCAGAGCTGGAACACTGGAGATGGGAGTCGGCTGCAACTCGCTCTTTGGTGTGCACAACCGGAGAGACTGCAATTGCAATATATTGTGTTGTGTTTCAAATCCAATATCGTGAATATGTCCACGACATCTTTTCTGTAGAGAAAACAGTTTAGCTGAATAAGGTGAAGAAAAAAAAGGATAATGCCTCTAATTAATAGATATGAATTGTCCCTAGTGGATTTTTACAGTAGTGTAAGACACATTTTTCACTGTATTGTTCAAATAACATGCATAATATGTTTAATGTTAAAGTTAAATGTTGGTGATTTTATTAGGACAACGTAAATAGACGTGAGGTTAAAGTGTGTCTTAAGGTGATGCTGTTTATTTACTGATTATTGAGAATACACCCTTGAACTATTTTGAATGGATTGTGTGCTTTGGCAAGAGATGTAAGATATTTTATCTTTGTTTGTTTTTTCGTGTGAGAGGTTTTCGACAAGTGGAGGGGCCTTCGTTTCATGAATTGTGTTTTAGCGATCGCAAGAAAAAACTGTGAGATTCGGGGATTTAAACCGCCGTCTTTGATTGTCAATAATCCTGCGACTCCGAAATTTCAGCCGACGCGGATAGGAAATGGGATTGCCTCTTGATCTTCTAAAAGCTTGCTTATCCCGGCAACAACCTCTGTCATCGCCATTACACTGTCTCTGCCCGCTGCCCTCTGGAAGAAAACCGCTGACAAAAAAAGATTTGCAGAGCACGAGAACACCGCGTAAAGGTCTGCTGCACACAACACAGAGTAAAGTGCGTAAAGCTAAAATGTATTCTGGCAACTGTTTCAGCACCGCAATATTACAAACCATCAAGGGTGCTGGCCAGGTGCACCTCGAGTGAAGCAGGGTGTTTTTGAGACATTGCCAGGGGAAGAATACATCCTCTTTTTTATCGGTTGGTGTCAGACTGATTGATTGTTACTGGAAGCCGTCCAGCTTCACACTCGCTTTGGTTTGAACCGCAGACACACAGCAGGTAGAACTCATGCAAACTGGGCCAGTTTGGCTGTTTGTCAAGGTTTCATAACAGCCGCTTGTTTGGGGAGAGGGGTGAGGATGAACATCATGAGCATGTATTGTCTCTGTGTGTGTGTGTGTGTCTGTCTGTCTGTTGTACGTTCATTTGCATCACTCCTTTTTATTTGTGGTCAGAGTGTTGCAAGCTGCTCAACCCAACTGCACTCTGTTGAAGATTGTGCCATCTTTTACATTCAACCCATCGCTGTGATCCAAATGAAACCACATTTCCACGTCCAGATATCCTGTGAAGAGCATCTAGAACCGTGTTTTGACAGATTTATTAATGGCGTTTGGTAACTGGGCTCTTCTGTTACGCTGTGACGGACGCAGTCCTGTTAGAGAACATAAGTCACCTCCTTCAGCCACATTGATTGTAAATACACAGCCAATTCATTTATTTCTCATCTTCTTAGAAAAAAGGCCTTTTACCCAAATGGAAAATATATTTTTAACAAGCAAACGTTGTCTTCTGTCTCTGTCAGATCCTTCATATGATGCTGTACGGCGGACAGGATGGTCAAACAACATGCACAGTGGTAAAGGTGAGGACTGGACCACAGTTAACCAGACTTAAGGGAGGCATCACCTGTCACTATGCAGGTTACAGTGTTTTGCAATTGCTAGACGACAGTCTCTAATTTGTCTTGCAACGAGTCCTCCGAGTTTCTCTCCATTATTGACCTCCAATGTCGTCCACACCAAGAAGCAAACCCGAGTCCTGTCTCTAGTGTTCGAGCTCTGATTGTCTAAGTGATCTCAGTGGTCACGGCTTCATCCTGGGTGCAGGTGATTGATAATTTGAGTGTGGAGTTTCAATGACAGAGCTTAGCAAACAACACACACACAGGCTTTTGGTTTTGAACGATGTGTCTAGCTAGTGTAGATAACTGTGTGTAGTTATTGGCAAAAAGTGTGTTTATGGAATTTTAAACTTGGTGTGAAGCAGAAATGTGATGATACGATACATCAGTTAGTGGTTTCAATTATTGTGCCACAAGTAGCAATTGCTAAGAGACCGTAAAAACACATTTGACCTAAGCCAACATCAGCAGAGGCGGTTCAAACGTCTGCAGAGTCTAGACATGTCGGACACCCTCCTAAAGATAACAGTCGGGCAAAAGAAGTCAGTCCAGCCGACACACACACTGCCTTATTCACTTTGGCAACCAAGATGTGAAACCTGGTTATCTGTTGCCACCCTTCTTGCTCCAGTAAGTCTCTGTCTCTTCATTATCCTCCACTGATTGTGTCTCTCTCTTTAGGTTCACCGGTGGTTACTCAGAATGTGACCAAATCCACTGAGCAGCCCAGACCTCAGCCAGGTAACGGCTCACCTGGTGTCTTCCTCGATCTTGTCGTTATAAGCAGAAGCTTGAAGCTAATGTGTCAGCATGAGAACAAGCTTCACTTTGTGCCTTTTGTGAGCCAAATGACGGCCGAGAGTGATTATTCTACAGGAGGATTGTATCCTCTAAGCTATTTGCATTGGCTTATTTTACCGTCGCATTGGTATAAGTTGGTAGGTAACGACTTAATATGTCACAGTTTATGCAAGCAGGCACAAATCAAGATGAGAAAAGTCATCACGGCCTCGGGAAACCGCTAAAACAATTGTTGACACGTGGTTCACCAGCAATTTAATTATGGACTGTTTGGATTCCAGTCTGCCAACAAGCTTTGAGTGTTTATTAGTGTTGGTAGTTGTTTTTTTTTCTCACCACTCAGCAACACATCCATTAGCATGTGTAATTGGTTTTCCCGGACAGCTAATTATTTAGAGGAGCGCAATAATCCAAACGCACTAAAACAAGTCTTTACCACATAATGCCCTCTTGTTTTATCATTTTGCATATTCAGTGATCAGTGGAAGCGAAAGTAATACGGAGGGTTGTTTTTAATTTGTATTGAAGCAGCAGCCGCTCAGTGAAATGTATATTGTGTCCTCGGTCTTGCATACAAATAAGTGTGTGTTGCACGCTGTTGTATCACCAAAGTAATCAGCGTGCAGACCAACGACTCTTTCCATTCGTCCCCAGATCCGTACCAGATTCTGGGTCCCACCAGTAGTCGCCTCGCCAATCCAGGTAAGACTTTAAACTCGCTGTGGTTTTCACAATGCATCTGCTACGGGCAGTTTTTGTGGAAGTATCTCAAAAAATGTCCCAACATGCAGTCCCCGCTGGGCAGATGATGAGTCGTCCAGCTGGGCCACAGTGGGTGACGGCGCTCTTAGATGAGGTCGCGTCTTTAAGCTCTGCTTGTGTGTGTGTGTGTGTGTGTGTGTCCACCATTAGGTTCAGGTCAGATCCAGCTGTGGCAGTTCCTCCTGGAGCTCCTGTCCGACAGCGCCAACGCCGGCTGCATCACCTGGGAGGGCACCAACGGCGAGTTCAAGATGACGGACCCGGACGAGGTGGCGCGGCGCTGGGGCGAGCGCAAGAGCAAGCCCAACATGAACTACGACAAGCTGAGCCGTGCGCTGCGCTACTATTACGACAAAAACATCATGACCAAGGTGCACGGCAAGCGCTACGCCTACAAGTTCGACTTCCACGGCATCGCTCAGGCGCTGCAGCCGCACCCCACCGAGTCCTCCATGTACAAGTACCCCTCGGACCTGGCCTACGTGCCTTCCTACCATGCCCACCAGCAGAAGGTCAACTTTGTGACCCAACATCCTCCATCCATGCCCGTCTCCTCCTCCAATTTCTTTGGACCCACCGCTCCGTACTGGAGCTCGCCCACAGCGGGCATCTACCCCAACCCAAATGTTCCCCGCCACCCCAACACCCACGTGCCGTCCCACCTGGGTAGTTACTACTAAACACACCCCACTGTGACCAAGCACCACCGTCGACAGACGCCCACAACAAAGCCTACCCCCTCACCCCACCACCCCATTGCCTCCAACCCGATGAAGGCGGAGTTAGAGGCTGCGATGGAAAAGCATTTGTCCCTCTGAAAGAAATCTTGCTCCTAAATGAAGGATGATAAAATCGAAGGATTTTTTTTTTAAATTTTTGTATTTCTATTTGTAAGAATCTATATAAACAACTGGATGCTGTGGTCCAAAATGGAATACTACTTACCTTTACCAGACTAGCGACTATTTGTTTATGCTTTTTTTTTTTTTTTTTTTAACGCGCATCTGAATTTTCTACTTTCCAAAACATCCCCAAACAAAAGCAGGCCGGGAGAACAACTCGAGTCTGTCTTCCTTCCCGCCACGCTTCAGTACCAGACATGGGCCTATTATTTATGGGTCTCAATCTACATCCGCCTCAGTACATTATGTACATAACGCTTTAAGCATCTGACTTTCGTGCTTGTCTACATCCTTGTCGAGGGTTTTCTATTCCCACCACATCTTAGCCTTCCGTTCCCACTGTCTCCGCCTGCTCGTCTGTTCATCTGCATCTTTTTATGTGTGTGTGGAGAGTCTTCTGGAATTCGCTGGACAAGAAGGAGCTCTCAAAGAGTTGAACTTTTCTCAGCACTGAATGAAATTTGGCAACTGGAATATGCCATTCACAATTTTATTTATCCTCCAAACTGGAAAGCTAGAGAAGAGTTAAATTCCGGAGAAGGAAGCGCTGTATGTTTTGCTGGCCTGGGTCAACTCAATTACTTCAAATGCTTTCTGCGTGTGTGTGTGTGTCTGGAGCTCAAGATGGGCGACGTGTACAGTTGAACTCGACTGTGCTGAGGAAGCTGAGTCGAGATGTAATTGAAGTAATTTGCAACAGTAATTCAACCCAGGTCAGATGTGTTCAGGGGGCCACACACTAGGCTATTAAATGTTTGCCATGTTGTTGCCTTTCAGCCATGCCATTTCCAGATGTTTTGTTGCTCGACCATGTCAGTATTAATGTGAATGTCTTCTGGTTTGTGAAACACGTAAAAAAAAAAAAAGGGACACCCGGCGGCAAAATCAAAATTTGTCAGATGTTATTATTTTGTTTAGTGGAAAGAATCCTTCACTTTTAAACACCATGTTTGCTGCACACGTCTCAATCTAAAACATGAAAGTGCCTCTTTTGGATGTATTGTTTTATCCAAAGTGCCTAACAGTGTATCCAGTTTTAATATCTGGCACAATGAGAAACCAAACCCATCACAGTGCCTTAACTGCTGTTTTATTATATTTTCTATTCATTATAGATGAAACAGCATCACACGTTAAAATGCTACGTGTAATCCTCCCCTTCGTGTCTTAACAGAAATCTGACATTTTTTGATTTTGAAGTGCACCCTGTCAATAACGGCTGCCACAGTGTCTCCTTCTTCTCTGTCGGGCCAGTCAGGACCTTGTAGGTCAGCGCAGAGAAGTGGGCGAGCAGCGAGTCATGTTAAAGGTGCAACATACGAGATTGGGAGCATTTTTGATTGACTCTCAACATTGTAGCTCCCGGTGCTAACAGAGCTAACAGTACAAGCTACGGCGACCTGGGGCGGGGGGTGGGGAGGGGTCGGCGCCACGCTGCCACAACGAGGCCGTCGGTCGAGATGACGTTTCTCAGCCGTGTTCGTCACACGAGTGATGCGGACTGCAGAGCGACGGGTGTGAGCTAAAGATTGGGGTACGCTCACATGCGCTAACAGCGTGGCGGGGTTGACGATGTCATCAAAGCAAGGCAAAGCTCTGATAACAACACACGCAGAGGGAGAGTGACTTCACGCTCTGCTCAGGTAGACATTACTCCACTATATCTTCACATAGCAAATAGTTGTTTGCTGCTATATTAATGCTCTGAATGTCGTATATTGCTCCTTTAATAGACAGTTAAGTTGTATTTTACCAGGGCTGGATCCTAGTTTGAGAGCAGCATGTGTGTTTGAATGTTAGTTTCTCACTGATCTAAAGCCCAGCAAAATGCACATGAATCTCACGTCAGAATTTTCATCTTCATGTAAGAGTATCATGTCAAAACATTATCCATCTTCAGGTGTTCAAAGCTGTTGATATAGCAAACGTATTCTTTTAGAGTAACTGAAAATGGACACTTGAAAATAAATTACTTGGGACTAAGTAGTTTTTCAGAGAACAAAACCAATAAAGTATGAGATGAAACAAAGAAATCCTCAGATTCGCAAACGCTGTGCGTTTGTCAGACCTATTTTTTATTCTTTTATAAGCATCAGTCAACTAGGCATTAAAGCAACTTACTGTATAAATTATGCAGAGTTATTTTCATATGTGACACAGTATAAAAAGTCAAGAGAATTAATACGAGTTGACCTCGGTCAAAAATGCAAACCTTTAAAGTCCATTTCTGCTAATTGTTCAGCATTTTAAGCGTTTTTATATCTGTACATTTGGGCAATACATTTTAAAATTTTGTTATTGTTATTGTTTCTGAAATTCGGTTGTAACATCCTAAGTGTCTTTATGTGCACGTGATATTTTCTTGTATTCCCAAAACCACAAATATGTGCTTGAATCATAACCCAACCACCAAGGATTCCTTCACTTTATATGCAACATGTGATTATGATGAAACTTTTCCTTCGTGAATCAAGTTTTATGCCAAAGAGCCGTGGAATTGATCGCTTTTCCTGTGCATTAAATAATTTCAGGTATGTTATGAAAAACAATTCAAACTGTCTCAACATCCACAACCAGCTTCTCCTGAAAGTTTATAGCTTTAAAAGACCGAATGAAAAAAAGGGAACTTGTAATTTGTAGCATAAAGAAATTATTCTAATGTACCCTTCATTTCCATGTTCACAAGCATTATCAATGAAAAGGGACCTGTGCTACTTCGTATATGCAATGTATTTTCGGATATCAAATATATATATATAAATATATATATATGTGTGTGTATAATTTTACAATTAACCAATATATTATTATTATTGTCATTCCTGCAATGTATGAAGTAATACCTTTTGAAAAAGGGCTTTTGTATAGGAAAATGTGACAAAATAAATGTTTTTACCTCTCAAGTTATCTTCCATTGCCTGCTGCCACACCAGATGAAAACATTAATTCTTTATTGGGCCTTTTTTGTGTACACAATTAGTACATCATTACAGTGACTTGCACATTTTATGACAGTTCTGGGAACTCATTACACACGTTCAAAGCGTATTATTCCCTAGCATTTGTTTATCACACGTATACCACGTGTGCATAAATAGCTTGAGATAGTCACAGCTGCTGACGGAAAACATATTTGTCTCTTCTCATTAAAGCAAGCTTAGTTTGCATTTGCATCATGATGGTGTGGAAATGTTGTCTCTCATTAAGAGAACACACACTCAGTTGCTGGTATATAAGCTGGTATATATGTAGTTTATTACATCAGCCCTGCAAAAAAACATACCTTCATTCAGGTTGTTTTTATTTTTATGAACAAAGATCTTGATTTAAAATTATCGAAGGCTGTAGTTTGTGGAGTTAGTTAATTGTATTGCTTTGTTTCAAAATGTTTCCACCCCAATTAACGCATATTAATGATGATATAGATAATTAGCATTTGACTTTGTTAGTTCTAACAGGCTGTACCTGAAGAACTGCATGCAATTTCATCTCAATTCAAATGAAAAATGTCCGGTGCACGAGAAAAGATTGCCGGGAAGCTGCGTCATTTTGACACTCCTTATTTTTATAATTGCATATTTTTGCCAAGTTCCATTTTGTCATTGCAAAAACAATGCTGCAATGGTGTTTACACAGTTATTCGGTTTTGAATCGACAGATCATACGGGGCAACACGCTGTGAGTGAGGGAATTGTAGGTGTAAAACCACTTTAGGCTGGTGCACGTCAATTTGAAAGTCTTCCTAGTATTAGCCTCTTTGCATCATTTCAGTCTCACTCTGAGGACAGTTTTAAATGATATGTGTTGGTAATTTAACAACCGGTGTATGCATGTTGTCTGCGTGTAACAGCTGTACGTGTTGCAAAGTGCTCTTTTAGTTTGCACAAGACAAACATGTATCACAGACACAGAGAACAGCCATCAAGGGGAAGTCGTGGACTTGTTTCTGTATTCGAATATGTCTGGCATATATCGTCTTCATGCTGCTTAGTAATTTCACATAATTTATCCAAATTATTCACAATCTTTTACCCGAGCCCCTATTACTCTGCCTCTTCTCACGGCAAAGCTGCAGACACACACGAATGAGGATATATAGTTCATTAGAGGGGTCGACCTCCACAAAACCTGTTAAAGCTCCACGGCCACGTACAGCATGTGCCGCTGATTCTCAAAATGGAAAGTTCTGGTTTCATGTTCAGAAGCTGCACGTAAACTAACGGGCAGCAAGCAACGGCGCTTATCTCCCAAAAACCTCCACTCTGTTGTGTTTGGATCTTTGTTTGCTGTCACAACTTATCTTTGTTTACCGCTGAAAAACCGCAATAGGGGTTGGCACCTGTCATCGCGCCGCTTTGACCTTTTTGATCACAGTCCTTATATGACATCCAGACTCGGTTAGGTACAGAACAATACGACGACGCAGACATTTTCAATGCAAAAATAGCCTTTATTTCAGTGTATTTTTTCGCCCTGAGATCAAATACAAAATCGAACAAAGTCAATTGATTATCATACTACTCGGTGCTGCATGCGGGCGTAAGTGTTTCCTGAAAGCTTTGTTCTCTCACAATGTCTCCGCTCAAGGAGAAACCCACAACTACATCACCCACTGTTTGAAAAGAGTGGCCCCTGAGCCCCGCCCATTGCTAGTGCCTCAGTGTCTGAATAGTTAAGCAGACTCTAATGGTTCAAGTCCAAGTGTCTCTTTGTGTACAGCAGCCTACAGTAGCATGAATCATTGAACTCGCCACTTCATCTGTTCTCACCCACGACAAAAGCACTGACCCTCAACAGTGCTCCTTCAAGTAATTGGGAGTTTTAAACACAGGAAAATAGATTTGATAATTTAATGATATTAAAAGTCTCTCCATTCTTACCACGCCTGATGTGCGAGGCCAAAAGTCAATTATACCCACTTGTCTTCATTTAAAGTTAGAGCACCGATATCTTCAATCCGTGTGAGAGTAATTGGGGAAACTTTCTGTTCCTTGGATTTTAGCCTCTCTGTGTTGCATGACCTGGTCTCCCTTTTAAAAAACAGGTTTTTTTTTTGTCAGCAGACAGTGGCAGGTGTGGTTTTACATACAAATGGTTGACAAA
Organism: Clinocottus analis; assembly: GCF_023055335.1. NCBI lineage: Eukaryota > Metazoa > Chordata > Actinopteri > Perciformes > Cottidae > Clinocottus > Clinocottus analis. Next base: position 5,161,476 of record NW_027175931.1, on the reverse strand, counting down.
AAATGTCCTGACCCAGAGCCGGCTTTCTTATCTGTGTTCAACACAATAGAATAACAAATAAGTGGGTTTTCTTTACTTCATATTTAAATGCTACACAATGTGCTGCCTGGCACTGGGTAACCCCACCTGTCTCCAGGACCTTTGTCTTTTTTGAGACTTGAGGAGTTCGTCAAGGAGAGGCAAATTCCTTGACCTCCCTCAGTTTCTACTCTCCATTGCTGTGTGTCCGTGATCTCACATCTTGGTGACAATGGGGGCGTCATCGATTTCAATCACCTCAAAGCCCCGGTTGTCATGTCCGTCCCTGGAGTGATGATGATGACCCTTGATGTTGTGGTAGCAGTAGGGACAGTGTGCAGTGGCCACTGGCACCACCTTGGAGAAGTTGGAGAAATCGACTCGGTATTTGCCCTCCTTGCTTCTGGAGATGATGGGCAAGAAGTTGTAGCCCCACATGATCTCCTGAGGAATAAAGGAGGTCCGCACTTGGCAGGCAGAGCTGGTGGACTCCGCCGTGCCGTCGAGGAAGACGACCAGCTCAAACTCTTGATTGTGGAGCGTGTCCACGGCCATCTCGAAGAAGGGGCTGCTCTTGTCAATGACGTGGAAGAGCGTGAGAGGACACACGAAGAAGAGGTTGTCCTTCCCGGCGTCTACCGTGAAGTCGATGTTCACCTGGTCCATAATGATGGTCTCCCCATCGGGGGTGTTTGTCGTCCTCAGCAGCTTGCCGTAGATCTGGCTTCCAATCATCAGCGTCTTGCGCAGGTTGGCCACTCTGATTGACAGGGAAAGGGAACCGTTTTTGGGGCTGATGACAGCCATGTCACTGAATGAGATGGTCTTTGCCCTCTTTTTGGGCAAAGAGATCTTGGACAGTATGACTCCACACATGAAGCAGTTGATAATAGCGCCGATGAGGGACTGGAAGATGAGGACGGCCACAGCACCGGGGCAGTGAGGGGTGAGCGCTCGGCCGCCGTACCCAATGGTTGTCTGGGTTTCCAGGGAGTAAAGGAAAGCTGTGGTGAGTCCCACCACATTTTCAACACATGGAATGTGGTCTGACGCAGGGTTTTGCCATGTCAGGTCACCATTGCTGCGTGCAATCCAGAACCACAGGAGGCCAAAAATGAACCAGCTGAGGGTGAAAGAGGCGCTGAAGAGGAAGAGGACAAAGCGCCACCGGATCTCCACAAAGGTGGTCCAGAAGTCAGCCAGGAAGTATAACTGGTTGCTGTACTTAACGTTTCCGTATTCAATGTTGCAGCGACCATCCTTGGTAACTAGTCTGGCTTTGCATCTTTTTCGCTCCAGCATGTAGTCCTGGATACGTCTATTTATGTATCCAATCATTTTCTACAAGCCTGGAAGACAATAAAACAGGAACAGCATGTAAGTACAATGTAGAAAACTAGTCATCAGTTACAGTCACTATGCACCACTGCTTGTGTAACGCAATAACAACCGCCCCTAGCTGACTTGTTCTCGCAGATCAGACACTGCACCTGGGACTAATGGCAGGAAATATTTTTGGGGGAGTAAAACATGCTGATAACATTCATATATAGTAGACCTTTTCATCACAGTCCTTGTCATTTAAAAAGCCAGCCAGTCACGGGTCCTCTCAAACTGTCAATCACCCTTGAATACTGTAGTTCACTACAATCTGGCAGTGAAATGTCAAGACGACACCGGCAGGCAGGTGCTAAAAGGGAGGTGCATAAAAGGAGGACAAGAGCAGTTTTTGACAAGGACAAATGATCTTCATGCACAGTTGTTGGTGTATATGCAAAAAGAGAGAAATGACTCTGCTTAAGGTCAATTGAGTTGTTAAATTATTCTTATATAATGTTTGGTCCTGAGTAAGTGTTTCACGATAAAGATCAGCTTTGTTTGCTAGCCTTCAAATGTTGCAAAAATAAATGTGGTAATGAACCATATTGGGCCAAGGCAGCTCTGAGTTTTCATATTGTTGGTGCTTGATGGATGGTAGCCGGCTGTACTGAGGTCTGTAAGTATGGCCCCTGTTGTGCAGTCATGCAAACTGGATCGTGACGTGCTTGTTAGTGAGAGTGAAGTAGTACAAAACGATCAGTACAGGGAGTTTATGTTTTTTGCTTTCAACTCTCAAAGCACACATCCAGTCCTTTTGCCAAAAGGAAATCTGATAATCACTCTGTGTTGCTTGTTTTCAAGCTTCAATCATTTTGGAAGCAAACCGAGTCATCTCACACCTAATCATTAGGTCAGCATGTTTTCATACCGTAGCAAGATATGTGCTGCAATAATTCTGGGTATTTAGTATTCTAATTGTAAGTTAGACAAGGTACTTTAAATTGTTACTTTGCATTGGAAAATATCTACCTTCAACAAAACCAACTCGAGAGGAGAATCCACAGCATAGTGGACACACAGATTTAACCCCAAAATAGCTAAAAGTCACATTTCAACCTTGCAACTATTAGTTTACTTGTTAAATGTAATCAGTCAATCATAGACTAACTTTCACTGTTCATGCAAAGGAGGGGCACAATCTTTTTTTTAAATTCCATTCAACTTTCTTCTTGTATTATTCCTTTACACAGAATGTTTTGATGTGACTTTAATCCTAAAACTGTATTGAGCCAGTCAAACTACATCATTGCAATAAATGTATTTCAGGTTTACGGCTTTGAGATTTATTTCCTGTCAATATTTAGATTTAACCTCTGGTATCTTTGAGTGTCTTCCTCCTGCAGACTGATTTAAAATGTACACCTGAGTGCCCACGCTAATATAAAACATCCATTATAGTAGAAACCACTAAAAGCAAGTGAGAAGTAAATGAATAGTGCTGCCTCTGTTGCATCAGCTGCCTTTAAGTCATAGATGATTCATATCTGACTTAATTACCTCTTTAAAACTACTTTACTCCATTTCAGTGTAATGCTGACACTATGTCAGGCTCATTCTGATATCAGTTAATGGATATGCATGTTCATTATTTTTCTTTAAAAAAAAGTTCATTTCTAGCAATGTTATTTTAAAAAAGAGAGAGATTACTGTAACATAATGAGCCCTGACGCTTTATTTGTATTACATACTTTCTTTTGTCAGTGAGGTACAAACCAGCGTCATGAGCTATTATTTAATGCACTTGCAATCCCTTTCCTTTATTTATTAAATTGACAATCCTACTTCCTATGAAAGTGATGGCATCTGAACTATTCACAAGACCTCTCACTCCCACATTCTTGCAAAATGAAACATGTTAACATCAGAGTGAACTCTGTTCAGTCGAAACTCACCTCGGTAGTTCCAAGTGGAAGTTGTATGATGCACATCAAAAAGTTGATGAATGGCAAAATCCAGCTCTGCCGTCTCTCCTCTCCGTCTCTTTCGAGTTCACAATTGATTGAGACAGTTGAGGCGTGTCCTCCTGTAGCGCCTGCCCGCCAACACCTGCGTGCATTTATACTGTCCTGTCTCGGTGTGCAAGGAATCATTCAGGTGATGTTTACACCCACAGTGAGATCAAGTACCCTTCCGCCCCTAAACTCACACGCATACCCTCCCACCCACCCCCCCCACACACACACACGCCCTCCCCCGGCTCTATCAAGCTGTTTACCCCGCAGATGCCTGGCAACCCAGGGCCAAGCTGACCTCTATCCGCCACAGTCCCGCTACACCGCAGTGTACGACTTTCTTCCGGGTTTACAGTTGGTTGTCTCTCTTTTGTGATGTTTTTTTTTTTTATTTAATTCACAATGGGAACGCAATACCTGTGTTTACTTCATCTGTCTGGTTCCGGTCCTCGACGTCTCTCTGACGAACAGGCTGTGTGTTATTATTTACTGTAGACACACACACACACTTTTATTGGCGTGTTTTGGGTAAATCTTCTTGTTGCTAGTGTAGTAGTGACTGTCTGAAGATGTTTGTCTCGTGGAAAGATTTTTAGCCTACAACACTTTTCCTTTCCTGATATAAACATGTGAGAATTATGCCGTTGCAGCGAGAATACTGTGTGTCCGTGACAGAAAAGAGACACATAACTCACGCATTTATGCATGTATTCCTCCCCTTCTTTGAAAATGGTCACCATAAAAATATGTTTAACACATCCCGGGCAAGGTGTTGGGGTGGGAGGACAGCGAGGGGGGGTTTTGGGGACATAAATAGGTGATGGAGTGAGATAAGAGAAGCTGCTGAGATGAAAAAGAAGATGCTCCAGATCCAGAGAGATAGCTCCTCGGGGGTTGGCCAGCATTCGAATCAGCCCATAAACCCAAGAGGAATGCTTAGGGGAGAGAAGTTGTGAATTGTGATGGGAGTCATTTTTCAACTCCATTGTTTCCAGCAAAAAAAAAAAGAAAGTGACAGAAAAGCCTGCAGTATTACCTTACATGCTGCAGAATGTGATTTCTATTGACAGCCACAATGCATTACTGTTGACAGACAACAAGATTAGACTTGCCTGTTTTTTTTTTCCTTAATCCATGCTATTGTAAAAGGATGACAGGCCTTTTGTATTTAAGCGTCTTTTTTTGTTATTCGGGAGGTGACTTGCCCGTTTGTTTAATTAACTCTCTCGTTTTCATCCCTTTTATATCAGACAAAAGGTCTGCCAATAGCCACTCGACTACGTATAGCTGCGCTGATTTTTGGGCTGGTTTAACAATTTAAAGCTGCAGAGGCGGCGTTTGAATGACAGCAATGCAATCTGAGACAATTACCCACACTAAATAATACACAACAAACACTGATACTTTCCCCAGATACGGAGAGGATGTTTCACTCCAGAAGAAATCATTGTCGACAGATCTGGTCATCTCGAAACTACAACAATCGCACGACAGACATTGGATTTTAGTGACCTGGTTGACTGCAACAATGTGCTATTAATCTAAGAAGAACAATACTAATACGACCAGTAAATGTAATAAGGAGGTAAATAAATGTAGTTTGTGGACATAATATGTGTACAATACAATCCCTCTCTGAAAATTATAGTAATATATGTCAATTCAAATCTATGATTTAAAACGTCAAACTCTCAATTTATTGGGCAGATAACGGCATTATTGAGGACGTAGCATCAATAAATATACAGTTTGCATGACAGTGTGACGTTTTTTCCCCAAACAAACAAACACATGTTCACTGCTGCAGCTGGCATTTGTTCATGTTTACCTTTGCTAAGCTATTAAGCTACATAAACACCACACTGGCCCTCTGAGTTCTCACTGATAATGAATACATGTTGGAGAGATCAGCAATTAAGTGCCTTAAATAGATAGATGTCTCACAGTGACAGTAAATGTAGCACCCTGGACATTTTAAGGGCGACAATTATTTGCAGAATTAGTAACCTGTCCTCAGAACTGTATGTTTCCCATGCAAGAGTACATACAGACACATACATGTGTCCCGTGGTCGATATAAGCGGTATTTTGTGAATAAATTCTTCTGGCAACTGAATGAAAATTGTCATCCTTTAGTATGGCACATACGAAATGGTAGTTTCTCTCCTCCTCAACGAGGGCACTCGAGTGATAATGCCAGTTTCTGTATCAGTTTCTGTCAAGTGGCTCTCTAGTTAGTGCCAATAGCTTGGTGATGGTCAGTCAGTATGACCTGCTAACCTTCACCACCAAGGTGATAAGTACAGCAACAGATACAATGGAGCGTCTCAACACATTGCTGCTCGGAGTATTAAATGACGTTTGCCAGATTTATTCTACAGAAAACCTTGTTCCTGGAATATCGTTAAGTTTTCATGTCCATCTAATGGTATATGGTAAAACAGAACTATAAAGAACTTAAAGCAATGATGAAAATGTACAATTACCACTCTCCCCGTGCCAGATTCACAGAAAAGATGTTCATCTTGATGTTAAAAACGCGTGGTACTTAGCTGGAGCTCTGACCCACGTTGTACAGTCGGGTCCAGCATCTTAAATCAGCAGCGTAGAAGTTAGGAGGAGCTGCCGGATAACTGATGATTACAATTCACAAGACTTCTTAAAACAGTGAAGTCAAGACCAAAGGTCTCTTTTTAAGCCCGTTAACACTTCTGTTGAGCTGTTAAACACTCAACATGTTGTCATGACCCTTCAGGGCTCATATCCTGTCCCACTTTAGCTCCTTCGTCGCTCTCTTTGCCGGAGCCACGACCGAGACTCTCCAATTTGAACTCCGACACGAGCGCAGAACTTGTAGTTGACGGTGAGGGAAGAAACTTTATGGATTTGATTAGGCTATTATTTTTCAAGGAAAGACCATTGCTCTTGTTGCTCCTGTCATAACCATTCATTATTTTTCTGTTCTTTTTGCAGAAATGTTTTAAAAGACCTCGGTTGCAAACCACATCTGACTGTTTCACATCTGAAAAAAATCTGCAGCAGTCAGAATTTATTATGTAATGCAGCCTTGAGCACCGGGCTAAAACCATTTAATTAATTCTGGTGTGAATAAAAATGAAGCTTTTGTTTTGAACTTTTTGATTCATGAGACGCGGTTTGCAACGTTCGCCGTGTGGCATCATATTCTATGACATGCTTCGGTTGAACTGAATAGATATCTACTTTGAAGACAACTCTTTGCGTTGCGTCTCCTGTACGTGTGTGTGCGTGCGTGCGTGCGTGTGTCTGTATGTATGCATGTGTGTGTGCGTGTGAGCAAGAAGGGCGACGCACGCTGACGGCAGCCATTTCCTCATGTCACTGAGCATTCAAATTCCATATCCATCATTCTCCGAGTAAAAAAGGCAAAGTGCTAAATGCCGAGCATTGCAATCCCATCTGTGCAAAGTGCCTGTGAAGCATTTGCCTCTTGTGATGACACAAACATATGCTGCGACGCATTCCTCAGACAATGTCCATGCACTTTGCTGCCTTAAACCTCGGCGTGGATTTGCCCAAGACCATCAAGTGTGGAAAATTCCCAGACGCATGCGAGTCGGGAACAACCGCATGCCGATGAGACGATAAAGATCTTAGGATCGGTGCATCCTGTGATGATGCCCTCGGGTAAAATATGCATGTCAATAGAAGCTTATAGACCAGGAATGGGGCTGCCGGGCCTGAATGGGAAGCCTGGTCAACAGGGTTTGTGGGGATTTTCCACTGCAGGAGTTGCCACTTGCTTGTCCACCAACTATTTGGCTCACGTAAGTTTTCACCATGCCACACTGCATCCCTTCAAAACAAGGTTGTTCTTTGAGACTGTCATAACCTATTGCATCTTTTTTATTCCTTCACCAGATGCATGTACAGTAGGCAATGAAGTGTAAGATGAAAAAGCGTGGCGGACACATCCAGCACCGCCGGGTTGGATGTGTTTATGTAGTGCTTAGAGAGTGATGCATGTTATTTGTCCACCAGAGGGTGATTCTATCTGCCTTGAGGACATGTGTGGAGATAAATAGACAAGTAAAAAGCTTGGGATTCTCAATCAGGAACACAAAGTGAAAGAAGCTTAGTGATACGTCCTTATTATTGCCTGTATTTCACTGTGATGCCTCGTAATTGCCTTTGTGTAAACTCAGTGAAGAGGGGTTTTTTGGGTCCTCTCCGGCTGAATCAATCAGCAATTTAGAGGTTCTGAGGTCACGGGGGGATCACACATGTATTCTCGTCCTCCACTCCACATTCTCAGGTCACAACATGATGTTGTCTTTCTTCTTTCTGCCGCAACCGCCCACCACTCCGAGGACTTCGGCCTGATTAGGCAGCCACGGAGCCCGAAAAAGCCGCCCAACGAAAGGGAAATAAATCACGACCTGTCTTAAAAGCTTAAAATCACCTCTCTCTCTCTCTCTCTCTCTCTCTCTCTCTCTCTCTCAACCTTTCTTTTACACCCCGCCACTCTGCTGCGACACGGCCGGCGTGAATCCAATGTTATGCCTTGTAAAGTGACACCTGCGCGGCGACAAGTGCCACGAGAGAATGGCCCTGTTGTTCAACCCGAGGGATTTTTGCAAATCCTCAGTTGAGGAAACAGGTATCTATCCAGGTGTGTATCCGTATTGTATGGCTGCTTTACACATGGTGTGGGACTCAGTAACAGAGTTGAAGAGCTCACAGCCATTCCCCGCATGGCAAAATAGCGGCGTGAGGCGAGACGGTGTCATTAAGCGTGCATATCTGACCCCGCAGACAAATTAATTTCTGGAGGGTCCCAGAGATCGCAGGGATCTCTCTGCCTGCAGGGAGGCTCAGAAGGTTTAAGACTTTGCCTCTCAGTATGAGCTCAACCTGACAGCAGTTCCCCAGAGACTGTATGTTTAACTCCCAGCTATTAGAGGAGGAGGTTGCTCTAAAGCGTGGATGCCAAAGCATTTTGACATTGATGGACTGAATCATATGGAAGAATGGGCCAGCGGGCAACGGACTGAAACAGTAAAGCAGGCCATTAGTTTTTTGTTTTTTTTTAAATAGGGATTCCAAGGCTTTTAGTCTTCATTGTGTTGGAATGGTTCCCCAAATTATTGCTATGAAATACATACATTAAGTAATATATATGTCATTCATGCATTATTTTGCCCTGCTTATGACTCAAAAGGGATTATAAAGGTAACATCACCGATGTTAGTCTGCTCTTTACGAGGCAAGGTACAGCGGAGATGTACACACGACTTGGCCACAGCTGCACATGTTGGTGTATGATGACGAAGTGAAACAACCAAGCAAGAGAAATTCAATTTTGTGCTTTGAGTTTGGAGGGGCGAGCTGGAAGTACACTACATGTAGCTCGCGCGGAGAGATGCTGCGTCTAGCCACTTCAGACTGCCCGTCACTGAATCTGCTGTTTCATCAGTGCAGCTTGTGTAAACCTGCAGAGGGATGACCCCGAGGAGAAGGGGCAGCAGCTGAACGTCTTTCAGGAGCGGGGCATCAGCCGGTGATCCTGTTTCATCGCTCCCTGCTGTACCGCTTTCCTCCACATGGTGTCGCTGTGTCTGGACTGTTCAGTTGGTGCAGTCAAATTCTATAGGATGAAAAGAAAAGTAGCATTCATGCTGGTTCTTGAACCCAGTGGCCTCTACAAAGCAAACTATTTGAATACCTTTGACTGCTAAGTTATACATAAGAAACATATTAATCAATGGCAAATAGTGCAGGCTTTGTAGTTAATATATAATTATGTCCAGTGTAACTATATCAGTTTTAATTGTGTTTTTGCTCACTGGTTATGATGATGTTCTACAGTGACTATATAGATATTCTTCAAGACCTCCACTGCGCTCCGGATGAAAACATACATACCGTACTGCATTTCTAAATTATGTATTCACATATAACAAGCACAGGGCTGCGCTGTAGTTCTTCACACTCCCATAATTCATAATTTAAACACTAATAGATGTACTCGTTCCTTACAGTCAAGCTTCCCTTTAAACAGTACATGCATGAGTATAAAAAATTAGGGGTACACATAGCGGTTGCTGCTTTGCTCCCCAATCTGCATTTTGTCATCTCCATCATGAAGCGTTGGATCAATATGTTGACACGGATTAATTTGTTTAAGCTAAAGCTGTGCCACCTCGCTCGGATAGATCGTTTTAATAATGTAAACCCCTTTTCATGGCAAACATACCTTGCCTCTTCATGCATTCACTCATTTCCAAGGCTATTAAATGCTGGCCTGCAGCTCGGCTCTTTGTGTATAGCGCCAAATGCAAAACAGGCACTTGGTTGAACAGTTTAATATTTTAGATGATACCATATGTAGTGCACCTTAAGAGCAGATTTAACAAGGGCCTTTCTGCTGAACTATTCAGCGCTGACACGTGTGACACATTTCTCCTGTTTCTTATGGAATATCTGAACGAGAGCACTCAGATACCAAAATGCCGCCATCACGCC